>NC_065450.1:196614357-197814357 GCF_917563875.1 Diabrotica virgifera virgifera | reverse complement strand
AAAAATATATGTCCAAAGCAACTCCGGAAATGGGTAACTTGACTAATTTTAAGTAACTTTTGTTCTGTAGAGCTTTTTCGCCAAGTCAACACTTTTCAAGTTATTTGCGAGTGAATATGTTCATTTTTCAACAAAATAACCACATTTTTAGACGGTTTTTCGCAAATAACTCAAAAAGTAAGTATTTTGTCGAAAAAACCGCTCTTAGCAAAAATATAGCCTATAAAAAAGTATGGTGTACGCGTTAGGTCTCTGGATCTCGTAGAACCAGAGTTATAGCCAATGAAATATAGATTCATATTCACCAAATTTCAAATAGAATATTTCGACGTGAAATATCCAAAAAATTAAGCACTTTTTGGGGAAAACCCAATTTAACTTTTTTAAAGTGTTTAAAAAAAGCTTTATTTCTGTTTTTACGAAAAGTTTCTAGCATTAAATTTAAGCAAGTTACGCTCAAAATAAAGTTGGTCCCTTTTGTTTTTGCAAAAAAAAATCGGGAAGACCACCCCCTAATTAGCAACTTAAATGAAATTAATCGTTGCCGCTCCATAAATTATTTTACTTATATTGTGTTTATATGATCTGTAAGTTTCATCGATTCAAAGTGTTTTTTGGTTTCAAAGTAAAATTTTTAAAAATTAAAATTTTGAAAAATATGCTTTTTTTCAAAATAACTTAAACTTTGTTAGAGATACCAAAAGTCTCGAAATACAAAAAAAGTCAGATTTGCTTTTCTGAATATCATGCATTTTTTTGTTTTCTGTTAGACAAAAATTGATCAAGATTTGGTGTTTCTAAATTTGCATACAATCGTGATCAGTGACTCGTTCAACCCCTTTTAACTACAGCCGTTTCAATAATAAGGACTTTGAACCGATGAAACTTACAGATCATATAAACAATATATACACGAATCAAGAAACTTGTGAAGTCGTTACGATTAAGTTCATTTAAGATAATAATTAGGGGGTGATTTTCTCGATTTTTTTATCAAAACCAAAAGGGACTAACTTTATTTTGAGTGTAACTTGTTTAATTTTGATGCTAGAAATTTTTTTTATAAAACAAAAATGAAGCTTTTTTTAAACACTTTAAATAAGTTTAAATGAGTTTTCCCCGAAATGTGCTTCATTTTTGGTTATTTCACGTTAAAATATTCCACTTGGAATTTGACGAATATGAACCTATATTTCATTAGCTATAACTCTGCTTCTACTAAATAAAAAAACGTGATATATTCACTATTTTTTTAAATTTTTTATAGGCTATATTTTTGCTAAGAATGCTTTTTCGACAAAATACTTACAATTTGAGTTATTTGCGAAAAACCGTCTAAAAGCGTGGTTATTTTGTTGAAAAAATGAACATATTCACTGCTAAATAACTCGAAAAGTATTGACTTAGTGAAAAAACTCTATAGAACAAAAGTTACTTTAAATTAGCCAGTTTACCCATTTCCTGGCTTTGTTTGGACGAATATTTTTTAACCCCCAAAAGGGGGTGAAAACCGCCCCCAGGGCAAAAGCACATATCGGCACAATATCACTTTTTTTCTTTGACTTGTTAGCTGTGTGTATGCCAAATTTCATGTCAATCCAAGCGGTTCTTTAAAATTTAAAGGTTTTGCAATATTTTACCGTTAATGAATGGACTATAAGTCGTAACAACGAAATGGACCAGTTTTGTTTTTTAAATGGAATACCCTGTATATCAAATCATTTTTTAATATATTTTTTTAATATGAAGAGTTAGTAAAAGGATTTTATAGCTATAAAGTTATTAATTTTCTAAATACTTTCACTTTTATTAATAAAAAGGTAACTCAGGTCAAAGTTTGCAACCTAATAAAATATTTTAAAATATTTAAAATCATTTAAAATAATATCAAATTGAAAACTTATTGGACAATTTTCATGGTAACACCTCCACGTCTTCTAAAAATTTCAAGCCAAATGGATGCTGAAGCAAAGAAGACAAGAAGGAATTAAAAAATTTGCAATATACAACCCAGTTTGTTCATCATGTTAAATTCCAACGGAGAATGGACCTATGTTACTCAATAGGAGTAATACTGATAGAAAATAAAAATGTATACCATTTTTATTCAGTTGCAATGCGAAACCAAAACTGTCTTAAATTTTACTTAGTTCGAAGAGTGCAACCAGCACTCTAATCGACGATTTTGCCTGTTATTAGACGCTCATGAGAATACATAGGTTGCTATCTCTGACCCAAGCTTAAATTATTATCTAGTCCAGGGGTCACCAATTAGCGGACCGCGGTCCGCATCCGGACCGTGAGCTACTTTTGTGCGGACCGTCATTAAATTCAGAATATAGCGTTTGGCAATTTTGAAAATGTTTGGCCATTAAATTGTATATTATGTTTGACTCAACTTATGTATGTGTGCGAAGACGCTTTATATCAAGAATGAACTTTATTAAAAATCGGTACAGATCTCAGCTAACAGATGAATATCTCAACTCCCCAATGAGAATCAGTTGCACTAAACTCACTCCAAACTTCAGACAGGTTGTACATCACAAAAAATGTCATTTTCTCACTGATAATTTAATTTTGCAAAGAAAGACAAATTTTCTGATTCGTTTTTTTTTGTGGATTCCTGTTAAAAAATGTCCCCTTAAACAGAAAGGGCCCGGGATGCCGGACAAAACAATATTTTTATACAAATTCAAAATTACCTTTTAGCCCTGAAAATTGTATTTATAAAAAAGGTATAGTATTTTTACTACAAAAACGTTATACGTAGGTCAAAATTTTTGACGTAAGAGAACTGTCAAAACATTAGAATGTGACTTTTCATTATTGCCGTGTTTATAATAAACATAGCAATAATGAAAAGTCACATTCTAATGTTTTGACAGTTCTCTTACGTCAAAAATTTTGACCT
The DNA here is from genome assembly GCF_917563875.1 of Diabrotica virgifera virgifera. Classification (NCBI taxonomy): domain Eukaryota; kingdom Metazoa; phylum Arthropoda; class Insecta; order Coleoptera; family Chrysomelidae; genus Diabrotica; species Diabrotica virgifera. The sequence continues at coordinate 197,811,443 of NC_065450.1, read as the reverse complement.
ACGTAATAACGTTTTTGTAGTAAAAATACTATATTTTGTCATTTTTTCAAAAGTTGATGGTTTTCGAGTTATAAGTGATTTAAAATCTGAAAAACGTGAAAATACCTACGCATTTTTGAGGTTTGAAAACTCATATGTAAATTATTCGTTTTCAGGTTGCCAAGTGCCTAAACTGAAGTTTAAAAATTCAAGATTCTAAAGAGTAATCGGGACTTACTTCAATATAGACCGTTGTTTTTTAATTGTTAATTATGCGAGTCCACTCGACTTTTAAGTCGCCGCACATCACAATTTATGGTGCGTCTCTGTCGCACTTATTATACGTATTATACGTACTTACGCAAAAAATGCCCAACAAATACTCCACATTTTATTAAAATTTTATAATTTATTATTAACATATTTTTTCCTAATGATTTATTTATTTATTCAATTAATTTTTGCCAAGGTGCTAATTAAATACGGCAATAGAAACAAATAGTCGACATTGAAATAAACTCATCAGAATCTAGAAATTAAATGTTTACACTTCAATTTAGGCACTTAACAATCGCAAAAATAATAATGTACACATGAATTGTCAAGCTTCGAAAATATTTATTTTCGCATTTTTCAGTTTATAAATCGCTTAAAACTTGAAATCTATCAAGTTTTGAGAAAAATGACAGAAAATCTTTTTTGTTTAAGATGACCCAAAAAATGCTAAAAACATATTTTCGGGAGCAAAAAAGGTGATGTTTTGGATTTATTAAAAAACTGTTAAAAACAATTTCTGCCTAAAAATTTCGCACTGCACCCTTCTGATTTCTTTAGCGAATTTGAACAAACAGACAAGTAGTGTTAACTCCGGACCCCGGAAGTGTCATAGGTTTTCGAAACGGACCCTCAGGAAATATAATTGGTGACCCCTGATCTAGTCTATCAGTCCCCGCATTGCAACTAACGTTATTAGGGGAGTGCAATTAGAACGAAAAGATACAATGTTTCGGAAAAAATCAAACAAGGTTATATTTTTCTAAAACTTTTTTTGTTAGTTTATAAATATGTTAAAGTTAAAAGTTCTACTCACAAATTTCGCCGCTAATTGTTTATTAATTCTTTAAACAATAACAATTTTTTTGTATAAATAATGTTAAGAATATGGGTGAATTCAACATTTTATTTTGATAAAAAATGTTTTTAATTTAGTTTTGATTATGCTGAACCCGAATCTGACATTAAAATTTGCAAATTCAAAATGGCGGATTCAAAATGGCGGATTTTTTTCTAAAAATCCTTAAAAAGTAGTTGTAAAATCTGAATTTTTTTTATAAAACGTGTTTGTTTACATATATGTGGGTATTTTTGAGAGGTTACTGAACCTGAATCAAATTTTTATTATAAATTATCAAATGGCAGATCGAAAATGGCGGATAACTTAAAAAATAGTTGTAAAATCATAATTTCTTTACAAAATGTATTTATTTCTACATATTTATATATTTATTTTTGAGAGCTTTGATAAACCTAACTTAAATGTTAACATTATAAACTATAAAATGGCGGATCCAAAATGCGGATTTTCTAAAACGAACATAAAAAAGAACATTTTTCTAAAACATTTATTGTCTTTATTTTTAACAGGTTGTTGAATCTGAATTAAAGATTAAAAATTTAAATTGAAAATGGCGGATCCAAAATGGCGGATATTTAAATGAAAAACAAGTAGAATACAATCAGACAAATATGGAATTTCATTCTTAAAAAAAGATAAACAAATAATTTTTACAATAATATTAAAAATTAAGATGTATTAGAAAGAATATTAAAAAAAAACAAATTTTCGATTAGAAGGATATAATTACATATTGGAACATAGTTTTTAATTACAAACAACTTTTCTTTATAAAATTTTTCGATATTGTGAAATATAAAGGTACTTTACTCTTGAGCGAAATTCATATTTTTTGACATACCTCGTACAAAATTAACAAAATTTGATATTTGATGGTTTCATCTTATGTTATATATGATACAGAGTATTTTATAAAGAATAACTTTTTTTCGTAAAACTAATATTAAAAAAGTTATCAATAGGTTCCAAGTTACGCAGACATACTGTATAAGAGCTAAAAAAAATTTTTTTTCTTGAACATTTATTATTGTTGAAGCTTATTATTAAATGTATTTTAGGTAAGTTTTACAGAAAAAAGTTTTGATCACTCTGTATATACATTTTTTCAGCTGGTAATTTTCGATTTTTGTATTACATTTTTGTTATCTTTCTTAGTTTTCTCAAAAAAAAAATTGTTTATTTCATTTTTAAACTAAAATAATTCAGTGTTTTTTAAAGATTTCATCCCAAGCTTTAAAAAAATAGCAAAAAAATTGTATTATATTTATTCAGACTTGAGTAATACCGTCTTAAAGTGGTGGGAATTCTGTAAAACTACGAAGTTTTCAAAAATTAAATTTTTTGAGACATCGTATTATTTGAATTAAATTTTTGAGATTTTTTTTGAACAAAACATCGTTTAGTAAGATAATTAAGAGGTAAATTGTGCAAATTTGAGAGTTTTATAAGTAAAATTGTATTAGTTACACATTTTTAAATCATTTTTAAACAAAATTCATGTAAGGCTCAATTTCCGCCCACACGGTACTTATGTCCATACATTTTATTTCTTTTTATTACAACCATAAGATAGCTTATTTCATCTTCTTTCATGTCCAATTTGTAAAATTTCTTTTGATCAATTAGTTAAAGAATTACATTAAAAAATCTCAACCGTGCACTTCTTTCAACGCTAGTTTACAGTGCGCCAATGTGTGTGAGAGGGGTGACTTTAGCGTTATAAATAAAAAATTACAGAAGCTAGAGATTTAATTTTAGAAAAATCTTTATATAAGGTTTTTTTTGTAAAATTTTCTGAATTTTTCAATGGTCATGTCAGTTTTTTTCAAAAAATTATATTTTCGAAGTTATTTAAAAAAACATCTAACTTCGCTGTTCATTTGTTTAATAAAAAATGAAGCACCCACTTCTCGAGTAGAACTTTTTGATATGTTGTTTATTAAACATTTCTTAATGAAATTACAAGAAGTTTTATCTTGTTTGATTTTTTCCGAAGTGAAAATCTAAATGCACTCCCCTATATGGTAGTAGGTGTCTAGCGGCATCTGCTAAATGAAAGTCACAGTTTTCACTCTAATAAAATATTTAAAACAAGTTTTAAGTAAGTTTTATTTTAAGTTTTCAATTTGATATTATTTTAAATAATTTTAAATATTTTATTAGGTTGAAAACTTTGACTTTCAATTAGCAGATGCCGCTAGGCACCTACTACCATCACGTTAGTTGCAATGTGGAGGACTAATAGACTGGATAATTTAAGCTTGGGTCAGAGATAGCAACCTATGTATTCTCTGATGAGCCTCTAATAAGAGGAGAAATCGTAGATTAGAGTGCTGGTTGCGCTCTCTGAACTAAGTAAAATTTAAGACAGTTTTGGCTTCGCATTGCAACTGAATAAATATGGTATACATTTTTATTTAAAAGGGCAACTATTTATTTATTGAAATAGTAACAAAATTGTAACAAAAAAAAAGAAGAACTTCTGTTGGAGTGAAAAGAAACGAGTGTGATAAACTCCAACAGAAGTAAGGAAAAACAGGTAACTAGTGGAACATGAATGAAGAGAGAGTGAGGTGGCTTCTACGTTGAGAAGCCGAAGTAATAAAAATATTAAGAAAAAGCTGAAGTAATCAAAATACTATTTTTTGCAGTAGTACTTGCATGGGGGGATAATGATGATGAAGTTGAGGAAAGGGGAGTTAAAAGGGGTAGAAGTAGAAGTATGAAGAGACAGAGGCAAACTAAGTGGAGTTGGCTAGTAAGAGATGCAAGAGAACAACTTGACACTCAAGGATGGATACGGCTCGTTTGCATGCCTGTCGAAGAACAATAGCTCAAAGTAGATAATGATGTTGACTAGAAAAGGTATATAGGTACTAAGATAAGAATAATGTTCAGAAAATAAATAAAGGAGAATAATTGCTAAAGAACAAAGAATTAAATAACACTAACAAATCATGGGCGTCAAGAAAATGATCTTCGATCACTCTCCCAGGTATCTTACACTGCTGTCAAATATTAAATATATTAAATATATAAGTAAATGTAAATAGAAAGGAAATAATAATAAATGATGTAAAAAATAAATAAGCATTTATTAAATTTAACTACCAGATTCTTAACAATCTCAGTGTTAAACCAAATTGAATATGAAGTGACTCTAAAATGACAAAGTTAAGTTAAGGCCATGGGTACATAATTCGCAAATATTGTACGGCTATCCCTACTTTTTCTCTCTCTACACGGCAAATTACGTGTAGTAAAATTCATACTGGTATGGATATGTAAACATTACTAGAATGTCATTATAATTGAAAATGTCATCATTAATTTAAAGAGATGGATTTTGAATGTTCTTGGATAACTGTTATTTGTATAATTGCAAATTATTAATTCAGTTAATAAATGTGATAATTTTTTCACTAACTATGTATTCAGTGATTGTAATAATTTATATGTACAACACAAACTAATACTAAGAAAAGAGGAAAAGTGTTAAAGTGATTTTTTAATAATATTTTGTTACTATGGAACGCTTACAATTTTGAACATCTTTAATAACAAAATACTTGGATCACAGAATCTATGCTTCTTTTCATGAGCATTTTTCAGTGCGTCACAAATGATAGAAAAAAAGTTAAGTCCGTGATAATATACATTTTAGTGACATGACATTTTAGTTAAATCTGACAGTTGTCACATTTTATTTGAAATTTGGCATAAAAGCAAATCAATTGGGTTTATTGCATTTATAAAATGGCATTTTCTTTTATTTGTATAGTCTTATAAATTGTACAGATTATATTCGTAGATATATTATATAATTAGTAAAATTTTTTTTTCGATTATAGCGCCATCTATTGACAACTAGAATAAATGTTATAAATGTCACCGACGAAATGTAATCACCGACGTGCGTTTTTTTCTGTTACATGCAATTTAATGCGTTAGAAAGAAATCGAAAAACTGTGACGCACTGAAAGATCCTCATGAGAAAAAGCATATTATCCTAATGTATTCTCTGCTTGGATCTTCCACGAATAATACACAATAAATAACTTTTTATTAAGTTCACGTCTTAAATCAATTATTTATCAAATACACTATATATCAGTAGTATTTAATCAACAACTCAAAATATTCCCGATGCCATGTCAAATATTTAAAATTGTCACTGATTGACACTGTCTGACTGACAATATACTGACAATATTCTATTCAACTGAGTGCGTTGTAAGACAAAGATAGATTTGGAAAATATTACCACGGACATTGTGTTCATTTTTTTCAAATCCTGAAAAAACCAATAAATATTTTTGAAAGATTTAAACGCAGAATGAAAGACTAAATTATTACCGAGGGCCGAAAGTCCCTTAGAATAAATAAAAAGTTTATTTTGAATCAGATATTTGAAATTAAAAATCACACTAAATTTTCTCTTAGTTTTTCACCCCTGTAACTTATTAAAATAAACATTATAGAAGTTTTCAGTGACTTTCGGCCCTCGGTAATAACGTAATCTTTCATTCTGCGTTTAAATTTTTCAAAAATACTTATTAGTTTTCTCAGGATTCGAAAAAAATGAATCCCCATTTGAATAGCATTGCAGCCGAAAATACGTACCCATCCTCTTAACATGATATACCATATAACAACAGTCCTGTTATATGTATGTACAAAAAGATATACCTCTTACTTATACAGAGGGTACAACTTACATGAGACTTCTACCAACAAAAACAACTTTGTTGGTATGGCCATGTACAAAGAACGGAAGTACATCGACTCCCAAAGCTAATAATGGAATGGCAACCCCCGGAAAGAAGGAAAAGGGGCAGACCGAAAATAACCTGGATAAGTGGAATCCAGAAAGCCATGTCTGAGAGAGATCTCCGACCAGGAGATTGGACAGATCGACGCGGCTGGAGAATAGGAACCGCAAGGCGCAGGACGGTAAAAACCGGTGTTATACAGGGTGTAACAAAAATACAGGTCATAAATTTAATTACATATTCTGGGACAAAAAAATAGTTCGATTGAACCTAACTTACCTTAGTACAAATATGCACATAAAAAAAGTTACAGGCCTTTGAAGTTACAAAATGAAAATCGATTTTTTCCAATGTATCGAAAACTATTAGAGATCTTTTATTGAAAATGGACACGTGGCATTCTTATGGTAGTAGTATCGTAAGAAAAAATTATAGTGAAATTTGGACACCCCATAAAAATTTTATGGGGGTTTTGTTCCTTTAAGCCCCCCCAAACTTTTGTGTACGTTCCAATTTAATTATTATTGTAGTACCATTAGTTAAACACAATATTTCGAAATCTTTTTTGCCTCTTAGTACTTTTTCGAAAAGTCAGTTTTTATCGAGATATTTTGAATATTTGTCAAATCCACCACATATTTGTATATGGCTAAGTACGATTATGGAGACTTGGTAATAATATGAAAATTTATTTATGATTTACATTTTTAGGTATATTTTGAACCATATTAAAAAAGAAGTAATATCTCGATAAAAAATGCCTTCTCGAAAAAATACGAAGAGGCAAAAAAGTTTTAAAAACACTGTGTTTAACTAATGGTACCGCAGTAAAAGTTTAATTGGAACATACACAAACATTTGGGGGGTTTAAAGGAACAAAACCCCCATAAAATTTTTATGTAAACATATTAAAAAAGAAGCCGCAACTCGATAAAAACTGCCTTATCGAAAAAATACTAAGAGGCAAAAAAGTTTTAGAAATATTAAATTTAACTAATGGTACCACAATAATAATTTATTTGGAACGTACACAAAAGTTTGGGGGGTTTAAGGGAACAAAACCCCCATCAAATTTTTATGGGGTGCACCAATTTCACTATAATTATTTTTTAAAATGTTCCTGCCATAAGAATGCCACATGTCCATTTTCAATAAAAAATCTCTAATAGTTTTCGATATATTCGAAAAAATCGATTTTCATTTTGTAACTTCAAAGGACTGTAACTTTTTTTATGTGCATATTTGTACTAAGGTAAATTAGGTTCATTCGAACTATTTTTGGTCTCAGAATATGTGATTTAATTTATGACCTGTATTTTCGTTACACCCTGTATATAACTATTTATTTACTAAAATATTTAAAGGGCTGTGGATTAGGTTTTCAAGGTAACAAAAATGTAAATTACATGTCAATGTTTTTTAGACCGGGCAGTATCGTCGCCCCCGCTAGCGAAATTATTCCGATTCGACTTTTTTGCACAAACTTACTCAAAAAGAGGTCCTTATAATATATCCACAGGGTGCCGGGCGGTGCCGTGGTCGAAAAATTGTTTAAATAATTTTTTTTAAACAAATTCACAAAAATAATTTTTTCATTTCGAACAAAATTTGTTTAGATAAACTGGCTTATTCTGAGCAAAAAAGGTTTCTTGTCTTTTTTTCTAAAATTGATTGTTGTCGAGTTATATGCGATTAAAAATTTGAAAAATGCGAAAATAGCCATTTTCAAGGCTTAATAACTCGAGTAAACATTATTATTATGAAATTCAAAAAGTGACCAAATCAAGTTTCAAACCGCTTCTTCAAGGTACTGAAGAGATCTTTGTCATTATTTTATTACAAAGCTGTTATTATTAATTATTAACAATTAGCGCTATAGTCCAGGATGTATCCGTCGCCCCCGTTAATGAAATTATTCCGATTCCATTTTTTTGCAGAAACTTACTCAAAACGAGGTCCTTATAACATATCCACAGGGTGCCGGGCGGTGCCGTGGTCGAAAAATTGTTTAAACAATTTTTTTAAACAAATTCACAAAAATATTTTTTTTATTGCGAACGATTTTTTTAGATAATTTGGGTTATTCTGAGCAAAAAAGGTCTCTTGTGATTTTTCTCTAAAATTGATTATTGTCGAGTTAGGTATATGGCCATTTTCGCATTTTTCAAATTATAAATCGCGTATAATTCGACAACAGTCAATTTCAGAAAAAAATCACAAGAGACATTTTTTGCTCAGAATGACCCAAATTATCTAGAAAAAATTTGTTCGAAGCGAAAGAACTATTTTTGTGAATTTGTTTAAAAAAAATTGATTAAACAATTTTTCGACCACTTCACCGCCCGGCACCCTGTGGATATGTTATAAGGACCTCGTTTTGAGTAAGTTTCTGCAAAAAAATGGAATCGGAATAATTTCACTAACGGGGGCGACGATAAATCCTGGACTATAGCGCTAATTGTTAATAATGAAAAACAACAGCTTTCTAATAATATAATGACAAAAATCTCTTCAGGACCTTGAAGAAGGGATGTGAAACTTGATTTGGTAACTTTTTGAATTTCATAATAATAATGTTTAATCGAGTTATTAAGCCTTAAAAATGGCTATTTTCGCATTTTTCAAATTTTTAATCGCATATAACTCGACAAAAATCAATTTTAGAAAAAAATGACAAGAGACCTTTTTTGCTCAGAATAAGCCAATTTATCCAAAAAAAAAAATTGTTCGAAATAAAAAAAATATTTTTGTGAATTTGTTTAAAAAATTGTTTAAACAATTTTTCGACCATGGCACCGCCCGGCACCCTGTGGATATATTATAAGGACCTCTTTTTGAGTAAGTTTGTGCAAAAAAATCGAATCGGAATAATTTCGCTAGCGGGGGCGACGATACTACCCGGTCTATTTCTAGTATAGTGTTATTTTTAAATAATTGACATCTAGTAATCTAGTCATAGAGCACACAGTGTGATCACTATACGCAATTACACAATTTACTCATTTTACCCTATAAATTTGTACTGTATTTTGTAGGAAATTAGGAATTTATTTATAGAAATAGGAATTATCTAGAAGAATAGCTTTAGGATGGGCGGCGTATGGCAAACTAAGAGACGTGTTCAAGGAAAACATCCCAATAAAGCTAAAAAGAAAAGCATTTAACCAGTGCGTACTTCCGGTGCTTACTTATAGAGCTGAAACACTGACATTGACTAAAACATCAATAAGAAAATTACAAGTAGCACGACGAAAAATGGAAAGATCCATGCTTGGCCTAACTTTGAGAGACAGAATACGAAATGTTGAGTTACAGCGAAGAACTGGTCTGGAAAACATCATAAAACGCATTACGAAGTTGGAGTGGAAATGATCAGGACACGTCGCAAGACAGAGAGACAACAGATGGAAAAGGAAGTTTTAGAGTGGCGGCCCAGGGCAGACAAACGAAGTCGTGGAAGACCACCTACCAGATGGACCGACGATGTTAAATGAATAGCGACAAACTGGAGTGCAGCTGCCTGGGACAGAGAAGGGTGGAGACATTTTGAGGAGGCCTATGTCCGACAGTTGACAAATTTGGCTGTGTGATGATGATGATGATGTACCTATCAGTGATGAATTTTGGAAGTCATCATGGAAATCATTATATATTATCTGTAGCAGCGTGGAAAAGCTGCAAAGATATTGTGTTGAACCAAGTTTTGAGGTTATTTAACCAGGATGCCCTTCTTCTTTCTGGGCCTACCAAGGTTGTACGTACCAAGAGCAGGCTTTGTTTTGTAGATGTTTAAAAAGGAATAAAGATTTTATGGTTTTGCGATTTTTTTTTAACAACAGTTACTACTTACAAATCAAATAATAGCTTTAATGGTGAAATGATGGTGAAAAGTAATAGTTTTAAGTAGGTACCTAGGATCGGTATTACAGAGTAATGGGGAAATAGACGGAAATAAATATGCAGTAGAATTAGAGTTGGATGGATAAAGTGAAAGGAAGCGGGAGGTGTGTTTTGAAAAAATTCCAATGCAGCTGAAGGAAAAATTGTATAAAGCAGCCATAAGACCAGCTGTGATGTACGGAACTGAATTTTGGACAGTTAATAAGAAAGAAAAAGGCTGAGTGGATGTGGTGGAAACTAGAATGCTTATATTGATGAGCGGAGTGACAAAAAAGGATAAAATTAAGAATTCGTATATTAAGGGAGGCCTAGGGGTGGTACCAATTGATGGCAAAATGAGAGAACATAGGTTAAGATAGTTTGGTCATGTTCAATATCCTGACGTGAATCAGCCAATACTTGCAGACCTGCGAGTTTCTGGAAGGAATAGAAGAGGAAAACTATAGAAGACCTGAGGGGAGACGCTTAGGCTTAGACCTGGATATGTCAGTAAAAATGATTGATGCTGGTATGACCCAAGATACAAACTTATGGACAAATGTAACTAAAGAAGCCGACCAAGGCATAGAGAATGGCATTTGAGAAATCTGCGAATAAAGACACACAGATACAACAATACAAAGAATTTAGAAGATATGTAGAACTATCAAAGACCAACCATACAAGTGAGAAAATGAAGCAGAACTCATAAAAATGGAAAATTTAGCATAATAATCAGGAATGAATTGAGCAACGAAAAAAAAAGATTTAATGTATTAAAACTTATCTGAAAAACTATGAATACTTTAAGTGAACTACTTACCATATTGATGATTAAATGGCTAGTTTATGTCTTCCACACAAAACTGTTATGTTCAGCCACCTCGCTGGCATTTCTTTTTATGTGCTTTATTTTTAATTATTGTTTAACGGGAGTTATTCACAAAATCCAAAGTAATTGGGTTGTTGATAATATTGCGTGGAAAACGTATTATTCGGTAATACCGAAAATTGTTTTTAATGAAACATAAATGGTTTCTGTTTATTTTTCTTCATAGTGAATTTTATGAACCGTTAAATTATTATTTGGTTTGCCAGTAAACGGTGAACACAATTTCATAGAAAAGAATGTAGTGAAATTGGACACTATGGAAAAAACATGATACATTTCATCTACATAAGAAATTGAAAGAGATTGCCAGAAACAAACAGAAACAAGTATCTCCTTCTTGTAGTTCCTATCCGTTTTTAATGTTGACAACTATCATGGCAATCTGTACTTTGCATACTGCTGCTCTGAAAAGATTTTTAGTTGTCCTGTTGAACCACGTACGTAGATTTTTCAGCCAGGAAATAGTTCGCGTTCCTGGTCCACGTTTTCCTTCTACTTTTCTCTGTAAAATTAGTTGCAACAGTCCATATCTTCCGCTGTTTCTCCTGATGTGACCAAGGTATTCGATTTTGGCTGCTTTTATTGTGGTTAGCAGCTCTTTTTCTTTTTGTATTCTTAATAAAACGTCCTGTTAAGTAACGTGGTCTATATAAGATATCTTCAGGATTCGAGGATAAAGCCAAATTTCGAATGCCTCAATTTTCTTGCAGGTGGCGTCTGTGAGAGTCCACGACAACTCCGTATAACAGTATGGGAAAGATATAAAATCGTATTAGTAACCTGAGTCGTGAAACAATACGCAAGAGATTAGATGTCGCATCACAAAGGCAAAAAGTGCATTCTTGACTATGAGCTCTGTGTTAAACAGCCATGACCTCACCCTAGAAACAAAAATAAGGCTCCTTAAAGGTCGCGTCATATTATAATGCACGTCGCGTTTTCGGCACGTAGCGTTTCGTTTCCGAAAAATATAATTTAATGGTTTTTAAATTGAACAATTCATACTGTGCGTAAAGTAGCGTATAAGACACCTTACGTTTGCGTTCGGTTCATTCGAAAACAATATTTTTCGGACGCCGACCGCTACGGGTCGTTTTCCCCTCGTTGTTTATTTAGGTATTTCTTTGATTTTGATACAGAGTATTTAGACCGGTCAGTATCGTCGCCCCCGCTAGCGAAATTATTCCGATTCGATTTTTTTGCACAAACTTACTCAAAAAGAGGTTCTTATAACATATCCACAGGGTGCCAGGCGGTGCCGTGATCGAAAAATTGTTTAAACAATCTTTTTTAAACAAATTCACAAAAATATTTTTTCATTCGAGCAATATTTTTTTTTAGACAATTTGGGTCATTCTGAGCAAAAAAGGTTTCTTGTCATTTTTCTCTAAAATTGTGAAAATAGCTATTTTCAAGGCTTAATAACTCGATTAAAAATTATTATTATGAATTTCAATAAGTGACCAAATCAAGTTTCAAACAACTTCTTCAAGGTCCTGAAGAGATTTTTGTCATTATTTTATTACAAAGCTGTTATTTTTAATTATTAACAATTACCGCTATAGTCCCACTGTATCGTCGCCCCCGTTAGCGAAACTATTTCGATTAGATTTTTTTGCACAAACTTACACAAAAAGAGGTCCTTATAACACATCAACAGGGTTCCGGGCGGTGCCGTGGTCTAAAAATTGTTTAAACAATTTTTGTTAAACAAATTCACAAAAATAATTTTTTATTAATAATTTAATTAAAGCCAAATTAATAATAATTTGAGTTATTCTGGGCAAGAAAGGTCTCTTGTGATTTTTCTCTAAAATTTATTGTTTTCGAGTTATATGGCCATTTCCGTATTTTTCAAATTTTAAATCGCGTATAACTCGACAACAATCAATTTTAGAGAAAAATCACAAGAAACCTTTTTTGCTAAGAATAACCCAAATTATCTAAAAAAAATCGTTCGTAATGAAAAAATTATTTTTGTGAATTTCTTTAACAAAAATTGTTAAAACAATTTTTTGACAACGGCACCGCCCGGCACCCTGTGGATGCGTTATAAGGACCTCTTTTTGAGTAAGTTTGTTCAAAAAAAATCTAATCGAAATAGTTTCGCTAACGGGGGCGACGATACAGTTGGAATATAGCGCTAATTGTTAATAATTAAAAATAACAGCTTTGTAATAAAATAATGACAAAAATCTCTTTGGGACCTTGAAGAAGGGGTTTGAAACTTGATTTGGTCACTTATTGAAATTCATAATAATAATTTTTAATCGAGTTATTAAGCCTTGAAATAGGCCATTTTCGCATTATTCAAATTTTTAATCGCATGTAACTCGACAACAATCAATTTTAGAGAAAAATGACACGAGACCTTTTTTGCCCAGAATGACCCAGCTTATCTAAAAAAATATTGCTGGAAATGAAAAAACATTTTTGTGAATTTGTTTAAAAAAAATGTTTAAACAATTTTTCGACCACGGTATCGCCCGGCACCCTGTGGATATGTTATAAGGACCTCTTTTTGAGTAAGTTTGTTTAAAAATATCGAATCGGAATAATTTCGCTAGCGAGGGCGACGATACTGTCCGGTCTAATTTAAAAAATAGTTTTCGAGGCAATTTTGTCATGTATGCATGTGTTTTCATTGTTTTGTGACAATAAACACATCTGCACCGCACCAAACTGAAACCAACGGAAACGTTCTATGTATGAAAATGTGAACGGGCAGTCCGATTGCCGGTCTGCAAACGCTACGTGCCGAAAACGCGACGTGCATTATAATATGACGCGACCTTTACATGTAAGTACCAGTGGCGACGCGTGACTTTTTCTAAAGTGTTACCAAAACCAGAAGTATTTTATAAATATTTTTATATATACAGTGTTCCCATACATCAAAGTTTGTCCGACTAGACACCGTGAATTTTCAGCTTGCTATTAATCAACTTTTTTTTGTTGCGCGCGATCCAGGTCTATTATAAAAATAGATGAAATACAGAAATAAAATTAAAAAATTAAAAATTTAAGAAACTATATAAAGTATCTACAAACTAAAAACATATTTGTTGTTTTTAGGTAAAATATGTATTATATCACCTTTATACTTTATTAAAAAATCCAAATTGTATAATTAGTATACTAATCAGTACATTCATTTTTCATTTTTAGCCTAAAATATTAAATAATTTTTATTTTATTGATTATATAGGTCTGGGTCCCGCGTATGAAAAAAAAGTTGATTAATAGCAAGCTGAAAATTTGTTAATAGCTTAAGGGTGTCTAGTCGGACAAACTTTGATATATGGGAACACTGGAATAGGGGAAGTTTTAATTGTGGAACAGGTTAAAAATTTGGGACGGTCAGACCACGAAAACGGCACATGTATTTTGTCCGACAGAACACACTTAAACTCTTCTAACAGAGATTAAACTCTCATGCAAAAATCAGACTGTTATTTATCACCAAATGGGCGTTTTAATGAGTGGAACATGTAGAATATGTCAAATGCCAGGAATTATGACAGGTGATAAATAGCAGTCTGATTTTTGCATGAGAGTGTAATCTCTGTTCGGAGAGTTTAAGTTTGTTCTGTCGGACAAAATAAATGTGCCGTTTTCGTGGTGTGACCGTTCCAAATTTTTAACCTGTTCCACAATTAAAACTGCCCCTGTTCCAGTGTTCCCATATATCAAAGTTTGTCCGGCTAGACACCCTTAAGCTATTAACAAATTTTCAGCTTGCTATTAATCAACTTTTTTTTCATACGCGGGATCCAGACCTAATACACTACAATGTACTGTATAATCAATATTATTATATGTCATATAATAATGTTGTTAATTAATATATTTCGACAAGTAATTAAAATCGATTAATATGATTTATATAGGATAAAAAGGTATAGATGTGTTATCTGTATAGTAAGCAAGTACAGTTACAAGTTATAAACTAATAATTAATAATGCATATTATGCAATAATCGAATCCAAAGGGCCGGTACGGTTAACTAACCGGAGTTTAATCGAGAAAATACCGGCCCTAAGAATAACAGACTTCATAAATGGAATTATAATTATTACCTATAATTATAATAATAATTAAAATTGCATTTATTAAGTCTGATATTCTTACGGTCGGTATTTTCTGTCCCGATTAGCTAACCGGGACATAAAGTACCTACCGGCCCTTACCTAGCCGTGTCACCAAATTAAAATTTGGTAACACGAATACTAATCCACAGCGGCTTAAGAGCCATCGTGCCCGCAAAATTTTCAGAGACGATCCAGTCCTCTGACCGATACAAAGATCCTACCATCGTTGCCACTCACAGAAGTGGTAAATAACGGCGCGGCGCACGGTAAGTAAGGGCACAGTATAAAGAAGGAACCTCTATATACTGTGGTAAGGGCGTATTATAATAACGTGCAACCGATTTTACATAAACTCGCTGATATTTCCGTGCTTCTAGTTGGCTATTTTACTGAATTAGGTAGATACTACTAACAAATATTTCTATTTTTAAAAAATATAAATGGAATTATTTCATAGTAGTCATAAAATATTTATTTGCAAATTTTAACTGTTACCAATGGTAACAATGGTTACATGGACGCTTCGCCAGTGGTAAGTACTCAGTGCATCCATACGGAGTATGGCGGGAACTCTATCAAAACTTCAGGCTATTGGACTATGGTTGTACAGAAGGATCCTGAAGATACCACGGAGAGACAGTCACCAACGAAGAAGTGCTACGGAGGATGAGAACAACCGCAGATTTGGTAAACATCGTGAAGGGCCGTAAGCTGTAGTAGGAGTAGGTACTTAAGACATATAATGAGAAATCAGATACGAGCTACTTTAATGAATTTTGCAAGGTAAAATTGAAGGAAAAAGGGTCCCAGGACGAAGAAGAATATCCTGGATTTACAACCTGAGAGCATGTTATAAAAAGACCTCAACACAATTATTCCGTATAGCAACCAACAAAATCATCATAGCCAGAATGATTGCCAACGTTCGAAACGGACAGGCACCCTAAGAAGAACAACCTAATTTTTATGGGTATTGATAAATCATGACATTTGAATAGCTTAGCCATTTTTTGAAACACAGATCTTGCTTTCTCTATTCTACATTTGATTTCTAGGGAATGGTCCCAATCTTCATTGAAGTTCTTACCAAGGTAGTATGTCTTTAGTCTTTCCATTTGTTGGCCGTTGACACTGATTTTTCTAAATTGCTGCTCCCTTTTAGATATCATAATACATTTTGTTTTCTTAATGTTTGGTGAAAGTCCATATCTCCGACTTACTTCTGTGATCCTCTTCATTAACTACTGGAGGGCTTCGAACTGTCAACGAATACCACCGTATCGTCTGCGTATCTTATGTTGTTGATACATTCTCCGTTAATTCGAATTCCGGCCTCAACATCATTCACTGCTTCTTCAAAGATTTTCTCAGAGTAGATGTTGAACAGCAGTGGTTATAGTATACATCCCTGTCGGACCTTACGTTTGATATTGATATCGTCTGATTCTCCTACCTCTGTCCGGATAGATAGACGATGTTTGATTCCAGTAAAGACTGCTAATAATTCTTAGATCACAGGTGTTTATTAAAGTATTTGTTAAAATCTCCATCAGCTTGTCGTATTTTACTGTATCGAATACTTTTTACTAATCAATGATGCATGCATAAATATCGCAATTTACGTCTCTACATCGTTTAAACAGCACTTGTATATTAAAAGAGCCTCTCTCGTACCCACCACATTCCGAAAACCAAACTGCGCGTGGTTGATGTTTTCCTCGCACAGTGTTATATCCTATGATGTATAATTTTTGCATGGCCAGGATTTGGAAAACTTACTTGAATCCTTAATAATAATAGTCTCCCGTTTTATACTGCTGACGCAGCTTTGGGATTATAGCAGGGTAGTCTGCTATATCTAGGGTCTACGGTATACAAGGAAGGTAACAGGGCCAGTGCTACGCTTCAACCGCCTATTATTACCCCTGGTTTTACCCAAGATACTCATTTTATTCAGGCTAAGTCGACCTGAGGCCTATAGATATTTTAAAAATGTCTAGTTGTTCTTGCCGGCGCCGGCGCTGGGATTTGAACCTCGGCCTACCAGCGCTCGAGTCAAGCATACTACCGCCTGAGCTACGCCGGCCCTTCTTGGGTACTTAAGTACCGCAAATTACCCCAATACCTGAGGAGTAAAGTGTTCAACCATGGAAGGAGTTGGGAGAGGCCTATTTCCAAACGTGGACGAAAGAAGGCTAAGAAGAAGAAGAATATAATTTTTAGAAATAACGTTTAAATATGGCTTATTAACTGATGGTCCGGAAATCACTGCAGGATGTAGAATGCAGAACTTCTCAAATAAAAGTTTAGAACACAAAAATAATCACGAAATCAATGAACAGTTAAAAGAATGGAAAAACTACATTTCTGATTTTTTTGAAGACAAAAGAGTAGACATTGCTGTAACAGGTGCTACACAGATTGCTATAACAGGTCCATTGAAAAGAAATTGAGCTTACATGGGCAATATAAACGGCAAAAAAATGGAAAATCACTTGGCTTCGATGGAGTGAGTATTAAAATACTAAAAGTTTTTGGAAGAGAACGGAATGTGGTATGTGTGGTCTTCTTAGCAGAATTTATGACACTGGGATATTACCAAATAATTGGCTTAAGTCGACATTTGTCACACTACCACAGAAATATCGTGCAAAGATCAGCAGATATTATATATCGGACAATAAGTCTGATGAGTCACGTTTTGAAGATCTTCTTGTAAATATTACATAGAAAATATACAGAAGAATCTTAAAAAACCGAATAGAAGACGAATACAAGGAAATGGAATCAGAAGAACAAGCAGGATTTAGAGCCGGAAGATCTAGAATTGATCACCTTTTTGCAATCACACAAGTCATGGAAGAGAAAACAGCGGTTAACCAAGAGATTCCTTTCGTATATATTGATCTAAAAAAGGCATACAACAGTGTGCCTTTGGTAAAGTTATGGGAGGCAATGGAGAATACAAATATAAACATAGAAATCATAAAAATAATTAAAAAAATTTACAACAACACGACCACGAGAATTACAACTCACGTTTACAATTACAATTACAAGGAAACAAACTCACCGAAGGATTTCTGACAAATAAAGGGCTTAAATAAGGATGCTGCCTCTCTCCAACACTGTAAAATATATTTGGAACAAGCTCTTAAAAATTGAAAACGGAAATGCAAGAACATTGGACTCCCACTAAATGACCATACACTATATACTCTTTGTTTCGCAGACCACTAAATACTAATAGCACAAGACTACGATGATATTTGTTACATGACAAGAAAGCTAATAGAGGAATACAGGAAATGGGGACTAGAGATCAACATATGAAAAACCAAATATATGAATATCGGTGGAACGCAGCAGGACTTGATACTAGAAGGAGGAGAAACAATCAGTAAATGTAACGAATATAAATACCTGGGTATGAAAATCACGAATGATGGAACACTGGACGGAGCCATTAAAGAACGAAATACTCAGGGCAGGAAAGCAATTACGCTCCTAAACTCAGTACTCTGAGACAAGCAGATAAACAACCAAAACAAGAAAAAGATATATAACGCCGTAGTGAAAAGCATTATAACATAGAGCTGCGAAGTATGGCCTATGAAGGAAAAATCAAAACAAATGTTAGAGGTCACCGAAATGGATTTCTGGAGAAGAGCTGCAGGAAGATCAAGAAGAGAACATGTTACCAATGAACGGATACGAGAAATAATGAAGGTCACACATACAATAAATGACGAAATCAACGAAATACAACTACGATGGTTTGGTCACGTACAAAGAATGCACAAAGACAGAATCCCAAAACAAGTACAAAACTGGAAACCGCAAGGTAGAAGAAGAAGAGGTAGACCGAGGAAAAGTTGACAGGCAGGAATAAACAAAGCCATGAATGAAAGAGGTCTGCAAATAGATCAATGTGCGGGCAGAGAGGAATGGCGAACGGGTATCGGAAGACGGAGAACGTTGTAAACCGATAATATAAATAAAAAATAAATAAAAAGCTGGAAGAAGGAATAGATGATAGTCAGTTTGAGTTCTGAAACGGACTAGGAAACAGAGAGGCGTTATTTGCTTTTGTTGTGATAGCTGAAAGATGCATGAATATGAATGTGGATGTGCATGTATGTTACTTTGATTTTAAACAATAATTTGAAAAAATTAAACATGAAAAATTACTGCAATAGATGAAATTAAGAATTTAAAACCATTACTGGAATCAAAGAGAATAAATTGTAATACATAATAAGAAACTCAGCTCAGAGATTGAAATCAGGAGAGGAGTTGGGCATGGATGTCTCGAATACTCTTTAATGTATATGGTGAATCCATTTTTGAAGAAGCATTACTATCTGAACGTGAAGAAATAATAATTAACGGAAGAACTAAGTATTAACAACATGAGATATGAAGATGATACCGTGATTATGGCAAGCTCTGCTGAACAACTCCAACTACTACTAAACAGCACAAGCAGTTTCTGTGAAAATATGGAAATAATAACATAGAAAACAAATATAGAAACCAGTCCCGGATTAAGAATCTTGAGACCCCTAGGCAACCCAAGCTATGAGGCCCTTTAAAAAACCTAGGCTTCTGAATATTCAGAGTATTTTAGATCGCAGTTCATCTGCTCGTAGTATGCAAAATTATTTCTTTGGGATTTTAAGAACTCCAAAAGTGAATTTAGAAGTTGAACTGCAGTTTGAAGTTCAACCTCTTCTCTCTATAATTATTTACTGAGACCATTGATGCGTTTTAAAATTGTTGCCCAAAATTGATCCATTATGAATGTTTATTTTTTTGACATTGACATTTCTTTCAACAAAAACTTAACCTCATGAACTATTTTAGCTTTCTGATTAGTGTCTTCAGCAAGGGTATGAAGAGCAGATTTCAAAAGCGTTGTAACCTTTAGACAAAGGTCTTGTTGAATGTCCCCTTGCAGTCCATCTTTTGCTGCTTGATCTTTTAAGGACTAGCTAGTGGCGAATAAGATCGCTAGTGGAGTTTCATTTAAGCATTTGGTCATAACTTCCCAACGCTGGGCAGAGGCTGAAAAAAAGTTGTACACGGACTGAATAAACCCAAAATACGATATTCCATTTGAGGGAGAATACGAGAATACGGTACCCAATCTCTTTTAATTTTTGTTCCACTGATATCTATGTTTTCGAAAAACCATAGATTGTGTAGAAATCTTGTAATGGCTTCAAAATTTCTTTTTTATGCTGAAAAACTTCCATCAAGGGTTTTACATTCTCAAGACCTTTCCCAATCCAAAACTTCCGTACTTCTTCAGTTATTGTATTCCGTAATCCGATGTCATTTTCCAAATTTAGGGCACGATTTATCTTTAAGAGGAAACAGTAGCGATCAACAGGTAGCGAAAACGCGTTCCAAGATTGCGGCTGTAATTTTAAATATTTTTTCGAGATCTTTGGCACACGTATTCGTAATATAATAATGAATGGCGGTACAGAGCCCAATTTGAAAAATACAAAGTGGGCCAAACAAAAGAATCCACCTCGATTTTTGGCAGTATTTATTAGATTTTACCGAAATAAAAAAACAAATCAATTTTTGATCTAAGGGAGACACATTTTTACGGTACAAACATCTGTCATTTGTCAACTCCCTCCCTTCCACTTCCCCCACCACTTATTTTTAAATAGGGAATAGGGGTCGTGTGATAGCTCATTTGAAAGGTTATTCAATTCTCTATTCATTAATATCAACATTGACATAAACATTTATACAGGGTGTCCAAGAAAAATTATTTTGAATTTAATTAATTGACACAAAAAGAAGAATGTATGTAATTTATTTAATTCAAAATACATTCTACTGCTGTTACAAAACAGAAAAAAATGTTTTTTGATAAATAGACACTGTTTTTCGCTGAATTTCAATGTTCATGCTTCCACCCACCTGCCTCTTGGTAGGTTGAATATTGAATTTAAGCAACAAACAATGTTTATTTATCAATAAACATTTTTTTATGTTTTCTGTCAGCAGTAGAATGTTTTTTGAGTTAAATAAATTACATACATTCTTCTTTTTGTGTCAATTAGTTAAATTTAAAATAATTTTTCTTGGACACCCTGTATAAATGCTTATGTCAATGTTGATATTACTGAATAGAGAATGAAATAACCTTTCAAATGAGCTATCACACGACCTCTATTCCCTATTTAAAAATACGGGGTGGGGAAGTGGAAGGGAGGGAGTTGAAAAATGACAAATGTTTGTACCGTAAAAATGTGTCACCTGTTTTTTTATTTTCTTAAAATCTAATAAATACTTCCAAATATCGAGGTGGATACTTTTGTTTGGCTCACTCTGTATATTAATATGTGGAAATTACTCTGTAATTAAATACAATATTAAAAAACGAGCCTGTACCGCCATTAAGAAGAACAAAAAATACACTTTCTTCAAATAAACTTTTTTATCCGATGCCTAGATTTTGTGTCACTTGGAACTACTAATGAAATAAAAAATTTCAGTATTTCCAAAATGACACAAAATCTAGGCATCGAATAAAATGAAGAAAGTGTATTTTTTTGTTCTTCTTAATGGCGGTACAGGCTCGTTTTTTTAATATTGTATTTAATTACAGAGTAATTTCCACATAGTAATATATTTTTCAAATTGGGCTCTGTACCGCCATTCTTTATTATATTACAAATACGTGTGCCAAATATCTCGAAAAAATATTCAAAATTACAGCCGTAATCTTGGAACGCGTTTTTGCTACCTGTTGATCGCTACTGTATCACCTTAAATTTAATTTCTAACTTATTTTCGGTTTCTGGTTATTTAACTTCTTGAACTGGAATAGAACTGTCGTTACATGTTTTTTCATCTGTTTCAGTTACGGAAGCTATGTTTCCCTCAGTTATTTCTATTTCATCAATGCATTTTCATTGGTTGCATCTTCACTATGCTATGGATTTCCGTGTGAAACTGAGTTTAAATAAGTTTTGGTTCTATTTTGGATCTTGCGTAAGGATCTTTTTATTTCTCCTGATTTTTCTTGCGTTTTTTTGCTCCACTTTCGATTTTTATTTTCTTATTTCCATCTGTAGTACTTATTGTTCCTTCTACCAAAGGGTAGCAATTTAATAACATACCATGAGCGATTTATTCTCACAACATAGACTTCCTATGTGAACAAAGTAATGTACTTTTATAGGTCCACCATCACTTTTATGGTATTGCGCAATATTTGAATTTTTCAACATAATATGATTTATAGTTTTTATTTAATTTTAACTATTTTTTTTTTTGTTTTGGGCCCTGCGAGACCCCCTTTGGGACGGAGGCCCCTAGGCAACTGCCTACTTTGCCTAATGGTTAATCCGGCACTGATAGAAACAAACATACATTTGGGAGATGTGCCGGTAGAGAGGGTTGATAAATACCTGACAACCTGGATTTCAAAAAATAATCATCAAACAACAGAAATAATGGCCAGAATACAAATAGCAGCAAGTATGTACGTACGTAGAGCAGAAAGAACATGGATAAACAAGGTTGCAGAATGGAGCCCAAGAGGAACAAGAAGGAGGGACGACCGAGAAAATCATGGAAAAGTAAAGTCGAGGAAGCAATGCCAAAGAAAGGATTGGAAGAGGGAGACTGGGAAGATTGTAAAAAATTAAAGTCCTGGCTGACGGATGAGTAACGGTACTAACTGTAGACAATCCTTTATACAGGGTGGTCCTTAAGTAATTGTACAAAAAACAACAGTAGTTTCTACACTCTAAAATATTACGATTTAACTCAACTTACTTTAATAAAATTTTGATATTAAGAAAGATACAGGGTGGTAAAATTAAACTTTTTATTTATTTATTATTGAATATTTCCTGACACGTATGAGATAACAACATGAAATTTATTATGTGGGGGTTTTTTGGGTCGAGTAAACTAAATTCCCTACCAAAAATTATGTATTGCCCAGAGGGCGCTACATACGCCTTTCAGCACTCATTTATTACGTTCAATTTTTTTTATCCATCACTCTCTATAATTTTGACATTAAAATTTTTATTCTCCTATTAGTTTTACTTAAAAAAGGTATACTTCTTTCATCTCCCTAAACTTAACCGTTTTCGAGATAAACTCATTTTAAATCTGCGATACACCATCATTTTTAGCATAATATCATTGTAGTTACACCCGAAAAATAACTTAAAACCATAAAATTATCCAAAAATGTATCGCAAATTTCTTCAAATGGAATTTGCGATGCAATGACATAAATTTGAGAACTGGCACAATTATTATGGTTTTAAGTTATTTTTCAGGTGTAACTACAATGATATTATGCTAAAAATGATGGTGTATCGCAGATTTAAAATGCGTTTATCTCGAAAACGGTTGAGTTTAGGGAGATGAAAGAAGTATACTTTTTTAAGTAAAACTAATAGTAGAATAAAAATTTTAATAATGTCAAAATTATACAGAGTGAGGGATCAAACAAATTTAACGTAATAAATGAGTGCTGAAAGGCGTATGTGGCGCCCTCTGGACAATACATAATTTTTGGTAAGGAATTTAGTTTTCTCGACCCAAAAAACCCCCACATACCAAATTCCATGTTGTTATCTCATACCTGTCAGGAAATATTCAATAATAAATAAAAAAAAAGTTTAAATTTACTATCCTGTATCTTTCTTAATATCAACATTTTATTAAAGTAAGTTGGATTAAATCGTAATATTTTAGAGTGTAGAATCTACTGTTTCTTTTTGTACAATTACTTAAGGACCACCCTGTATACATACAGTCCGCTGGAATAAGTGTTACCCCCCCCCCTTATTAACTTATTTTTTTTTAGCAGATAAGCAAAACGCTCGGACAGGTGGATTTTTAAAATAATCATAGTATATTATAGCATCAATGTTTCGAACTTTACGCCATTCCTCTTCAGGTGGCAGGCACAACTTTGATTTTTTTAAATGGGAAAGTACATCATGTGACACCTAATTTAAAATCTTTTGAAATACTGATTACAAAAATGTATAATACTTTAGTCCTTTTTGAAAGCGTAGATTTTTCAATGTCTTCATTTTTTTCGAATCCTGAGAAAACTAATACGTATTTTTGAAAAATTTCAACGCAGAATGAAATATTACAGTATTATCGAGGGTCGAAAGTCCCTGAAAACTACTATAATGATTATTTTAATAAGACACAGGGGTGAAAAAAAGAGAAAATTTAATCTGATTTTTAATTTCAAATAAATCATTCAAAATAAACTTTTTGTTTATGCTAAGGGACTTTCAGCCCTCGGTAGTAATGTAATCTTTCATTCTGCGTTTAAATTTGTCAAAAATACTTAAGTAATACTTTTCTTAGGATTCGAAAAAATAAATGCGTTTAAAAATAATTCGAACGAAATTTTGCGCCTACGCTCTTAAAGAGGATTAAAGTGTTATATATTTTTGTAATCAGTATTTAAAAAGCTTTTAAACGAGGTGTCACATGATGTACTTTCTCATTTAAAAAAATCAAAGTTGTGCCTGTCACCTGAAGAGGGATCGCGTAAATTTTCGAAACATTGTTGCTATAATAAACTATGATTATTTTAAAATTCGACTTGTCCGAGCGTTTTGCTTATGTACTAAAAATAAATAAGTTAATAAGGGGGGTAACACTTATTCCAGCGCACTGTATATAGGAAGAAATGCTTTTGTAAAAATAAAAACAATTCGCTGCAATAAAGACTTCAGAATAGAACTAAGAGTAAAACCTCGGAGATGTTACTTGTTTTCGATACTACAATATGGGCTTGAAAACTGGACACAGAAGCAAGAACACATAAATAAAGCTACAGTCATTTGAAATGTGGTGTTACAGAAGGATGCTTAAAATAGCACGGGCACAGAAGAAAACGAACACGAAAGTACTGCGAGAAATGGACAAAGAATACGAAATAATAAACACAATAAAAATAAGAAAGTTACAATATCTGGGCAGGACATGTCCTTATAGGGCATAACATGCCCTATAAACAATGTGTTCTGGGAAAGGCCAGATGGAAGAAGGTCTGTAGGACGACCTAGAAAAAGGTGGAAAGATGCAGTCAAAGAAGATCTGGAGAACATGGGAGTGAGACATTGGGCGGAATGCATAAAACGTAGTACCTGCTAATGCTTCAAGTATGTACTACATTTTTGAAGATTTTACTACACTCACACAGCATTACTACACTTAAAAAGGCTTTATATGTGTTTTAGTACACTTACAAAGTACATAATGCTTTGCAAGTATAGTAAAATCTTCAAAAATGTAGTACATACTTGAAGCATTAACAGGTACTACGTTTTATGCATTCCACAAATGGGTGGAATGCTTTGTAAGTGTAGTAAAATCTTCAAAATTGTAGTACATACTTGAAGCATTAGCAGGTACTACCAGGTATTAATATGTACCAATGGGTGGAATGCATAAAACGTAGTATCTGCTAATGCTTTAAGTATGTACTACACTTTTGAAGATTTTACTACATTTACAAAGCATTTGTAAGTGTAGTAATGCTTTGTAAGTGTAGTAAAATCTTCAAAAATGTAGTACTTACTTGAAGCATTAGCAAGTACCTACTACGTTTTATGGATTCCACCCAATCGATTGAGACAATATAGGGAGTGGAATCAATGGTGAGAAAATGTGGACAAGACCGACAAACATGGAAGGCAATAGTAAACGCGGCAAAGACTCTCGAAGAGTTGTAACGTCATTGATGATGAATATCTGGGACACGAAATAAGGGGAAAGCAATATCAAATGCTAAGATTGATAATACAGGGAAATATAAGAGGAGGAAAAAGTATAGGAAGAAGGAGAGTGTTATGGTAGAAACATTTAAGGGACTGTTCTGAAGCTATTTTCGGACATCTTGGTAATTAGTGCAATCTAATATGTCTGTGTAGATTTTGGCATTGGATCCGACCATCACTTGTAACACCGTTGCCGTATCCTCTATTTTTTCATACTATCACGTTACAATTTTTTTGTGATATTATACACGACCGGGACACCCTCAAAAAAGAGCTTAGTTTTCGAGATGCTGACCACGGAGGAGTGAATGGCTAATTTTATTCATACTTTATATTTTCGAGGGTACTGAAAACGAAACTGAGGTTTATTTTGAATTTAATGTGGGGGAACATTGTGAAAATCGCAATTTTAAACTAAAAATAAAAAAATCACGTTTTTTGCGTTTACCTCGCCTACAACTCTGTTTCATTTAAATATTTTTTTCTGAAATTTTTACAGTATATATCTCTAACATTTTTGAAGACAAAGGTACCTGCTTCAAGTTTTTATTCTTATCATGATAAAAGTTATGAATTTTTCAAAGCAAAAGGTGCGGATTTGTACATTGGAAAGTTTAATCGCAAAAGTTGTGTGGCGAAGTTTAAAATTTTGCTTCTTAATCACGTTTATTTAAAAGTAGAGAGTACAAAGAAGTTTCCTAGTAAGTTCTAGATGAAAATGTTTTATAGAAAAAAAATAGTGCAACCTTTAATGTCGACATTAGAAATCCCCAATATAACGCTTATTTTTTTAGGAACAGACAATCTAGGTCGAATTTCTCACCTTTAGTACTATCCTTGGATTATAAGCTTTCATTTGACACCTCATTTGTCATTCTACATAGTATAATGACGGAGAAGTAAACGTTCTTATTCTATTATTCTTGTATACATTTAACATTGATTGAAATTATGAAAGAAATGGCATGGCAACACTGTGACGCACAAACATAAGATTCAGCTGTGCGTTACATAGGGTGCACTAATAACCAGGATGTCTCTATTTTCTTGTGGCATTTTTATAATCAACTATTTTCAATGGGAAATAAGCCACAATTTTACCAAAAAAATGATTTTATTAACGTTTCGAAGTCCAAATCGGGTTTCGTTGTCAAAATACAAAATACTACTATTTATTATTATTATCAGTAATTAAATACTACTATTTACAGTCAAAATACAAAATACTTACTATTGTTATTATCAAAATACTACTATTATTAATATTATTATCAGTAGTATTTTGTATTTTGACAACGAAACCCGATTTGGGCTTCGAAACGTTAAAAAAATCATTTTTTTGGTAAAATTGTGGCTTATTTCCCATTGGAAATACTTGATTATTTACGGGACTGGTTTAAATCCAGTTAGTCCATGTGGTGAGACCGCTCCCGTCTGAAAAACATTTCTAATTCAGTTTCTCTGCGGATTCGTATTTAAAAATGTCCCCTTTAAACAAATCTGAAGGGTGCCGGACGGAATTTTTGGGCAGAAATTGTTTAAACAATTTTTTTAAACAAATACATAAGATCGCCTTTCATTGCTCCAAAATATATATTTTTAGGTTTCTTGGGTCATTCTAAACAAGAAAGGTATCTTGTGATTTTTCTCAAAAATTGACAGTTTTCGACTTATAGACGATTTAAAATCTAAAAAATGCGAAAATACGCATTTAGGCAAATACGCAAATAGGCTTAAAAACTCATATTTAAATTAGTATTTTTAAGGGTGCCAATAACTTCGATTAAAGTTTAAACATTCCTTTTCAAGATTACGAAGTGTGATCGGGTCTAACCTCAATTTAGACTGTAGTTTTTTAATTATTAATTATGCGTGTCCATCCGATTTTTTGGCCGGTGCGGCGCGCTCTATTTCAAAAATCTCCTATTTTCCTGCGAAAAATATTTTTTCTAGATTCTTTGGGACATTATAAATAAAATAAGTTTCTTTACATTTTTCTCAGAAGTTACTAGTCTTAAAGATATAATTATAAGCGATTTAAAATGCGAAAATGTATTTTTTGTCATTGTTTGGAGTTTAAATTGCTTATAACTTTAAAACTATTAACTTTTGAGAAATATGTCAAGAAACTTATTTTATTTAGAATGTTCCAAAGAATATAAAAAAAATATTTTTCGGAGGAAAATAGGAGATTTTTGAAAATAGTGCTCGCCGCACAGGCAAAAAAAAACCGGATGGACACGCATAATTAACAATTAAAAAACTACGGTCTAAATTGAAGTTAGACCCGATCACTCTTCGGAATCTTGAAAAGAAATGTTTAAAATTTAATCCAAGCCCTTAAAAGTACTAATTTAAATTATGAGATTTTAAGCCTCGAAAATGGGTATTTTTGCATTTTTTAGATTTTAAATCGCCTATAACTCGAAAACTGTCAATTTTTGAGAAAAATCACAAGATACCTTTCTTGTTTAGAATGATCCAAAAAAACCTAAAAATATATTTTTTGGAGCAATAAAAGGTGATCTTATGTATTTGTTTAAAAAAATTGTTTAAACAATTTCTGCCCAAAAATTCCGTCCAGCACCCTTCAGATTTGTTTAAAGGGGACATTTTTGAATATGAATCCGCAGAGAAACCAAATTAGAAATGTTTTTCAGACGGGAGGTGTCTCACCACATGGACTAAGTTCAATAGAACTCTTCAAAGCAGGGGTAGATACAGTAAAGATAGGGATGATGATATCCAACCTCCGATTGTGAGACGGCACCTAAAGTATAAGAAGAAGTAGAGAGAAAGGTTTGCATACAAAAATACAAAAACAAATAACTCTATAACAGGTTTTTATTAAAAAATCCAATGGTCGGTCAAACAGATATACATATAAAATATACATAAAAATATTAAAATTTATTACATGGTCAACATATCAATGTTATGTTCAATGGCGTCAATTATGCTTTCTCCACCATCGATTACCTCTATTACCATTACCATGGCGCCAGGTCCCATTATTAGGCAGGGTGGGGCTATCGGGACGAGGATTGCTATGATGTCCGAATCTGGCTTGTACTGGACCCACCAATAAGTTTGTTACACAGGTGACAGCGACGATCAAAAGGATCAGTTTTGCAATCTAAAAACATAAATGGAAATGGGTTAATGCAATGCTTGTTACGCACGGGGAGCTATACTATAATATATACAGAGTGAGTTTTATGAATGGAAACCCTCAATTATCTCGGAAACAGCTTGCACGATTTTTATAGATTGATGAGTAGGGTTTTCTAATGCAGCCGATATTATAGTGATAATTACATTGTTGTCAGATCTTCCGTTTTTCTGGAAATCTAATGAACTTTCTTATTTCAACTAGAACACCCTGTATATTATTTGCGTTTTGAAGTCCTTAAGAAATATTGATTATTTTTCATGTTATATTCCCTAAACCTAAATGCTATAGTTCGGAGTTATTGCTACATTTATTAAAAAAAAAATTAAACAAATTATAAAAATCAATTTTTTCGGCCCGTGTAGATATTATTTCACGTTCTTTGGATCATTGAGAACAAAAAAGGTCTTTTGTAATTTTTCTCTAAAGTTAATCGTTTTCGAGTTATAAACAATTTAAAACTGAAAAAAAAAATCGAATAATGACGATTTTCAAGGTTCAAAAACACAAATAAAAAATATTATTTTTGAAACTGCGGAGTACCCAAATTCAAGCTAAACCCTTCTTCTAGGGGCTCGCTATAAAAATTTTTGGCACGTTTTATTCTAAAACATTGCTTTTTATTAATAATTGTTAATGAAGCGCATATGAGACGACGGGCTGTTGGGCTGCATTAACAACTAAAAAACAATATTTTAGAATAAAACAATCTCAAATTACTTATTGGTAACTGATAAAATAGGGCTTGAACTGGAATTTGTGTACTTCACAGTTTCAAAAATAGTATTTTTGATTTGTGTTTTTGAACCTTGAAAATCGCCATTATTCGATTTTTTTCAGTTTTAAATTGTTTATAACACGAAAACGATTAACTTTAGAGAAAAATTACAGAAGACCTTTTTGGTTCCCAATGGCCCAAAGAACGTAAAATAGTGTCTAACCGGGCCGAAAAAATTGATTTTTATAATTTGTTTAAATTTTTCTTTTTTTTTTTTTAATAAACAATAACTCCGAAACTGTGGCATTTGAGTATAGGGAATATAACATAAAAAATAATCAGTATTTCTTAAGGAGTAACTATTTAGATGGGAAATAAGCCACATTTAAATTGAAAAAATAATTTTATTAACGTTTCGACGCCCAAATCGGGTGCCGAAAAGAAATTCTTCAAATAATTTATTTAATCTGACTGATATTAGAAGAATTTTTTTTACTTAGCAACAACATTTTTGTTTAATTTAGTAGTATTTTATATTTTGAAAACGGCACCCGATTTGGGCGTCGAAACGTTAATATAATTATTTTCTCAATTTAAATGTGGCTTATTTCCCATCTAAATAGTTCATAAAATCATAAAAATGCCAAAAAGAAATAGCTTCAGGACAACATTTCTTAAGGACTTCAAAATGCAAAAAATATACAGGGTTTTCTATTTGAAATAAGAAAGTTCATTAGATTTCCGGAAACACGGAAGATCTGACAACAATGTAATTATCACTATAATATCGGCCACATTAGAAAACCTCTACTCACCAAAGTCTATAAAAATCGTGGAACCGTTTCCGAGATAATTGAGGGTTTCCATACATAAAACTCACTCTGTATTATATCTTATACAGTGAGTCAATTTGAAAAGGTACCCTCTATAATTTGGCCCCTTTAGAAAATCTAAAAATGCAAAAACACATCAAAATGCGTAAGTAGGACATTTTGTAGACCAGTTTTCAACTAAATTCCATCAATCCTCTAGCGTGGGCGGACACAACCACCCAAGTCTTTAATGGAAAGGGGAGTAATAGCTCATTTTAAAGGTCGTTCAACTACATTTTCAAAAATACCACATACATTATATTTCTTTCCAGTACTTTTTGAAAAATCTTGGACTCAACACTCCAAAAAAACTGGAGTTCTGAACCCGATATTTAATATCTTTACGGTTTTAATTGATTTTTTTAAAAATGCTTCAAAAAATGTTCAAAATACTCCAATCCTCAAAAAAAAATTAATTTGGAATTTTGAACTCGATACTTAATATTTTTACGGTTTTAATTTTTCCGAAAGTACTGAAGACAAATATAATGTATTTGGTATTTTTGAAAGGCAGTTGAACGACCTTTAAAATGAAGTATCACTCAACCCTCCTTTTCATTAAAGATTTTGGGGTTGTGTCCGTCCTCGCTAGAGGGTTGTTGTAATTTAGTTGAAAACTGGTGTAAAAAATGTCCTCCTCACAAATAAATTGTACGTGTTTTTTTTTTAGAATTTCTATAGAGACCGAATTATAGAGGATGATACCCTTTCAAATTGACACACTGTATATTACATCTCATATCATATGTTTCTAAATATATGTGAGATATACGGGGTGCGGCATTAGTACGAGGAAATCCAATTAATCGTTTGTCGTAAGAGATACGAAAAAAATTTAATTACGTAAAAATTGGGACATTACATAGATAGGACCATAATTTTAAAATATTGGGTGACAGGGTGACACAAACTTATGTTTTTAATGGAACACCCTGTATCTTATTACATTTTTGGATTATCTATGTTTTCTTTCTTAAAATATATAGTTTTGCAATGTTATACGAGGTAGTTTAAAAGATAATTACGTTTTTTTTAATTTCGTAGCAATATTCACACCCTGTAGAATATTGTAGTGATTGAACATAAAAAAATCTATTTATGTTCAAATAAAATTTAATATAGTCTGCCAACGGCGTAACCAGGATGATCCTAAGAGGGGGGGGTTTACAACTACTGAAGAGTCTCTAGGGGTATGGTGTTAAGCGTATAGAGCAAGTTCATTCCAGTGGGGGTTATAACCCCCAAACCCCCCTGGTTACGCCTATGTAGGCTGATGTTGTTAAAAATTATTAATATAGCTAATGTTTAATTTTGGTATAGGTACATGGTTGGCCGAAACTCGGAATAAGTATTTTATGAATTTTCTTAAATAGAAAACCCTGTATTTAGTATAATAGCTTTAATTTGTTATTAAGTTGTTTGTTATGTAAGTTGTTCGTGATTCCTTAAGCCTAACATTAATTGAAACAACAATTCGCGATTGAAACGGAATATAGAGGGCAGGTCGAATGCAGGAAAATGGCCGATATAAATGGTATAAACAAACATTCAATTGAGGAACAGAACAATACCGATTTGATTTAAAATATTTTTTCTACAACCGTGTTAAAAATGCAATTTTTAGCACTCCATACGAGCGTTAAAAATGCTACTTTAAGGCAGTGCTTTAAAAATTTTTTAAGGCACTGCAGTTCGTATTGACCGTATAGGCAATGTTGATGTAATGTCAAAAAAATATAAAAATGGAATGTCAGTCAAGTTCAACTAAAAGTTTTTGTAGATATTGTCCTGTAATTACGTTTGTAGAAAAAATATTGTATGATATGCTTGTTAAAAAGTACATTTTTAAGGCACTCATGTGAATTGCAGAACTCGCTATCGCTCATTCTGCAAACTTTCACATGCGTGCCTTAAACGTGTACTTTTAACACTTATATCATAAATAACTATTAATGTACTCATCATGCTGTTTACTAAAAATTTCTGGATAGTGACCAAATTCCATTCAAATCAACAATTTTCTGGTTTGTTTATACCACTTATAGTAGTTTAAATTTATTCCACCAGAGGTTAGGTACTTTGTTTTTCATCGCGAATGGACAGCCTAAGTCTGACGTCACACATGTCACAAAATTGGGAGGAGCTTATATTGACTCCAAACAATTTTGTTAGTAACGTTAAATGGTCATAAGGAATTTTTCATTTATATGCTTGTGTGGCAAAATAAGACTTCATTTAGGTACTTCGTTAAACAACCGTGTTAATTAAGAGATTTTTATTCGTTTTTGCTGAGGTGGATTTTATTCCTTAGTGGTTGAAAATAAACATAACCTCAAAACTGTTAACGTTCTAATCATTGCATTAAATTAACTCACCTGGGCAAAAACGAATAAAAATCTCTTAATTGACACGTTTCTTTAACTAAATGCCTAAATGAAAAGTCTTATTTTGTCACAAAAACCACGTAAACAATAAATTAAAAATTCCTTATGAGTGTTTAACATTATAAACAAAATTGTTTGGAGTCACATATAAGCTCCTCCCAATTTTGTGACGTCAAGACTTAGGATGTCCATTATGCGAAAAATATGTAATTGTCATTCTTCTTCTTCTTTTGGTAGCACTACAACCCACGATGGGTCTTGGCTGACTGCACAACTCGCTTCCATCCCGAACGGTCGTCCATGATAATTGGGTTAGTGGGCATCCCCATTGTTCTTAAATCTAACCATATATTTTCTCTCCATCGCATTCGTGGGCGTCATAATGGCCTTCCTAAGGGCCTTCTTCCTGTGGGGGCTTCCTCTCAGATTCCCAGATTAACTTGGCAAGGCGGTTATTAGGAGGTCTATAGACATGACCAGCCCATCTTAGACGTTGAGATTTAATTTCTTGGACTACGTCGATCTCCCTATACATCTGCTTGACCTCAGCATTTGTTCTCATTCGGTATTGGTTGCTATTAGGGTCGTGATCAGGTCAAAAATTCTTCTGATGATTTTTCTCTCAATTGTCATTGCATTACAGCATGAAATTGTCATTACAACCGAACTGTGGCCATTCTCATATAAAAATAACATCTAACTTAAACTTGCCACAAGTCAACAGTTTTAGAATCCAACAATTATGTGAAATTTTATTAGATTGGCCGTGAAAATATTCAATTAAAAATATTTTTTCGAAAAAAAATACATAATAACTTAGACTGATCTTTAATTTATTATTTTGGATGAGATATCAAGTAGTTAAGATTGTTGACGTGTAAAATATTAATAAAAACACACAATATTCTGCCTAGTTCCTAGTTGGCTATGACTTTGACACGTTTGCTTAAAAATTTACATTATACTATTTTTACAGTTCCAGCTATTGTTACTAATAGGTTTGTTCTAGCATCAGTTTCAAACGGTTTGAAACCATCAGCGAATAGTCGACCAGCGCGAGTAGAGGGGATAGCACTGGTGACTGTATTATGTTCTCTCACTGACCAACTGTTTGCTGACGGTTTCTGACTAGTTTGACTGGTTGCTATAGAACAAACCTATTATTAAGATGCATTTTTCTAAAAAGGTACTGATAAGTATGGTTTTTGTTCTAGGAGAATATAACAAAAATGTGCTACTAGAAATAAGAATTTATCATCAGCAATTCCCTAATAGACGGCAACCAAGAAGAGAAACTTTTCAAAGTTTACTAGAACGGTTTCAACCGACTAGAACCGTAGTACTAATGTGCGGATTCTCAGGGACACTGGATTACATTTAATTTATTTTTTTTTTTTTTTTTTTTTTCATTTAAAATAGTTTTTGTTCGATCAGATTTCTCGCAATCTACGTGTTAGTCCTGTCGCCAGGGGAGCACAACTGCCTCCTTTATTCAGATGGACTTACCCAAGTTTTTTTATGTATTTTAATCCGTAGAATACGAATTTTTTGGGTAACAGTTGATCCGGATGTCGATAAGATTGTTATAGACAAAGAAATTGAGGAACTACATAACTGCGATTTCTCGCAAAACAAAACTTTTTTTTGTATTTTTGGGTCATTCTAAGCAAAAAATGTTCCGACAAGTTTTTTCATAGGATGCATAGTTTTCGAGATAAACCCGGTTGAACTTTCAAAAAATCGAAAAATTACAATTTTTGAACCCGAATAACTTTTGATTAAAAAATAAAATAGCAATTCTGCTTACCGCATTTGCAAGTTCAAGTCAAATTATATCGGTTTTGATTATTTGCATTGCTAAAAATTTATTTTTTTATTGTTAAACAAAGCTATAAACACATAGTGTTTCCCGTGCCTAATACATGCGTTTCAATGCATGCTACGTAGTTATTGCCTCACTTGCACTTGTAGCTACTCTACCTACTCGTTGGATTTTAAATGAGAAATCATTGAAAACATCACTAACGCAATAGGTGTTTATAGCTTTGTTTAACAATAAAAAAATAAATTTTTAGCAATGGAAATAATCAAAACCGATATAATTTGAATTGAACTTTCAAATGCGGTAAGCATAATTGCTATTTTATTTTTTAATCAAAAGTTATTCGGGTTCAAAAATTGCAATTTTTCGATTTTTTGAAAGTTCAACCGCGTTTATCTCGAAAACTATGCATCCTATGAAAAAACTTGTCAGAACATTTTTTGCTTAGAATGACCCAAAAAATACAAAAAAATGTTTTGTTTTGCGAGAAATCGCTGTTATGTAGTTCCTCAAGTTCTTTGTCTATAACAATCTTATCGACATCCGGATCAACTGTTACTGTTTGTTAGAAAAATTCATATTGGTAATAGCATTGTATAACTAGACCAACTATAATTAGACCATTGTGTAGATAAACAATGGTAATAGTAATAAAGCAACTGGAACTATAAAAATAGTATAATGATTTTTAAGTGAGTTTAGTGTCAGTCACAGCCAACTAGCTGAATATTGTGTATGTTTTATCAATATTTTACACACCAACAATCTTGACAACTTAGGTATTTTGATAAATCATCCAATATTAATAAATTAAGGATCGGTTTAGATTAATATGTATTTTTTGTGAAAAGTTATTTTTGATTGAATATTTTCACGGACAACCTAGTAAATTTCAAGTAATTGTTGTTGCAATTAATGTTTGGCTTCACGAATAACTCACAAATTAAAGCAATTAGGTAACTATCTTCGTCTTAAAGTTCCCTCTCCTATCGGAGGTTGGATATCATAATGGCTATGGTCACTTTGTTTGTTGCTGCTCTGAACAGTTGTAATAAACTACAGTTCAACCATTTCCTCAGCCAGGAGATACGTCTTCTTCCTATGTTTCTTCTTCCTTGAAGCATAGGAAGAAGACGCACCTTTCCTTTCTAGGTATCTCTAGGGAATGCCTAAGAAATAAAAAATTACCATAAAATAGCTTTTCATTACAATAATCCATTTAAAAAAAACTCAACTTGGCAAGAATAGACTATATTTAAAAACATTTAAACATACATTTTTTGATGTACAATTTTGATGTACAGTTCTACCTACAGGGTGTGAGTGTTGCTAAAAAATTAATAAAAACCCGTAATTATCTTTTAAACTACCTCGTATAGCATTGCAAATCATTATATTCCAAGAAAGAAAACCTCGAAGATAATCCAAAAATGTAAAAATGTTCCATTAAAAAAAAAATAATAAGATTGTTTCAACCTGTAAATACGGGTGGCCATGTATATTTGACAATATTTTCAAATTATGGTCCTATCCATGCTTCAACTTTTAAAGCCAAAAAAGACAAAGTGCATGGTGTAACAGCAAATTTACTAAGATGTAAATTAGAGCTGGAAAGTCAGATAATATAACAAATGATGGAATTTAAATATCTAAGCATCTCATTTAGCCCAGTAAATGAATGGGAAATTCGGCGATACCGTGTAATTTTCAGGGGCAACTCCGAATTGCATGAAAATTTGGATTTAGGTTCTACTTACCCTCCACTTCAAAGTTGAAATTGTGCCATTGGTTGCTTTTACTTGGGGGGTGAAAGTCACCCCTTCACGGGGGTGAAAAAACTTACGTTCAAGATAAGACAGGAAATGGATAAATTGACTGAATTTAAGCAACTTTTGCACTATAGATTTTTTTACCTACGTTTTCAGAAGGTTTTTCGCAAATAACTCAAAAAGTAAATATTTTATCGAAAAAAATATCCCTAGCAAAAGTATAGCTTATAAAAAAAACCAAAAAAATGGTGTATCAGTAAAGTCTATCAATCAAATAAAAACAAAGTTGTAGCTCATGAAAAATACGTTCTTATTCGTCTAATTCCAAATCAAATATTTCAAGGTGAAATCACCGAAAAATTAAGCACTTTTCGGGAAAAACCCATTTAAACTTTTTTAAAGTATTTATAAAAAGCTTTGTTTTAATTGTTAACAAAAGTTTTAGCATTAAAAATAAGCGAGTTACGCTCAAAATAAAGTTGGTCCTCTTTTTTTTTTAAACATGAAAATCTCGCCTTGTTTAGCTCCCCAAATGAAATTAATCCCTACCGCTTTACAAACAATTTACTTACCTATCTATTTTTTATATGATCTGTCAGTCTCACCGGTTTAAAGTGTTTATTTTTGAAAGGGTTATAATTGAGAAAGCTTGAATGGGTCACTAATCACGAGTGTATGCAAATTTTGAACAGCCATATCTTAACCAATTTTTGGCTTACGGAGAAACAAAATGAAACTAGCATATTTATAATAGCAAAACCTACATTTTTTTACTCTTTAAGATTTGTCTTATCACTAATATTTTTAAGTTATTTTGAAAAAATGAAATTTTTAATAAAATTTTAGAAATTGTTTTTTAATATAAAACCAAATGTTTTCAAAAATAAGCACTTCAAACCAATCAAACTTACAGATCATATAAACAATACACATACAGTTAAAATAGATGGTAAAGCCAAACGATTAATTTCATTTAGGGTGCTAAGTAGAGGGAGGTTTTCACGATTTTTTTTTTACCAAAAAAAGGGGCCAATTTTTTTTTCAGTGTAACTCGTTTATTGTTGATGCTGTAAACTTTTGTAAAAAACAAATAATAAGCTTTTTTTCGATACTTTAAAAACGTTAATAAGGTTTTTCCGAAAAACGCTTCTTTCTTCCGTGATTTCGTGTTGAATTATTCGATTTGGAATTAGACGAAAAAGAACGTATTTTTCATGAACTACAGCTTCGCTTCTACTCAGTTCGTAGACTTTACTGGTACACCATTTTTTTCGTTTTTAATAGGCTACATTCTTGCTAAAAATATTTTTTTCGATAAAATATTTACTTTTTGAGTTATTTGGGAAAAACGGTCTGAAAACGTAGTTCTTTTGTCGAAAAATCAACATTTTAAATCGCGAATAATTCGAAAAGTATTGACTTACGTAAAAAACTTTATAGAACAAAAGGTGCTTAAAATAAGTCAATTTATTCATTTCCGGCCTTATTTTAAACACGCATTTTTCACCCCCCGAGAAGGTGTAAATGTCACACCCCCCAAGTAAAAGCAACCAACGGTACAAATTCAACTTTGAAGTTGAGAGTAAGTAGAAGCTAAATCCAAATTTTCATGCAATTCGGAGTTGCCCCTGGAAATTACACTCCGAAACGGTCATTTATTGGGCTAATTATCTAGCTAGACAAAGCTCTAAAGAGAAGTAGAAGATCAAGCGAGTTGAGCAAACAGATCGCAGGTTGCCTGAATGGAACAATTCAAAGAAATAAAAATATTGAAAAAGAAATTATAGGCAGAATTTACGAAATACTCATCATACCAATAACGACATACGCGGCAGAGTCACTACCTGCCACAGAGAGAACAAAAGTAATACTAGAAACAGCAGACATGAAAACCCTTAGAAAAATCGATGGTAAGACACCATGGGACAGAGCTAGAAGTACAGTATACGACGGAGATGCAAGGCGGATAATATGAAGGACTGGGTAAAAAAGAGAAGAGTGGAACAGAAAGAAGGAAATATACTGAAAAATATCAGAATAGATGACAAGGATATTCGTGTCATTAAAAATTGGTACTGGAATCAAATTGCTATCACAAAAATTGGAGATACTACACCGACGAAATCTCCATACAACGAGGAGTCAGACAAGGGTGCATTTTCTCGCCAACATTGTTCAATGTTTACTCGGACCAGTTATTTAAAAAGGCACTTAAGAGACAGCCATATTTAATAAAAATCAACGGGGAACTACTTAATGTGATTAGATTTGCAGACGATACAGTAATTCTGTCAGATAATATTGAAGGTCTTCAAATTCTGCTTGATCGTATTCACGAGGTAGGAGAGGAAATGGGCATTAAATTAAACTCAAACCAAACCAAATTTTTAGTGTTTAGTCGTGACCCACATACCGATGCAAAGCTTCAATTAAGCGGAGTCCAAGTTGAGAAAGTCCACAAAATGACATATTATTTGGGAACTGTGATAACGGACCAACTAGATCCAGACATAGAAATAAAACGTAGAATAGCAATTACTAAAACTACTTTTATGAAAATAAAGTCATTTCTTTGCAATAATCATCTCAGTTAACCCATTAGTGCCCACGGACACCATATGGTATCAAAATCCCTCTCAATATTATTGAGGCTGCACTGGAATTATTTTAGTGAGAATTCGAATATTTTCAGTTTCAAGGTTAGCAGACATGACAGACTTTCATTTTATCTCATTTATAAGCCGATTGCTGTATGTTTTATTGGTGTGCAATTTTTTTTTCCTGAACAGTTTTTATTTTCAGTCGAAATTATGGATGTTCGACGGGCGCAAGTATATTTTCGCAGTAGTATTGCATACTTTAGTAAAAGTTTGATATTAACGCTAATGTAAATACAGTGGAACCTCGATTATCCGTCTCTCCATTAACCGTCACCTCTGTTAACCGTCAGGGTACATACAGAAGTTATATTGACTACATAAGCAAAAATTTTAATGTAACAAAATTAAAAAAAAAAAGTTAATTTGATTTGTGATGAGGACACAAACGGCTATTCATTGCTGACAGATAAAGAAATCGTTAAAATGACAACAAAGGCGGACCAAACAGATTCAGAAGATGACACAGACTTGGAATTTGACTGTAGCTATGTTGATGAATCTATTGTAACTGATCAAGATTTGCGTAAATAATCTAGAGAAGCTGCATCGCATATGCAATAATTCATCGAGTGGTATTCTCAACAAGAAGAAGCCAATAAAGTAGATTGCATGATCTTGTGCCGATTAAGAAATTCAGCCGTCGCAAAATGTGAAGCAATAGGAAAACAAACAAATATTTCAGAATATTTTAAATTGATTCGATTGTACGAACACAAATCCCTCTTATATTGTCAAACAAACCAAACAAATGAAATTTGATAATTGTACTGTGAATTTTTAATTTATTTTAATGTTCTGTTAACCGTCTTTTCGATTATCCGTCATACCCTTGGTCCGGTGCCCTGACGGATAATCGAGGTTCTACTGTAGATCAAATATTTGTTTTAAGCATAAATATTTTGAATCATTTTTAATTTGCTTTTGATATGAAGCCCTAAATTAGCGTGATAAATTGTTTGCCAAAGCGTCAACACCATTGATTATGTTACAAGAACTAAAGGAACCGAATTTACCATTTTTTTACATACAAATAACTCATTTACCGGTCTAAACTTGTTTTCCTTCCTTCGTAATCTAGGATATGCAGCGATAGGCATTACACGAGAAAATGGTATATCCCGATCATGTACTTTGACTAGCAAAAATTTGTTTAAAAAAAGGATCGAGGGAAGTATGAACAAGTGATTGAAAAAAATAATAGTATTCTACAAGTTCGTTGGATGACCAACTGGCCGAAGCTCAGTAGTGGCAATGTTTTCTACAAATGCTGGTGTCCAGCCATTACAAAAGGTTCGGAGATATTCTCAGAAAGAAAAAAGGAACATATGCCTGCCTCGTTCTCAATGAATTGAAGCCTATAATAGTAAGATGGGGGAACTGATCGTATGGACCAAAGAGTAGCTTCTTACCGAATTATAGATGGCTTATAGACGTAGTTATACAGAACGCATGGTATTTATACAGAAAAAATATCGTAATACATCAAAAATCTAAATTTTAGACGGGAAATCGTACAAGTTTATTTGAACAAGTATGGTACCGCTCCAAAAAGGGGTAGAAAAACTGCTCTTAACAAGAATCTTTAGATTGATGCTATAGATCATTTCATATAAGATTTTCTTGCCGAATTAAACGATGTGCAGTTACAGATTGTAAATCTTTTGGCCGAAAAATGTGCCAAAATTGTAACGTAGGATTATGTTTAATTGTTTTGAAGCATTTCACACAAAATGAATAATAGAACATGTTGTAATTTTTATTTACCAACACGTAATTTTAGTTTTAATTTTTGCAATAATGGTAGGGGAGCCCAAGCGGGGATTTTTGCAGTTACTCGAGCGCGTCAGATTATCATATGGGGAGAAACCTGGTACCCTGCGGATGTACCTCTACCATATATTGGCTCTTAACACAGGGGAGTTCGTTAAGGGGGGCCCGAAAATAAAAATATATCCTTAAAAAAACTCGAAATTGTCAGATTAAGATAAGGTAAGTTAAGTACATGCAAAAGAGTGTGTATTTCAAAAATCTGACGATTTGAGCCGGGCGTAAGGAAATGGGTGAGTCCCAAAGTTTCACAAGAAAAAAGCGAATATTTCGCGAAACGAATGACTGATCGAAAAACTAGAAAACACGTGTTCAATATTTTTTTAAAATCTATCGAATGATACTAAGCATGACTTCCCACGGAGAGGGGTGGGGGGCAAATTTATTATTTTAAATACGAATCCCGCGATATTTCTCGAAATGAACATCAGATCGAAAAACTGTAAAATACACTTATTCAATATTTTTGAAAAATCTATCGAATGATACCAAACACGACCCCCCACGGATGTGGGGTGGGGGGTTACTTTAAAATCTTAAATAGGAGCCCTTACTTTTTATGGCAGATTTGGATTCCTTACGTAAAAATAAGTAACTTTTATTCGAAATATTTTTTTGAATTATGGATAGACGGCGTTATAATCGAAAAAAACCATTGTTGAAAATGGAAAATTAAATTAAAAAATGACAAGCGCCCACTTAAACGGAAAACTTTACTACTAAACTTTTTTTGGTTTTAGGACCTACTCTTCACAATCCAATAGGTCCCCATAACGCTCGAGTGACTGCACATTTAGCATACTTTGCTCCCCTACCATAAAATGAACCTAAACGCCCACTGATACCATATGGTATCAGCATTTTTTTAACCCCTGTACATACATTTTACAAAAAAAAAATTATTTTTCGTCAGTTTTAACCAACATCTTTAAGATACATAAGAATTACCCAATAATTAAAAAAAAAATTAATTTGGGCGTTAATGGGTTAAGAACTAAGACAAATAATGGTTAAGTGCTATATTTGATCCGTACTTTTGTATAGTGCAGAAGTGTGGACACTAAAAGTATCTATCATGAACAAAATTGAAGCATTGGAAATGTGGATTCATAGACGAATGCTGAAGATACCTTGGACAGCAAGGAAAACTAATAAAGAAGTACTAAGGAGGGTCAATAAAGATAGAGAACTGC
The DNA here is from genome assembly GCF_917563875.1 of Diabrotica virgifera virgifera. NCBI lineage: Eukaryota > Metazoa > Arthropoda > Insecta > Coleoptera > Chrysomelidae > Diabrotica > Diabrotica virgifera. The sequence goes on along the minus strand of NC_065450.1, from coordinate 197,769,475 downwards.
TAAAGACTGGTTAAACATCGAAAAATGTCTAATCTGGGACATATAGTGAGGAGAAGTCGATATAAAATATTACAACTGAGCCATAAAGGCAAAATAGAGGGCCGTAGAGGTATAGGAAGAAAACAAGTTTCTTGGTTAAAAAACATTCGAGAATGGACTCCAAATGGATACCAAATGCAGGACAATTATTCCATATTGCAGAAGATCGAGAAGCCTTCGCAATGGTGATCGCCAACGTCGGATAATTCTGATATGGCACGTGAAGAAGAAGAAGAATATAAAGATCATATAAATCGAATGACAATAAATAGAGTAGTAAAGACGGTGAGAGACGGTTCTCCAATAGGGAGACTACGAAAACGATGGAACGACCACTTACTGGAGGCATGTTGAAAAACACAGAGCCATGTCTACACAAGAAGAAGAAGAAGAATACTAGAAAATGGATTGGGTTGGAAGTACAGATTTTAAAATAGCGGCTGATAGAAAAATGTTCAACCTTCTATGGAAGGCACCATGGCAAGAACAAGAAAAAGGAGACGACTCAAAATCACTTCGGTCAATTATAAACGACGTAAACAATAACAAATGTAGCAGAAAAAATTATACTTTAAAAAAATTGAAAGAAAAAATAATAAGAAGATATATGCAGAAGAATGGCAAATAATTATTTGTAGGATAGTTTTTAATAATAAAACAACCTCTTAATATACACTAAGCATCAAAATTAACGCACCACCTGAAAAAATGGGACATTTTTTATGTATCGTATTTCCTAAACCTGTTGTCCGATTTTAGTGATTTTTTTAGTATATTATAGCTTTGTTCTTAAAAAATATCAGTGTAATAATATTATTGCTAAACAACTAAGTGTCATTGTATACCGGGTGTAACAATGATAGTGTGTTTTTTCCTTAAAGTTTGGAACACCCTGTGGAATATTCTAGCGTATATAAAATGTTGGAATTAAAACTATAGCTATAGCCTTAGGATTTCTTAACATTTTGCTTTTTGATTAATTCGCTTATGTTGGATAATAAAAAAGTTAGGTACTTTAACAACTGGCCATTATTTATCAAGACAGTGTGTTTCTAAATAAGTGCGACAAACTTTAAGGGGTAATTCTGCATGAAAAAATAATGACCGTTTGCTTTATAAACATATGTCCACAAAAGCTTCATTTCCGAGATATAGACCAGGGCCCATCTGTAAAAATATTAGTACATTTGGACGTTGAGAGGTGACTCAAATTTTTTTGCAGAAATTGCTTGAAAATAAATCAAATAATAATATTTGAGTTATCCTCCCTCTCAAAAAGGTCCGGAACATTGTTTAAATAATCAAAATGTCAAAAAATTAAGGAAAAATTCGATTTTTTTCTTGGTTTTTTGATTATAACTTTAAAAGTATTCATTTCCGAGAAAAGTTGTACTCACATAAAAGTTGCGTAATTAAATTTCCTACAATATAGAATTGGTTAAAAATTTAGAAAATAGTCACCCTTGTCGCAAAATAGCCATAATTGTGAAAAAAACATACAAAAACAAGTATTCGTATTTTACGTTTTTCAACCATTTATGCTACACTTAGGACCTTCATATTTCATCCTGAAAAACTTTATGATACAGTAAAACCATATTGTAAATTTCATTAAGATCAGTTCAATAGACTTTGCAAAATAAATTTTGCAATCCGGCTTTCGTAAAAAAAATTCATTTTTTCAAAATGTTACAGGACTGAAAATAAAGCAGATAGCAAGTTGAAAATTTTTTTGCTTATAGAAGTGTACTGTACCTTTCATTTGCAATTTTGAAAAATTAAAATCGATTAACACCACGGCGTCAGGAATTTTTTAAATAAACATTAATTATTGGTGCTACGCGCAGGACAGCGGATAGTTTGCTCTGATTGGGCATTCCAATGACCTTTGATAATGATTGATACATTTTAATTTTTATTACATTTTGATATAAATAAATAAATTTGTTTATTGCAAAATAAAAACACCTACTCTATCCTTTGAAATAACACTTTTATTAGCAAAAACTTTCTTTGTTCATATATTTTAACTTAAATAATAAAAGTTTATTATTTTTAAACATATACAATTGCTGAAACAATATTTCACAAACAATAATAAAATTAGTTTGATTTTTGTGGAATTAAAATATTAAAATACAACAAAATATAGAGTAAGAAAATAATATATTATATAAAGATTGGAAGAAATTTTGGTGGAAATCAACTTGTGTGAATCGAACACCGCTGTCCTGAGCGTAGCACCAAAAATTATTTTTTATTTCAAAAATTTTCTGACGCCGTGATAATTAATCGATTTTAATTTTGAAAATTGCAAATGAAAGTTACAGTAAACTTCTATAAGCAAAAAAAAATTCAACTTGCTATCTGCTTTATTTTCAGTCCTGTAACATTTTGAAAAAATTAATTTTTTTTACGAAAGCTGGATTGCAAAATTTATTTTGCAAAATCTATTAAACCGATCTAGAAATTTACAGTATTGTTTTATTGTATCATAAAGTTTTTCTGGGTGAAATATGAAGGTCCTATGTTTAGCATAAATGGTTGAAAAACGTAAAATGCGAATGCTTGTTTTTGTATGGATTTTTCGCAAATATTGCTATTTTGCAACTAGGGTGACTATTTTTTAAATTCTTAACCAATTCTATATTGTAGGAAATTTAATTACGTAACTTTTATGTTTGTACAACTTTTCTCGGAAATGAATACTTTTAAAGTTACAATCAAAAAACGAAGAAAAAAATCGAATTTTTCCTTTAATTTTTGACATTTTGATTATTTAAACAATGTTCCGGACCTTCTTGAGAGGGAGGATAACTCAAATATTATTATTTGATTTATTTTCAAGCAATTTCTGCAAAAAAATTTGAGTCACCTCTTAACGTCCATCTCAAAACAGATGCGCCCTGGACTAATACGGGAAATTGAACTTTTTCGTACAAACTGACGATTTATTTATTGCTCTAAGAGCGGTTGATATGTGCAAATGAAATTTATTAGGTTTAAGAGGTTGTTATTGGTCATTTTTTGACATACAATTAAGAATTGTATATTCACCATTGGCGTGCATACGGGATGTATCTAAAATGTTTATACCCGTATGCACGCCAATGGTGAATATAAAATTCTTAATTGAACCCAATAACCAGGTAGCATAATTGTATAATTGGCTGCAATAACCAGGTAGCTCCAAATTTTAAAATTTGTGGGAAATCGAAAAGAACCTCCTAAAAATTCAAAGGAGGATTCTCCAGGAGCTGCCCGGTTCTTGCTACAAACCGAAAGCAAGGTAGCTCCAAATATCGTTGCCAGTTATGTGCCGTTATTAAGAGATACCCGTTTGTTGCAGTGAACGATCGGCCGATTTTTGTTAAGAGTAAGTGGAGCTGCCTGGTTATTGCAGCCATCCCTTCAATTGTATGTCAAAAAATGCACAATAACTACCTCTTAAAACCTACCAAATTCCATTCGCATTATCTCAACCAGTTTTAAAGCAATAAATAAATCGTCAGTTTGTAAGAAAAAATTCAACATCCCGTATCTCGGAAAAAAAGGCATTTGCGGACATATGTTTATAAAGCAAACGTTCATTATTTTATCATGCAGAATTACACCTTAAAGTTTGTCGCACTTATTTAGAAGAAACACTCTGTATTGATGAAGAACGTTGCTAGCTGTTAAAGTACCTAACTTTTTTATTATCCATCATAAGCGAATGAATCAAAAAGCAAAATGTTAAGAAAGCCTAAGGCTGCAGTTTTAGAGTTTTAATTTCAATATTTTATATACGCTAGAATATTCCACAGGGTGTTCCAAACTTTGAGGAAAAAACACACTATCATTGTTACACCCGGTATACAATTAGACTTACCTGTTTAGCAATAATATTACTATGTCGACATTCTTGAAGAATAAAGCTATAATATACTAGAAAAATCACTCAAATCGGACAACAGGTTTAGGAAATACGAGACATCAAAGATGTCAAATTTTTAAGGTGGTGCGTTAATTTAGATGCTTAGTGTATTTTTTATTAATGTTTTAAGCGAATTTAGATATACTTCACTATTTTCTATGGAAAATAAGCCACAATTTTACTAAAAAAATGAATTTATTAACGTTTCGAAGCCCAAATCGGGTTTCGTTGTCAAAATACAAAATATTTCTAAAATAAACAAAAATGTTGCTGCTAAGTAAAAAAATTCTTCTAATAATTTATTTAATCTGACTCATTTATATTGGCAATTCAGACGTATATTATACATTTTAAAGTAGAAGACTTTAAAATGATATCGCCAATATTTATGAGTTGCGTTCCTGGGACGGCTTTACTAAAAGATAGTTCATTCGATTACATGAAATCAATTCATTTTTTTTAGTAAAATTGTGGCTTATTTCCCATAGAAAATAGTTAATTATAAAAAATGCCACAAGGAAATAGCTTCAGAACAACATTTAGATATACTTAAGTACAAAGTGCAAATAGATTAGCAGGATGTCTATGTGAAGTAACCGACACATTAACTGTTAGGTGAAATCAAGAATATATAAGGCCAGTATAAACCAATAATGAGGAACAAGACCGGACACAGTCAAATAATACAGAGAGTCTTGGAAACAGTAGAAACCAGAATACTGAGAAGAATTACAGGAAACACACAGAGATAGAATAACCAGTGACAACATCAATACATGGTATAAACGGGTGGTTAAAAAGAAAAAAGAATGGAACAATCGCATCCGTAGAATGGTGGACACGTAGAAAGTCGGTAAAATAGCAAGGGACAAATCACCACTGTTTCTGTTTTGAGAATACAAAAAATGGGGCCTATACGTTAATATAGAGAAAACCAAATATATGTGTATAGGAGGACAGAAAAATAAGTTGCAACTAGAGGATGATATGGTTATCGAGTCAAGCTCTGATTATGTATACCTTGGAACAAGCATCAAACAAAGTGGAAGGACAGAATTCGAAATAGAGGAAAGAATTATGAAAGGAAAGAAGGTAATAGGAGCTTTGAACTCACCACTTTGGTCAAAAACCATATCAAAAGAAAAGAAAACACAGCTAAATAATAGCATATTTAAAAGCGTTGTACTGTATGGATGTGAAACCTGGCAACTGAATAAGCGAACAGAACAAAAGTTGCTCGCACTGGAAATGGACTTCTGGCGAAGATCGGCCTGCATCTCCAGAGTCTCACATATAACTAACGAACGGGTAGGAGATATTATGAATAGAAAAAAAAACATAATAGAAGAAGTCCAACAAAAACAACTGTGTTGGTATGGCCATGTACAAAGAATGGAGGAACATCGACTCCCAAAGCTAATATTGGAATGGCAAACACCGGAAAGAAGGAAAAGGGTCAGACCGAAAACTACCTGGATAAGTGGAATCCGGAAAGCAATGTCTGAGAGAGATCTCCCACCAGGAGATTGGACAGATCGACGGGGCTGGAGAATGGGAACCGGAAGGCACAGGACGCTATAAACCGGTGTTATATATATTCAAATCACCACGTGGTAGAAGAATTGTTCATCTGCGCAAGAAATTAAACCACGATCTTCCGTAGAGGCAACAACCCGGCAACGAACAAACAAAATGCCTTATATAAAGTAAGGAGAAAAGGAAGAAACAAAAAATGACCAATTAAAACTTATTCGTTTTAATATTTCTACAATCCGGCTAAAAAGATCTTTAAAATTATAACAATGAACAATGAACTAATTTTATTAAACCTCTATATAGCAATGATGAAAAATCTACAGCATCTAATAATAGAGGATCCGATATACAGTGAGCACGTAAAGGTTGGAATAAATTCATTTTCTCGAAAATGCACAATTTTGGAAAAAAATCCTGAAAAGGTCAATTTTTATTTTTAAATTACGACTTTTTGACATATATATTATACTATTGACGTCATCCATCTGGGCGTGATGACGTCATCGATGATTTTTTTAAATGAAAATAGGGATCGTGTGATAGCTCATTTGAAAGGTAATTCAATTATCTATTCAGTAATATAAACATTAACATAATTATTTATACAGGGTGTCCAAAAAAATTTTTTTTAAATTAAATTTATTGACATAAAAAGAAGACTGTGTGTAATTTATTTAATTCAAAATTCATTTTACTGCTATCAAAAAAACAGGAAAAAATGTTTATTTGGCAGATAAATATTGTTTTTTGCTTAAATTCAATATTAAATGACAGTTTAAACATTTAATCTAAGCGAAAAGCCATGATTAGTTTTCAAATAAACATTTTTTCTGTTTTCTGAGGGCAGTAAAATGTATTTTGAATTAAATAAATTACATACATTCTTCTTTTTATGTCAATAAATTTAATCCAAAAAAATAATTTTTGGGCACCCTGTATAAATAATTATATTAATGTTTATATTACTGAATAGAGAATTGAATTACCTTTCAAATGAGCTATCACACGACCCCTATTCGCATTTAAAAAAATCATCGATGCCGTCATCACGCCCAGATGGGTGACGTCACTAGTATGACATATATGCCAAAAAGTCTTAATTTCAAAATAAAAATTGACCTGTTTTGGCATTTTTTTTCCAAAATCGTCCATTCTCGAGAAAATGAATTTATTCCAACCTTTACGTGCTCACTGTATTATTAGTTGAGTCACTGAAGGTGGATATGAGCTATTACCTCCGATTTCGTTCAACCTCCATCGATTTGGATGAAAATTGCTGAGTGGTTAGAGAATATCTCAAGAAACAAAGGTGACATGGTGCCAACTTGCGCTTTTACCCTGGGGGTGGATGCCACCCCTTCAAATTATTTTATTAAAAATAACCCCATAATTAGATAGGGGGACAAATTTTAAGCAAAATTTGTTATATAAAGTTATTAAAATAAATCAAAACTTTTTGAGTTATTAAAGATAAAACATTTTAATTTTTCGTAAGAAAAATGCATGTTTTTAACCGATTTTTCATAGATAACTCAAAAACTATAAGTCTTTACACAAAAATTATTACTGCCAAAATTGAAGCTCATAAAAAACTAAATAAACTCCTTACTAAAAAAACCTTTTAGTACTAACTAAAAGTGAGTTATAGGTAATTGAATGCATATTTTTTTCGGTGAGTACCCGAATTTAAGTATTCAAGCTTCAATTACGGGAAAATGATGCATTTTATAACATAAACTTATTAAATATTTGTGAAAGTACTTAGAAATATCTATCAAATGAGATACCGAACAAGTTAATAGCATTAAAATTTATGCTCCAAAAATTTTTCAAACTTTATCTTTTAAAAAATTTTCCAAAAAATGTTATCGGTTTTTTTAATAACTCCGTCAGTTTTTAAGATATCAGGTTCATCTAAAAACGGTTTGTATGGTAATTCCAAAAGCTTCTAAAACGCGTTGAATTTAATCTTTTACACCCCTTACTTTTTTAAAAATAAAAGATTAATGGCAACGGTTACATGGTTCTCGAAGCAAAATTTAAGCTTTAAACGTTTCTATCTCGGTTATTTGTCACCCTACAGAAATAGTAAAAGAGGTGTAATATTTATTATAGAAAAAACTAAAATTTGGTTATTTACCATTTTTTACGTATATGGAGTATTTTTATAGTTATTATCAAAAGAAAATCAAATTGACGTTAATTTTAAAAATTCTGATTTTTTAAAATTGTACCGTTTTTTCAAAAATATGCATTCTAAACCGGTGAAAATTGTTAAAATCATTACTTATGCTATTACAAATAAATTTTTGTAAGTATTACTATAAATTTTAGTTTTTGTGGAAATGGCGTATGTTTTATTTTTAACTTTTTCCTAAAAAAATCGAAAGGGTTCTTTTAGTTTCATCATAACTTGCTTAATTTTGTTGCTATTAACTTCTTCAAAAGCTCATTTGTTAGGTATTCTGAAGTACTGTGATAAGTGTTTAGCACGTATATTTTATAAAATAAATCGGTGTCCCGTTATTTAATTTTGTATACTTAGATTTGAGTACTCATCGAAAAAAATATATACATTCAATTACCCATAACTCACTTTGAATTAACATTAGTTTAGTACTTTGTGTAAATAGTGTATTCAATTTTTTATTGTATTCAATTTTTGTAGGAATAATTTTTTTGTAAAAGCTAATAGTTTTTGAATTATACCTGAAAAACAGCTTTAAAACATGCATTTTTTATGAAAAAATAAAAATCTTTGATCTTTAATAACTCAAAAAGTATTGATTTATGTTAATAACTTAATATAACAAGTTTTGCTTAGAATTTGTCCCCCTATCGATTTATGGTATTATTTTTAATAAAATAATTTTCACCCAAGAAAAGAGGTGATATCCACCCCCTGGGTAAAACCGCAAGTTCGCATTATGTCACCTTTGTTCCTTGAGGTATCCTCTAACTGCTCACCAATTTTCATGAAAATCGATAGAGGTTCAACGAAATCATAGGTGAAAACCTTCAGTGACTGCACTATATGGTCGATTTGCACCGATCTGTTTAATGGATAAAAATTATTGGATATTATGTAATTTAGCATGTTAACAATTACAAAAAACAAGGGTTGCCCGATCTAATCTTGTTCTAACTATAATAATTAATTAATAATAATTAAAAAATTACATTTTTTTATGAATTTTATAAAAAAAATCGACCCGGCCAGATATTATTTCAAATTTTTCGGATCATTCTAAACCGAAAAGGTCTTTTGTAATTTTTCTCTAAAGTTGATCGTTTTCCAGTTATAAACAATTGAAAACTGAAAAAAGAACGAAAGATGACAATTTTCAAGGCTCAAAAACACAACTAAAAAATATCATTTTTGTAATCATCAAGTAAATAAATTCAAGTTCAAACATTTTTCCATCAGGTCTCGATAAGAATTTTGCCATGTTTTATTCTAAAACATGTTTTTTTAATTGTTAATGAGGAAAGTTTCTTATGGGGAGACGAGCATTAACAACTGAAAAACAATGTTTCAGAATGAAGGAAGTCCAAAAGACTATCAAGAATTTATAGAATAAGGTTTGAACTTGAATTTAGCTACATACTTCGTAATTTCAAAAATGACATTTTATACTTTACATTTTTGAGCCTTGAAAATCGCCATATTTCGTTATATTTTCAGTTTTAAATTGTTTGTAACAAGAAAACGATCGACTTTAGAGAAAACTTACAAAAAACCTTTTTTGTTTGGGATGACCTAAAAAATCTGAAATAATATCTGCCCAGGTCAAATTTTTTTGTTATTTATAAAAAAAATGTCATTTTTTATTTTTAATTAATTATAGTTAGAACAAGATCAGATCGGAAACCATTGTTTTTTGTAATTGTTAACATGCTAAATTACATATATCCAATAATTTTTATACATTAAACAGATCGGTGCAAATCGACCTTATATCGTATCTTAGACTAACTATAAATTTTAGTTGGAACGAAGAAAAAAGAAAAGAAATTAATAGATAGATCATGTACCAAGAATACTTAATAGAAGGAATGATAAAGAATTATTGAAATGCGAACTGCTGGAACAATACTAAAAGAATCACAAAAAAAGATAATTTGATAATATAATTCAAGATCTAAAATAATTTTGATTAAAGGAACGAAGAAATTTAAACAAGAGACGAAACAAAAACGGCGAAAAAATTATAAATTGCAATATGTTCCTAAGCTTGTCATTGACGTAATAAGTTCAAAGAAGTAAAAAAACGATACTGAGAAACCTTTTGGGCACATGTCTTTTACTAGCTTTTACCGGTCACTGATAATGGTCACCGAAAGCATCAAACAGTGAACAGAAAATATCAATTATAATTTCTACAGATTAACTATAATGGGATGATATTAGAGAAATATAAATAACTACAAATAAACTTAATTTTAAAGTAAAATTTTGGCTTATTCCCAACTAAAATAGTAAATTGCACAAGATCCCAGAAGAAAATAGCTTCAGAAGCACAAATAAATTATACAAATATAAATAATTTAAATATTAAATAATTTTAAAAACTATTTTAAATTTTAAATTAAAGACATTTACCTTATTTGCCATTATATTTGTGTATGTGTGTTTTTTTTATGTGAAAACGATCAAAAAACCGACCAATAAAACTCAAGTAATTCGACAAGCACAGTGGAACTCTTCTATAGGTACACAGTGTATTTATAGACGACTCATTTAGGTTTCTTAGAGATTTTTTAGTTACAAACATACCTACCTACTTGTTTTTTAAAGATTTTTGTTGTTTAGAAATAGGCAAGTCTCTTGTCGTCAAATGTTTTAAAATATCTAGCAATTTAGACCAAAGAAATTAACAAATACAAAGCATTTTTGTGACACTCTTTATACAAGTACCTATATACAATTTGATGCAAAAGTATGAAATAAATTCATTATTTCAACAACACGACTTAAAATAGTTATTTTTTCTATGAGTCTTTAAAAAATGACCAAATCTTAATCAATTAATTTAATTAATATGAAAATACATACACAAATTAATTCTTTGACAAGGTTGTCAAAACCAAAGTTTCAGCATAATTGGTTAGCATGACGACGATCTTGGTTTCCATGACGACGATTCAAAACCGCTGTTATTGTCTACTGATTTGACTTTCGAATATTATGTCAAAATTATATTATTTCATCGAATTCTCGCGTTAATTTCATTAAAACATGAACACAATAAGATATATTTGAAATTAATTAGTAAATAATACCTAAATATTAGTTTATTGCATGTATTATAATTACTTTATGGCCATATTAACATATCTAAATTATCTAAATTGACACGCGTGCGGAAAAGTAAAACTTTCTAAACTCTAAACTAAAATGCGTGCGCGAAAGTAGACATTTTTGCACGCTCGTAGAAAAAATCTTAAACAAAGTCAATTTTAATTTTTGAATGGCCATTAATTGCTATATTTGTCATTAAAAATGTATAAACATTTTCAATTTCGTGGCAACCCAAAAACGCAGCAGCATTATATATTCTAGTTCTAGTTCAATCAGAGAGTGCGGCCGTCTATACCGGTTTCGAAACTTGCTGTTCGCAAGATGGTTCCTCCCAACATGAAAGTCTTACAAGAATTTCTTAAATTTTTATATTCAAATTACAACATAATGTCTATATGACTTATAAAAGATATAATAATGAAGTCTATAGAACCATAGATAATGTAAACTAGTGGATTCTTTCTCATTCCTGGTCTGGTCAGTCCTTTGTCTTTGTTCCTGTATTTTTAAGCTGATGATGGCTCGTGAAGAGCCGAGACGCGTCCTTGTATGACCTTTTAATATATACATTTTGTGGTATGGTTTGTTCAACAGTAAATGGTTTGAATTCAATTAGTGCGGTCGTAAATATTATTAAATTTATCTGACGTGGCCCATTGTTAAGACCCACCCGGAGCGATAAGCCACCGAGGTAGACAGAGTTGGTCTTTTGCAATTAACACTGACTAGACGGTACTTCCATAATAAAGCCTGAAATAGATTTTACCTGAAACCGGGCCTTTTATACTATTATCGGTTAATCCGGGCTGTTTATCATCATCATCATAGTAATTAACATCTTAGTAGATGTGTTGTGGTTCATAATTGGGCTTCAGCAGCTCGGACAGTTTGATTGATAATATTTCTCCACTGGTCGCGGTCATCAGTTACATGTATTGCCTCAGTATACTGTTTGTTGAGAAGCTTTTTAGTAATGTCCGCCCATCGCTGTGGAGATCTTCCGCGTTGGCGTTGAGTCTGAGGCCTTCCTTGGACCACCAACCGCTCCATTTTGTAATCACTCCGATGGATATGACCAAAGAACTTTAAAATTCTAGAGTAAACGGTACTGGAGAGACGCTGATCCGGTTTAATTTCATCCAGAACCGAGACATTTGTACGGCGAGCCGTCCATGGAATTCGAAGCAGGCGTCTCCATGTCCACCTTTCAAAGGCGTCTATACGTCGTCTATCTGATTCTTTGACTGTCCATGTCTCGCATGCATAATAAAATATGGAAAAGACCAGAGTTGAAACGAGTCTCTTTTTTGTTCGTCATAGTAATGTGACGATCACGCCAGACCCCGTTTAGTTCACTCATTGCTGCTCTTGCTAGTTGAATGCGTCTTCTAATTTTGGGTTCACAACTGCCTGTGTTGTTAACTAGAGCTCCAAGATATATCATAGATGAGACTACCTCGCATCCCGCAATAGTTTGGGTTTCAGGAAACTGTTGTTGGCGATCAATAACCATGATTTTGGTTTTGTTGTAGTTAACCATGAGTCCAAATTTAGCACTTTCTTCTTCGAGTTTTTTAATAATTCAATAATTTCTTCTGGAGTAGAGGCTAGAAGTGTAGTGTCGTCTGCGAAACGCAAGTTAGATATCTTAACACCACCTAGGTTTACTCCTCCCTCCCAACCATCCAAGACTCTGCGCATTATGAACTCCGAATAGATGTTAAATAATAAGGGAGATAAAACGCATCCTTGGCGTACTCCCTTCTCCAAAGTGCATTTGTCAGACAGGTATCCGTCCATTCGAATATACGCCAGGTTATCTTGGTACAGTTTGCTAATAAGGTGAGTCAAGTGTTTAGGTACACCCATTGTCGTCAATATGTTCCATAGTTTGTCTCATCTAACATTATCAAAGGCCTTTGTATAATCGACGAAACATATAAATATCGGGATCTGGTATTCTCTGGCTTTTTCTATGATGTTTCTTATATTAAGGATTTGTTCTCTAGTACCTCTGCCCTTTACAAATCCAGCCTGCTCAGGTGCTATTTGCCAACTTATGAAGTTTTCTAGACGCCGTTGCAGTATGTAGAGGATCACCTTACTGGCGTGTGATATTAGAGCTAATAGCCTGTAATTGTTACAATTATTTGTTGAACCTTTCTTATGAAGAGGTATGATTATGGTCTCTCTCCAATCCTCAGGCCAAACGACTGTGTGCCAGGGCTGTTTATAGTGGTAACTAATTGAATTTACTGTTTAACATACCATACTTCTTCGAGTTTTCGTACTTCGTTACCTCGATACCACATTTGAGAATGGATACTTCTCTTCATGTCTTTTTCTTTTGTTGTAATGTTCAAAGTCGATTTTCCAGAATTCAAACATCTAATGATGATTGAAAAAATATTTTCGTCTATAACTTTATCTCCACCCATCTTAAAACTCCCTAACTGCAATAGGCTTTTTAATATCACCACCAGCAACCGGCAACAGGTTTTGATATGTTTTTTCCAAAGGCAGCTCTGTTTTTAAGATAATTATGAAAAAATCATCATGTTGATGTAAGTGAATAAAAAGCCATGATTTAGCGTTTTTTTTATTGTTGTAAATAAATTTAAAAAAATCTGTAAGGGTAATGTTTTTAATAAATATTAATAAAAAATGTCATAATAATTTACTATAGGAACTTATAAAAGCATGTAGGTTATGATTTCTTTATGATAATCGCCATAAACTGCAAATTCGAGCCAACTGAAATGGGAAGGGGCCCGTACATCTGTTTCTTCTTCTTCTTCTTCTTCTTCCTCCTTCTTGTATGTAGGCTTTAAAACCTGTTTCTTCTTCAACATTAGCCTCCTAAATTATTTAATTTATCGCACCATCTTTTTCTTGGTCTGCCAATACTTCTTCGCCCATTTGGTGACTTATCTCGTGCTATTCATACTATCCTATCCTCTGCCATTCTACTAATGTGTTCGTTCCACTCCTGTTTCCGTTTTGTCACCCATCCATTTATGTCTTCTACATTGCATGATCTTCCTATGTTTTCGCTTCTCTCCCTATCCAACAGACTTTTCTCTGATATTCGTCGGAGTATTTTTATCTCGGTTGTTTCTAGTGGTCGTCTCGTTTTAGATTTGTCAGGTCTTGTCTCCGCCGTGTATGTCAATATAGGTCTAATTGCTGCTTTATAGATTATTGCTTTTGTGTCTTGTCTTAGGTATTTGTTCTTCCATATTGTGTCATTAAGGGATCCCGCCGCTTTACTTGCTTTTAAGCTTTGTTGTCGTACTTCCTCTTCAACATCTCCGTAACTGGTTTTATCTATTCGCAGATATCTAAACGTTGCTTCCTGCTTTATTATTTTCCCATCAATTTCGATTTTACATCGTAGTGGGTATTAAGATGTTTTCATACATTTGGTTTTTTCTGCTAATATTATCATGTTGTATTTCTTGGCTGTTGTATTGAAGATATTTGTTAATCTTTGGAGATCGTCTTCTGTCTCGGTATTACATACCATAATATTAGGATTTAATTTAGGATTTAATATTAGGAGCAGTGGGCATAATGAGTCACCTTGTCTGACTCCCCTTTTACTGGTATACACTGCGTTAGTTTTCCATTTATCTTTGCCTGTACTTAAGTATGAAAATAGATGTTTTCGATGGTTTGTATAATATTGATTGGTACGTTTCTTCTATACAGTAAATGTTAAGCCTTTTTCAGGTCTATAAAACATGGATATATTGGTTTATTGTACTCAATGGCCTTTTCTGTGATTTGTCTCAGTACAAATACGGCGTCTACGCAAGATCTTCCGTATCTGAATCCTTGTTGTTCATCTGATAAAATTGTTAGTTTATTGATTTTGTTAGTTAGGACTTTTGTGGTTAGCTTATAAGTGCGGTGGTAGATTTATACCTCTATAATTGTTGGGGTCTTCTTTTTCTCCTTTCTTGAACATTGGTATCATTATGCTGTTTCTCCATGTGTCTGGTATCTTGCAGTGCAATATTAGTTTTTTTATAAGTTTTGTCATCTCTATGGTTATACTTTCTCCTCCGTATTTTAGAAGCTCGATGGTTATTCCGTCTGGTCCTGGTGACTTTCTGTTTTTGAGTGAATTTATGGCTATCTCTACTTCCTGAAAACTGATTTTTATTTAGTGTCTTAATTCAGGTAGGTTATTGTTTTGATTATTATTTTCCTTTCCTTTAAACAGTTCCGTCAAGTATCTTTCCCATTCTTTTGCTGGTATGTTATTGTTTTCCTTCAATTCTGCCATTTCTTTCCGTTGGTTTCTTATGAATCTTAATATTTGTTTTTATGTTCCGTAGAAGTCGCTTTCCATCCTTTTTGTAAACTGTTCCCAGTGTTCATTTTTTGTTCTTCTTACCAATTGCTTTGTTTCATTTCGTATTATCTCATATCTCATATATTCATATCGTACATCTGTTTGCTGCCTGAATTCTGCCATCACAGGGAAAGGGATCTGAAGAATCGTAAGCCTCATAACAGATCCAATTTATAAAATACGTAAAACTAAAAAAAATCCAATTAAATTGTGAATTTTTTATTAATTTAGGTAACCACTGGCTTCAATTAGATACATATTACAATAATTACTTTCAGAATTCATTAAAGGACCCCGCAGAAACCTTATGGGAAATGGCTCTCTGTCAAATGCTCTGAAACTTTTAGTTCTGGTAGTCCTTGATGTGTAGAACAGAAGACTCAATGGGCGCATAGCTCCAAAAAATCATGGTTTTAAGATATAAGCCTCTGAAGTTATAGGTAGGTACAGTGAGGACGTTTGAGTTGGAATAAATTCAGTTTCTCGAGAATGGGCGACTCTGGAGATAAATTACAAATCAGGTCGGTTTTTATTTTTAAATTACAATTTTTTGGCATATATAATATTATACTAGTGACGTCATCCATCTGGACGTGATGGCGCAGTCGATGATTTTTTTAAATAATAATAGGGATCGTGTGATAGCTCATTTGAAAGGTTATTCAATTATATATTCAATAATATAAACAATATCATAATTATTTTTGCAGGGTGCCCAACAAACTTTTTTGAATTAAATTAATTGAGACATTATATAATTTATTTAATTCGAAATACATTTTTAGTCCGTTCTTTAACGGTAAAATATTGCAAAACCTCTAAATTTTAAAGAACCGTTTGGATTGACATGAAATTTGGCATACACATAGCTAACAAGTCAAAGAAAAAAGTGATATTGTGCCGATATGTGCTTTTGCCCTGGGGGTGGTTTTCACCCCCTCTTGGGGGTGAAAAATATTCGTCCAAAGAAAGTCAGGAAATGGATTAACTGGCTAATTTTAAGTACCTAACTTTTCTTCTATAGAGTGTTTTCACTAAGTCAATACTTTTCGAGTTATTTGACAGTGAATATGTTCATTTTGTCAACAAAATAACCACGCTTTTAGACGGTTTTTCGTAAATAACTCAAATAGTAAGTATTTTGTCGAAAAAGCATTTTTACCAAAAATATAGCCTGTAAAAAATTTAAAAAAATGTATATATCACGTCTCTACACCTAGTAGAAGCCGAGTTATAGCTAATGAAAAATAGGTTCATATTCGTCAAATTCCAAATGGAATACTTTAACGTGAAATAACCAAAAATTAAGCACATTTCGGGGAAAATTAATTACAACTTATTTAAAGTGTTTAAAAAAAATCGCGATTCAGAGGACTGGACTGCGCTCCGTATTCTAATTGAAAAGTAAGATTGTTTTGCCTTCGCATTGCAACTGAATAAAAATGGTATACATTTTTATTTTGTTTTCATTTTTGATTTATAAAAAAAATTTCTAACATCAAAATTAAACAAGTTACGCTCAAAATAAAGTTAGTCCCTTTTGGTTTTGGTAAAAAATCGAGAAAATCACCCCCTAATTAGTATCTTAAATGAACTTAATCGTTACGACTTCACAAGTTTCTTGACTCGTGTATATATTGTTTATATGATCTGTAAGTTTCATCGGTTCAAAGTCCTTATTATTGAAAGGGCTGTAGTTAAAAGGGGTTGAACGAGTCACTGATCACGAATGTATGCAAATTTAGAAACACCAAATCTTAATCAATTTTTGTCTAACAGAAAAACAAAAAATACATGATATTCAGAAAAGCAAATCTGACTTTTTTTATTTTTCGAGATTTTTGGTATCTCTAACAATTTTTAAGTTATTTTAAAAAAAAGCATATTTTTCAAAATTTCAATTTTTAAAAATTTTACTTTCAAACCAAATTGTTTCAAAAATAAGCACTTTGACACGATCAAACTTACAGATCATATAAACACAACATAAGTAAAATAATTTGTGGAGCGGTAACGATTAATTTCATTTAAGTTGCTAATTAGGGGGTGGTCTTCCCGATTTTTTTTGCAAAAACAAAAGGGACCAACTTTATTTTGAGCGTAACTTGCTTAAATTTAATGCTAGAAACTTTTTGTAAAAACAGAAATAAATCTTTTTTTTAACACTTTAAAAAAGTTCAAATAGGTTTTTCCCAAAAAGTGCTTAATTTTTTGGATATTTCACGTCGAAATATTCTATTTGAAATTTGGTGAACATGAATCTATTTTTCATTGACTATAACTCTGGTTCTACGAGATCCAGAGACCTAACGAGTACACCATTTTTTTTTACTTTTTTATGTGCTATATTTTTGCTAAGAACGTTTTTTTCGACAAAATACTTACTTATTGAGTTATTTGCGAAAAACCGTCCAAAAATGTGGTTATTTTGTTGAAAAATGAACATATTCACTCGCAAATAACTCGAAAAGTGTTGACTTGGCGAAAAAGCTCTATAGAACAAAAGTTACTTAAAATTAGTCAGTTTACCCATTTCCGGACTTATTTTGGACATAAATTTTTTCACCACCAACAGGGGGTGAAAGTCACCCCCAGGGCAAAAGCACACATCGGCACAATATCACTTTTTTTCTTTGACATGTAAGCTATACGTATGCCAAATTTCATGTCAAACCAAGGGGTTTTTTAAAATTTAGAGCAAAAACCGTGAAAAAATGGACTATTTACTGTTGTCCTAAAACAGGAAAAAATGTTTATTTGATAAATAAATATTGTTTTTCGCTTAAATTCAATATTAAAGCTGCCACCCACCTGCCTCAGCAGGTGGATGGCAGCTTTAGTGGCCTCAGTAGGTGGCATTAGCAGTTTGAATATTTAATTTAAGCGAAAAGCAATGTTTATTTTTCAAATTAACATTTTTTATGTTTTCTGACAGCAGTAAAATGTATTTCGAATTAAATAAATTATATACATTATTCTTTTGTCTCAATTAATTTAATTTAAAAAAAAAATTGTAAGCACCATGTATAAATAATTATGTTAATGTTTATATTAGTGAATAGAGAATTAAAGAACCTTTCAAATAAGCTATCACACAACCCCTTTCGCTTAAACTAAATGTTCAAACTGCTAAGAGGCAGGTGGGTGGCAGCTTTAATATTAAATTTAAGCGAAAAACAATATCTATTTATCAAATAAACATTTTTCCTGGTTTCGGACAACAGTGAAATGTATTTCGAATTAAATAAATTATATACATTCTTCTTTTTGTCTCAATTAATTTAATTCAAAACATTTTTTTGGACACCCTGTATAAATAATATTGTTAATGTTTATATTATTGAATAGAGAATTTAATAACCTTTCAAATGAGCTATTACACGACCCCTACTGTCATTTAAAAAAATTATCGATTGCGCCATCATGCCAATATGCCAAAAAAATATAATTTAAAAATAAAAATCGACCTATTTCGGGATTTATCTCCAGAGTCGCCCATTCTTGAGAAAATGAATTTATTCCAACCTGGTCCTTATCCACCTACCACCTGTAGTGTAGGTCCTTGAACAGTTACTCTTCGAGTGGATCTTTTTTCGCTCTTACTAGATTGTTCAACTTTGGTAACTTTGTGATTTGTCTGTGTTCTGACCACTTCATACGGTCGACTAACATCACCAATTTGTAGACTAGTGTGACTAGATTCGTGCTCCATATTGTTCAACTTTTCAGATTGGTGATTTGATTCTTCTGTATGTGTATGTAATATACTGAATGGCTGCTCAGCATATTGGAGTTGACTACTTGTGATAAGTCTAGATTTATGCTCAGAAGACTGCATCTTCTGACTGGATTCATGAGTGGTAGTTTTTTTAAGAAGATTGCTAGCATCTACTTGTGAATTTTGCTGAAGCATATCATTAGATATTTGCTGGTGATGTTTACTAACCAGGTCTTCTTGAAGGTCAAGATCTTTGTTCATTTTAGGTTGCTTATCAAATAACTCATTAAGACCATATAGATGTTTAACATGTTTCTGATCACCGCTCTGCTGTATTATCTGATTCGATTGATCAGTAGTAGCTTTCTTAAGTAAAGTATAGGGATGATCTATTTGTAGATTGTTCAATCTAATACCTGATTGTACAACGACACTAGATGGCCGGTTAGATTGTTTAGCACCAAAGTCTAGAGAATCTCCAAATTCTGATACTTTATGATTATATTGATCTTGAAATCCTTGTTCTTTGGTCTCTTCACGGTGCAAACCAAATTGTTGATTCAAGCTGTTCAGTTGTGTAGTTGTAAATTCTTGTGATGGTATTCTTTGAGCAGCCTGGTGATTGGTGACTACAGTCATGAACTGTATTGGCTGCTCAGCTAACGTAGATTTGTGTTGTGTTTGTTGTAGTCGTCCATTTGATATTTGGTTGGAATGTTTGCTAAATATGTCTAGTAAATCTTCAATTCTTCGATTTTTTTGAAGATCTATTCCTTTGTCCTCTTCACTATTCACAATAAATAATTTATTTAGATTATTTAGCTGGTCAGTTACATGATAAGATTGATGCTGTGATTTACTCTGACCAAACTCGTTGGTACTAGCTTTAATGCCCAGTTTAGACGGCTGTTCTGTGAGGAAGGATCTGTGTTGTGTTGTTTGCAATATTTTTCCAGAGTTTTGATCATATAGTTGTGTTAGTAAGTCTAAAGCAGGACTTCTATTTACATATTGAGGCTTTTTTCCAAACTGAGTATTTGTAGTCTTAGATATTAATCCAAATGGTTGTTCTGACTGGACTGATCTCTGCTGAGATATTTGCAAAATTTTTCCAGATTGCTGATCACTAGGCTGCTTCATCAAGTCTAATAAAGAGTTGAGATCGAAGTTTCTTTGATCTATATCTTTGGATTGTAGAATATTGTTGACTTTTCCATTTTCTTCAGATGCTATTCCTGATTGTCCAATTGTACTCATTTGTTTAAATACTTTCATTTTATTTCTAAGACTATTTCCTACATTAAAACGATGATTTAAGAATAAATCGTCATTAATAGATTGAAAATCTAGATTTGTAGGAAAGCTATCAAGACTACTACCATGTTGACTCGTACCAAATCTATTAAAGGCATTAGATGAAGACTTAAGTTCTTGAAAAACTTTCCCAAATTGTCCAAATTCTTGGT
Source organism: Diabrotica virgifera virgifera (assembly GCF_917563875.1). Lineage (NCBI taxonomy): Eukaryota > Metazoa > Arthropoda > Insecta > Coleoptera > Chrysomelidae > Diabrotica > Diabrotica virgifera. The sequence continues at coordinate 197,749,138 of NC_065450.1, read as the reverse complement.
CGTTTAGTAAGCCATCATTATCAGAGACCTTTTGACTAAATGTAAACTTTTGTTCACCAGGATTAACGCCTTGACTATTCCACTTTAAGCTGGAAAATTTCACATTGCCGTCAGGATAGCTCTGTTGAATAAACCCACTACCTTGCCCATTGACATCTTGTCCACTAGATTGAACAGACCAAACTAAGGGCTGACTTTTCTGGTAGATTTGATATCTTTGACCAGAATTTCCACTAACTGTAATAGAGCTCTGCTGTTGTTGTTGACCAAATTGTTTGCCTGATTGCTGGAAAGACGTGCTTTTGAATCCACTAAATGTGTCTTCGGGAAGAGTGAAAGATACTGATCGAGTTGGTCTAAGCTTTGTATTCTTTTCTAACCTATCCATCTTCCAATCTTCTTGGGTATCTGTGAAAAAATTAATAATATTAAAAAATAATTTAAATACAACGTAATAAAATAAATAAAGTCCAGAAGATCCCATTGTGCTGGACACCTCAGAAGACGTTTCGACCAAAGAACAGGAAGGCTGGTGTGGGAGGAAGTCCCAACTGGAAGAAGACCACGCGGACGCCCTTGACTCCAGTGGCGAGATAATATAGCAGGAGACCTGACAGATAAGGACGTGGAGAATTCGATAGGGTTGCTCAAGTCAGAGAAGAGTGGAGTCATGTTGTTGAGTCGGTTAAAACCCACAAAGGGTTGTAACGCCACGGAGTAAGTAAATTTAAATATTGCAAAATAGTATACATTGATACAAAAACTGATTAAATGCTTAAGAAGAGCTGACCAATGGAACAGGGACGATCATGTAAACGCTGGAAATGGAATACAACATAAAAAAGGAAACTGGCATTAAAATATATTAACTCTATCTCTATGAAAACATAAATAATGGATGTCTATGTACAAAAGACGATTTAAAAAGAAAATAATATTGATGAAGAATTATCCGAGTTTTTAAGAAGTTTTTTTATTGATTGATTTGATGTAAATATAAGAGGAAAATAATACTGCGATAAAATCCATTTATAAAAGAAAAAAATCCTTAAACAGGGCTAGGTGAAAATGAAATAAAAGTTTTCTATAATTAATCATAGGATCTACTGAGTGATATGAAGGAAAACATACATGAATGTAAGGATTGAAAGGCAACAGTTAGTGAGGAAGTAAGCCAGTAAGCATATATTAGAAAAAATACAGGAATAAAGAAACAAGCGCTTATATGCTATTTATTGAGCTTGAGAAAGCATATGATAGAGTTCCTCGAGATATTCTATGGTGGGCATTCAATAAGAAAGAAGTCCCCCAGTAAATATGTGATTGTGAGAGACATGTATGAGGGAGTAACAACTGGTGTTAGAACAGGTATAGGATAATCCGATTGCATTTCATGTGATAGTCCAATTGCACTAGGCTCGGTGCTTAGTCCTTATTTATTCTCATTAGTTTCGGATCAGACACCGGAATAGTGGCGACAATCTCTTGAGGAAAAAGGTTTAAAACTTAGTAGGACAAAAACAAAGTATATGGAATGTTCATGTTTAAATATCTAGGCATCACGAGTTATTACAAATAAAATGATATCTTTGGATTGTGAAATGATTGTGAAAAGTAATAGTTATAGATAACTAGGATCAGTATGACAGAGTAATAGAAAAATAGGTGAAGATGCATGTAGTAGAATTACGGTTGGATGAATGAAGTGGAAGGAAGCGAATTATGTGTTCTATGATAGAAAAATTGTGAAGCTGAAGGGAAAATTCTATAAAACGCCTTAAGACGAGCTATGATGTACAGAACTGGTTGGTGCGTAGTTAAAAAGAAAGAGGAACAACGAATTCATGTGGCGGAAATGAGCTTGCTTAGATGGAGAAGGTGGTGTGACAAAAAACGATAATATTAAGAATGAATATAGGAGATGAAGTTAAGGGGTGGTAGAAATTGGTTCCAAAATGAGAGATCATAGGTTAAAATGGTTTGATTATATTCAACGTGCCGAGACATTAATCTCCCAATACCAAAAATTGCTGATCTGTGAGTTTTGGGAGGAGTAGGGGAGGAAGACCAAAGAAAACCTGAGGAGAAACTTAGGTGGGGCATGTCGGTAAAGGGGAATGATATTGATATGACTCAAGACAGAAACTTGTGGAGAAATGTAATGAGGGAAGATAATTTCGTATGGTAATAAAGGCAAAGATAATAATAAAAAAGAAAAAGATTCCAAGTAGATAAAACATAGTATTAATAACAAAAATTATCTTTACCTTGAATATCTCCATAAAGGTCAACATTTTTGATCACTGTTCCTCCTTTACCGTATCTATGAATGTTTCCCTTCAGCCTATCTCCATGTAGCTGAGTACCCATTACGTTGTCTACTTCATACATTTCTTTCTCACTTATATCCCCATTACTAATTCCACTCCCAGTACCAGTATATTTTTCTCCATGAACTTTACTAAAAACATGTTTTGAGCTATGCTTAGCACTTTGCTCCAAGTAACCCGAATTTCTATGGATTAGTTGAGGAGAAAAATCTTGATCTACGTCTACATGGTAAGTACCTCCTCCAACTTTCTCGAAAGATTTACTAAAACTGAGACTTTTGGATGGATTCATTATACTTTTGTACTTGGTTACACTTCTATCTTCACTATTTTCTTGTTCATTTTCAATATATTTACCAAGACCTTCTTGTTTTTTTATAGTATGGCCCGATGTTTTGAAGACGTTGCGGTATGTAGAGTCTTCAAGATCCTCGTCTAAGCCGACGGTTATTTGGCCTCCAGTCTGATAACCTTTTTCCACGTTTATCTTTGGTTCATTCAGTTTTAGTTTATTGTAGACAGTTTTACCTGCTGTATTATAATTTGATTTCGATTCTGGGAAGGTTGATACTGAATAACCAATATCTTCTGCCCCTTCTTCTCTTACAGTAGTTCCAAAACTTTGACCCGAGTGGATATAAATTCGTGACTGATCATTGGATTTAGCCATATGTCTTCGACCTTCATTTTCATATTCACTTTCTTGTCCTTCAGTTTCTGTAACACCATCACGGTTTTTACCATTGGATATCAGATACTTTGAACTTGCTTCCTTAGCCATATTTTTATATCTATCACCATAGTACTGGTTTTTACTAGCTCGTTTTAGAGATTCCTGTAGAAAATCATTGTCTAATACTTTTGAATGAGTATAAGAATTTTCGGCAACGATTTCTTCTTGTTTGTCTCTGAATCTTCGCTGATTATTATTATTGTGTTGTTTATTTAATTCCAAATTACTAGATTCATAGGAAGAATCTCTATAGATCTTTCCAGTTTTTTGTCTATGATACTGATTTTCCTGAGCTTTTATATCAATATCTTCCCCTATAGTAACAAGATCCGTCTTATCTTCTTCACTGTTACGAACACCATTTTCCTGTTGTTTGTATTGGTGATATTCATTTTCTTTTTGTGTATGAAATTGATTTCCATTATTTTTTGTATCAGAATCTTGTACTGTAAAAGTAATATGTCCATCATCTTCACTATGATGACTAATAGTTCTTTGGTTATTGAATTTGTTATCTGAGTTAGATTTTTCAACAGTTTGATAACTAGTTATAGTTGGTGTAACATATTTTCCATTATTTATCCCGATATGTCGGCCAGGTTTATAAACTATCTTTGTTTGTTTGGCGCCTCCTTTTCTAGTTTGATACTGATGACCTTCAGATCTACCAACTGTTTTATAATATGAGTCTTTTTCTAAATTGCTAGTTTCAGAATCAAGATCATCTGTAGCTGCAATAGATATTTCATCATCATTTCTCTTACTGTACTCAGTTAACTTAGCAAGTTGTTTTTGAGTGATATCTTCAATTTCTTTAGATTTCATAGTGGCTTTATGATACGAAACACTCCCATCTTCTTCTATTTTTGAGCCCATGTCTTCAATAAATAAATCAGTATTTTGTTTTTTAGTGTGCTGGTTATTTTTATTTTGAATATTGTCAACGTCATAGGAGTCTACTACATGACCATGTTTTCTATGATGAATGCCAGTTTCTGTAACATACTTCGAAGCTGCGTTTTCAATTTCACTTCTAAAGCCCTCATTTGTGTGTAGACGCTGTTTATGCTGCTGAATTGAGCCCATGCCATGGTAAGAAGCTTTATTTGAATCTTTAAGGTCATCATCGACAACAAAGCTGTCAAGACTACTACCTTGTTGACTTATTCCAATTGTATTAAAGGAACTAGATGTAGACTTAGCTCCTTGAAAACCCTTCCCCAAATGTCCAACATCATGGCCGGTTAATAAATGACCAGTATCAGAGATCTTTTGATTAAATATTAACTTTTGTTCTCCAGGGTTACCGCCTTGACTATTCCATTTCAAGCTGGAAAATTTCACATTGCCATCAGGATAGCTCTGTTGAACAAACCCACTACCTTGTCCATTAACTTCTTGTCCACCAGATTGAACAGACCAAACTAAAGGCTGAGATTTCTGGTAGATTTGGTATTTTTGACCAGAATTTCCACTAAATGTAACAGAGCTTTGTTGTTGACCAAATTGTTTGCCCGATTGCTGGAAAGATGTGCTTTTGAATCCACTAAATGTGTCTTCGGGAAGACTGAAAGATACTGATCGAGTTGGTCTATGCTTCTGTTCTAACCTATCCATCTTCCAATCTTCTTGGGTATCTGTCAAAAAAATTAATAATATTAGAAAGTAATTTAAATATTGCAAAATTGTGCAAATTGATACCTAAAACTAATTAAATTATTAAGAAGTGCTGACCCAACGGAACAGGGAAAATCATCAAAGCGCTGGAAATGGAATATAACATGAACAAGGAAACTAGTTCTAGCTCTAAAATGCCTAAAATGTGTCTCTATAAAGACATAAATACTCGATTTCTACATACAAAAGACGATTTAAAAAGAAGATAATATTGATGAAGGATGAACCGATTTTTAAAGAAGTTTCAAATTTGATTTATTAATTGATTTATGTAATGTCAACATAAGAGCAAAATAATACTGCGATAAAATCCAATAATAAAAGAGAAAAATACCCGAACAGGGTTGGATGAGAATGATTTCTATAATTAATTATGAGACATACTGAGTGCTATTCCGTCAGAGGAGAAAGTTTCAATAGGAGGTGATTTTAATGCACATGTCGGCCAATAAAAAACAGGATAGGAAGCAATACATGACGGAATGAGCTTTAGAACTAGAAATGAAGCTAACGTTGATATGCTTGAATTAGCAACATACTAGGTTGATCCAAACTAGAAATATCTCTACAGACTCATCCTATACAGGGTGTCAAGAAACTCTACCGACAAACGAAGACAGGAGATTCCTCAGATAATTTTAAGACAATTTAACCCAATTCACCCAGTCCGAAAATGCTTCTTAAGGGAGCTACAGCTCTTTGAAGAAGGCGTCATGAAATTAGTTTTTCTTAAATACCTCCAGAACGCTTCAATTTAGAAAAACAAAAACTGGTATGCATATTTACTTTTCAGAGATGAATCGATTTCATCCATTGCAAATTTCTAGTACCGGTCATAGGCGTCCGTTTTGGGTAGAGCAACGGGTATTTTATCGCATAACTTTTTTGTCCTTAACTTTTATGCATTTTTGACACCGGATTATTAAATTGTGAGGTATTCTAGTACTAAAAGGTACTTCTGATTTAAGTCGGTAGGACACACCGTTTTCTAGAAAAATCGATTTGAAAGTTTTTCGTTTATGGAATTTGAAAAAAAATTATAAGAACTTTTCAACAAAAAACGAAGTATTTTAGCAACATAAAGTAAGAGTTACTTTTAGTACTCGAATACCTCATAATTTAATAATCTAGTGTCAAAAATGCTCAAAAATTCAAGACAAAAAAGTTATGCTATAAAATAACTGTTGACCTACTCAAAACGGACGCTTATGACCAGTAATAGAAATTTGCAATTAAGAGAAAACAGTAGCGATCAACAGGTAGCGAAAACGCGTTCCAAGATTGCGGCTGTAATTTTGAATATTTTTTCGAGATATTTGGCACACGTATTCGTAATATAATAAAGAATGGCGGTACAGAGCCCAATTTCAAAAATATATTAATATGTGGAAATTACTCTGTAATTAAATACAATATTAAAAAAGCAAGCCTGTACCGCCATTAAGAAGAACAAAAAAATACACTTTCTTCAAATAAACTTTTTTATCCGTTGCCTAGATTTTGTGTCATTTTGGAACTACTAATGAAATTAAAAATTTTAGTAGTTCCAAAATGACACAAAATCTAGGCATCGGATAAAAAAGTTTATTTGAAGAAAGTGTATTTTTTGTTCTTCTTAATGGCGGTACAGGCTCGTTTTTTTAATATTGTATTTAATTATAGAGTAATTTCCACATATTATTATATTTTTCAAATTGGGCTCTGTACCGCCATTCTTTATTATATTACGAATACGTGTGCCAAATATCTCGAAAAAATATTCAAAATTACAGCCGCAATCTTGGAACGCGTTTTTGCTACCTGTTGATCGCTACTGTTTCCTCTTAATGAAATCGATTTATCTCTGGAATATAAATTAATGTACCAGTTTTTGTCTTTCTAAACAGTTTTTTTTTAAATTTTTTTTTAATTCAAAAGCGAAAAATTTTCAAATCGATTTTTCTAGAAAACGGTGTGTCCTACCGATTTAAAAAAGAGTACCTTTTAGTACTATAATACTTCACAATTTAATAATACAGTGTCAGAAATGCATAAAAGTTAAATATTAAAAAGTTATGCGATAAAATAACCGTTGCCCTACCCAAAACGGACGCCTATGATCGGTACTAGAAATTTGCAATAGATGGATTAGATTTATATCTTGAAGATAAATACGCGTACCAATTTTTGTTTTTCTAAATAGAAGCGTTCTAGAGGTATTTAAAAAAAAACTAATTACAAGACGCCATCTTCAAAGAGCTCTAGCTCCCTTAGGAAGCATTTTCGGACTAAGTGAATTGGGTTAAATTATCTTAAAATTATCTGAAGAATCTCCTGTCTTCGTTTGTCGGTAAAGTTTCTGGACACCCTGTATATCAAGTAATGTGAGAGTAACACATTGGTAATACTATTTTGTTAACACAAAATAATAAAAGACTAATTTACGAAAATAATTTCAAAAAGAGATAAAAAAATATTTTGACAGTTTATTAAAAGAAGAATTTAAGAGAATAGCAGTTGAGTTAACGGAGAGAACTTCAAAAAATAAAGAAAGGAAATGTAGTCGGGCCAGATAATATTCCTGGAGAAGTATGGATAACATTAGGAAAGACAAGAACAAGTTGGCTACCTAATCTATTTAATACAATTATGAAAGTTAGACAAATGCCAGAAGAATGGAAAAACAGTATATTAGCACATGTTTACAAAATCAAGTGAGGAGATATATAATGTACAAACTACTGGACCATAAAGTTACTTATTAACACCAAAAAAAAATATGGGAGAGGGTAAGTGATAGACAGATAAGTGAAGAAACCGAAATATCCAATAAATGAATAATCATTTTGTCTTTTTGAAAAACTATTACATTTACCTTGCATGTCTCCATAAACTCCGATATTTTTGATCACTGTTGCTTTGTTATTGTTTCTATAAATGTTTCCCTTCAGCCTGTCTCCATGAAGCTGACTACCCATTACGTTATCTACTTCATACATTTCTTGCCCACTTATATCACCACTACTAATTCCACTCCCAGTGCCAGTATATTTTTCTCCATGAACTTCACTAACAACATGTTTTGAGCTATGCTTAGCACTTTGCTCCGAGTAACTTGAAGTTCTATGGATTAAACTGTTACTCATAGCATTTTCATCCATTCCATCATTGTTTAAGCGTCCATAACTTTCTTCAACTATAACTGTGGGTGGTTGTACAATTTTTGCAGCTTTTACTACCATTTTGCCAAGTTGAGGAGAAAAATCTTGATCTACGTCTACGTGGTAGGTATCTCCTCCAACTTGTTCCAAAGATTTACTAAAAGTGAGGCTTTTTGATGGATTTATTATACTTTTGTACTTAGTTACACTTCCATCTTCACTATTTTCTTGTCCATTTTCAAAATATTTACCAAGGACTTGTTTTTTTACAGTTTGGCCAGATGTTTTGAAGACGTTGCGGTAGGTAGAGTCTCCAAGATCACCATCTAAGGTGAAGGTTATTTGAGCTCCATGCTGATGACCTCCTTCCATTTTTGTTTTTGTCCCTTCTTCTGCTACAGTAGTTCCAAAATCTTGACTGTTATGGATAGTAAATCGTGACTGATCTTCGGATTTAATCATATGTCTTCGACCTTTATTTTCATATCCACCTTCTTGTTCTTCAATTATTGTAACATCGTCACTGTTTTTACTATTTGATGTCAGATATTTTGAACTTGATTCCTTAACATTATTTTTATGTATATCTCCATGGTACTGGTTGTTACTAGCTCTCTTTACCGATTCCTGTAGATAATCACTGTCTAATAATTTTGAATGAGTATAAGAATCTTCGGCAACGATTTCTTTCTGTTTGTCTCTAAATATTCGCTGATTATTATTGTGCTGATTATTTAGTTCCAAATTACTAGATTCATGGGACAAATCTGTAGAGATCTTTCCAGTTCGGATCAAACTCGTACGTTTTTCATTTGCTGTTTGTCTATGATACTGATTTTCCTGATCCTGCATATCAATACCTTCCCCTATAGTAACAAGTTCCGTCTTATCTTCTTCACTGTGACTCACACCATTTCCCTGTTTTTTGTAATGGTGATATTCATCTTCTTTTTGTGTATGAAATTTATTTCCATGATTCTTTGTATCAGAATCTTGTAAAGTAAGAGTAATATATCCTTCATCATCTTTACTATGATGGCTAGTAATCCTTTGGTTTTTATATTTGTTATCTGAATTAGATTTTCCAACCGTTTCATAACTGTTTATAGTTGATATGATATCTTTTCCATTATTTAACTCGAAGCTGTGGCCAGTTTTATCTATCTTTGTTTGTTTAGCGCTTCCTTCTCGATGGTGATACTGATAACCTTCGGATTTACTAAATGTTTTTGAGTATTTTTCTAAATTGCTAGTTTCAGAATCAAGATCATATGTATCTCCAACAGATATTTCTTTATCATTTTTCTTACCATACTCACTTGACTTAGTATATTCTCTACTTTGAGTGTCGCGCTCAATTTCTTTATTAGTGGCTTTGTGATACGAAACACTCCCATCTTCTTCGATTTTTGAACCCATGTCTTCAATAAATAAATTAGTACTTTGTTTTTTATTGTGCTGTTTATTTTTATTTTGAATATTGTCAACTTCATAGGAGTCTACTACATGACCATTTTTTCTTTGATGAATGTCAGTTTCTGCAACATACTTCGAAGCTGTGTTTTCAATTTTACTTCTAACGCCCTCATTTTTATGTATTTGCTGTATCTGATGTTGACTTGAGCTCATGTCATGGTAAGAAGCTTTATTTGAAGCTTTAAGATCATCATCAATAACTCCTGTAATTTTAATTGTAATATCTTTCCCATTTTCTCCATCAAGTGTATGTCGATTATTGGTTTTGAAGTTTTCTAAGATATTCTGGTTCTGTATTTCATGCATCAAGTTTGTGACACTTTCAGAGCTCTTGTGGGTGTCTTCAGATCCACTAATTGAAAGTTTTTGTTCCTTTTTGCTACCATGGAATCGATGTTCACTATTTCGGTTGTGATCTTGGTGGTGTTCAAATTTGTCTCTATTGCTATGTATTTCTTTAATACCTTTGGAGGTTTCTCTGTTTTCATTCCTGAATATTTGTTGTCCATTTTTCATTCCATGTTTATGATGATTCTTAGATATTAAATCTACGTAGGTATTATGAGACGACACTTTGCTAGTTTGATCTTTATTTATCTTGAGTCTATTGTTGCTTTCAACATGTCTTTCATTTATTTTTTGGTGCATTTGACGTTCATTTTTCTTTTCGAGCTCTTGACGATTTTTACTGTTAGTAATTATATGGGTATGATGAGAAGACCATTTTTTATTGTTCACATGAGCATTGATTAGGTCTTTATCGATCTTGACTCCGTGGTTGCTTTCAACATATCTTCCCGTCATGGTGTGGTGCATGTTTCTTCTTCGTTTGGAATTACTTTCAGTTCCACTCGAAAACACTTGGCGGTGATTTTTCTTTACGCCGTTGTGATGATTCTGGACGTTCGTAATTGCATGGGTCTGATGAGAAGACTTTTTTTGATTGTTTCTATGAAAATTTATCTCTTTTTCGCCAATTTGAGTTCTGGCGACCTTGAGCCCACTGTGGCTTTCGCCGTGACGTTCTATAATTTGGTGCATATTTCCTTCCATTTTTCTATGCTCCCGTAACATTTTCCCGTTTCTAACTGTGTGTCCGTTTTGCCTCAAAAATGTGTGTTGCATTTGATGGGTATTTTTACCTGTTAATACTTTTCTACCATTTTCTGAACCAGACTCTGTAAGCACTATTGCGCTATCAGTTTGTGGAATATTTAAATTGATAACAACTGCTCTTTCTTCTCCGTTAGAATGTTTTTGTTCCTTTTCATCTTGACTTAATCTAAATTTACCTTCAGTTTGACCAATATGATGAAATTGATTATGTTCTCCCATTTTGATCACTTTATTACGACCATTTGTAAAATCTTCAAAATGTTGTCCAGTTTCTCTTAGACTACTTTGAGATTTGTGTTGAATTCTTTCATCTTCATGTTGGTGCTCGTTTATTAAAGATTTTCGAGAATGCTTGTAGTTTTGGGTGTTTTTGTCTTGTGTGTATTCTCCCGTTACAGCATACTTGGATTCTTCGGATGCGGCATGTCCAAATTTACCTAAAAAAAGTATAGATCATTAAATAAGATCCATGTTTATCAAAGATAAATATTAAGAACTGTTAAAAAAAGTTAGGCACCTCAGATTTATAGCTGAGAAAAAAGTAAGAGGCAGAATATCAAATAAGTAAATCAAGAAATCACTGTAGTCGTAGTGTTTATGATGTTATACGAAGGGAAGATGGGATTGTAATTGTAACCAGAAATTTAGACGATGGGAAGTGGAAAAATAGCCAGAAGGGCATGGGGTTTAAAACCAACAGCCAACAGATCACTAGAACTACCTTTTGAAGATGGCCACATAAAATATCTAGGTAGTTGAATTGAAGGTAACAAATATGATTTTCATATCCACAAACATAGCAGGTTATGCTAGTATTATTTGACTTATAAAGTTTTATCATTGTAAAATAGAAGCAAATAATGTGAGCGCCATAATACGAGAAGGTAAAAATAAAGAACAGATAGGTATACAGAAGCTAATGACGGAAAGCACTGAGGAAAAAAGTGTCTAAACAAAGACTACCTAAAAAGGGAATGACTTCTAAAATCTAATAGATATAGTATTATAGTATTCAAAAATATTCCCAAAATACTATGTGAACATAGTGCTAGGTGATGCTAATGCAAAAGTAGGAACAGAAGAAATATACGTACCTACCCACTATAGGAAAATATAGTCTGCATGAAGTAACGACCGAAAGTATTCACTTCCTAATATATTTCTTCTTTAGAAAGAAATATGATCATTATGAGCACGTACTTCCAATATACCAAGTACATAAACGAATATATCGTTGAACATGAAGACAGCCAGATCGGAAAAACGTAAACCAAATCGATCATAAGAATATATAGAAGACCATATGCATACTCAGATCACCTGGATCACCTTATATATTGAAAAAGCTTTTATACCAGTTCTTAGAAACCAATAAAAAATATATAGCTACGAAACCTTTTAGACTACTGTCAGAAGAAAAACAAAGTAAATTTGAGAGAATAGTCACCAGACAATTATACAGAGAGAGTCTGTAAAGTGGAATAAATTCAATATCTCAAATACTAATTGTTTTTTTGGAAAATGCTCAGACCCGTCGATTAGTATTTCAAATTGTCCTTTTTGACATTCAATAAAAATGTATACAGGGTGTCCCAATTTAGAGATATGACGTCATCGTCGATTTTCTTAAATGGCAACACTGTCATTTTGATAGCTAATTTGATAGGGTTTGTAAAGTTATACATAACTGCAAAATATCAAATTTTTATTCTCTACCATTTACAAGATAATAGAAAATAACAAAGTTATATCTGTAATTTGGAATATATTCAATAATTAAAATACTAACTGATTTTTTGAAAAATGCTCAGACCCGTCGATTAGTATATCAAATTGTCATTTTTGACATATAATAATAATGTATACAGGGTGTCCCAATTTAGAGATATGACGTCATCGTTGATTTTCTTAAATGGCAACACTATCATTTTGATAGCTATTTTGATAGCGTGTGTAAAGTTATACACATCTGAAAAATTTCAAAATTTTATTCCCTACCATTTACAAGATAATAAAAAATAACAAAGTTATGAAGAACAAGAAGTAATCAAATAATAATTGAATTTATTTATTTCAATTAAGCAAATGCTCATAACGTTGCCCATTGACAATTTGACAATAATTGAGGGCAACATTATGAGTTTTTGCTTAATTTATTGAAATAATTAAATTCAATTATTAGTTGATTACTTCTTTTTCATAACTTTGTTATTTTTTATTATCATCTAAATGGTAGAGAATACAAATTTGAAATTTTGCAGTTGTGTATAACTTTACACACCCTATCAAAATAGCTATCAAAATGACAGTGTTGCCATTTAAGAAAATCAACGATGACGTCATATCTCTAAATTGGGACACCCTGTATACATTATTATTATATGTCAAAAAGGACAATTTGATATACTAATCGACGGGTCTGAGCATTTTTCAAAAAAACAATTAGTATTTGAGATATTGAATTTATTCCAAATTACAGATATAACTTTGTTATGTTCTATTATCTTGTAAATGGTAGAGAATAAAAATTTGATATTTTGCAGTTATGTATAACTTTACAAACCCTATCAAATTAGCTATCAAAATGACAGTGTTGCCATTTAAGAAAATCGACGATGACGTCATATCTCTAAATTGGGACACCCTGTATACATTATTATTGAATGTCAAAAAGAACAATTTGAAATACTAATCGACGGGTCTGAGCATTTTCCAAAAAAACAATTAGTATTTGAGATATTGAATTTATTCCACTTTACAGACTCTCTCTGTATAATATTACAGAATATGGAAATATTAGCAAGCCAATAATAGAAATATTGAACACAAAGAAAAGTTTGATGAGATATGTAAAATAGAACTAGATAAACGAAAATAAATTAAGATTCAAAATTGCAAGAAAAAACACAGGAAATAGAGAGAAAATACAACGAACAAAGGAAATAAGCCAAAACAATCATAAGATCAAAGAAAAGAAAATACTTACAATGAAGGTAAATTGAAAAGAGTATAAGAAAGCTTTAAAAATAGAGAAATAGAAACTTATATCAATGGGTGAAAAATAAGAAAAAGGAAACCTGTACACTACAAATGCAAAAATAGAAATAATTTAGTAAGGGTAAATAGTGCTTAGATGTAAAAAATACTGAAAAGCTCTTAAATGAAATATCCACAATAGAATATGAAGAAGAACAAGGACTGAAGGAAAATACATATCAAGCAGGAACAAAAGAAAAACCGGCTAAGAAAAAAAATAATAGAGGAACTAAATAAAAATTAGAGCCTAGGAAAGGATGAAATAACAGCTGAAATGTTGAAAAATGGAATACCGGTACTAATTAAGCATTTGAAAAAGTCTAAATAATAAGAATACATTTCGAGAGAATGGGCAGAAGCTACACTTTGCTTAATTCACAAAAAAGCTACAAAAGTTTATTCCAGAATTACAGAGGAGTTGTTGGATATAAAATATTTGCAGTAATACGCCAGTCAATGGGAGCAAGAATAGGATATTACCTCCGAATTCTATCCTACTGCATTAATTTTAATGAAATTTTATCTCCTAATTCAAAGTCTACCCTATGCCGATGTGTGCTTTTATCTTGGGGGTGGTTCCCACCCCTTCTGAGGGGTGCAAAATTTTTTGGTTAAAATTACCAAGGAATTCGCTAGAGAACCTAATTCGAAGCAAAAACTGTTCGATAATTTTTTTTTGAAAACTCAATACTTTTTGAGATATTCGTGGTTAAAAATTGGCCATTTTCATTGAAACATAATACCTTTTCGAACGATTTTTTGCGAATGCCTTAAAAACTATGCATCTAACTAAAAAACTACATTAAAACGATAATCCAGAAAACTACCACCCCATAGCTCTACTCAGCATGGTATATAAACTATTAGAAAAGCTTCTCCTCAACAGAATTAGTCACAGGATACTAGAAACTGTCCCCATTGAACAAGCTGGCTTCCGCCCTCATCGAAGCTGTACGGACCAAGTGCTGTCATTAACAACTTTTATAGAAGCTAGTTTTCAAAAGAAACAAAAGACAGCAACAGTATTTATAGATCTAACAGCAGCATATGATACTGTTTGGAGACAGGGATTAATATCTAAACTGGCCCGCATTATCCCCTGCAGAAAGATAATTAACCTCATTGACAACATGCTGACCAACAGAGCCTTCCAGGTTATAATGGGAAAGGAGACGAGTAGACAGATGAAACTTAACAATGGTCTTCCACAGGGTTCTGTCCTTGTCCCTTTACTTTTCAGCCTCTATATTGCTGACATGTCTGAAACCGAATCTCGGAAGTTTGGATATGCTGACGACTGGACCCTTGCAACAAGCCACCAATCTTTAGGAACTACAGAAATCACTCTCACGAATGACTTATCCATCCTCAGCGAATACCTTAAGAAATGGAGACTACAGCCAAGTACTACAAAAACTGAAGTATCAGCTTTTCATCTAAACAACAAGTTGGCAAACAGAGAATTACGAGTGTATTTTAATAACAAGCTGTTAAAACACAATAAATACCCGAAATACCTTGGGGTTACTCTAGACAGAACGCTCACATTCAGAGAACACCTGACGAAAACAGCAGCAAAATTGAAAACACGCAACAATATAATACAGAAACTCTGCGGCACTACATGGGGGTCCACAGCATCAACATTAAGATCCTCTGTTCTTGGCCTGATATATCCGGTGGCAGAATACTGTGCTCCAGTGTGGCTAAATAGCAGGCATACCCACCTGGTCGACACCCAACTAAACCGTACTATGCGTATGATAACAGGCACAATTAAGCCCACCCCTACAATGTGGCTACCTACCCTTAGTAATATAGCACCACCCAACCTACGCCGCGAACATGCATTGGTTAAAGAATATAACAAAATAATGGACAGTCGCCAGCTTCTAGTCCACATCGACATCCCCGATATTCTTGGAAACCGTCTCCGATCCAGGTTACCCCCTCTACAATCTGCTCAAGCGCTGCAGCAATCCAACTTTGACTTAAATACCAGATGGAGAGAAGATCGGGAAAGTAGGACAGATCCGCATTACCATAGTCTACCGGACATCATAGGGAAACCTGGCGAATTTGAACGTCCCCGTAAGATTTGGGCAGCCCTTAATCGAATTCGAACAAACTGTGGAAGATGCGCCGACTCCCTCCACAGATGGGGTAAACTCCCCTCGCCTTCTTGTGACTGCGGCGCTGCAAGACAGACGATCAGTCACATAGTTCAGGACTGCCCACGCAGAGCATACACAGGCGACCCTATAGACTTTGTAATGGCAACCGAAGGGTCAATCGAATATATAAAAAAATTGGACATCTGTTTGTGATGCATTGTATAATGCATAAATCTAAATATATTCTGTGATATACTTAAGCCATACGCTAAATAAAAACTACATTAAACGTTTTTGTAGGTTATAAAAAAACAAAGAAACACTTGCCTTCATAAACCTTCTAGTTATAGTCTAAGAGCTATAGCCGAAAAATCATCGTCATAAGAAGTAATATGGAGTTTGGCATGTGAAATGTGTCTATTGTATATTGATAATTATGACCCCTTTCAGGCTGACACCTCAGTGGATACAGGAAGTAGCAATAAGGGATGAAAGGGGAAAATTATAAAGTCTTTAAAGGTCTTCACCTCCTATTTTGTTAAACTTGTTTGAGGTCTGCCTCTACTTCTTTTGCTTGCCTGTGGTCACCATTCGAGAATTCGCTTCGTCCGACGGTTCTCTTCCATTTTTCCGATATGTCCTGCCCATTTCCATTTTAACATGGCAATCTTCTGGATCATATCTGTTACTTTTGATGGTCTTCTTGTCTCTTCATTGGACTTTTGATCACTGAGCTTAATGTTGAGCATTCTCCGTTCCATAGCTCTTTGGGTCACTATTCATATATTTATATAGGAAGATTAAATAAGGGAAAAACAGATAAAAATTTAAATGCTTACATTAATAAGTGAAGACAAGTAGGGGATATCGAATATATAAAAATATTTAGAAATTATTAAAAAAGTTAAAACAGTAGAAAGAACTATATTTACTTTCACCTTTGGTTGTAAATCTTTAAAGACTTACAATTTTCAAAAATGAATTTCGTTGCAAAAGGAAAATACAGCCGCACCATATTCTAGTCCAATCAGAGAGTGCAGCAAGCACCTCTACCGGTTTCGAAACTTATTAGTCTCTCATCAGCAGTTGCCGCTAGGGCATCTATGCCATTTCGTTCGTTGCAATCCGTGACTGCACGCCCGGGTTTGTTTTGGTTGGATCAGAGAGAGCAGCATATGTACCTCTTGATGAGAGACTAATAACTTTCGAAACCGGTAGAGGTGCTTGCTGCACTCTCTGATTGGACTAGAATATGGTGCGGCTGTATTTTCGTTTTGCAACGAAATTGAAAATGGTTATTCATTTTTGATTTATATCTTTACTCTGATTGGAGTACAAAGGGAACCATTCTCGTTGGAACTTTACCGCGCTGAGCAGATGGGACGTGAATTATAAATTGTAAAATTCCCTCATCTTCCTTAGTCTCAGCATCCGTTATGGCTTGCAAATTGTAGAAGCCTCGGAGGTGTAGCCAGAGAAGGTTCCCATTTTTTCAGTCTGGTGGGATGTGGAGTAACATTATGTTGTTTTATATGCGATTAGATTGAAAACTTAGTCTTTTGCTAGCAATTGCCGCTAGGGCATCTATGCCATTTCGTTCGTTGCAATCCGTGACTGCACGCCGGGGTTTGTTTTGGTTGGATCAGAGAGAGCAGCATATGTACCTCCTGATAAGAGACTAATAAGTTTCGAAACCGGTAGAGGTGCTTGCTGCACTCTCTGATTGAACTAGAATACGGTGCGGCTGTATTTTTGTTTTGCAACCAAATTGAAAATGGTTATTCATTTTTGAAAATGGTAAGTCTTTAAAGACGCCGCCTGTTACAAGCAAGTCGGTTTTAAAAGTGCTCTCTCAGAAAAATTGTGAATTGGGGTATGAACACTTTATATTTAAACTGAAGAACTGTCAACCATATACCAATAGATGCAAAGAAAAATTTGAGAAGAAAGATTTCAAAAATATTATTCTATTTTTCTAATAAAAGGAAAAGTTCAAAATTAGTAAATTATTCCTTAAAATTAAAGTAAAAGTTTTTAGTATAAGCAATTTTAATACATCAACTTTTTGCATTCTAAGTAACGTTTTTGTTTAAAACAGTAATACGGTCTGTTATAATAAAGGTGACCATACACTAAAATGCACCGCAGTAAAGATATGGAACAGAAAATTGATGCGATCTTTGAAAAACTATTAAAGTTAGATCTACTGGAAAAACAAAACATGAGAATGGAAGACAAAATCGACACAATTACTAAAGAATTGGCAGAACTAACAGAAGAAAACACAGAGTTAAAAGAAAAGAATCAAGAACTTCAAACAATATTGCAAATTCAAGAAAAAAGGGTAGAGGTATTAGAAAGAGAAGTAAGAAAAAAGAATCTGATCATCCAAGGAATAGAAGAGATCGAAACTGAAGACGAAACGCAAATCAAGCATAAGATTTCAGAAATATCAAGAAAATTCTTATATAAGATTTCAAAAATATCAGCATATGTGCCTCCTGATGAGAGATTAATAAGTTTCGAAACAGGTAGAGGTGCTTGCTGCACTCTCTGATTGGACTAGAATATGGTGCGGGTGTATTTTCGTTTTGCAACAAAATTGAAAATGGTTATTGATTTTTGATTTACATCTTTACTCTGATTGGAGCACGAAGGGAACCATTCTCGTTGGAACTTTACCGCGCTGAGCAGTTGGGACGTGAATTATAAATTGTAAAATTTCCTCATCTTCCTTAGTCTCAGCATCCGTTATGGCTTGCAAATTATAGAAGCTTTGGAGGTGTAACCAGAGAAGGTTCCCCTTGTTTTCAGTCTGGTGGGATGTGGAGTAACATTATGTTGTTTTATATGCCATTAGATTGAAAACTTAGTCACTTACCATTTTCTTTATGATGGTTTTCCACAGAAACCTGAGATGCATCTTCTGAATTTTTGTGAATTGCACGGTGGTACGTTTGAGAGCTCCCAGCTTTAGCTTCATGAGAACTACTACTGGAACTACTACTGGAACTACTGCTGTAACTACTGCTACTAGAACTACTACTGCTGGATTTATAAGAGTTGCTTTGTTCAAAATGGCTACTACCACTGTTCCCTACACTTATACTTTCTTCTCGTGCCATGTCATAAGTAGGTATCGACAATGATTTTGTAGTGCTTTGTAGCAGCAACAAAATTGCAGAAAGTTTTATAATCTACAAGAAAAACAACATAAAATGTTAAAATCAATGGGAAAATCCTAGTAGCTGTTATAGCTATATAGCATATAAAATGTTAAAGAATTGTTAATAAAAATAAAAGACACAGTGAGAAAACATTAATAGTTATCTAAAAGTAATTGTTTTTCATCTCTACTTTTAGTTTTAAGATGGTGATGGGATATACCCTTGTCTTACACCTTATTTTATAGATTTGACTGTTTTTATTGAACTGTTAAATAATGAAATAAAGATACGAAAAGTACAAAACTTCGACCACGTGATGAGAGGAAAAAAATATCAGCTTCTGCAAAATACCATACAGGGAAATATTTTAGGAAGCATAGTGTTGGAAGGTGACGAATGTCATGGCTATGCAACCTCACAGAGTGATTTAATTGCTCGAGCTATTTAGAACAGCTTTAAACAGAATACAGACAGGGATGTATACTATCTCCACGATTATTCAATATACAGGGTGAGTCACCACTAACGGGACGGAAGATTACAGCGAAATGGTAAAGGATTTGAAAAAAATTTAAATTGAATAGTTTGTAAGTTGATAAAAGCTACATTTTAAAATTATTTTGAAATACACAGGGTGTCCCAATAAATGGCGGCGTATCAAAGTTATATTTTTTCTTATGGAACACCCTATATTTTATTGCATTTTTTAATTTTCCGCAAAAAATAAGGTATAGTTTCATAAGGCTTTCCTATACCTATGTACAGAGTGTTCTGAGTTATGTTGACTTTTCTTAAAATGTAAAGTTTTAAAAGAAGGCTTATTCTCAAGTTATTTAAGAAATTATAAAAACATTAGTTTTACATCTAAATAGTTGGATATTGGTTGAATGTATTCCATGATTAATTATTACACATTTGTCTACAGGGTGTTCAAAATTTATAGTTTTATTAGTGGGGTATTCATTGTGTCATATGATGCGTATTTTAAATAGAAAACCATGTATATTAATAAATAATTATACTTAACAAATTTACCTCTTTCTAATGGTGTATGGATGTCCTATACCTAGGTCTCATAGTTTTTGCGTAATTTACAATTATTTAAATTCTTACTCTGTAAATCGATTTTAAAACAAAAGATGAAGTTAATTAATGTCATTGTATGCCATTGTCATTTTATGACAATACGGTCTGGTAATTATCTTATAATTAATGCATTCCATGGTTGATTATTACACATTTATTTACAGGGTGTTCAAAATTTGCAGTTTCATTATTAGATTATTTAATGTAGCATAATATGATGGGTATTTTATTAGAACACCATGTATATTAATCAAAGATTGTACTAAAAAATGTAATGATTGTAAAAAAATTCATCTTGGTCAATTCAGGTGGCCAAATATATGGACCTAATCTATCTATCTATTTATTTCTAAATTTTATGTTGAGGTTGTTCTTAACATTACGTCAAAAATAATCAGGAGCTCCGTCCAATTGGAGCCACATGTTTGTTCGCACGCTAAGTGGAAGGTTATAAGAAGGATTCAAAAAACTTGTTTTAAGAAATTTAAAAAAGTTGCTCCATTCAGATTTTCGTCAAAAAAATATGGGTCGATAACGTACTGGCTCAGAATACTGCCTCAAACAGTAACACTTCATCGGTGTTGGCGATCAACAGTAAAATGTTTGTTTACTGTATCATAATAAAATGAAAGCTAGGTCTATTAACTAGACGATTATTACTAAAAGTAGGTAGATTCGTCTGTACAGAATACATTCTTAAAAAAAAATCAGGATCTTCTCCAAATTCTAAAGTCTATAAACGAAAAGTTAAACGTTCCTATTCTGTCTAATGCTGGTGTAGTTGAGTTTTACACGGATGATAGT
This sequence comes from Diabrotica virgifera virgifera, assembly GCF_917563875.1. Lineage (NCBI taxonomy): Eukaryota > Metazoa > Arthropoda > Insecta > Coleoptera > Chrysomelidae > Diabrotica > Diabrotica virgifera. Next base: position 197,728,459 of record NC_065450.1, on the reverse strand, counting down.
GGTTTTTCATATGTATTCTACATACACTTGTTAGACTGATCTCCAATTGACTTGACATTTTTCACGTAGGTACAGTAAAACCTCGATATAACGGACCTCTATTTAACGGACTTCGGATATAACGGACAAAAAATCCGGTCAAATGTAAAAAAATTAAAATCGTCCTGTTAATATTTCTGCCCATACCAAGATACATTGCATAACAACGGGGTCGCCGTGGATCCCAAACGCTATATTTTACAAAGAACTTCAATAAACTTTTTATTATAGCATAATGAGGACAAATTTCTAAAAAGTCTGATTTATTTTAAACCTATTTTTATATAACGGACTTTCGGCTTTAACGAACACCCCGTCCCCCCAATTAGTCCGTTATATCGAGGTTTTACTGTACTAGTATTTGGGTTTTCCGTAACAGAAAGCAGGACATCGAGTTTGTTGACGTCATCAAAAATAAATGGTTTATTTTTATTTAACTTTTCCTACCTATTCAACATTACCAGCAGCACGGAATCTATCGAGAAATTTCTCAAAAACGTCCTTTTTTGGGTGTCCTCTATCAGGATACTTTTAAGCGTAAACTTTAGAAGCTAAGAGAAAATTTAAATATATTCCCCAATGCAAAATAGCATGTCTACTCTTTCATAGATAGTGTGATTATTCATTTTTAGTAACAATTAAATTTGAATGTAATTGGCTCTTCCAAAGCCATTTTTAAGTAAAAAAATTTGAATATCATACACGTATGTTTATAGTTTTGATAATTACCAGACCGTACTGTCATAAACTGACAATGTCATACAATGACATTAAGCGTTTGTTTTAAAATCGATTTACAGATTAAGAATTTAAATAATTGTAAATTACTCAAAAACTATGACACCTAGGTATAGGACATTCATATACCATTCGAAAGAGATAAATTTGGTTAGTATAATTATTTATTAATATACATGGTGTTCTATTTAAAATAAGCATCATATGACACATTGAATACTCCAATAATAAAACTGTAAATTTTGAACACCCTGTAGACAAATGTATAATAATTAGCCATGGAATACATTCAACCAATATCCAACTATTTAGATGTAAAAGTAATGTTTTTATAATTTCTTAAATAACTTGATAATAAGCCTTCTTTTAAAACTTTACATTTTAAGAAAAGTCAACATAACTCAGAACACTCTGTACATAGGTATAGGGAAGCCTTATGAAACTATACCTTATTTTTTGGGGACAATTAAAAAATGCAATAAAATACAGGGTGTTCTATAAGAAAAAATATAACTTTGATACGCCGCCATTTATTGGGACACCCTGTATATTTCAAAATAATTTTAAAATGTAGCCTTTATCAACTTACAAAACTATTCAATTTGAATTTTTTTTAAACCTTTTACCGTTTAGCTGTAATCTTCCGTCCCGTTAGTGGTGACTCACCCTGTATATGGAGAGCATATTATGAGAAGAGCACTTGAAGGATGGGAAAAAGGAATCTCAATAAATGGTCATAAAATAAACAACCTACGTTTCGCAGATGACACATCCCTTCTTGCAAATAGTCAAGCAGAGCTGATTGGTCTTATACGACTGGTTGAAAACGAAAGTCAAATATTTGGTCTGCAATTAAACATATTAAAGACAAAGACCATGATAGTGGATAGACTACATAACAATCATCCACACATAACCACAATTGATCGGTTTGAGGTTGTGAGCTCATACTTATATCTGGGATCATTAATCACAAACACAGGGTCACTACAGGAAGAAATAAAACGTAGATGTGTTCTAGCAAAAGTCGCCACAGTAAAAATGACCACAATATGGAAGGACTGTCAAATTTTAAGAGCGTTAAAGATGAGGTTGATCAACTGCTTAATATTCCCAATACTGACCTACGGATGTGAATCTTGGACCCTGAGAAATTCGGAAAAAGAACGATAGACGCCACTGAAATGTTCTGTTGGAGACGAATGCTACGAATTCCTTGGACCGACCATAGAACAAATAATTCAATTTTAAGATAGTTAAAAGTTAACCAACTACTCTCCAGTAAAGTCCATCTCCAACAATTAAAATACTTTGGACATGTTATGAGAGCAAACACAGAAAACATGGAAAGACTCATTATACAAGGAAAGGTGGAAGGCCGAAGATCACGAGGAAGATCCCCAACAAGATGGATCGATCAGATTACCGGAATATGCAAAAGACCTATGCATGAGTTAAAAGAAATGACCAGAGACAGAGATCTTTGGAGACGGACAATACACGACATCACGTCGACCACTACACTCCCTCCGGGGGGTCAGGATTGAAGAGAGAGAAACAGAATACAAATACCCATGAAGATTTGCCAACTTTCTAAAGAAGATGGCATCTTAAGAAAAAGACGATATGAAATATTGCCGTTGATTCTCGATAGAAAAATTTAAGGTTGAAGAGGTTTACACAGAATGCAAGCTTCTTAGCTAAGAAACATTCGTGATTGGACCGAAATACGAAACGCACGACAACTTTTTCATACAGCAGAAGATCGTGAAGTTTTTACCATGGTGATACAGAGGACAATCACCTTATATGGTATAAAAAATGGGCAGACTACTTTCGATCTCTATTTGCTAAAGGTAAAGGTAATGAACCGCAGATTTGGTGAACATCGTGAAGGGCCGTAGGGTGCAGTACTTGGGACATATAACGAGAAATCAAGGCAGATACGAGCTACTCCAATGTATTTTGCAAGGTAAAATTTAAGGGAAAAGCAGGACGAAGAAGAATATCCTGGCTTGCTAATCTGAGAGCATGGTATAGAAAGACCTCAACACAACTATTCCGTATAGCAACCAACAAAATCATCACAGCCAGGATGATCGCCAACGTTCGGAACGGACAGGCACCCTAAGAAGAAGACAGGTAATGAACCACCAACACTTGAAGTAACGACAAACGAAGAAATTAACATCGAGAGGACAGAATATCGAATGACCTCCTAAAGTACGGAGAACAATATCTGACCATACAATTATTAAAACTATGTAATCCAAAAAATAATAAAACAAAACAGAATACAACAAGAATAGAGATCAAGCATCTCTTTAAAAAGGGAGACAAATCGGACCCGGAAAATTACAAAGAAATTAATTAATTTATTAAACACAACATTAAAATTAACAACCAAAGTGATAACAAACTGAATGAAATTATAACATTAGCAGAAGAACAACAAGGTTTTAGGTCGGGAAGATCATGAATTGATGCTATATTGACATATAATGAGGCAAGTTTAAAAGAGATAATTAAAATACAACAAACCGGCATATTTATGTTTCGTGGACTTTAAAAAGGTCAAATTAAAGGATGTTTTCCATTTATATACTCAAGAGAGGTACCTCTAGGAATAATTAAAACGATCGAAAATATTTAGTAGAACAGCACAATAAAAGTAAAAGTAGAAGACGAACTAATTGACCCAGTTGAATCTGGAAATGGAATAAAACAGGGGGATTCTCTGAGGCCTCTATTGTTCAACCTAATCATGGATGAAATAATAAAAAAAGTAAGAACTAAAAAAGGATACCTTCTTCTTCTTCTTGTAGTGCCTATCTGTTTCGGATGTTGGCGACCATCATGGCAATCTGAACTTTGCACAAAGGGTTATACTCCATTAAAATGTTATATTTTTTATGCCGTACCTTGCATTTGTTAGAGGAGTCAATTTTATTTCTTTAATGTGTAGGGGGGATCAGTAGAAGCTTAAGTTCAAGTTTTTGGGGTCACCACCCTTGTCCCCCGGCCGCCATCTTGGAAATGATGTGCAAAGGGGTTTCGCGCTATATCTCGTAAACTACCAAACCTACGGAAAATCTAGTTAAAAATAAAATGTAGCAAATTAAATTTTCTACAATTTTATTTCTATTACTTTTTATCGTCAAGTGATCAACAAAAAAGATATAAACAAAAATATGTAAAAAATTTTTAACAAGTTTCCTTTTGGAGGTTATAACTTCTTTTCAGTTCATTTTAATGTAAAATTACATTTTAGCAATTTTGTAGAGGGTTTTTCAGCGAACAATTTACGCTATAAATTTGTTAAATTCTATTTATTTATATAGGTTTTACAGCGCTCCAAACTTGACCAGATTCTCGAATGCTCATAGGGATATAATACTCGTAAAAACAAAAGTTAGGCTTACCTTTCTATCTATATATATTTTTTATTCATACAATTTATTATGATTTTAACATTCCTATGCTATTATTAATCTGTTTTTGACCTTTCTCCCCACTATAAAACTTATAACCCTAAGCATATGTAGAAACGGCCCAAGAAGTTGTTTGACGACAAATTCGCCGGTTAAGAAGAATAATGACGCAACCGCATATTGCAAAATTCTTAAGAAGTGCCGCTTGTTTATGAAGTAACATAACTTTTTTCCTATTGTATATTTTGACTTAAAATTTTCCAAAAAACTTCTTCATGAATTATATTTTATTGTTGTGTTCGTTAAAATTATAAACTAGAAACTAAGTTTGTCACTCAACTTTTTTAAGTAAACATGAAACTAACGAAATATGATGACAAAATGTTTAAAAACTAACAACTCCTTTTTTAATGTGTTTAAATATTTAGGATAAATTCCATTGTTATCTACATTCTTCAAGGATTACACAGTAAAATTTTCAAAAGGAAATATTTACAGCGACCAAAGATACAGCGAGGTAAATTTGAAAAATCATCAAAATTGATTTTTGGCATTTTTGTATAAAATTTGATTTTTGAACATGTTCCACCAAATCTAGATAAAAATAAACTTCACATTCGGATTCAGCGACCTCGATAACATAAAAATAGACCAAAATTGGTCATTCACCATAAATTTGACTTTCGTGTTCGGCATAACGATTGCTGCCGCTCGACTAATATCTGTAGCGTTGAGGTAAACAGTCGTAACTCCACTTTTTGCCGAAATGGAGTTAATACTCTTGTTGTCAGATTTTCATAGCATATTGTGGCAAAAAATCGTACATCCAGCGTTATTAGTTGCCTAGATAAGGCGTTTAGAAACAATAGCAACTCCATTAGTCAGTTGAGGTAAACATAACAGTAGTATATCCATAGCAACTCCATAAATACGTGCGTATATTAGATAGTATGCTTTCGTATGCGGTAGTGGTAAACAATCGTAGCTCCATTTTTATATTAAATGGTATTTTGAGGATGTTAAAACGGGATAATGAAAAACAAGAGTTCTTTTTTGTTCCAAACATTGTGATTTGGTTTTTGCATTTTTAAATACGGAATATACTATTTTTGTAATCACTTACGATTTTTATTTTGCATATTACCTGTTGTAAGACATAGAGGTAAAAAGTCGTAACTCCCATTATTATACATCAGGTAAATAATTTCTTAACAATACTAATACCCAGTAATAGATTTGCATTTACATATTATAATATACCAATAATGTTGAATTCGACGTAATGGAAATATTTTTTTTTTATAGTTTATTGACTAGTCTGTATGTTTTGCGCTTTCTTGCAAATGTATACATTGTGGATATACGACTGTTTACCTCCACGGTACAGATATATAGGTAGAAAAGTATTTTTTTTTAGTGTATTCCTATGAGAATTCGAGAATCTGCTCAAGATTGGAGCGCTGTAAAACCTAGATAATAAATAAAATTAAACAACGTTATAGCGAAAATTGTTCACTGAAAAATCCTCTACAAAATCGCTATGATGTTATTTTATTGTGAAATAAACGGAAAAAAAGTTATAACCTCCAAAAAGAAACTTCTTACAAAATTTTCTCATATTTTTATTTATAACTTTTTTGTTGGTCACTTGACGATAAAACGTAATAGATATAAAATTGTATAAAATTTAATTTGCTACATTTTATGTGTAATCAAATTTTCTATAGGATTGCTAGTTTAGAAGATAAAGCGCGAAAGCCCTTTGAACGCCTTTTTCTAATATGGCGGCCGGGGGACAAGGGTGGCGACCCCAAAAACTTGAACTTTAGCTTCTACTGAACCCCCCTACACATTAAAAAAAATAAAATTTACTCCTCTAAGAAATGCAAACTAAATGTAACATTTTAATGGACTATTACTAAATTGGAGAAAAGCAACTTAAAATAAACTGCTACGCAGACTAATGCAGACAATATAAATCTCTCATAGTGAAAATAATTTATAGTGTATGCAGCACCAATTTAATATAACCGCCAGAAAATTTAACATCTTAATTTCCCCAAAAAAAAACTAAACGCTTAGTTATAAGAGCAAATCTAATAAGGTGTAAATTAGAGCTGGAGGGTCAGATATTAGAACAAGTGATGGAGTTTAAATATTTAGGCATCGCACTATCTAGCTACGGAAAGCTTGAAACAGAAGTGGAAGATCAATTGAATAGAGCAAACATAGCCGCAAGTTGCCTGAATGAAACAATATGGAGAAATAAAAATATCGGAAAAGAGATGAAAGGCATAATTTACAAAACAGTCATTAGACGAATAATGATAAAGGTATGCGGCAGAAACACGACCTGACACAGAAAAGACAAAAAGAATACTAGAAACAGCAGAGATGAAAACCCTTCGAAAAATCGATAGGCCTGGGTCCCGCGTACCAAAAAAAAGTTGATTGTCTAGTCGGACAAACTTTGATGTACGGGAAAACTGGAACAGGGGAAGTTTTAATTGTGGAATAGGTTAAAATTTTGGAAAGTCACACTGCGAAAACAACTCATGCATTTTGTCGAACACATCTTCCAATTGGTTTGTTATCCTTTCATTAAACTCTCATGCAAAAATCAGACTGCTATTTATCACCAACATAATTCCTGTCACTTGACATGTTCTACGTGTCAGACTTATTAAAATACCCAGTTGGTGATAAATACCAGTCTGATTGTTGAATGAGAGTTTAATGAAAGGGTAACAAATCAGTTGGAAGTTCTCTCCGACAAAATACATGGGACCTTTTCGTAGTCTGACGTTCCAAATTTTTAACCTGTTCCACAATTAATACTTCCCCTGTTCCAGTGTGCCCATATATCAAAGTTTGTCCGACTAAACAAAGACACCGTTAAGCTATTAACAAATTTTCAGCTAGCTATTAACAAATTTTCAGCTTGCTATTAATCAACATTTTTTGATACGCGGGATCCAGGCCTACGACGGTAAGACACTATGGGACAGAGCGAGAAGTACAGATATACGACGAAGATGTAAGATGGAGGACATTAATAACTAAACAAGAAACAGAAAAGTTGAATGAAATGACCACATAAGCTGAATGACAAAAATTGAGTAGTAAGGTCGGCGAAAGACGGTTTCCCAATACGAAGACGATCAGTTGTAAGACCAAGAAAACGATGGAATGACAAATTAATGGAGGCACATTGAAAAAAAAACAGACAAAGTCATATCTACACACAAAAAGAAGCAGAAGAGGTATAAAAAATGAGAAATACAAGAATACTACGAGTGATTAAGTGGAATACAAGAAATAAAACGACGTCAAACAAAGAAAAGAAAGACAGAAGCCAGAAAGGTGCCGATTTTATTTATTTATATTATTAATTATGGCTGAAAGCAATAATTACTTATTCTTACCATGTTTAAATTTTTTTTCTTATACTACAGCATTTGGTGGCAGCAACTCCTCCACTTAGACTAACATTAACCATTTCAAGCTTTAATTTTTATAATTTCTACGTACCAAGATGCAATTAACCACTCTATGGACTCTATTACTGAGATAATTTTCTAATTTACAAAATTCCCAAAATTCCCAGCCACATGTTTACACAAGCATTCACACGGAGTAGCAATAATTTTGTTCTCTCTATAACGAATTTTTTTTCTTTGGGTCCAGTCCAGTTGGTCTTTTTATCCGTTTTAATCTTGATATCTGAGTCCATTTACGAATGTTTTTTATCCAAGAAACTTGTTTTCTTTCTATACTTCTACGGCCTTCTATTTTGTCTTTAAATATCAGTTAAGATAAGACATTTTTCTGTGTTTAACAGTCTCTAGCAATTTTTTTTGGTAAAAAAATCTTTGTTGACTTTCCTTAATACTTTCTCATTAGTTTTTCTTGCTGTCCAAGGTATCTTCTTCAACATCCCCACATGTACAGATCAAATATAGAACTTAACCATTCTTTGTTTCAGTTCTACATTGAGATGATTGCAAAGAAATGTCTTTTATTTTTGATAAAAGTAGTTTTAGTCACTATATTCTACGTTCTATTTCTATGTCTAAATCTAAAAAGGTCCGTAGTTAGAGTTCCCAAATATGTAGGTACAAAGAAATTGTAATTTTGTGAACATTTTCAACTTCCTTTTACAGTCCATTTAAGTGAAGCTCTGCATCTGGATGTGGGGAATGATTTAAAACTAAAAAATTGGTTTTATTTGTGTTTATTTTAATGCTCATTTACTTTCCAATTTCATGAATACGATCAAGCATAATTTGAGACCTTCAATATTTTCTGATAGGATTAGTGTATCGTCCGCGTATCTAATTACCATATAGCTGTCTCTCAAGTGCCTTTTAAATAACTGGTGCGAGTAAACATTGAACAATGTTGGGGACAAAATGCAACCTTGTCTGCTTCATCGTTGTATGAAGATTTAGTATTTAGTCGATGTAGTTATCTCCAATTTTTACGATAGCAGTTTGATACCAGTAGGTACAGTTTTTTAAAGACAGGAATATATTAATTATATATTCCTATATTTTTTAGCATCTGCATTAATTTTACATGCTGTATTTTATCGAATGCCATTTCGAAGTCCACGAAGCATGCAAATATGTACACCTTTTCTTTGATCGCGGCATTTCTGTAATAGGATATTTAGCGCACAAAGTGCCTATCTAGTTCCCATACAATTTCTAAAACCAAATTGTTCTATCACCTTCTGTTGGGAAGTATTTTTAGCAAAATCTTAAGAAGGTGGCTCGTCGTTAGGCTAATTAATCGATATTCTGAAAATTTTTAGGTATTGCGACAAAGATGTACTTTGCCAGTCTGTGAATCACTCCAGTGTTATACAGTATGATGCAAAGTATAGAATAAATTCATTATTTCAGGAACAGACAACTTAAAAATATTAATAAACGTCAATATTAATTTTTGAATGCCCATCAATTGTTATACAGTATGTCCCTGTATGTTGTATGCATATGGAAAAATTTTTTATTATTAATTTTACGAAAAAAAGTTATTCTTCATAAAAAGCTCTGCATGGTCCAAAACCTAAGATTCACCCATCAGATATCAAATTTTATGAATATTATATGATGTATGTCAAAAAGTTTGAATTTCACTCAAGAGTAAAGTAGCTTTATTTTCCACAATATTGAAAATTACATCCTTCTAATTGAAAATTTTTTTTTTAAGTTATGGATAACTTACATTATTTTCAGAAATTTTAATTCTAATAACTCTTTTATTATTAATTTTACGAAAAAAGTGATTCTTAATACACAGTTCTGCATGGTCTAAAATACTCTAAAACCTAAAATACAACCATCTTATGTCAATTTTATAAGAGGTATGTCAAAAAAGATAAATTTAGATCAAAAGTAAAATACCTTTATATGTAGTTCAAAATATTTCAATTAGAAGGATGTAATTACATACTGAAACATGGTCTTTAATTCTTAATAACTTTTCATGATAACAATTTTCGATATTGTGTAAAATAAAGGTATTTTACTCTTGAGCCAAATTCATATTTTTTGACATACCTTGTATAAAATTGATAAAATTTGACATAAGATGGTTGTATTTTAGGTTTCAGACCATGCATAACTTTTTATTAGGAATCACTTTTTTTTTCATAAAAATAAAAATAAAAGAATTATCAGAATTGAAATAACTGAAAATAATGTTAGTTATCCATAATTTTTCAAAAAAAAATTTTCAATTAGAAGGATGTAATTGCATATTAGAATATAGTTTTTAATTCCAAACAACTTTTCATAATAGCAATTTTTAATATTGTGAAAAATAAATCTACTTTCTACTAATCTTATCTACTAATCTTATGTCAAATTTTATCAATTTTATACAAGGTATGTCAAAAAATATGAATTTGGCTCAAGAGTAAAATACCTTTATTTTACACAATATCGAAAATTGTTATTATGAAAAGTTATTAAGAGTTATAGACCATGTTTCAGTATGTAATTACATCCTTCTAATTGAAATATTTTGAACTACATATAAAGGTATTTTACTTTTGATCTAAATTTATCTTTTTTGACATATCTCTTATAAAATTGACATAAGATTGTTGTATTTTAGGTTTTAGAGTATTTTAGACCATGCAGAACTGTGTATTAAGAATCACTTTTTTCGTAAAATTAATAATAAAAGAGTTATTAGAATTAAAATTACTGAAAATAATGTAAATTATCCATAACTTTAAAAAAAAAATTCAATTAGAAGGATGTAATTGCATATTAGAATATAGTTTTTAATTCCAAACAACTTTTCTTAATAGCAATTTTCAATATTGTGGAAAATAAAGCTACTTTACTCTTGAGTGAAATTCAAACTTTTTGACATACATCGTATAATATTCATAAAATTTGATATCTGATGGGTGAATCTTGGGTTTTGGACCATGCAGAGCTTTTTATGAAGAATAACTTTTTTTCGTAAAATTAATAATAAAAAAGTTTTCCATATGGATACAACTTACAGGGACATACTGTATATGTGTTGGACATTACGTCATCAGTGTTGGCGTAATGATGTAATCGATGATTTTTTAAATACACAGAAACAGAAGACACAGGACACCTACATTAAAAGGTCTCCTAGTCGGCTTTGCAACGATGTATTATTCGAATATTTATTTCTATAGGGTTAACCAAAATTATGTACTAGGGTAAAATGGAATTACAATAAATACTCATTCACTGAACTAAATCACGTTAGGAAATAATTCGCTGCTTGTCTTTATCATTGCATCTTTGCCGAAGGTCGTCAATTTCAATATTTCTTATAATATTGAACAGTAAAGAATTGAACGGTAAAGAATAAAAATGCTGGAAAATTCATCTATTGTTTTTTTTTCTTATTTTTTGTTACGATTACATAGATCAACAGAATCACAGAAGTAATTCAAAATAAATGTTATGAATGAATAAAAACTTTTGTGTAAACGTAGTCTGTTTTGACGCTAAAAACTCCACATTAAAAAGTCACTGTTTTTCTATTAAGATAAAGGTTATTATAAATAGCTAACCGATTTTGCAGGAGACTTGCTAAACGACCAAAATAATTAAGGTATAGAAAACCCAAAAAAATTATCTCTCTACCCTATTGCTTAAATATGCCTATTAGTTAATCTATCAATATTCAATTTACCAATAGATGATACTAAAGGAATATGAGAGTGGAAATTTTCTTGGAATATAATAAAAATTCAGTATATTCTTAAAATAAAAGTGTTATCGTCTAACATCTTCTTCTCTTTTGCCTTTCGTTAAATAGGCATTGTCGTCGGCTGCATTAACATTTTAATGTTCGTCATGCCAATGCCAATGCCTTTAACGTCAATGCCAATTTAAATTATTGTTTGTAACATATATGTCACCTGCTTTTTCATCTATGCTACGGACTTCTTTAAAGGCGCCAAAATTTAAAAATAATTTTTGGATAATTTTGTTTAGATATAATATAAAAATATTTTGAGAAAGATTACTAATGAAAAATTCATATTCAGCAACCCCCAAAACCCCCCGAGTAACGGTTATTTACTGATTTTAAATGATTATAACATAAAACTCTAGGCGACGAGTTCCACCTTAGGCACCAGGTACCTTGGAGACTGGAGACCATCGCCGCCGCCGTCATGAAATTCGTGCACAGCGACCCCCAAACCCCCGAGTAACGGTTATTGACTGATTTGGAATGATTATAACAGAACTCCAGGGACGAGTTCCACTCTAGGCACCAGGTACCTCGAAGACCATCGCCGTCATGAAATTCGTGTTCAGCAACCCCTAAAACCTCCGAGGATAAAAATTGAACTCATTTCCGTCATTATTTTCCAAGGTCAAGTCCAAAATTTTTCATTTTCCATCTCTTAAAGATGTACTTTGAGAATTGATTTTTCTTATGCACAAAATACAATTTTCATCTCCCTGAGATCAATTTAGATCACAAAATTTCCTGACACTCTCTCGAATCGAATGCAAAAAGTTGCAAGAAGATTCATCGCACTGCATAAAATTCCTAGATTTTGAGCTTTTTAGTGCTTTGTTGATTCGTCTATAGATGCCGTTTAATAGATGAGTTCAAATTTTTGCATATGCTGAAAATGTGGAATTATAAAAAGAACCAGAGCGACAATCACTAGATAGTAGTAGTAGCAGAATAAATGGAATTACATTTAAATCAAAATAAAACCAAATTTATGCCTACTAACACAAACACGAGAGCTGGAAATTTTGATGTAGATCTTATGGTCAATGACGAAAACTTCTAAGCGGTCAAAGAGTTCGTACCTATATCTAGGGACATCGATTAACCCTAATAATAACACTTTAAGGGAAATAAAAGGGCGCATTATAATTGCAAAATTGCAAATAGGTTTTATCACGGTCTATCAAAGCACTTATAGGTCTGGATCCCGCATATGAAAAAAAAGTTGATTAATAGCAAGCTGAAAATTTGTTAATAGCTTAAGGGTGTCTAGTCGGATAAACTTTGATATATGGGAACACTGGAACAGGGGCATTTTTAATTGTGGAACAGGTTAAAAATTTGGAACGGCGAGACCACCAAAACGGCGCATTTATTTTGTCCGACAGAACAGATTTAAACTCTCCGAACAGAGATTAATCTCTCATGCAAAAATCAGACTGCTATTTATAACCTGTCATAATTCCTGTCATTTGACATATTCTACACGTTCCACTCATTAAAACGCCCATTCGGTGATAAATAGCAGTCTGATTTTTGTAAGAGATTTTAATCTCTGTTCGGAGAGTTTAAGTCTGTTCTGTCGGACAAAATACATGTGACGTTTTCGTGGTCTGACCGTTCCAAATTTTTAACCTGTTCCACAATTAAAACTTCCCCTGTTCCAATGTTCCCATATATCAAAGTTTGTCCGACTAGACACCCTTAAGCTATTAACAAATTTTCAGCTTGCTATTAATCAACTTTTTTTTCATACGCGGGATCCAGACCTATTAGCTAATGAAACATCTTTCTCAAAAAACTTGTATAATACTGTGTAACTGATAGTCCCGTTCTTACATATGAATTACAGGCATGTACCCTAAACAAAACCGACAAAGAACGGTAATCTCTATCGATTTTTGAAAGAAATGTAATAGAATAGAATAGAAATATGCTTTATTGTCACTGAAAATTATACAATTTTATGGACAAAGCTTAACATAGAGTCACGAAAAAGATATACATAACAATAACAAATACAATTTTATAAAATTAGATAAATCGTCAATAAAAAAAATATAAACAAGTTAAAAAAGTGAAGTAAAAAAAACAATATATTGCAAAATTACTATAAATTGGAAAATTGAACATACAACATAATATAATAAAACACAAACAAAGGAACTAATAACTTTAAGCTGCTGTATGTGACACCCAAATATAGATAAATACACTTTAGTTACTTGTACATTACTGTGATTATTTCTTAGTTAGTCATTAAGAAACTCTTCTACTGAATAATATGGTCTTTTAGATAAATGAGCTTTTGTCATTTTACGGAACTTGAGAAAGGATGTTGCAGATTTGAGTTGTAAAGGGAGATGGTTGTATAGTTTTTTTGCGGAATATAGTATAGATTTCTTTACTAACTCAGAAGACGGGATCGGTAAATAGACATCAAAAGTTGAATTTCTGGTGGAGTAGTCATGATGAGGCCTTGCTGGAAAGACATGCATGTGTTTACGAATTAAGCAAACAGTTTCTAAAATATACAAAGATGGAAGGGTTAAAATTTCGTGATCTTTAAAGTAACTTCTGCAATGGGTTTTTCTTCTGAGGCCAAACAGATATCTTATTGCTCTTTTTTGTAATTTGAAAATAACATCAAATTGGGCAGCTGTACTAGACCCCCAAAAAGGAAGACCATATCGAAGATGAGACTCGAATAAAGAAAAATATGTTATTTTAGAAGATGCTAAATTGAGTTCTTTCGAATCAGATCTTATGGCATAGCAGGCTGAGGCGAGTTTCTTACTTAACAAATCGATATGAAGGGACCATTTGAGGTTGCTGTCTAAAAGAATACCAAGAAATTTTACAGAATCAACGGTAGAGATCTGGCTGCTATTCACAAGTAGGGGTTGAAGAGCACCTTTATATGATAATGCTACCGTTTTATCCACGTTAAAGGAGAGTAAATTAGAGTTAGACCAGGTTTTTATCGTAAGAAGATCAGAAGTTATAGTTGCATGAAGAGTTGCAATAGTTGAGTTGCTCCAAGTGATACTGGTATCATCAGCAAAAAGAAAAATTTTTCCATCGATTTTTAAATTAGTGATGTCATTTATAAAGATAAGGAAAAGTAGAGGACCCAATACTGAACCTTGTGGTACTCCACATACAATGTTTTTGAGACTAGAGTCAGTATCATTTGCTCTAACCAGTTGTTTCCTATTATCTAAGTAAGATTTGAACCAATTCAAAGAAATACCTCGAATTCCATAGAAATTAAGTTTTTTAATCAAAATGTTGTGATTTACACAATCAAAAGCTTTGGAATAGTCACAGAAAACAGTGGCAGTATAAAGATTATTGTTTAGTGCTTGGTAAACCTCGTGAAGTACAGAAAACATGGCATCAGTTGTACATTTATTAGTTAAGAAGCCGAACTGATGTTGTGATAAAATATTGTTTTCAAAGAGAAAGGACATAAGTCGGGTTTTTATGAGCCTCTCAATAATTTTGGAGAGTACCGGTAGTAGGGCAATAGGTCTATAGTTGCAGGCATTAGATTTTTCTCCACCTTTATGAAGAGGAATAAAAATGGCTGTCTTTAGGCACTCTGGAAATTTACCGTTTTCAAAGGAATCATTAATTAGTGACACGAGGAGTTCTAACACATTATCTGTGAGATTTGAGAAGATTTTTATGGATAGTCCATCAGTACTACAAGATGATTTGCTTTTGATACTATTGATAGTTTGGATCAATTCAGATTTATAGATTGGTCTTATAAAGAATGAATTCGAGACAATTTCTGAATTAGGGAGATAGGAAATGGGATCTTGTTGAGACTGAATAGTTGATGTTATATTTTTACTCACGTTAATGAAGTATTCGTTTAGATTTTCAGGGTTTGGAAGGGTAAATGTTTGAGCTGCGTGGGTTTTATTTCGAAGATCGTTTATTATGGACCAAGTTTCTTTTGCAACACTTTTGGAGCTTCCCAGACGATTTTGACAGTAGGCTTGTTTAGCTGATTTGATGAGTTTTAGGTATGTGACTCTGTAATTGGTGATATATTGAGTGACAGAGACGTTGGTAGTAAATTTCTTGATATAAAATAGTGAACGCATATTTTTTGCTGATATGCGGATACCTTTGGTAGTCCAAGGTATGCGACGTTTTGGCTTAATCGTAATTAAAGGAAATGCCTTATTGAAGATACAGACAAGCTTCTCCAAAAAATCACTGAAATTATAGTCCACGTCCGAAGAAGGAAAATGCCAGTCAGAAGTTAAACATAAATTTTGGAATTTATGAAAATTCCGAGCGGAAAAAATCCTACCTAAACGTCGGGTTTTCGAGGAGGGTTTGCTGAAGATGTTAAATTTCGTATATACTGCTTCATGATCCGATAGTTCCGCATTAATAAGTGTAGAGCAGACATCAAGGGGTGAGAAATCGGAGACAATATAATCAATTATGGTAGATGTAGTTTTTGTAATCCTTGTAGGAGAATTAACGTGCATTGAGAGACCATATGATTCAAATATGTTGACCAAGAATATTTGGGTAGCACAAGCAGCAGCATAATTTATGTTGAAGTCTCTGCATAGAATTTTTCTGCTTTTGTGAGGCAAGTCATCTAACAAATTTAGCAGGTTCTGAAAAAATAGTTCCACGGAAGAGTCAGGTGATCTATAGATGCAAATAATGTAAAGATTAAGATTTTTATTAAAAACTAAGGAAAATTCAAAGAAGGCTTCATTCAACAAAAAGTCATATTTTGTTATCAGAGAAAAATCATTGTTTGCAGAAAGAATTAGGGTGCCTCCATGAGCTGAGTTTTAGATAATACGCAAAGTATTCGGAGTGATCTGTGAAAGCGGAATACGGAGGCAGATGGTGGATATAACTTTGAACGCAGAAGACCTACAAGCATAAGTTTGGTGATAAAGATATTTACCACTGACCACTATATTTAAACAAAGCTGTCTGCAGTGAGCAGGACATGTAGTCCAATCCCTGGAATCGAACATGATAAAAAAGATTTTAACAGTGCAACCGGTGGGAATAAGAAGAAGAGGAAGACCAAAGCTAAGGTGGATAGACGGTGGATAACACCGGATGTTGGAAAAATTGATGCTGCCAAACTGGAAAATCCAAGAAGGGGCATAATGGTCCAGAAAGCTTGACCAGGACGAGGTACTTTAAGGGCTGTAGCATGATGATGAAATATTGTATTTATTAAATATTGTAATACTGTTCAACAATCACTCTTGCCAGTAACAAACCGGGATAAAAGAAGGGGGTTATAAATTTTACTTTGACATGTCAAATTATAAATGTCACGTCATATAACACCGTTTTTCTACTTTGGCGATGAGATCCATGACATTCTTCTAGCATAAACATTCTATTATGCCATAAAAGAAGGAAACATAACATTCGTCCTTCGTTTATGAGCTGTACTATTCTTATTATTATAGCTATAACATTTTATATTCTTTATCCCCATTTTTACGCTTTTATAAATTCGTATCCTTATAGACCAGTACGGATCTCGAAAAAACGTCTATTTTTGGATGTGAGAGGTGGCATTCGGATTTTTGCAGATAAAGTTAGGTGACACCTTCAGTAATAATAATTGACTTATGCTCCTTCTCAAATATGCCCGGAACATTAATAAAAAAATTAAAATATTTAAAAATTTCGAAAAACATCGATTTTTTTCTGTTTTCGTTGCTTATAACTTTAAAACGATTCGTTTTGGAACAAAGTCGTAGAGAAATAAAATAAAGATAATTGAATTTTGTATGATATACGACTGGTAAAAAATATCTTAAGGTATTACCTTTTCTGCAATATAGCAATAAATACAAAATAAGGGGGCAAAATAAGTCTGTTGTTATTCAATATTTTTTAACCACTTTGGTGGCACTTAGAACCTTAGTAATTCGCTTATGAAATTCTTTTTAACATACTTAACTCGTGTACCAAATTTTATTAAAATCGACTTAATAAATTTTGCATAATAAATTTACAATCTAAATGTTTTTAAAAAAGTTCAAATTTTTTAAAATCTTTCTGAACAAAAAGTAGACCATTTAGAAGTTGGCTCATTTTTTTACATATAAAGAGGTGCTCTACCTATCTGATGCACTTTACAGAATTAAAATCGGATTATTTAAGGGGCCTCAGCAATGTTTTAAATTTATATAAACAATTTTTTGGCTTATAAACAATAGCTTTGTTTAATAATAAAAAAATTAATTTTTAGCAATGCAAATAACTAAAACCGGTATAATTTGACTCAAACTTTCAAATTCTGTCAGCAGAATTGCTATTTTATTTTTTAAGCAATCGTTATTCGCGTTCAAAAATTGCAATTTCTCGATTTTTTGAAAGTTCCACCGCGTTTATCTCGAAAAATATGCATCCTACGAAAAAACTTGTAAGAACATTTTTGCTTAGAATTACCCAAGAAATACAAAAAAATGTTTTATTTTGCGAAAAATCAATGTTATGTAATTCCTCAAATTTTTGGTTTATAACAATATTATCGACATCCGGATCAACTGTTACCCAAAAAATTCGTGTTCTACGGGTCAAAATACATAAAAAAACTTGGGTAAGTAAATCTAAATAAAAGAGCCCGTAGCACCCCCTCCTGGACACAGCACTAATTTGTTTATAAGCCAAAAAATTGTTTATAATTTTAAAACATTGCTGAGGCTGCTTAAATAATCCGATTTCAATTCTGTAAAGTACATTAGATAGGTGAAGTACTTCTTTATATGAAAACAAATTGACAAATCTTTGCATGTTCTAGTTTTTGCTGTGCAAGATTTTAAAAAAATTTAATTTTTTAAAAAAGTGTAGATTGCAAAATTATTATGCAAAATCTAGTAAGTCAATGTTAATGAAATTTGGTGTACGGTTTTAGCACATTATAAACATTTTCTAAGCGAATTAGGAAGGTTCCAAGTGTAACCTAATTGATGGAAAATCATTAAATAAGGACAGGCTTGTTTTATTTTATATTTATTGCTATTTTGAAGCAAGGGTGATAAGTGATAAATTAAGACATTTTTAGCTAACCGCGTCTGATAGAAAATTTAATTATCTTTGTTTTTAAATGAACAGTTTTTAAGTTATAAGCAAGAAAATTAGAAAAAAAACGAAATTTTTTGAAATTTTTAAATATTTTATTTTTTTATTAATGTTCCGGGCATATTTAAGAAGGAGCATGAATCAATTATTATTAACGAAGTTATCACCTAACTTTATCTGCAAAAATCTGAATGCCACCTCTCACATCCACCTAAAAACAGATCCTTACTTGTCTATTATCACATTACAGTAAAACCTCGATATAACGGACTAATTGGGGGGACGGGATGTCCGTTAAAGCCGAAAGTCTGTTGTATAAAAATAGGATATTTTTTAATTATGTAGGTACTGTATTTAAAAACAATGTACAAATCTGTAAGTTAAAAACGGAATAGTTTTTATCGCTTTTTTACTTTTCTACTTCATCTAAAAACTTTCTGCAATATACTCATTTATTTGACAAAATTATTCACTGATTCATGAGTTGAATAAACGATGTATTTTTTGACAAAACATACAATAATTAAAGTTGCCATCTTCTGAATTTAGAATACTTTCAGGGGGATTAGCAGGAGCTCTGTATAAAAACATGTCACCTCTTTAGGCGGTCTTACCAGTTTCTTATCTTGAAATGTTCTCACTGCAGGTACAAATCCTTTAAAACCAATTTTTGAAAATATCTCTGGTTAACCATGTCCTATTAGAGCTATAATATGAAACGGGCAGATGATGCCTTTTGATGATTATATCTTTGACAACACTAGATTTACGAGATCTATCAACAATTATAGTAGTCAATCCATGCGATCCATCGACGTTAGCCCAAAGCAGTACCCAGATCCTGTCCTTGTTGTTTTTCCTTCTAGAATTTGATTTTTCATATTTTTTGCATTCAAATTTTTTTACATTTGATCTGATATTTTGTCCGTTATATCCGAAGTCCGTTAAATAGAGGTCCGTTGTATCGAGGTGTATTAATAGGGCTTTTTAATATAAAATTATTTTTTTTATTTTATTTAGATACACATCTAATTGATCTCGCTCTGGTAAACCACGAGTTTCCAATGAGCAATAGAATACATGTAGATTTGTAGATATATCAGAATTTCCGTTCGAAGAAATACTTCTGGAGTACAGAAGATGTCTGGAGACATACTACAGGAGTACAGGAGTACAAGAATATCGTTGGCTACAATAAGAAGAAGAATTTTAGAGCCAGGTTTAAGGAGTCGTCGACCAATAAAAGTTCCTCAGCTAAAATCTAGACAGATTTTGCACCTCCATACAGCTCTCTCAACAGTTTTGGAATTTCTTGCTATTTCAAACGAGACCAGAATCTGGTTGAATAGTGATAGTTGGTGAATTCGTGTTTGGCGAGAAACAACAAGAGCTGCACAAATAGCCCATAGTGGCAGTGTTATGTTTTGGGAATTGGTGATTATTGACGAGACTCTAACAGGAAAAAGATACATCATACGGATTTGAGAACGTCGTGTTGTGAGATTATGGTGAGAAGCTGTGGGTGAAAATTTTGTATTATGGATGATAGCTACCGCCAACTTAGAACTCAAGCAGTTAATGACTATCTTGAACAAGAAGATATTCGCCGTTTGGAATGGTTTGCGTCTGTTTGGGGGTCATGTCTGTTCAGGCATAAACCCGATTGAACATGCATATGATGTGCTCTCCAGAGCTGTTCGTGCCAGAAGGAATCCTCCTAGATCCTCCTAGAATTGTCTGTGGAGTAGAATGGGAGAATATGTCACAAGAAATGATTGATCGACTTTTTAGTAGTATAGAGCTCGAATCCACACTTGCACGTTGCTTGCATCTATAGGGGAGTTAATAGCGAACGGACAAAACAACGTGTCAAAACATGCATTGTTTCGGAAAAATTCAAACAAGCTTATATTTTTCTAAAACTTTTTTTGATAGTTTATATACATGTTAAGGTAAAAAGTTCTACCTACTCACAGATTTAGTTGCTAATTGTTTATTAATTGTTTAAACAATAACAATTGTTTTGTATAAACAATTTTAAAAATATCGAAATATCGTTGAATTCATATTTTTTCTTTGATAAAACATTTTTCCATTTTGTTTTTGATTGTGCTGAATCCGAATATGGCACTAAATTTGAAAATTCAAAAATGTTGAGCTCTTATACAGTATGTCTGCGTAATCATATATGGGAAACTTTTTCATTATCAATTTTAGGAAAAAAATTTATTCTTCATAAAATGCTCTGCATAATCTAAACTCTAAAACTCAACCATCAGATATCAAATTCTATCAATTTTAAACGAGGTATGTCAAAAATATGAATTTCGTTAAAGAGTGATATATGTATCTTTATAATTCAGAACATCAAAAATTGTTATTATAAAAACTTGTTTGGTATTAAAAACTATGTTTAATATCCAATTACATCCTAATTGAAAAAAAAATTGCAAATTTTTCTCAAATTACGGATACCCAACATCATTTTGTTACAATTATTTTTTTTTTTTTAACACAAGCTGTGTTTAGACTACTGAAATCTGGTCATCAGTTGACCAATTATCAGTTCTTCTTTAACTAATATTACTAAATGATACATAATCTAAGATCTTAACCCTATGGTGTCCTCTTATTTTTTTTAACAAGTATGAAATTTTAAAACTAAAACTAACACACAATGCAACACTAGGCTCTGCTTTTACACTAACACTTTACACTAACTCAAATGGTTTTCTTCGTTTGAGTCTTCTTTCTAGCCCAGTATTATCGAGGAGCTGGATGGCCTCGATGTTTACATGACTATGGAGCCGTTGTTCGTGACTACCTGCCATCTTCTTGATAACTTTGTCTACATCTTCCATCTCAAGATCCTTGTGGAGGTCGACATTTCGGATATACCAAGGAGCATCAACTATGTTCCGTAGGTAATACTTTATTCTGGAATCTCTGGATAATCTGAATATTACTTGAATTGGCACAGCCCCAGAGTTAGCAACCATACATCCATACTGGTCTAAGTATTTGTTTGTATAAGAGTATTTTGTTATATGTGGACAATGCAGAGTTTCTTCCCATCAGCCAATACATTTTTTTGTAACGGATACCTAATTCTTCCCTTTTCTTTTTAATGTGGACTTTCCAGCGAAGCCTTGCATCAAGTGTGATACCTAAATATTTTGCAGAAGATGCATATGGTATTTGGGCATCATTTATTCTAATTGGAATGTTTTCGATTTTTTTATTTGTAAAATTGACATGAATAGATTTAGATCAGCGGTTCTCAATCTTTTTTGGTGACGGAACCCTTTTGGAAAGCAAAATACTTAACGGAACCCTACAATAAAACAATAATAGCAATAAGCATAATCAAATTCCAATGTAACAGTTACTTATTACTTACTTACATAACAAGTATGGTAATAGAATATAATATTAAAATAAAAAAAATCTAACTAATGGGAGGTATGAAACTGTTTTTTAGTTTTCATCAATTGGTTGATATCAGGTTTGATAGATGACATTAATTTGAAGTCTCATATCAGGTTCGGCGTCCAGTCTATTGCGGTATTTTGTTTTTGTGGCTGCATATGTTGAGAATCCTGTTTCGCATAAATATGTTGTTCGGAACGGGAGAAGAATATTCAGAGCCATTGTGGCAATCATTGGATATTCATCACGGATTCTGCACCAAAAATCTTTGAGAGGCGTCGTTTTAAACAGTGACTCCATAAATGTGTCTGATGACATTTCTAAAAGAGATTCGTATATATCGTTTGACATATTTTCGGGCTTTTGTAAGTTGGGTTTATGAATCCATGAATTCAGTTTTATTTTTGTCTTCTGTTCTTCGGGAAAATACATCAAAAGATGCACGCATGGAAGTGAGATATTTGACCAATTCTTCAAATACATCATCTTGGAACATTTCTGAGTCCGTATCGCTAACAAACTGAGTAAAGCTTTCTATTTTTTTCTTTCTGACGCAAATAATTAAAAAATCTAATTTTCTTTTGAACGCAGTTATTTTGTTACAGGCCTGGAACACTGTTGTCTGTTTACCTTGCAATGATAAATTTAAATCCTTCAGTTTTTGAAAGATATCCGCCATAAAAGACAGTCGGAACAACCAAGTTTTTTCATACAAATGGTCTTTCAAATTAAAATAAGTATCTGAAAGAAACATTTGTAACTCGGCTCTAAGTTCAAATAGCCTTGTTAAAGTTTTACCCCGAGATAGCCATCGCACTTCTGTATGGAGCAGCAGTGTTTTATATTTGCTGCCATGATCTTCACACAATAATGAGAACAATCGGGAATATGGTCGTGATTTGATAAAATTAATTCTTTTTACTGCTTCATCCATAACTAATTTTATATTTGACGGCATTTGCTTCATCGCAAGTGCTTGTATATGCAGGATATAATGGCTGGAGCTATAATTAGGAGCTTTATTTTTTATTCGTGACACTAATCCTGCTGTTTTACCTGTCATCGCCTTGGCCTCATCAGTACAAATGTCAATGCAATCGTTCCAACTGAGATTATTTTCCTCAAAAAACATAATTATTTTATTAAAAATTTCCTCTCCGGTTGTGTTTGCGGGCAGCGGTGAACACATAAGCTTGTCTTCATCAAAAGAACTTTCATATGGATATCTCACGATAACCAGCAAGATATCCAGACCAGCGACATCAGTAGGCTCATCTATTTGCAAGGCAAATCGTGTTTTTTGTAGACGTGCAGATAACTAGGTAGTTCTTGTATGACGTAGGTGGCCAGATCATGAATACGCCGTGAAACAGTATCGTTCGATATGATGTCTCTGTAGCCTTTTCATTGAAAGTTTTGGTTACATGCATTATAGTTTTTTGACTTTCCAATAACTGTTCTTTTTTACGTATAAAAAATTCTTTTTCTACAACCACTATTCAAAGTGCACTTTTCTGCACGGTTTTATGTTAGCAAACTTGATATTTTCTCACAGTATAAGATATTTGACATTAGTGTGCAGAAAAGTGACGTTTCTGTGCCGCAAAGTTCTTTTCTGCACAGTTGACTACCTCATTCTGAGTAACGTTATATTCTGTTTACATCCGTGGACTACCGCATTCTGAGTAACGTTATATTCTGTTTACATCCGTGGTTAAACTTTAGACAAATATATAACCTATAAGACAATTATTATATTTAACTATAGCATAGAAACTAAATTATGGATGTTACAACTGTTTTATTTTACAATTTTATTCTTATTAAACATTTTATAATTATCAAATAACCAATAAGGATTTAGCAACCTGTGCAAGAGACGTCGAATGAAGTAGGTTTTGTGTAAATCCGTGACTGCATAAATATAATGTCAATAATGTGTAATAATTGTTTAAATTTAAACAAATTAAGGCAGTGCATTAATTTTTTAACTGATTTCTGTGCAATTTATTTAGGTATAAGGAATTTAAATTGATTAGTAGGTATTAATTAAATACAGTTTAAAATTTATCACATAAGTACCTATTATAATTAATCGTCGTTTGGAAATTGTGATTTTTATTTTTAGGAAAAACTGTGCTTGTAGAAAAAGTATAGTGTGAAACACGTGCAGAAAGGTAATTTCTCACTCGTTTGAATTGCGGCACTCGCTTGCGCTCGTACCGCAACTTTTCAAACTCGTGAGAAATTAGTACCTTTCTGCACTTGTTGCACAATATACTATTATTCTTGTTTTTAGACTCGGGGTGTACAGTTTCTAAATGTCGGCGCAACTTAGCAGGTGCCATTGGAACTATTAGGAAACAGTTTACTACATAAAATGCAGATAGGTGAGCCGTTGGAATTAACAAATCCGAAACTGTGTCATCATACTTCCTATTTTTCGCCTTTGAAAACGTGGAACTTGACGTCGTTGCATAATCGTCTTGACCGGTAATTGATGTATACTCCGCGCGTACTGCTTTCGAACATTCGGCTTCGGTAGAAGATGTTGTTGCATCACGTTTAACGCCTTTAAGCCAACGTTCCATTTTTCTTTATTAAAAACCAGAAAATAACGTACGATCACAAACAACAAAAGTACAAAACTGATACAATCAGAATACAGCAGTAGAAAAATAAACACTTTTTTCTAGCAGGACTACTTACAGTACTGACTAAGGACTAAGTCACCAAAGAATGCCCCAACCAACCGAGTTGGTTGGGGTATTCTTTGGTCACACTAAGTCGTGTATCGGTGGTGACAGGCTAGAAAAATTGTATGAGGCAACAGGAGGCAACTAAGTTCGACCTGTGGTTCTACCACGCCTCGTGAATCGTGCTATACCGCGTCAGAAAAGTCGAACAGAGAGAGGTGTTTTAAATTTTTTTCTAAATTCTCGCGGAACCCTTACAGGGGTATCGCGGAACCCTAGGGTTCCGCGGAACACACTTTGAGTATCGCTGATTTAGATTCATTTAATTTGATTTTCCATTTTCTAGTCCAGTTGTGTATTTTATTGATTGCCAACTGTAATTTTTCTACTGCTTCTTCGCTGGTATCACCTACTGCTAAGATAGCGGTGTCATCTGCAAATGTGGCTATAGTATCATTTTCCATTTCAGGTATATCGTATGTGTATAACAGGTAGAGAACAGGACCTAATACGCTTCCTTGAGGGACTCCTGCTCTGATTTCTTTTAGATCAGTGTACACATCTTCTTGCTTAATTCTGAAATATCTGTCAGATATATATGATTGTAAAATTTCTGAATATTGTTTAGGCATAAGAATTTTGAGTTTGTAGACTAAACTTTCATGCCAAACTTTGTCGAAGGCCTTAGCTACGTCTAAAAAGATTGTAGAACAGACTTTCTTTTCTTCTAATGATTTCTCAATTATGTTAGTCATTCTGTGTACCTGATCAATCGTAGAATGTTTATTTCTGAAGCCAAATTGGTGGTTTGGAATCATTTTTTCTCTTCTATTATTGGTTTTATTCTTTTTAGCAGAAGTTTCTCAAAAAGCTTCGACATCACTGGTAAAAGTGATAATGGTCTATATGAAGATACTTCATTTGGTGATTTTCCTGGTTTTGGTATCATTATAACCTCAGCTATTTTCCATAAATTTGGAACATAGCTCAATCTAAATGCAGCATTGATGATGTTGGTCAATTTGACTATGGCTTTACGAGGCAGGTTTTTTAGTAATTCTTCAGTAATTAGATCATATCCTGGTGCCTTCTTAGGATTTATATTGCCTTTTATTTCATCAGCTACTTCCTTCGGGGATGTTGGTCTGATTCTCTCCTCTGTCTGATTAGGCTCTATCGATATTTGATCATTATTTTGGTCATCATGCGGTTTAAATGTATTTTCTAAATATGTGGCAAATCTCTCTGCCTTTTGCTCATTACTTCTAGCCCAGCTACCATCTTCTAGTTTAATGGGTGGAGAATGGGTTACTGGTCTTTTTAGCCTTTTTGTAGCTTTCCATAGAGAGTATTCTGTGCTACTATTATCCGTCAACTCTCTCAGGTAATAACTGATTGTCTCATTTTTTATATTTTGAATCTCTCTTTTAAGTTTTTGACTAGCATTGTTTAAATTTGTTTTATCTTGGGGTGCTCTGGTTTGTTGCCACTTCCTTCTAAGTTTTCTTTTCTCTTTAATTAACTTTTTAATTTCTTTCGGATAGTTGTTTCCTTTGACGTTTGATCTTATAGTAGGAGTACTTTCCCATGCTGATTTTTGTATATTTTGTACAAACAACTCAACTTCCTCATCTAGTTGTTCAGGTTTTTTTAATGGTACTGCTAGTTCAATTCTATCTTCAAGGATTGATCTAAAACTTTCCCAGTCTGTTAGTTTATTTGTTAGTATTGGGTTACAATCCTTTCTGATAATCCTGTCATTCACAGTGAGTATTATGGGTGAATGATCTGAATTCATATCCCAACCTTCATTAATATCTACATAGTTGGATGAAATATTTTTATTAACAAAGAAATCAATAATTAAGTCCGGTATTTTGTTTGTATCTGTTGGCCACTAAGTCGGTCTACCTGTTGATATTACTTCACATTTCTGTGCTTTTATGGCTGCCAGTAACTCTTTTCCTTTAGTTGTTGTTAATCTTGATCCCCATTGGGTGTGCTTTGCATTAAAGTCACCTCCAATGATATATCTTTTTCGCAAACTTTTTCAGTATTCTACATACTGTTCTTTTTTAATGGAATGCCTAGGGGGGCTATAAATTGAGCTTACATTAACTTCGCAATTAGTTTTGAGTTTGACACATACCGTAGTTGCTTGTATGTGTTCTGTTTCATATTTTAGCTCCTCATAATGTTCAATGTTATCTTTTATTATTAGTGCGCTGCCTCCTTTGGCTGCATTGTCAGGATGTATAGTGTGGTATACCCTGTATCCTCTAAGCTTTATAAAAGATTATTTCGTGAAATGTGTTTCAGCTATGAGACATAAATCAACTTCTTCTGTATCTAGGATAGTTTGCAGTTCATTTTTATGTTGTAGAAGCCCATTGGCATTCCATTCCATGATTCATAGTTGCTTAGCCATTTCGAATTTTCGGTATAGCTCCTTTAGCGCTATGTTCCAATCTAGTAACGCGTATATCTATTTGTGTTATTTTGTCATCTATCTTGATGAGTTTTTCTAATATTATTTTTAATGTATTCTCGGTTTCCAATTCTTGGTCCGTTTGTTTTACATTATTAACTACATCACTGTATTTTCTATTTGCAGTGACGTTTTGTGCTTTTGGCTTTTCCTTCTAATTGACCCTTTGTGGTGGTTTTGGTAGACTGGCCTTATTTGTTCTCTGATTTCTCAGCTTTTGTATTTTTTTTGGCTACATAACATCCTCGGTAGCTTGCAAGATGATTTTCACCACAATGGATACACTTTGGTTCCTCTTTTAGTGGTTTCTGACAATCTTTGGTAAGATGCTTACCGATGCATTTAACACATCTTGGTTCCTTATTACAATATTTCCAGGTATGACCATAGGCCTGGCATCTTTTGCACTGTGGTACCAGCTTCAAGCTCCTTAGTGGTTCAATTTCTACTCTCATGCTCAAAATGTCAGTTATTCCAAAGATTTCGTTTATATCTTCATCTTGTCTGAACGTCAGGATGAACATATCAAGAGGTTTTTTAGTTCTCCACTTCAATTTCTTATCAGCCTGTATAGCTTTATATCCTCTTCTCTGTAGCTCCTTTACTATGTCATTAGGCTGATAGTAATGATGTAGTTTCTTAACCATTACTCTGATTGGTCTTTCTTGTTTATTTTCATATGTGTGATAGGAAAGTTTACTCGTGTTTAAACTGTTTATTAGTTTTCTATACTCATTACTGTCGGGTGTATTGATTTTTATGACTTCACTGTTTATTATTTTCATGGTGAATTTAATACTAGCATCGACTACAGTCTTACTTAAGTTGACAGCATCTTCGAAACCTTCTACTACAACCGGAGGTGGCAGTTTTGGCTTTTGAATTTGCTTTACTGCTGTTGCTTTCTCTGGAGAGGGAGGAGATAATGAAGTATCCATTTTGCGTTTTTTGGTCCTCCTGTTCTCTTGTCTTATCCACTCCGTTTCGTTGGCTAAATCTTCTTCATCGGTAAAATATTCAGATTTGTCTCTTTTGGTTTTTGTTTTATCGGCGCTTGCTGTTGACCCTATATCTTGTTGGGTATTCTCAAGCTTTGCTAATCTTTGCTCCATTGTGATAATTATTTGATTTAGGCGCTGATTATCTATATTAAGTTTTTGAACATTATTTTCTGATTGAACCCATGCATTATATAATGCTTGTTCATTTTGCCAACGTTGTGCATTTTCTGAAAATAAAACGTTCTTTTCCTGGACTAATATTGCCTCAGTTGGCGTCTGATTAGGAAACATTTTAAAACAATAATTGTTCCTTTATTTTTAATAAAAATAAAAGTAAAAACTTACTTATTAATCGACTTTTGGTCGTTTCTGGTTTCGTGATAACATAACGACCATTGAATTGGATCGTCGGACATCACTCACGATAAATAATATCCTTAATAATATACTAATTTAACTACTCGTTGATAAGAACGTCTCGGATATAACCTTACCGTTCGGAAGTCTATTTGTTTTGTTACAATTATGATAACTATTTTATCATCAACTTTACGAAAAAAAGTTATTCTTCATAAAATGCTTTACCTAGCCTAAAATCTAAGATGCATCAATTGGTTCCAAGTTACGCAAACATACTGTATAAGAACTCAAAAAAAAATATTTTTTTAACATTTAATATTTTTTAAGCTTATTATTAAATGTATTTTAGGTAAGTTGCACAGAAAAAAGTTTTGATGACTTTGTACAAACATTTTTTTAACTGATATTTTTCGGTTTTTGTATTACATTTTTTATCTTTCTCAATTTTCTCAAAAATAAGTTGTTTATTTCATGTCTAAAGTAAAATAATGTAGTATATTACAAATATTACATCTTGAGCTTAAAAAAAACACCTATAAAATTGTAATATATATGTATGTAACATGAGTAATACCCTCTTAAAGTGATAGTAATTCTGTAAAACTACGAAGTTTTCAAAAATTGCATTTTTTTTAAATAAAATATCATTTAGTAAGATGTTTGAAAAGTAAGTTTGTGCAAATTTGAAAGTTACATAAGTAAAACTACACATTTTTAAATCATTTTTAAACAAAATTCATCAGTCTCATTTTCCGCCCACACCGTACTTATGCCCATACATTTTATTTATTTTTATTACAACTATAAGATAGCTTAAATGTTCTTCTTTCATGTCCAATTTGTAAAATTTCATTTGATCCATTAGTTAAAGAATTATATTAAAATAACTCAACTGTGCACTTCGCCGAACTCTAGTATACATAGTGTGACCAACTAGCCCGAAAAATCCGGGACATGGCCCGAATTCCGAAGTCGTGTCCCGGCGTCCCGGATAAGGCTTCCGGGTCATCCGAATTTTCAACGTTTTGGTAAAATTGTCTTTTGAAATTTTGAATACGTTATTCTTCTAAGAATTCACATCAGATTGAATTGGTGGGACGAAAAAAAGTGGACAATTTCTAGAGTGTAATACTAATACCACATTACCACATCCAAAACGCAAATTTTATATCGTGGTAATATAGTTCTACGAAAACTAAAACGGTGGACTTTTTTTCGTTTCTGTATTTTAATTATTGTCTTCTGAAAAAAAAAATGGCCCGATTTTCATTGAAAAGTCCCGGATTTCAGGTATTTTTTTCAGCCTTGTCCCGGATTCGACTGAATTGGAGTTGGTCACACTAGTATACAGTGCGCCAATGTTTGTGGGAAGGGTGACTTTAGCGTTATAAATAAAAAATTATAGAAGCTATAGATTTAATTTTAGAAAAATCTCTATATAAAGTTTTCTATGTAAACTTTTCTGAATGTTTCAATGGTCAAGTCAGTTTTTTCTAAGATTTATATTTTCGTAGTTATTAAAAATACCTATTTTCGCAGTTCATTTGTTTAATAAAAAATGAAGCACCCACTTCTGGAGTAGAACTTTTTGATATGTTGTTTATTAAACATTTCTTAAACAAATTACAAAACTTCTATCTTGTTTGATTTTTTCCGAAGTCAAAATCTGTATTGACTCCCCTACTATGTCCGTGGTGAAAACACGATATTAAAATTGTTAAATGCATGTTAATTAGAAATATTGTTTTTTTAGTTTTTAATTTTTATTTACTAAAAACAGTATAGCTTTTAAAACAAAATATATCTGCCAACGATATGTATTTTTTCTATGGATGCTATATACAATGTGCAACTTATCTCACTACTTTCATACATTCAAAACGAACAATTTCTCAGGGTGTGAGAAAAGTCGGCCATTGCAGTGAGAAATATTTTTTCTCACGGGTTCCATACGTAGAATCGCGGTTTCGATGGTAACATGCACAATACAAACACAAATATTTTTGTCAAATAAAATGTGTCAAATCAAAACTTACGAGGAATTACCTTTCAAAACTGTTCAAATATAACTGGTAACTATAATTTTAAATAAATAAAAAAATATGAAAAAAAAATTTAAGAAACGCTTTTCTTTAGTTACGAGTGCCTAAAATTAAAAATATAAAAAATCAACTAAAAAGCAAAAAATAAAAAAAATTGACAAAAACCTAACACATTCGTTAAAGAAAAGCGTGGCGCGTCTTCATCGAATAAACGGTTTTCGCTCCACGCTTTTCTTTAACGAATGTGTTAGGTTTTTGTCAATTTTTTTTATTTTTTGCTTTTTAGTTGATTTTTTATAATATTTTTAATTTTAGGCACTCGTAACTAAAGAAAAGCGTGTCCTAAAAATTTTTTTTTCATATTTTTTTATTTTTTACTTTTTAGTCTTACACTTTTCAAACATTAAAATATATCGTCATGTTTATTAAAATATGTATAAAACATGATGTAGGTACAAACATGAAAAGTAGTCGGAATCGGCAAAAAATTTGAAAGTTTATTGCATAACGTAAACAATTAACGTAAAAAGTGCAATTATGTATAGTTCATATAATTAGCTACACTCTGTAAAAGTTTCAAGTTTCTTCATTTTAAAAAACAAGAGATTTTAATCATTTTCCGTTAAAATCGTTTTTTATTTAGACAATTAATAAATATAAACAATTTTTTATTGACTATTCGTGTATTGTTTCCGCGAATGCATATGTCTGCAAATTTTGAGTCATTTGCATTGAGCAAAAGGCAGTCAAATTAACGTCTAAAGATTTGGCCCAAACGATTGAACTAAAGAAAAGCGTTTAATTAATACGCCAAAACCAATGCGTTAATGTTAATTGTAGCACAAAACGTCTCTACCGGTGGTTTTTCTAAGACTACGATAAAAACAGGAATTTTTTAATTCGAAGTTTGGTTGAACGATGGCTTAGTGTAAAAACCTCGTATCTCATTGTACAGAAAATTTTACATGAGTGACTTTAAACTGAATCTCTGCATACTCTTATCCAAAATATATATGAAAAATGTATGTGTAATGATCTAAACATATTCAGAATCAAAAATATGTAAACATAGTTTTTTTGTTTTAAGTTATAGTATGCAGAAATTAAGTTTAAAGTCTCACCTGTAAAATTTTCTGTGAAATGAGATACGAAGTTTTCACACTAAGCTATCGTGAAGTTTTGTTTCGTATCATATTGAAATTTGACACGAATAATAGGGGAGCAAAGTATGCTAAATTTGCAGTCACTTGAGCGATATGGGGACCTATTGGGTTGTGATTATTAGGTCCTAAAACCAAAAAAAAGTTAATAAAAATTTTCCATTTTAGTGAGAACTTCCCACTTTTTAATTTAATTTTTCATTTCCAATAAAAGTTGCCTATTTTTACGTAAAGAATCCAAATCTGCAATAAAAATTTGGGGCTTCTATTTAAGATTTTAAAGTAACCTCCAACCCCACCTCCGTAGGAGGTCATGTTTGATACTATTCGATAGATTTTGCAAAAACATAATGAAATTGTATTTTGAAGTTTTTCGATCTGATGTTTATTTTGCAAAATATCGCGAGTTTGAATTTAAAATTTTAAATTTACCCCCCAACCCTCTCCGTGGGGGTCATGTTTGGTACCATTCAATCGATTTTTGAAAAATATTGAAGACATATTTTTTAGTTTTTTGATCTGACGTTCATTTCGCGAAATATTCGCTTTTTTTTGTGAAACCTTTTGATTCACGCAATTCCTTACGCCCCGCTCAAATCGTCAGATTTTTGAAATATACACTCTTTTGCATGTACTTAACTTACCTTATCTTATGACAATTTCGAGTATTTTTAAGGATAGATTTTTTTCGGGCCCCCCATAACGAACTTCCCTGAGTTAAGAGCCAATATATGGCAGATGTACATCTGCAGGGTACCAGGTTTCTTCCCATATGATAATCTGACGCGCTCAAGTAACTGCAAAAATCCCCGCTTGGGCTCCCCTACCATAAGCGCCGATTTTTATATAAACAAATATGAGCGTTCAAAATTTGAAACTTCATTGTTTATCTATGAAGCATAACGTAAACAATTAACGTAAAAAGTGAAATTATGTATATAGTTTATATCATTAGCTACAAAAGGTAAAAGTTTCAATTTTCTACATTGTAAAAAACAAGAGAATTTAAGCATTTTCCCTTAAAATAGTTTTTTTTTATTTAAACAATTAATAAACATAAAAACAAATTTTTTATTGACTATTCGTGTATTGTTCCCGCGAATACATATGTCTGCAAATTTTCATTCATTTGCATTGAAGACAAGGCAGTCAAATTAACGTCTAAAAATTTGATGCAAACTATTGAACTAAATAAAAGCGTTTAAAAATCATCGATTACGTCATCGCGCCCAGAAGGATGACGTCACTAGTATGACATATATGCCAAAATATCGTAATTTAAAAATAAAATCGACCTCTTTCGGGATTTTTCCTTAACCCTGGATTGCTACACTTATTTTCTAAACTCAATCTGCTACATCGAGGTACAGTGGTACCCCAAATAAAATCGACCTAAAATATTTATATATGTATGTTTAAAGAACTTATGACAAAAACAATCTTAAGATAACATGCTAAGAATTTATTGTGTATACAATAATATTTTATTATATTATTATTCACAAGTTTATTTTCATATTTTCTACACCCACTACTGCAAATTGGTGTAACTTACAAACAAGGTTGGGGTACAAGTGTACCCCAGGTAGCATTCCAGGGTTCAAGTCGCCTTTTTACGAAATAACAAATTTATTCCTTTCACTTGCATCGTACTCTATATATGAGTGTTCAAAATTTAAAACTTTATTGTTTATTTATGATGCATAACGTAAACAATTAACGTAAAAAGTGAAATTATGTATAGGTTATATCATTAGCTAATATCCGTAAAAGTTTCAAGTTTCTACATTGTAAAAAACAAGAGAATTTAGGCCTTTTTCAATTAAAATCGTTTTTTTTTTATTTAAACAATTAATAAACATAAACAAAAATTTTTTGTTGTCTATTCGTGTATTGTCACCGCGAATGCATATGTCTGCAAATTTTCATTCCTTTGCATGGAAGAAAAGGTAGTCAAATTAACATCCAAAGATTTGACGCAATCTATTGAACTAAATAAAAGCGTTTAATAAAAGTATATAAATATTAAGAATATTAAATACCTATATATTATATGTGTATAATATGTATTTTATTTCAATTTTGGCATATAATCTACTTAATAGCACCTAAATTATTTAATTTTGAAGATTGAACTCTTGACAAAAACGCATCCATAGAAAAAGTACAGTGTACAACACGTGAGAAAACGACATATTTCTCCATCGCTTGATTTGCGGCACTCGCCTCGTACCTCGGCTCGTGCCAACAAACTTCTGCGCTCGTGAGAAATATGTCTTTTTTCTCTCTTGTTGTACAATATACTATTTTCTATGGATGCTATACAATGTGCAACTTCTCTCACTACTTACATACAT
Organism: Diabrotica virgifera virgifera; assembly: GCF_917563875.1. Classification (NCBI taxonomy): domain Eukaryota; kingdom Metazoa; phylum Arthropoda; class Insecta; order Coleoptera; family Chrysomelidae; genus Diabrotica; species Diabrotica virgifera. Next base: position 197,694,363 of record NC_065450.1, on the reverse strand, counting down.
TCAAAACGAACAATTTCTCAGGCAGTGAGAAAAGTCGGCCATTGCAGTGAGAAATATTTTTTCTCACGGATTCACTGCCGTTTTACATACATATGATCGTCATTTCCATGGTAACATGCACAATACAAACACAATTATTTTTGTCAAACAAAATGCCAAACAACTTATCAAAACTTATCAAAAATTACCTTTTAAGACTGTTCAACGGTGAATTGTAATTTTAAATAAATAAAGTATATAAATATTAAGAATATTAAATACCCATGTTTATATATCTATTTTATTTCAATTTAGGCATATAATATACCTAAAAGCACCTAAATTATTTAATTTTGAATTTAGAACTCTTGACAAAAACGCATCCATAGAAAAAGCACAGTGTACAACACGAGAGAAAATGACATCTCTCTCGCTTGATTTGCGGCACTTGCCTCGTGCTGCGCTCGTGAGAAATATGTCTTTTTTCTCTCTTGTTGTACAATATACTATTTATAAACGATCTATCACAATAGTTTCTAAAAATAGTTAATAAAAGCGAAAATTTTGGAGATGCATAACTTTTGAAACTACATATTTTGTATTATTGTAACTACAATAAGTACGAATTGTGTTATAATTTTTCACGAAACTGAAATGAAGTATGAAAGACTATTAGGTATTCGTTTCCTGGTGCAAGTTGCGAGAGTACGTAGGCAATACACTGCACTCTTTATGCATTTTTATAATATCTATTATCGTTTTTGGTCAACCGAGTAATAAAACATGCGTTTGCATCATAATATCTGTCACATTACTCTCAGGGCGTGGACTACTTCTTCTGAAGGACTAGGTGGGTAGGGAATGGCTGTTACTACACATATTTTTCCGGATAAATTCTATATCATTGTCAAAGATAATAATTAATAACTACGCATAAAGAATATTAAATAGAAAAATTATTTTTTGAAAGAAAAATTCAGAACATATTATAAATAAGCCTGGATCCCGCGTACCAAAAAAAAGTTGATTATTAGCAAGCTGAAAATGTGTTAATCGCTTAACGATGTCTCGTCGGACAAACTTTGATTTATGGGCACACTGGAACAGGGGAAGTTTTAATCGTGGAACGTGATTTTAATTGTGGAACGTGTCATCCTGACAAGTTTATGATTGTGAAAACTAGCAGATTGTTTTTAAGTTTATTTATTAGCAAACTTTATAATTTATGAAAAAATTTTTGTCCCACAAATATATTGGGCATTTTAATTAGTCCGACACGTAGAATATGTCAAATCACAGGAATTAAAAGATGAAGTAGTTTTAAATCCTAATAACAATATTAATAATATTTAAAAATATTAAAATATTACTAAAAGATTTTTAAATTGAAAACTTATTGGTCCATTTCCTTGGTAACACCTCCATGGCTTCTAAAATTTGCAAGCCAAACGGATGCTGAAGCGAAGAAGACAAGAGGGAATTCAAAATTGTAAGTTTTTGAATTCCTTCTGGTCTTAATAATACAGCCTTAATAATATTGCTAGCAGTTTTATACAGAATAACAAACAATAAAACATTGTCCTATGTCTTTAAACAAACGCTTCTTTTCAGAACAACGTCTGGAAGCAATAAAAAATACACACACACCGGCAAAATTAGCCGAACACCTTAAAAATGGGACATGTTTGATGTCAGGAATTTCCTAAACCAGTAGTCCGATTTGAGTGATTCTTCTAGTATGTTATAGCCTTATTATTTAAAAATATCTTTGTAATAATATTGTTTCTAGACAGCTAAATATCATTTTATACCGGGTGTAAAAATAATACTGTGTTTTTTACTTAAAGTTTGGAACACCCTGTGGACTATTCTAGCATATATAAAATATTGAAATTAAAACTCAATTATAGCCTTAGGCTTTCTTAACATTTTCTTTTTTGATTCATTTGCTTATGTTGGAAAATAAAAAAGTTATGGGCTTTATCAACTAACCATGTTTTTCATCGATAAATCCTCATATTAGGGGAGGAAAGTATGCTAAATTTTCAGTTACTCGAGCATTATGGGGACCTATTGGATTGTGAATAGTATGTGCTAAAACCAGAAAAAGGTTAAGTTAAGTTTTCCATATATTGGCGGACTTTTCATTTTTTAATTTATTTTCCATTTGAAACAATCGTTTTTTTCCGATTATAGCGCAATTTATCCATAATTTAAAAAAATGTTGCGAATAAAAGTTGCTTATTTCCACATCAAGAATCCAAATCTTCAATAAAAATTCTGGCTCCTATTTAAGATTTTAAAGTAACCCCCCACCCCACCTCCGTGGGGGGACGTGTTTGGTGCCATTCGATAGATTTTTGAAAAATATTGAATACGTGTATTTTGCAGTTTTACGACCTGATGTTCATTTCGCGAAATATCGTATTTAAAATTTTTAATTTATCCCCCAAGCGAATAGATTTTTTAGATTTCTAAGAATAGATTTTTTTCTCTGCCCCCCTTAATGAATTCCCCGGTGTTAAGAACCAATATATGGTATAGGTACATTTACAGGGTACAAGGTTTCTCCCCATGTAACTGAAAAATCCCCGCTTGGGCTCCCCTACCATCATTATCTGCTTAGTTTAATAAACAAGCCTAAAGTAATTCAATAGATGTATTAAATAAATAAATCAATAAGCGATGTCACAATGACGACCTCCCGTGGAAAAACTGCAAAATACACGTGTTCAATATTTTTGAAAAATCTATCGAATGGCACCAAACACGTCCCCCCACGGAGGTGGGGTGGGGAATTTAATTTAAAATATTAAATAGGAGCCCCAATTTTTATTGCAGATTTGGATTCTTTGCGTAAAAATAAGCAACTTTTATTCGACACATTTTTTCGAATTATGGATGGATCGCGCTGTAATCGGAAAAAAACGATTGTTTCAAATGGAAAATAAATTCAAAAATGAAAAGTCCCCCAATATATGAAAAACTTAACTTAACCTTTTTCTGGTTTTAGCACATACTATTCACAAGCCAATATGTCCCCATAACGCTCGAGTAACTGCAAATTTAGCATACTTTCCTCCCCTACTATGAGGATTTATCGATGAAAAACATGGCTAGCTGATAAAGCCCATAACTTTTTATTTTCCAACATAAGCAAATGAATCAAAAAAGGAGATGTTAAGAAAGCCTAAGGCTATAATTGTGTTTAAATTTCAATATTTTCTATATGCTAGAATAGTCCACAGGGTGTTCCAAAATTTAAGAAAAAAACACAGTATTATTGTTACACCGGTATAAGATGATATTTAGCTGTCTAGCAACAATATTATTACAAGGATATTCTTAAATAATAAGGCTATAACATACTAAAAGAATCACTCAAATCGGACTACTGGTTTAGGAAATTCGTGACATCAAACATGTCCCATTTTTAAGGTGTTCGGCTAATTTTAAGGAAATGAAAAGGAGGCTAAAAGTGAACCTAAACCGGGGCCCAATCAAGAAAAGGAAGGAAAGGAATGGACGATCCAGACAAAGATGGTTTGTTAGAGTAACTAGTAACCTAAATAAAAACATACCTACTCAAAAATGACAACCACGTCTGGGCCAAGCCAAAGTTACCAGTCAACTTCTGTTGGATGATACTTTCGACAGACCTACAGTCAGATCTCAGAAACGAAGGAATTGATGGTCGGGAAGAAAGAGCAACGAACAGGGACGAATAGAGGTGAATCGTAAGTCAAATTAAAAGGCAAGGAGCATGATTGGATAGGAAGTCACCCCATTTGATACAAGTTTATAATACATAAATATAGGTAATATATTTTATAATATATATTGTATTTAATTGTATTTTAGCCCTAGCCCTTCAAGGCCTGTTGAACTTTGTAAATAAATATATAAATTTCGAAAACCATGTAAATCTCTTTTTTTGGGCCTACTTACCACCCTATTTTCGTAACAAGAAGAAAAACGATAGCTTAATATATTAGTTCTTGTTCTAAGTTATCTACTTATAAAATAATGACTTAAAATTATTATTAATGAATCCAAATCTCACTGTTCTTGATGATTTTCAAACTATTATTTCGGCTCCTCATATAATTTTACTAAACTTGGTAAAATCTAAAAAAAAGATTTTTATAAACTTCATTAAGTATCCTTACTAATAACGGCAAATAATATTATGCAATTCTGCAAGGATGAAGGTCAGTGTATGATCTATATATACCGGGGTGTAGCATTTGTCATCACGTTGTTCAGTCCAGACAATTCCATCAACTACACCAATATGAACGGTTTGGTAAGATTCAATTATTGTTATCAATAATTTTTGTTCATTTAAAAAAAAATAGTTTTAATATGGCGCAAAATCTGAATATTTTTCCAACGGTATTTCAACTTTTGTCAGAAAAAGTAGAATAGTTTTTTGTTAATAAAACTTGATTTTTTTTGGATGGTCTGGTAAGATTAGATTAGGTCTCATAGAATCATAAAGTCTCATAGAGTCAATAGAATCATGGTTTATTTCTTATTTTATCCTTTTCTATTTAATAATCACTGGCTCTAACCCGAAATTTGGGTCCTCTTCTTCTTTTTTTGTGTATAGACATGACTCTGTCTGTTTTTTCAATATGCCTCTAGTAAGTTGTCGTTCCATCGTTTTCGTGGTCTTCCCACTGATCGTATTCCTATTGGGGAACCGTCTCTCGCCGTCCTTATTACTCTATTTGTTGTCATTCTGCTTATGTGGTCGTTCCATTCTACTCTTCTATTTCTTACACAGTTACTAATGATATCCATCTTGCAAAGATTTTCATCTCTGCTTTTTAGTATTATGTTTGTCCTCTCTGAAATTTGGGTTTAAAGACAAATAAATTAGCCTTCCTTGTTCACACGGTAGGTACTACGTTTCTATCAAATATTCTGAGAAGTTTTCTTCTTTTCTCACTCTTCTGAATTGTCTTGGAAATTCTTTGTTTATAGTCCATGTCTAGGCATAATATAATGTTGTTGAGGTAAGTATTGTTGTTAATACTCTTATTTTTGTATTATATACAAGAATTTCTTTTGTCTTAATTATTTTTTGTTTATACAGGGTGTTAGTAAATAAGTATGAAAAATTTTAAGTGCTAATTCTACATGAAAAATTAATACCAGTTTGCTCTATAAACATATGTCCGCAAATGCTTAGTTTCGGAGATACGGGGTGTTGAAATTTTTATTTCAAACTGCCAATTTATTTATTGCTCTAAGACCAGTTGAGCTATGAAAATGAAATTTGGTGAGTTTTAGAAGGTAATTATTACAAATTTTTTGACATACAATTTAGAATTTTGTATTCATCATTGGCGCGCCTACGGGCAATGGTCTGAATTTTTTTAAAGAAAAAAATAGTACGCCACTGAAATACTTCGAACTAAAAATTATTTTTAAATTTCACGTCTGATTTATGATAAAAACCTTTCTTGCCTTTTTTTCATATGATGCACCATTTTTATGCAGAAAAATATAACATCTTGGCGCGTATTTTTCATTTCTTAATACATCATCAAGAACTATCCAATATAATAATACTAAACTAGAACAATAACAGAAAATATTACTAATAAGATTTCAACTAGATGCAAAGCTGCAAGAAATGTTTAAAATGATCTCCTTTACAGATAACAGAAGAATTTTATATTCATTATTGGCGCGCGTACGGGTAATGGTCTGAATTTTTTGAAGAAAAAAATAGTACGCCACTGAGATATGTCAAACTAAAAATCATTTTTGAATATCTCGTTCAATTTACGACAAAAAATATTTCTTTCCTTTTTTTCATACGAGGCGCCGTTTTTATACAAAAAAAATAAAACATCTTAACGCTTACCAAGTATTTGAGGTAGTTTCCATATGCATAGAAACTTAGTTCAAATACTTTGTAAACGTTAAGATGTTTAATTTTTTTGCATAAAAACGGCGCCGCATATAAAAAAAAGGCAAGAAAGATTTTTTGTCGTCAATTGAACGAGGAATTCAAAAATGATTTTTAGTTTGACATATCTCAGTGGCGTACTATTTTTTTCTTCAAAAAATTCAGACCATTACCCGTACGCGCGACAATGATGAATATAAAATTCTTCTGTTACCTGTAAAGGAGATCATTTTAAATATTTCTTGCAGCTTTGCACCTAGTTAAAATGGTATTAGTAATATTTTCTGTTATTGTTCTAGTTTAGTATTATTATATTGGATAGTTCTTGATGATGTATTAAGAAATGAAAAATATGCGCCAAGATGTTTTATTTTTCTGCATAAAAACGGTGCATCCTATGAAAAAAAGGCAAGAAAGGTTTTTTTTATCATAAATTAGACGTGGAATTTAAAAATAATTTCTAATTCGAAATATCTCAGTGGTGTACTATTTTTTTCTTTAAAATAATTCAGACCATTGCCCGTAGGCGCGCCAATGATGAATACAAAATTATTAATTGTATGTCATAAAATTCGTAATAACTACCTCGTAAAACTCACCAATTTCATTTTCATAGCTCAACTGGTCTTAGAGCCATAAATAAATTGGCAGTTTGAAATAAAAATTTCAACACCCCGTATCTCCGAAACTAAGCATTTGCGGACATATGTTTATAGAGCAAACTGGCATTAATTTTTCATGTAGAATTAGCCCTTAAAATTTTTCATACTTATTTACTAACACCCTGTATCTAGCAATTGCATATCTGGCAGTGAATGCCATGCCTTTGATTCACGCTAAAAGTTGATTATCTGTGGAGAATACGTACCGAATCTATTTATTTGTTACCACTGTCTCATAATTTTGTCAAAGGGTGTATTGAATAATAGGGTGTAGGGTAGGCAAATGATATCTCTGGTGAACAATTTTCTGCACGTCAAATACTGAAACTGTACAATAGGTTTTTGTGTCCTTATTACCATTCTTGTTATTTTTGTTAGCACTTAAAAATTCTTTTATGGCTTCTATTAATTTTCTTTTGTCTATTTGCACCGATTTGTCGTATTCATAGTAGCTAATTTTCTCTTGCTTGTATAGTACATAAAACAGGGACATTTTTCTATAACGTGCACATTCAGTTCTATCCCTATTTTTTGTGTAGCTCTTGTAATTGATTCGTTCGCCTCTGGGATATTTCCTGGGCATTTCCTCGGCTCAGATAGCTTTTATAATCTCAAGGAGTTAGTTATACGTCCCTTATTAATCGCGACTTTGATTTTTCGTGATTGTTATTAGTTTTTCAATTTCTTTTTTGAGATGTTTCTCTACTATATGCTGTTTTTAAACCAGGAGGAGTAATTCAAATTTACCGCGCAGTAATGCTTGTTTGTAATTGGTCTCTCACGTCTGTTATGAAATTTTGACACTATTGACTTTTATGAAATTTTGACACCACTGGCATTTCATAGGTTAATTAAATTATCTCGGCGATTGTTTGTGTTTCTGCATTATTCCTTTAATTTTTACATTTTTAGTCTGCATTTGTATAAAAAACAGTTGTTTGCCAATTTGCTATACCTAAGAACTCTTTAGCGACTTATTAGTATAATATAATATTTATGGATTACCATCGAAGGCCGGCATGATCAACCAAAAAAATAAGATGCATTTGGTGATTTTTCTAGTGAATTTTTTGGGTGTGAATCTGTCTTTTTAGTTTACTCCTCCTGGTTTAAAAACAAGGAGCAATATAATGTTTTAACCAAACTGTCACTAAAGCTCTTCGAAACGATGTTTCCATTTTTACCATTTTTGTTCTTTATCTATTTTCAGTATTTTATTTAACATTTTTAATGTTTTGGCATTCTATTTTAATGGCATCCTTTCTCTGAAATCCGGGTTTAAGGATATTTTGTATTGTCTTATGTACTTTTCTAAACCTTTTTCTTGCGTCTTCTTCACAGAATTTGAATTAAACCGGTTCACTCTCTTATATTTTTAAGATCTAATCACTATCATCTTCTTCCCAGACATATATTTTTTTTAACAATTTTCACTACTAACATTAATGTCCCCCTTCCTCTTCCCCAAGTCCCCCGACCTCCCCAAGTCTATTTTACCGGTTAACCCTATTTATTACCGTTGCTAATTTGCTATACCTAATATTTTAGCATCTTCATCTACACCATCCCTCCATCTAAGCTTTGGCCTAACTCTTTATCTACTTCCGACCGCCTATGAGATAAGAATTCGTCTAGGAGGGTTGTTCTGCTGCGATCTCTCTAAATGTCCCATCTGAGTCTTCGTATTTTTATGAGTGCTATGAAAAAACAAAAGATGTAGATCTTTGAAACACACTCAGTGATCAAAAGATCCACAGGTACTGGTTTGGACGACCACTCGTACGAAAACAAACAAATGAAATAGAGAATGCGGAAAAATCCCCTTACGAACAATTCACACATCCACTACTTCGGGCTGGGAAAAATTTTTTGAATAGAATCGAAGATCCAAACACCAGCTCTTAGAAATGTGTTTCGCCCTCTTCAACCTCTATGGGCTCATCGGTGAAGATGAGAGGTTGAATATCTTCAGACACATTCCAATCAAAAAACAACATTCGAGACCTAGACATAGCAGGAACGTAAATCTACGCCCAACCTGACAATGCCATTCTCAAGTTTTAATTCCCTAATTATTTTAGAGTAAGTAAGATAATGTTTATGAAAAAAACAAAAGATGTAGATCTTTGAAACACACTCAGTGATCAAAAGATCCACAGGTACTGGTTTGGACGACCACTCGTACGAAAACAAACAAATGAAATAGAGAATGCGGAAAAATCCCCTTACGAACAATTCACACATCCACTACTTCGGGCTGGGAAAATTTTTTTGAATAGAATCGAAGATCCAAACACCAGCTCTTAGAAATGTGTTTCGCCCTCTTCAACCTCTATGGGCTCATCGGTGAAGATGAGAGGTTGAATATCTTCAGACACATACCGATGAGCCCATAGAGGTTGAAGAGGGCGAAACACATTTCTAAGAGCTGGTGTTTGGATCTTCGATTCTATTCAAAAAATTTTTCCCAGCCCGAAGTAGTGGATGTGTGAATTGTTCGTAAGGGGATTTTTCGGCATTCTCTATTTCATTTGTTTGTTTATGAGTGCTATTACATCTTTAGCACCAGATACCTATTTGTATTCGTTTGTGGTATATTCAATTTGTACCTTCTCCTCCAAATACCATTTTCACAGATGCCACCGAATATTCCTGTCAAGTTTTTATCTGGCTTGGAGATGTTCCATGTTTTCCACATGTCAGCACTGGCGGTATAACGGGTTGCTATACGGGGTAGCGAGAAAGTATGGAAACACGGTATTTTCTCGGAAACCACTGTAACGATTTTTATAGATTTTCTTGGGTAAGGGTTTTCTAATACGGCCGATATTATAGTGGTAATTACATTGTTGTCAAATCTTTCGTTTTTCTGGAAATCTAATGAACTTTCTTTTTTTCAAATGGAACATCCTGTATATTTTTTGCGTTTTGACGTCCTTAAGAAATATTGATTATTTTTAATGTTATATTTCCTATACCTAAGTGCCATAATTTTTAAATAAATTATAAAAATCAAATTTTTCGATCGAGATAGACATTATTTTAGGTTCTTTGAATCATTGGAAACAAAAAAGGCCTTTTGTAATTTTTGTCTAAACTTAATCGTTTCCGAGCTATAGACAATTTAAAACTGAAAAAAACCGAAAAATGAAGATTTTCTAGGTTTAAAAACACAATTAACAAATATTATTTTTGAAACTACGATTAGCCTAAATTCAAGCTCAAACCTTATTTTATCAGTTACCGGTAAGTAATTTGGGCTTATTTCATTTTAAAATATTTTTTTCTAGTTTTTAATGCAGCCCGATCTCTCGTCCTCTCATAAGCGCTTCATTAACAATTAAAAAAAACAATGTTTTAGAATTAAACCTGCCAAAAATTCTTATTTAGCTGATAAAACAAGGTCTGAGCTTGATATAGGTACTTCGTAATTTCAAAAATTATTTTTTTACGTGTTTTTGTTTGAAAATTTTCTAGTCTAATTTTGTATTTTTGATAGTTTTACATTGTTTATAACTCGGAAACGATTAACTTTAAAGAAAAATTACAAAAGACCTTTTTTGTTCCCAATGATCCAAAGAACCTAAAATAATGTCTATCGCGGCCGATAAATTTGATTTTTATAATTTGTTTAAAATTTTTTTTAATAAATGTAGCAATAACTCCGAAATTATAGCATTTAAGTATAGGAAATGTAACATAAAAATAATCAGTATTTCTTAAGGATGTCTAAATGCAAATAATATACAGGGTATTCTATTTGAAATCAGAAAGTTCATTAGATTCCCAGAAAACCGGAAGATTTGACAACACTGTAATTACCACTATAATATCGACCGTATTAGAAAACCCTTACCCACCAAAACTTATAAAAATCATTCCAGCGGTTTACGAGATATTGCCGTGTTTCCATACTTTCTCGCTACCCTGTATAATTATTTTTGTTTTGTAGCAGCCCAAAATATCACTTATTTGCCAAAATTTTTTGAGTTTGATTTCTTCCGTTGTTGAGTTGCTCTTGGTCATCGGGGAGCCTAAGTATGTGAATTTGTCCCAGTGGCGGCTCATCAGAGGAGGCAAGGGAGGCTCAGCCTTCCCATAAATTTTTTACACACTCTACACTGTTTTGTTTATCATGAATCGCGAAAACAGTAAGCACTCTCACTATTATACAACGTGTAAATTCCATATTATCACTAATTATCCATACATACGGAGCATTAGCATTAGAACGCATGATCGCGTCTCAGTTTTATTAAATATTATTCTAGGCAGGACCCTGGGTTATCCCGAGATGCATGGACGGAGCCGAGAAGCCCAGCAGTCTCAGTGCAGCGCAGCAGGCGTTTAAAGAGACCCGGTCTCCTAACAGTGGCATCTACGGCACAGCATAGAAAACGCAACAGCAGTGACACACTAGTAGGCGGGAAAAGTTCGCGCACTATTACGGCGCAGATCGTCGGCCATTTTGTGCGTAGTACCAGACAATGTAGAAAATCGACAGTGTTGCCGATTTGTACATAATTAACAGATTTACTTAACTTTTATGACATTCTGATAATATTAAATATTTTTTAACATAATTTTATACGTATGCCTGTAAGAATTATGTCAATAATTGGGACATAACACAAAATATTGACGATGAATGGCGATTGTATTGTTAATCTTTTGCATAAATTCCAGAAATTATTCAAAAAGAATCTCTCACGAGTAATAAAGTTGGTGACATCGGCAACACTGATAAACTAACACATCACATACCACTGAGATGTACTACGCGAAAAACGGCGACCCTGTACTTTTCAACTTCAAAGGCGGCATCAGGGAGTGTCCTTGCTGGTTTCGTTTATTATGCTGTGTCTACGGCGCCATCACACGCTGCCCGGAGATATACCAAGGGAGGCAGAGTAGCTTCTCGGCTCCGTTGCGTGGTTGCGTGCGTCTCCGGACAACGAATTTTAGGGTCCTGACTAAAAATAATGAAAAATCTAAAAGTGCGAATTTTGTTATGAAATTTGGTATGTGGGGTTATAATAATATTTGGAACAACTTGCTCAAATAACTTTTTCCGATATCTCTAACTCAAAGCAAAATATCGGTAATTTATCATGTTTTTGAATTCGCAGTGCGCCGCGTTTAGAATTAAAAAAATTCAGTTGAGTATCTTAAAAAATTTGAAGCTTCATTATGTATGGACTGCAAAACTTCAAATCTGTATTTATTTTGATATGCATAGGTATCTATTTACAAATAGATGGAATTGTTAACAAATAAACGACACAAACTTTGGTATTAAACTTTTACAATTAGACTAACTATTTTTAAAATGATATGATATCATGAAATTATGAATTAGGATGATATTATGAAATGTAAATCAAAAATGGTCAAAAAATGGAGCCTTAAATTACATTTTTTGCTAGTGCAAATTTGTCTAGATATTTTTCAGTTAGGTATAGCCTCCCCTATTGTAAAAATCACGAGCCGCCACTGATTTGTCCACTACTTCAGATATTAACAGTGAATTGAAGACCGATGTTTCTGACTCGCTGTTAAGTGTGGATGCCATCATTTTGATTTTTTAATTATTTTTTTGTAGGCTCATATTTTTAAAGGCATTTGAGCAATTACGTGTTCTCTTCTAGCTTGCCTGGTGTGTGAGCAATTACGTGTTCTCTAGTGCAATTAGCTCTGTTGTACGAATAATTTTCCTTAATGGAATTATTTAAATATTCCACGATTTTTTTTTTATTTAGTTTAACATGTCTCCGCAACGCACGGTATTGACACAGCTACAGTAATTCAACGTTTTTACATCATCAACCCGTACGCGTCCACTGCTGGACATAAATCTTCCTCAGCTCTTTCCATATGTTTCTGTTTTGAGCGGCTTGCATCCAGTTACTGATAACATATTTCAGATCGCCGGCCCATCTGGTTGGTGGGCGTCCTCTGTTCCGTAGTGCTTCTTCTCGTGGCCTCCACTCTACAATACGTTTGGTCCATCGGTTGTCTGATAATCTGGCGACGTGTCGTGCCCAATTCCACTTAAGCGAGGCGATTTTTTCGACAGCGTCTGTTGTTTTTGTTCTACCGCGTATTTCTTCATTTGGGATTCGGTCTTTCCGGGAGACACCCAACATCTGGCGCTCCATAGCCCTCTGAGTTACGCGAATCTTGTTCACTGTACCTTTTTTGTTAGTGTTAATGTTTCGGCTCCACATGTGAGTACAGGCAACACACTGGTCAAAGATTTTTCTTTTCAAGCATATGGGTAAGTCAGATTTAAATACATAGTTCAGTTTACCAAACGCTTTCCAGACTAATCCTATGCGACGTGGGAGCTCTCACGTCTGGTTATCTCTTCCCAACCGAATTTCATGTTCCAAGTACTTATAAGATGCGGTCTGCTCAATATCTATTCCATCAACAACAATATTACGATTTAGCACCAGATTAGTCATTATTTGCGTCTTGTTGATGTTTAATCCGACCTTTTGGCCGGTAACATATTGTAAATTATGATTCGGGAGTGCTCCTAGTAACATTTAACGTGTCTTGGTTTGTTTATTTGTACTGCATCTCGATTTTAAATTTAGTATAATTAACAGATTAAAGTATTTCACAGATTATAACTAATTAGGTAATGTTTTTTTAATTGTCTTTATTTTCAGCATTATATATGTACTAAACGTGTAAACACAACTGTGAAGTCTTCAAGCAATTTATCACTTATCAGTCTTCCAAACGGCTTGGGGAATTTAGAAGCTCCTCCAAACTACCTTTCAAATCAATGCAGCTGTGTTGATAATGTCAGTATTCCGTTAGGATCTGTTTGGCAGTGAGCTGGGCATTACTAGAGTGAATACGTAATGGGGGATCTTCAGAGGATACGAGATAACCTTGATTCGTGCGTGTATGTTTTATTAAGACTATAGAAAACCTTTGTTGGGATCGGGTTCTCAACTGTTATATTAAAATATAATAATTTCATAAAATTGCTTCATTTATTTGTGCTAAAAATTATATATGTGTAAATATGTAGATGTTTTTTATTCTAATTTTATTTGGTTACTTGCAGATCATTGCTCTCTTCGCCACCTTGGCAGTATCCTGTGCTTCTCCAAGCGGCCTGGGACTAGGCCTTGGATTGGGCGTAGTAGGACCAAGAGCAGTTATCGTCCCACCTAGTTCCGCCACCATCATCAGCAGACCACTAGGATTAGGATTAGGATTAGGACTTGGTCCTGTCGTCGGTCCTTGGGGTGTTGGTCCAGTTGTTGGTCCACTTGGCGTTCCTCTCGCTGGTCCACTTGTTGCCCCTCTCGCTGCTCCACTTGTTGCCCCAGCTGGTGCTGTTGCTATTACCAACGGAGGAGGTAAATATTCTTGTCGTTTTTCTTCGCAATTTAATCCATTCATTTTCCTAGGATTTCCAATTTATGGAAATATACTTGATGTTTTTTGTTTTTTTTAAGGTGTTGTTGAAGCTAGTGCTCACGGAGCTGTAGTAGCCGGTCCCAAAACAGCCCCAGTCATCATCGATGGTCCCTCTGGCACAGTTAAAGCTAGCGGTCTCTGGGGCCCAACTTTGGCTGGAGTACTCCACTAGAATACCGTTATATCAAGACTAGTACTGAACCGAATGAAACTGCCTCAACACTTTTTAGAATAGTTAATTATAAAATTTAAAAATCTGCAATAAAAATAATTATTGTGTTTATATTTTGTTTTTTTTTCTTTTTCGTTTAAAAATGGTCATGTAAGAGAGCATTATGTACATTCGCAAAATAATGCCTTGACATATACAAGGTGTCCCAAAAGTAGTGGAACGGTCGAATATTTCGAGAACTAAACATCGGATTGAAAAACTGAAAAATACATGTTAAATCATTTTCAAAAATCAATCCAAAGACAACAAACACCAACCCGCACTACACCCCCTGGAGGTGGGGTGGGGGCTAACTTTAAAATCTCAAATGGAAATACCCAGTTTTTGTGTAGATTTGGATTTGTTACTTAAAAGTAAGCTACTTTTATTCAAAACATTTTTTCGAACTGTGGATAGATGGCGCTATTATTGGGAAAAACGATTTATCCTGATACCATAGATAAATTATGGAAACGGTCTAATATCTCAAGAAATACACTTCCAAATGAAAAACCAAAAGACAGGATTTTAATATTTTTCGAAAACCTATCGAATAACACTAAACATGACCCTCCAAGCCCCCCATTTTTTATTGCAGATTCGGATTCGTAATGAAAAATTAAGCAACATTTATTTTAAACATTTTTTAAAATTGTTAATAGATGGCGCTTTAATTGGAAAAATACGATTTATTAGCGCCATCTATCAGCAATTTTAAAAAATGTTTCGAATAAATGTTGCTTAATTTTTCATGACGAATTCTAATCTGCAATAAAAAGTAGGGATTGCTATTTAAGATCATAAAGTTACCCCCCACCTCACCTCGAGGGGGTAGGTTGGATGGTTATGTTTGGTGCTATTCGATAGGTTTTTGAAAAATATTAAATACGTGTTTTTTTTTCTTTCATTTGGAAGTGTATTTCTCGAGATATTAGACCGTTTCTATAATTTACCTATGTTATCAGGATAAATCGTTTCTCCCAATTATAGCGCCATTTATCCACAGTTCGAAAAAATGTCTCGAATAAAAGTTGCTTACTTTTATATATATACAAATATGCAATAAAAACTGGGGGTTTCTATTTAAGATTTTTATGTTACCCCCACTCTACCTCTAGGGGGTGAAGCAGTGCCGGTTTAACCAAACTTCGTGCCCTGGGCGCTGGAGATTTAGGGGCCCCCTTCATTGCTATTCATTGTCAGTTTTTTAATAAGAAAACAGATGCGTTAACTATGCAAATGAAATAACAAATAGAGCAAAGAAATCAAACAAGTAACAAGTTATACTACATGTGCGTTAGCCCTAATACTGGGACAAAGAGAACTTACAAGAGACACAAAAATAAAAATATATAACACAATAGTGATACCGACTGTGCTCTATGCAAGTGAAAACTGAAAAATTCTGTAAAAATATAAGAGCAGGATACATGCAACGGAGATGAGACATTTAAAAAGGATAGTTGTAAAGACAAAATGGGATAGATTAAGCAACGAGACTATTGGGAGAATGGACAACCAAGAACCAATAACGAATAAACTAACAAAGAGATAAATGAACTGGTATGGGCATTTGATGAGGATGCAGCCCAACCGAATTACAAGAAAAGTCTACGACGCAAAGAACATCGTAAAAAGAAAAAGAGGCAGAACAAGATAAAAATGGATATAACAAGTAGCAGATGCGGAAAAAATTAAAGAAAAATCACTCGTGGAATTTAAGATAATGGCAGAAAACAGGAAAGAATGGAAAATATGGGTGAATGGAAATTAAAATCTTTTTCTTCTTTGTGTGTCATGCTTGGTTTCAAGCGTTGGCTATCGTCGGATTAACAAGCTGATGAAATGTTTCTCGGTCGGCAGCTATATAAAACAATTCCTCGACCGTTCGGCCTGTCCATTGTCTAATGTTATGCAGCCAGGACAATTGTTTTCTTCCAACCCAGCGTTTTCGTTCGATTTTGCCCTGAATGATCAACCAGCGTAAGCGATATTATATGACCGAAGTAATTAACCTTTCTCATTTTTATGACGTTGATCAATTCTCGCCCTTTGTGCATGGTCTCCAGCACACGTTCGTTGGATATGTGTGCTGTCCATGGGATTCTGAGTATGCGACGGTAACACCACAACTCGAACGCTTCTAATTGGTTGAGATTCTTCACTTTTGTTGTCCAAGTTTCACATCCATAGAACAAAACGGACCAGAAGTAGCACTTCAATTTCAATACTCTTAG
The DNA here is from genome assembly GCF_917563875.1 of Diabrotica virgifera virgifera. NCBI lineage: Eukaryota > Metazoa > Arthropoda > Insecta > Coleoptera > Chrysomelidae > Diabrotica > Diabrotica virgifera. Next base: position 197,677,908 of record NC_065450.1, on the reverse strand, counting down.
ACGTGTGGTCAATGAAAGACTTCTACTGCACAATACAAATCAATGGAAATTAAAATACCGATCCCAAATCCGACACCCTGATAGGGTAAAAGGAAGGGGAGAAAGAAAGAAATCAGTAAGGGTATCCACGTGTTAAAAATAAAATAAAATAAAATATTACTTCTTACCTCTCAATTTGTTTAGCAATTAATTTAGTCACTTTCGCATTAAGACTTAACGCCCTATTATATCAATCCTAATAATAATTCTTGTAAACTATACAAGAAAAACTATACTGTAAACACTATCTTGTAAACTATACTGTAAACACAGACTATACATTAACTATTTAAAATATCGACCGAGAAAAACACCTGACTCGTCTGCACCTTATCATGATCTCTATAATAGTGTGTATTAGTGTGTGTTCTTCCGTGTCTGACAAAAATCCATTTAAAAAAATTGAACAAAATATTCTACAATTTCACTATTAGGTCGTTTTGAAACAGTAGTATGTATTGTTTCGGTGTTGGCATTTTAGTGTAATGTATTATTTATCTATATATTATATTATAAATGATATTTATTGTATTATGTAGGTATAACATCTATCTGCCGCCGCTCGCTGTTATAACACAGTTTCTTTGTTTAGCTAATTGTCCATTTACCGTTGGCTGGGTGTGGCCACTGTATAATGCCAAATTGCAGTTTTTGCAATCTCTTTACTTTTGAATATTTAAAATGGTTTGTACCTATTGTTTGGGTATTGGCATTTTCGAGTATAATCTATTCTTTATCTATAAATTAAATTAAATATATATATATATATATTTTTGTCTTTCGTTTAATAACAAATTATAATCCTATTTTAAAATAACTTATTTTAAAGCCCAAAAGTGAGATAAATTACTCTTTAAGCCCCACAATTCAAAATGAAATTATTAGTTTACTTGGAAGGTACTGCAGTTAGGGAAACAATTGTCTCAGAAACTGAAAAACTCCGTTTAAGCGATTATTTTGGATACAATTCGAGACATGGCCGAATCTGACAACTTCCTGTAGTTTTTGGAAAAAGGCCCCGCCATATCCATTGACACGGGCCCCCATGGGGCTAGGCTACGCCACTGTGTATAGACGTGAAGAGATGTAACAAGAGAGCATAGGCGCTTGCAGTGTATTAGCGTATCTGTGTATGATATTATTTTCGGAAAATATGTAGATTATTTAGCGATTTTATTTTTTTATAACTAAAAGGTACGGGCCCCTGGGCGCCCGCCCCAAGCGCCCAGTGGATAAACCGGCACTGGGGTGAAGTGGGGGTCGTGTTTAGTGTTATTTGATAGAGTTTTGAAAATCATTGAATACGATTTTTCAGTTTTTCGATCCGATGTTTATTTTGCGAAATATTCGACCGTTCCGCTACTTTTGGGACACCCTATATAATCTTCCTATAATATAATAAACACAGCGAGGGTTTAAGAGGAAAATGTTCTAGCTTTGATCTTTTAAAATGGCCGTGCTAAGTACAAGGACCTTACGAATTTTATACGAGATATACCGATTTACACAAAAAATTAGAGTTATAAAATCATTACCAATTTTTATAGAAAAAGTTAGGCACATGAACATACAAAATTGAAGAAAGAAAAGCTTATGAAATATTAACTCATTATTAATTGAATAATAATTATTTACAAAATTATAATAAAGTTATAGTATGGTATAGTTAGACCCAAACCCAGACATCCAAAGTGAAAGTTATCCTCCAACACCAAATTGTTCTATATGGTCCACATAATGTTCAGAAAAAAGTCACACCATTTTGAGCGTCGGGTTTGGGGGGGAGAGGGGGAGAAATCTGCAAATTCGTAGTTTTGTCAATTCGTAGTTTTGTTTTTCGTCAATATTTCTAAAACTAAGCGGTTTAGCATAAACAACCCTATACACAAAATTGTTCTACATTAAATTTGAAATAAAAAAGGCGCTATGCATAACTCATAATCTTTCTAAAATGAACGGTTCCAAAGTTACGGAGGTAGTATAGTATAATTGGTTCAAAAAAAGGCCTAACCCAGACATCCAAAGTAAAAGTTTTCATTGTTCTATATGGTCCACATATTGTTCAGTAAAAAGTTACACGTCCGGTTTGGGGGGGAGATGGGGGAGAATTCGGTAAATTAGTAGTTTTTTTAAGTTTTTCGTCAATATTTCTAAAACTATGCTTTAGGGTAAGGAATGGTCTATAGAAAAATGTTCTACATAAAATTTAAAACAAAAAAGGTTCTATACATAATTGTTATAAAATCAACGGTTCCAGAGTTACGGAGGGTGAAAAGTGGAGGTTTTCGATACTTTTTATATTTACCGATTTCTCCCCCCTCTCCCACCCAAACCCGACGCTCAAAATGGTATTACTTTTTTCTGAACATTATGTGGACCATATAGAACAATTTGGTGTTGGAGGATAACTTTCACTTTGGATGTCTGGGTTTTTGGTATAGTTATATCATAAATATTGCCCAAAAAATATAAAAAGTATCGAAAACCTCGACTTTTCACCCTCCGTAACTCTGGAACCGTTGATTTTATAACAATTATGTATACATTATTTTTTGTTTTAAATTTCATGTAAAACATTTTTGTATATAACATTGTTTACGCTAAAGCATAGTTTTAGAAATATTGACGAAAAACGTAAAAAAAACTACTAATTTACCGGCTTCTCTCCCATCTCCCTCCCAAACCGGACGCTCAAAATGGTGTAACTTTTTACTGAACAATATGTGGACCATAAATAACATTTTGGTGTTGGAGGAAAACTTTTACTTTGGATGTTTGGGTTAGGCCTTTTTTTGGACCAGTTAGACTATACTACCTATGTAACTTTGGAACCATTCATTTTAGAAAGATTATGCATAGGTCCTTTTTTATTTCAAATTTAATGTAGAACAATTTTGTATAGAAGGTTGTTCATGCTAAACGGGATAGTTTTAGAAATATTGGCGAAAAACTTAAAATACTACGAATTTACCGATTTCTCCCCCCTCTCCCTCCAAACCCGACGCTTAAAATGGTGTTACTTTTTTCTATACATTGTGTGGACCATATAGAACAATTTGGTGTTGAAGGATAACTTTCACTTTGGATGTCTGGGTTATGCCATCTTTTGGATCAACTATACTATACTATTATACAAAAATATTAATATGTGAAGTTAGTGTCACTATTTTCTTCTTCGTGTACCATGTCCTTTCAGAACGTTGGTTACCATCATAACTATCTTAATTTTATTCACTGCCACCCTAAATAGCATGCTTGTATCAACACAATACCAATCTCGCAAGTTCTTCAACCATGAGGTTCTTTTTCGTCCTGGACTTAACGATTTTATCAACTTGCTCAAGTTTGGTATTATTTACATATATAGAAGATTTTATATTCTGTTGTTTACTTCTTACGAGTATTTCGGTTTTCCGTATGTTCAGATCCAGACCTGCCTCCTTCTCAACGACACTATCAAGTATGTAGAATTTGCAGATCTTCTTGACTAAAAGCTAGGAGTACTGTATCGTCCGCATATCGCAAATTATTGATGGCTTCACCGTTCACAATTATTATTCCTTCATGTTTTTCAAAAAGTTCATTTCTGAATATTCTTTCGGAGTAAACGTTAAAAGCAGGGGTGACAAGAGGCATCGCTGTCGTACTCCTGTCGTAATGTGCTAAGAAGATTTTCAAATGCCGACACCAATATTGTTCTTTATAAATAGCGTACACTTTACATCGAAATATGCCTTCATTCGCAGGATCAAACTTCCTAGAAATAAGCCACAGCAATATGGCTATAAGATCTAGGCCAAGTATGTCATTTTTTGAAAAGAAACACATAGGAACACCAGGCTATATAATATTTCCAGAATTTTTTAGACTAATCTTTTTTGAGACCTATTCCCGAGTGGAAATCGAAACGTCAAACATTAGTGAATTATAAATATAATTTTCATTACACCAATAATTGTGGCTCATTCCTATATAAACATATTGCTTGAATTAGATATGACATAAGTACATACTTTCAGAATCAGATATGTGTTTTCTAGATTATCATACGAAGTAGAGACTTGGACACTTTCTGAAAAATTTTTAGGAACGCTCGAAGCCTTCAAAATGTGCTGCTACAAACGCTTCTTAACAATTTCATTGCTAGATCGTGTGACTAATATTAAGGTACTACGGAAGGAATGGTTGTTAATACAACCAAAGAGAGCAAATTAGAATATATTCGCCATGTTATAAGAAATTAACAGAGATATAACTTGTTGCAGGTCATTTTTCAGGTCAAGGAATTTGGAAAGAGAGGATCAGGGAGAAGAAGGAATATCTTCAGGTTCGAGACATCTACAACTGGACTATTCCTAATAACTGCAACCAGAATTTTTCCCCAGTCTCTCAAGAAATGGTTATCCACAACAACAACTAATCTATTTAGGTAAAGCATCAGTCAATAAAATTATTACAGTAAATTATTACAGCGAAAGGCCACAAGGGCGATAATTTACGGCGCCGTAAGAGCAGTAAACCCATTGGTTGACTAACTCCTCTACCAATTGTAGAATGATCGCTAATATTCGAAACAATTTGTCACCAAGAAAGAAGAAAGGATAAAACGTTACGTAGAAATTATTGCTTTTTAAATATTTTATTTTCTAAAATTAAGATTATTGTCTAAAATCTCCTTTTCTGAAGATTTGTGCTGAATTTTAGCAATGCATTTTGTAAAAAAATATTTAAAGATAGCTGGCAGTCTACCTCTTAAGAAATACTTCAACGTTGGAATTATCATATCGACAGATCTACAACAAGTATAAGAAGAAGAAGATTTATTAATTCAACTTTTTTGACATATATATTAACGCATTTATTCTGGGTTCTTTAATTTTTTGGAGCATTATATGAAATTTAAAATCGTCCCAAAAACGTTGGGTTTATTCAAAAATGCTACATGTTGATTTCTTTGCTGTCTATTTCTTCTTTTTATTAAGAAAGATGAATGTCTTGCTTTATAAATTAGTAAGGTATTAAAACATACGAAATATATTATTTTTAAACTCTTTATTGAGCAAATATTGCAAATAAATACTAATAACAAAATTTCACAACCGTAGTACATACATTTAAACATTGCTAATAATATCTATACATTTTCCGCAAACTTGAGCTAGATCGTCTTCGTAAAAATTTCCAGTGAAAGATCCAACAGGAGGATCACTTCGACAGATCGTGAGATCAGATAAATTAGTTTTCAGGCGGCCTTTTTCTGGCTGTGGGATGGAAATTGAAAACTAATGATCTAGGTGATTGTAAAGATGTACATGGAAGAAGAAGTTGAAGAAGGAATAGAAGAAAGAGAGTAATAAAGTGTTCCATCTTTATTGAATTTTGACTGGAATATTTACGGTTTTGTATGGCAGTGTTTCTTTTTGTTGAAGGTTTACCAGTGTCCGGCTAATCCATGACCGGCCCATCCATGACCAGCCCAGGCACCAGCACCGAGTCCCCAAGCACCATGACCACCGAGACCCCAAGCTCCTGGAACAGAAAAATAAAAAATTAAATTACGTAAACCATAAAATAATCACATTAAAAATTTAACAATCTATAAATTTCTCACAATTTTTCTTTGCATAGTACTTTTCTTATTAGTTTCGTATTATTTTTTCTATATTTTCTAAATCCATGATATGTATGGTCTCCAAAAATTCTTTTTTATTATATATTTAATATTTATCAGTTTATGAGTAGATTGCAAAATCCCCCCAAGACCTTACACTTACTACACTTTTTTATTTTGAGAAGCTTATTCTTCTTATTTTTGTGTAGACATAGCACTATCTGTTTTTCAATGTACCTCCAGTATGGGGAACCATCTCTCGCCGTCTTTATTACTCTATTTGTTTTATCATTCGGCTTACATGATCTTTAATAATTTGTTTTCCTTCCATTTGCTATCCTTTTTTCGTTCTTACTTTTTTACTATTTAATTCATGACTTTTTAAATAACAGGGGGCTTAAGGATTCCCCTATCTTATCTCATTGCCAGCTTCAATTGAGGCGATTAGTATCTTCTTTTAGTTTGACTTTTATTGTGGTGTTCTTGTAGATATTTTTGATCGTTTTGACCTTTGCTAGATGTGTACCTCTTACGTACAATAAGTGAATAACGTCCTTTAATTTAACCGTGTCAAAAGCATTTTTAAAGTTCACAAAACATAAATATGCCGGTTTGTTGTATTCTAGTGATTTATCTTGCACTTGCCTCATTATAAATATAGCGTCGTTGTTGTGAAACATTGTTGTTCTTCTGCTAGGGTACAGTCATTCAGTTTATTTTTTATCAATTGGGTTGTTAATTTTAATGTGGTTTTTAATTAATAAGTTAATTTCTCTGAAGTTCTCCGAGTCTGATTCGTCTCATTATTTGAAAAGTGGTATTAGGAAGCTTTTCCATTCAGAATCTCCATTATTATGGTATTCTGTTTGTTCTATTAATTTTTGGATTAGTCTTAATAGTTGTTTGGACCTCCATATATTATAGTCCTCTATAATTTTCTTAATTGTATTGTGTCCTTTCCTAATAATTTTCTATTTGTTTCCTTAATGCTTATGTTACCTATCTCTCCTCAATGGGAAGTTATTAGTTCTTCCAAATAAATAGTACGTTTCCAAAACAAAGATGATTTAGTATGATAATTTGACTATACTTGATAGTGTGAACAACTATCTTCCTCTTGATTCACATTTATTTTCCTATTTTCTTTACATATTCTTAATATACTTGCTTTGTTACTACATTAATCCAATAAGAACTTACCAACAGCTGGGCCAGCAATAACAGATGGGGCAGCAATAGCAGGGGTGATGAGGGCACCATGGTTGACGGGTCCAACAACAGCACTAGGTCCAGCTACGGGTCCGATAACAGCGCTAGGAGCAGCTACGGGTCCAGCAACAAGAGCACCACCAGCACGGGGTCCAATGACAGCACTAGCTCCTGCTACGGGTCCAATGACAGCGGCTCCAGGGGCGTGGGGTCCAGCAAGAACGGCTCCGTGAGCTACGGGTCCGGCGAGGACGGCTCCATGAGCTACGGGAGCGGCCAAAAGAGCTCCGTGTCCCCAGCTTGGGGCGGCTGAGGCTACGGCCAAGGTGGCGAAGAGAGCAAGGACCTGCAATTATAAAGTAAGTTTTATTGTACAGCAAAGTACATACAAAAATAAAAAAAAAATTAAATAAACCAATACATAAGAAACAGAGAAAGACAATAATAAAAAATGAAAAAAGTATAGGCCTTAATCCAAGAATTAAAACAAATATTTAAGAATTATCCTAGATCAAATTTTAGGAGAATAGTGGAAATCTGCTCATTGTATTGCTCAGAGACGTGGGTAACAAATAAAAGTATTGAAAAGGGAACAAATGCAACAGAAATGATTGTGTTTAAAAAAAAAGCTGCAGAGTATCACTAATGGACTAACTGAGAAATGAATGAATTAGAGAACTAATAAATGTGAAGGAGGCATTAAATGACAAAATAGAAAAATGCAAATTACTCTGGTAATGGACATATGTGAAGGACGAACGAGCAAATAATACCGCTTAGATACACAAGCAGAAGATTCAGTAGAAGATACAGATGAGCGATAAACAGAAGGTTAAACAAAGGCTAGGAAATAAAAAACAGTAATTAGATAACTGAACCCCATCCAACAGAATAGATACTGAACATAAAACAAAAAGGCAAACATGCGAAGTTGCTGTCCATTAACAAGAATAGCAGAATTAGAAAAGAGGAAAAATGGCAGAAAAGACTGCTAGAAAAATAATATAATAAAGCTCCATAGAAGAAGCTATAAATAGAAAAGAATGGAAGCTAAAAACAAAAATTAACCTGTGAGAAGACGAAAAAGGATATAAAATGCAATAAAAATTATTTTGCACTAAATAAATTCATAGACGCTCGTGCATACAGCTAGAAATGATTTTGAATTTAGAAAGTCAAAAATAAAGAATAATCATCGCAACAAAAGATGGTATAGAAAATGTGGAACAATGAGCATAACAAGTACAAGAGAATATATTACAGTCACTACTTTTTGTAAATGACCAAGTCATTTTTGCACAAGACAGGAAGGACATGGAATATATGATATGGGAATGAAAGGAAGAATATGAGCCATGAGGTCGCAGATTTGAAGTTAAGTATAGAAGAGACCATTAAGAGTTATAAATCTTTTAAATATTTAGGGTCCGAGATGGTACTTGTATGAAATATATAGAAATGAAAATAGCACGGGGATAACAAAATCCATTAAACCACTCCATGGAGTGATATGGAACAACGATCTAACCAAAGAAAACAAAAAGAGGATCATTCAGAAACACTGGCGGATTTAGAGAGGGGGTCATGACCTCCCAAAAATATTTGAAAACCCTCTTATCCTATTGGAGGTAAGACTAAAGGTGACCTTGCATCAGAGAAAAGTAGTCACCACCAAAAAAATTTCTGGATCCGCCAGTGATCAGAACAGAGTGCTAGATATTACCATATATAAATAAGAACAGTTGAACTGGACTTTATAAAAAGATGTTTACAAATCACCAGATAAGATAGAATAAGGACAGAGGGAATATGCATAGAATGAAAGTAGAATGCTCAGTTACAAGAGAGTTTGAAAACAGAACCCTGCAATGGTACGGGCATGTACAAAGAATGCCAGAGCACAGATGGTCGAAAAGAATATTGTTTCCAATTTTCTTCCATCTCATAGCAGGTCTGGGAACCGCCAGGAAGAAGACGAAAAGGAAGACCTGCTATGAGATGGAAAACTTATATAGGAAATGCTATGATAGAGACCTCAGGGAAGGTGACTGGGAGAATAGAGTGTTGTGGATGACAAGAACGGCGAACTCACAATGGAAAAAAGCCCAAGAAAAAGGGAAAGAAAAATAAAAAGTGACGTGAAAAATATTGAAATAAATATGTAGGTGCAACATTTCAACAAAGAAATATTCTTTTTATTTTTCAAGGAAAATAAATCAAATAAAACTGCATAAATGTATCAAAAATATAGAAAATACAATAAAAAAAGGACAGCAAAGTGTTAAAATAGAAATTAATAAAGATAAATGAAATTTTAGTTTTTTAAACTAATTTTCAAAATAATATTGCGATTCTTACCAAAGCGTTCATGTTGAGATATGTCTGAGAAACAGTACAATTACAGAACCGTTCACCCCGATATATATACATTGTTTCTGACCTTCCTACTATTTTTTTTTAACAATTATTCTTGCTCTAGGTACTAGTAATGTTAAATACCGGTAACGCCTAATAACGGGAGACATATTTTTTAATTGCAGTAAATCATTGCATGAATATTTTAAAATTTATATGTAATTGTAGTTCCTGCACTGTGTGACAATCAAAAGGTTACCTGTTTGATAAATTTACCAAATCAGATTATAGAACTAACCCGATCAATGAACAAAAAACTTTTCGAAAACCTCCAAAAAAATAAAGAAAGGATGAAAATCTGGGAATAGGTAGTTGAAATTGTCTATTATTATATAAGAAAAAGTTTACAATTCTACATCCCCTCCATTTTACAGAAATTGGGAAATACGGGGTGAAAAATATTTTCTCGGGGGTGGAAAAACATATGTTCAAAATAAGTCCGGAATTGGATAAAATGACTAATTCTACGCAACTTTTGTTCTATAGAGTTTTTTCACTAAGTCAATATTTCCGAGTTATTTGCGAGTGAATATGTTCATTTTTAACAAAAATAAAACATGTTTTTGGACGGGTTTTCACAGATAACTCAAGAAATAAGTATTTTAGCCAAAAAAATGTTCTTAGCAAAAATATATCCAATAAAAACATGAAAAAAATGGTGTATGCATTAAGACTCTAGACTCAGTAGAAGCAGAGTTGTAGCTTATGAAATGTTCTTATTCGTCAAATTCCAAATCGAATATTTCAACGTAAAATAACCAAAACACGGAGCACTTTTCGGGGAAAACTCATTACAAATTTTTTATTTAAAAAAAGGTTTATTCTTGTTTTATAAAAAAACTTCTAACATTAAAAAAAATTGGTGAGCTATGCTCAAAATATTGTTGGTCCCTTTTTTTGTAAAAAAATCGCAAAAATTACCCCCTAATTAGCTTCCCAAATAAAATTATTCATTATCGCTTTACAAGTACTTTACTTATGTATTATTTATATGAACTATAAGTTTCATTGGCCCAAAGTGCTCATTTTTGAAAAAAAAATTGTTTTTAAAATTAAACAATTTTTTAATTTAGAAAAAAATTCCAATTTTTTTCAAGTTAACTTAAAAATTATTAGTAATACCAAAAATCTCAAAGAGTAATAAAATGTACGCTTTGCTTTTCTGAATATTTTGGATTTTTTGTTTTCTTCTTAAACAAAAATTGGTTATGCTATGGCTGTTCAAAATTTGCCTAAACTCGTGATTAGTTACCCGTTAAGCCATTTTAACTACAGCCTTTTCACAAATAAGCACTTTAAACTGATGAAACTTACAGATCATATAGAGAATGCATAATCAAAGTAACCTGTGAAGCGATAATGATTAAATTTATTTGGGGTGCTAGTTAGGGGGTGATTTTCGTGATTCTTTTTACCAAAAAAATGAGAGGGACCAACAATATTTTAAGCGTTAGTCACTTACTTTTAACCTTAGACCTTCTTTTAAAAAACAGAAATAAACCTTTTTTAAACACTTTAAAAAATTTGTAATCAATTTTCCCCGAAAAGTGCTTCGTTTTTTGGTTATTTCAGATTGAAATAGTCGATTTGGAATTTGACGAAGAAGAACCTTCTTTTCATTAGTTACAACTCTGCTTCCGTTGGGTGTACAGATTTCATGCGTACACCATTTTTTTTTAATTTTTTATAAGCAACATGTTTTTTCTTGTTAAAAATGAACATATTCACTCGCAAATAACTCGAAAAGTATTGACTTAGTGAAAAAACTCTATAGAACAAAAGTTGTTTAGAATCATTCATTTTATCCAGTTCCGGACTTATTTTGAATGTATATTTTTCACCCCGAGAAGGGGGTATTCCCTACATTTTTGTAAAATGGAGGGGATGTAGAATTGTAAACTTTTTCTTATATAATAATAGACAATTTCAACTACCTATTTCCAAATTTTCATCCTTACTTTATTTTTTTGGGGTCAGATTGTTATTTATATCGTGCTAAACAATTATAAAAGATTTAATCAAAGCCTAAAATTTGCCAACATAAGAAAAAGATATCTATACTAGGCGAGGAAACGAAGCATTTCACCTAGGAATTTTGTGCAGTAAGATGAATCGGCATGCAACTTTTTGCATTCGATTCAGGAGAGTGTCAGAAAAGTTTGTGAACTAAATTGATCTCCGGCAGATGAAAATTTCCATAATAAAAATGCATTCAAATGCATCTTGAAGAGATGAAAAATGAGAAATTTATAACTCGGAAAATACTGACGGAAATAAGTTCAATTTTTATACTCTGGGAGTTTTGGAGGTCGTTGAACACGAATTTCATATCGGCGATGAACACCAAGGTACCTGTGCCCAGGGTGGAACTTGTCGCCTAGAGTTTTATGTTATAATTAAAGGGCGGATTATATGTATGAAAATTTATGAAAATATGTAAATATATATGTAAATTTTTTTAAAATATATGTAAACATTGGTCGAAAATATGTAATAAATAAATTTCTAAAAAAGTAATTCTCTAGGGTATAGGTTTGTCTTTTATCAGAAAACATATGTGTTTATATAAAGAGAAGCTTCGCTCCACATTTACTGATGTCATATGGGTATATTTTAATTTTGACAACAGGTTTCCATCAATACACGTTTCTATGTCGCAAAATGTCGTTTTCTAAAAGTGTATGAGATATTTTGAATAGCTTTGAAGCCTTCATTATTTTCCAAAACCTGCTTAAGCTTCCCCAAAACTTTTGTACCAATGTCGCCTTTTACTTTTTGGCATTACTTCTAAAAATTTTCAATTAGTTCCACAGAATAAAACAAAAGTTACGACTTATTTTCTAGTAACGTAACGACTTTTATGCACCTTCTTATTATCAAAAACTGCTTTTGATGATATGACAGCCTGTGAAGAGTCTTATATTTCGTTTATTACGTGCTTTATTCTATCATAATTTTCAGCGTAAAAAATAGCTACACTTAGCCAAGTTCCCTATCGAGTTAATACAGGATGGCGAGGTCGCGGTACGTCGCGAAGCCCCTCTTTGTATACTTAATTGAACTCGCAAAATAGCCTTAAGTAACACCTTCTTTACGTTCCTAATTAATTCGTTTCTCAAGAGGAAATTGGGCCCTGTAGTATGAAAAAGATTCTGCCCCACCTTTATATATAGGTGGGGCGGAATCTTTTTCATTTTTAAATATTTTAAATTTTGCCCCACCTTAACCATACAGGGTGTTTGGTAAAGAATGAGCCATAGCTTAACCTTAGATTCCTGAGCTTAAAATAAGTGTATTTAAGATAACTTACCTTAGTAGGAAAGTTCATAATAACCGAAATAAAGGGTGTCAAAGTTAAACTTTTATTTTACCATATTTTGTTACCAAAAATGATGTATTACTCAGAGGGCGCCACATACGCCTTTCAGCGCTGATTTAATACGTTAATTTTTTTTATCCCCCACTCTACATACTTTTTGTATCAAAACTATTGTTCTTTTAATATTTTTACTTAAAAAGGTGTAGTACATTCATCTCGCTAAACTCAACTGTTTTAGAGATAACGCATTTTAAATCTGCGATGCAACATAATTTTTTGCATAATATCATTGTAGTTGCAACCGAAAAATAAACTTAAAACCATAATAATATCCAAAAATGTATCGCAAATTCCTTCAAATGGAATTTGCGATGCAATAACATAAATATGAGAATTTGCACAATTATTATGGTTTCAAGTTTACTTTTCGGGTGTAACTACAAAAATATTGTGCAAAAAATTATGTTGCATCGCAGATTTAAAACACGATTGTCTCGAAAATAGTTTAGTTTAGCGAGATGAATCTGGTATACCTTTTATACTGTAAAGATATTAAGATAATAACAATTTTGATTCAGAAAATATGTAGAGTGGGGGATGAAAAAATTGAACGTATTAAATCAGCGCTGAAAGACGTATGTGGCGCCCTCTGGGTAACACATCATTTCTGGTGGCGAATTTAGATTTCTCGTCCCAAAAAATCCCCGCTTACCAAATTTCGTGTTGTTATCCCATATCTGTCGGGAAATATTCTTAAATAAATAAAATAGAAGTTTAACTTCGACACCCTGTATTTCGGTTATTATCAACGTTCGTACTAAGGTAAGTTAGCTTTAATCGAGCTATTTTAAGCTAAGGAATCTAAGGTTAAACTAAGGCCCATTCTTTACCAAACACCAGTGCCGGTTTATCCACTGGGCGCTTGGGGCGGGCGCCCAGGGGCCCGGGCCCCAGAGGGGCCCGTAGATGCCTGTTCCTTTTAATTGTAAAAAAATAAAGTCGCTAAATAATTTACATATTCTCCGAAAAAATCTCATACGCAGATACTCCAATACACTGCAAACGCCTTTGTTCTATTGTTAGATCCCCGTGTCAGTGTTTGTGGCGGGGCCTTTTTCCAAAAACTACAGAAAGTTGTCAGATTTCGCCATGTCATTGATTAAAAACTACCCAGGTAGTGAGTAAAAACTGCGTAGATTATTAATCAATGGCCATGTCTCGAATTGTATCCAAAATAATCGCACAAACGGAGTTTTTTTAGTTTCTAATAATTTCATTTTGAATTGTGGGGCTTAAATAATAATTTATCTCACTTTTCGGCTTTAAAATAAGTTGTTTTAAAATAGGAACAAAATAAGTTCTTTTAAAATAGTTAAACGAAAGACAAAAATAGATATACATAAATCTAATTTATAGATAAAGAATAGATTATTCTCGAATACGCCAATATGTACTCAAACAATAGGTACATACTCTTTCAAACATTCAAAAGTAAAGCGATTACAAAAATTGCAAATTGGCATTATACAGTGGCCTCTAAGGCTAGCACTCCACTTACGACGAAATTTTCGCTGTCGCAGAAAATCTAGAGTCTAGAAAATTAGTTGCTGTTTTCAGAATCGCGAATTGAATGCTACAAGGATGTAAAATCAGCTTTTAGATGTTTTTTTAATCTAGAGATAAAGAAGAAGTCAAGACGTCAATTAATACTTTATGCGAGAAACATAAAAACGTTGTTGATGAAACCAAATAGAAATTGCATTTTGTAACGTTATGCCAAAATTTGAATAAACATCATACAATTTATTAAAAATTTAATTCTTTCAGGATGTAAAAGCAACTTTTCCCAATATTTTAACTTTACTGCAAACTTATTTGACGATACCAATTTCTAATGCGTCAGGCAAGCGGTCTTTTTCGGCTTTAAAAAGAATAAAAACATATGTAAGGTCAAATTTGGGCCAAGAAAACCTAGACGCATTATAACTATTGTATATAGAGAATGAAGAACTGAAGAAACTGAATTGTAATAATATTATATGGCAGTTTGCGAATGCCAAGTCAAGAAAAAAAGTGATCTAAATTTGTCTTTATGTATTTTTTAGAATATGTTTTTTTGCTTGTCATGTGTTGTTTTGTGGAAGTTCCTGTTTTTTATTTATGTTTTTAAATGTATTTTTTGGATTATTTTTTACGTTTGCTATTCTTCTTGCTTTATAGTTAATGCATGTGCTTTCTTGTTAAAAAAACTGACAACGAATAGCATTGAAGGGGGCCCCTAAACCTCCAGCGCCCAGGGCCCGAAGTTAGGTTAAACCGGCACTGCCAAACACCCTGTATATGGGGCAGCATCCGATAAGAAAATCACAAATTTATTTAATGGAATACCATCTGACAAAAAGAAGTTTGTCAAAGTGTCTTGAATGCATCGTGTAACAGTCAAATTGTTGGCTTTTTCAAGTTGTTTTGAAGATATTTTCCATTGCAGAGTAAAGTGACGAAAATATGTATTTATCACTTAAATATGTACCTACTTTTTTCAAAAAATCTATAAATATGTAATATATGTAAAAATGTGTAACTTACATATAATCCGCGCCCTAGTTATAATCATTCAAAATCATTCGATAACCATTACTCGGGGGGTTTTGGAGGTCGCTGAGCACCAACTTCATGGTCTCCGGCGATGGTCTCCGAGGTACCTGGTGCCCAGGGTGGACCTCATAGCCTGAAGTTTTAGGTTATAATCATTCAAAATCAGGCAATGCCTATTAATCAGGGGTTTTGGGGTCGCTGAACACTAATTTCATGTCGGCGATGATCTAGAAGCTATTTGGTGCCTACGGTGGAACCGTAGGCACCTAGAGTTTTATGTAATAATCAAAATCAGTCAATAACCATTACTCGACTGTTTTGGTGGTCGCTGAGCACGAATTTCATGACGGCGATAGTCTCTGCGGTACCTGGGCTAAACGTTTTGATTTTGATATAACATAACATGAACAACAACTGACGGTTATAGGTACACACTCTTTCAACACAATTTATTTTCTCACTAATCTTTTTTGAAAAAGTTTTTCGAAGTGGAACTCGAAACGTTATTTTAGGTAAAAATGTAATTGTTAATACAGTCAACTGTGGCTAATCCTATATAAAGATAATTTACAAAAACAAGTTTTGTATGTTAAGAACGATTTGCGATGTGGAAATTAGTGGAGTCACTGAAGGTGGATAAGAGCTATTACCTCCGATTTCGTTGAACCTCCATCGATTTACATGAAAATTGGTGAGTGGTTAGAGAATATCTCAAGGAACAAAGTTGACATGGTGCCAACTTGCGCTTTTACCCTGGGGGTGGATGCCACCCCTTCTCGGGGGTGAAAATTATTTTATTATAAATAACCCCATAATTCGATAGAGGGCCAAATTTCAAGCAAAATTTGTTTTATAAAGTTATTAACAAAATTCAAAACTCTGAGCTATTAAAGATCAAAGATTTTAATTTTTCTTGAGAAAAATGCATGTTTTTAACCAATTCTTCATCGATAACTCAAAAAGTGTAAGTTTTTACAAAAAAGTTATTATCATAAAAATTTAAGATAATAAAAAATGAAATAAACTCCTTACTACAAATATCTTTTAATGTTAACTAAAAGTGAGTTATAGGTAATTGAATATATATTTTTTTCGGCGAGTAATACACTCTTAGTATTCAAGCTGAAATAACGGGAAATCGATGCATTTTATTACATAAACTTATTAAATATTTGTCAAAGTACTTAAAATTATCTATTAAATGAGCCCCTGAACATGTTGATAGCGTTAAAATTTATGCTCCAAAATTTTTTCAAAATTTATCTTTTAAAAATTTTCCCAAAAAATGTTAGTTTTTTTTTAATTACTCCGTTCGTGTTTAAGATATCAGGTTCATCTAAAAACTGTTTGAAAGCTAATTTCAAGTGCTATTTAAGCACGTTGAACCTAATCTTTTAAACTCCTTACTTTTTTAAAAATAAAAGGTTAAATGACCCCGGTTGCATGGTTCCCACGGCAAAATTTAAGATTTAAACGTTTCTATCTCGGTTACTTTTACCCTATAGAAATAGTAAAACAGCTAAAATATTTGACACAGAAAAACTAAAATTTGGTTATATATAATTTTTTACGTATATTGACTATTTTTGGAGTTATTATCAAAAGAATATGAGAATTACAATAATTTTAAAAATTATGATTTTTTTAAATTATATCTTTATTTCAAAAATATGCATTCTAAACCGGTCAAAATTATCAAACACATTACTTATGCTAATATAAAGAAGTTTTTCTAAGGATTACTATACATTTTAATTTGTGGAAATGGAAATGTTTTATTTTTCACTTTTTTCTAAAAAATTCGAAACGGTTCTTTTATTTTCATTATAACTTGCTTAATTTTGACGCTATTACCTTGTTCTGAAGCTCATTTGATAGGTATTCTAAAGTACTTTGGCAAATGTTAAACAGGAATATTTTATACATTGCATCGTTTTCCCGTTATTTAAGCTTGAATACTTAGATTTGAGTACTCGTCGAAAAAAATACACATTCAATTGCCAATAACTCACTTTGAACTAACATCAGTTTAGTTCTTTATGTGAGGAATGTATTCAATTTTTTATTATCTTTTATTTCAGTAATAATAATTTTTTTGTAAAAGCTTATAGTTTTTGATTTATACGTGAAAGACCGATTTAAAACATGCATTTTTTTAAGAAAAAATAAAATCTTTGGTCTTTAATAACTCAAAAAGTGTTGATTTATGTTAATAACTTTATACAGGGTGTTTCATTAATAATTGTCCATATAGTAACTGGAGAAACCTTAGCACAAAATACGAAGATTTAACCTAAAACACTTAAATAAAATGTGGTTCCTTACTGAGTTACAGGGTGTTTTATCTAAAAATTTAAAAATTATTTTTGTTCAGCATTTTTAAACTGTTCGACGTATCCTTTTCATACTTGGCAGAAAGTGGAAGTACTATACACTCTACTAAATTATGATAAACAAACGTTTCTAGCTACTACCAGAGGCGTACGACTGGGGATAGTGAATGGTTGACCCTTTTCAAATCCTACGCCACTGGAGGAAATACTATTTTAGTGCCATTTTTAGATTCTCCAATACTTTCTACTTAAATAAAATACTCCTCATTGGTATCGATAAAGTCATTAGTTTTCGAGATATTTGAAGTTAAATATGAAATGGCACATTTATTTTGATTAATTTATGATATGATTCATATGATTAAAATTTAAAAATTATTTGTAGCCAGTACTTTAAAACTATTTGGCGTATCCTTATCATACTTGGCAGAAAGTGTAGGTATTGTACACCCTACTAAATTAAGATAAATAAAGAAGTAGAGGGCTAAAGAAGAAAAGAAGAATGTTGCAGTTTTTACTGTGGAACTCTGAGAACATCATTTAGAAAAAATAAATAAAAAAAAATAAAAAATTATTAAAAAAAATACAAAAATAATTATTTATTAGTAGGATTGTTTATTAGAGATTAATATTAGTATTATTTTTAGGATAAGATGCGAAAAAATGACTAATAAAATAAAAAATAGTAAAATTGGCGAATGGATTTAGTGTCCGCAGTCATATAAACCCAAATAAACAACAAAAAGATAAATAAACGTTTCTAGCTACTACCAGAGGCGTACGACAGGGGATAGTGGCTGGTTGACCCTTCCCAAATTCTACGCCAATGACGAAATTACTATTTTAGTGTAATTTTTTAATTTTTCAATACTTTTTATGTAAATAATATACTCTTCATTCATAACGATAATATGATTAGTTTTCGAGATATTTGAAATTAAAAATGACGCGACACAATACATTAATCAAAATAACCGTATTGTTTAATTTTTAACTTCAAAGATCTCGAAAACTAATGATTTTATCATTACGAATGAAGAGTGTATTATTTTCATAGAAAGTATTGGAAAATATAAAAATTGAACTAGAATAGAAATTCCGCCAGTGGCGTAGAATTTGGAAAGGGTCAACAATTCACTTTCCCCCATCGTACACCTCTGGTAATAGGCAGAAACGTTTGTTTAACAGAATTTAGTAGTTTGTACAGTACCTGTATATCCTGCCAAGTATGAAAATGATACGTCGAATAGTTTTAAAATGCCGAACAAAAATAATTTTTAAATTTTTAGATAAAACACCCTGTAACTCAGTAAGGAACCACATTTTATTTAAGTGTTTTAGGTTAAATCTTCGTATTTTGTGCTAAGGTTTCTCCAGTTACTATATGGACAATTATTAATGAAACACCCTGTATAACAAATTTTGCTTATAATTTGTCCCTCTATCGGCTTATGGTATTATTTTCAATAAAATAATTTTCACCCCCGAGAAGGGGTGGCATCCACCCCAGGGTAAAAGCGCAAGTTGGCATAATTACTCAATAATTTTCATGAAAATCGATGGAGGTTCAACGAAATCGGAGGTGAAAACCTTCAGTGACTGCACTAAATCGAAACCTCAAATAATCTGAATGTGTTAAAATAAAATTGTGTCTTATTCCCAACAAAAACAGTAAATTACATAAAGATGTCACAAGAGAATAGTTTCAGCATAATATAAAATGAAACTAAGTGAAGCAAAATAATGTATTTACCTATGTATATTTCTACGCACTATCAAGAATAATGTTCATGTTGATACTACCACCAGAGATACTCCTCTTTGACAATCTCATTTAAAATATCTTCACATTGCATCAGTGAACCAATATTTCAGGCCTTCAACTGCAAAAGCATGCAATGACATCGTGAAAATAGTCTAATTTCCATAATCTGAAGACAACATAAACAAA
Source organism: Diabrotica virgifera virgifera (assembly GCF_917563875.1). Classification (NCBI taxonomy): domain Eukaryota; kingdom Metazoa; phylum Arthropoda; class Insecta; order Coleoptera; family Chrysomelidae; genus Diabrotica; species Diabrotica virgifera. The sequence continues at coordinate 197,658,436 of NC_065450.1, read as the reverse complement.
CAACGCACACCCAAGCGACAAATGTTTAAAAATGTAATAAATGTAAGAGTATGATTTCCTACACAATTAGTGCAATTAGTAGATACGATTGATGGCAAATTAGCTTCATAAAATAAGTGGCCATATTGTAAATATTTCATTTACTGTGTTGTGGATTTTCAATTATTGTATTAAAACATAATATTTATTTCAAAATCTTTCACAAATTTGCCAAAAATTGGAAGGGAGACAAATTGGAAAATTTTTTAATAATTTTAATTATTTTTTACATTTGATAGCACCATTATAGCTCATATATTTAATTTTGTTGTAATTATCATTATGTTATCAGTTTCTAATTTAGTCCTTTATTATTTTATTATTTTAAAAGTTTTGTCTAATGGCACATTTAATAGTTATTTATGATATAAATGTTAAAAGTATAATTTTAAGGCACGCCGCATATGAAGGTTTAGAAGAAGTAGCGAAGAGAATTCTGCAATTCACATGAATGCCTTAAAAATGTACTTTTAACACGTACCTACATCATATGGGCCATTCCACGAACATACGCCTGTTTTGGATTACTTCGACAACGAATATTTTACTGTGCAACATAACAAGTACGAAAGTAAATGGCGCTAATAATTATTCCAATAAACAACAATGTAATTTGTAATTTACTTTCGTTCTTCTTATTTTGCACAGTAAGATATTCGTTGTCGAAGTAATCCAAAACAGGCGTATGTTCGTGGAATAGGGTATACAATATTTTTTCTACAAACGTGTTAAAAATGCAATAATATAGTTTAAATTAAATTTAAAAAAAAATCATTTTTCAAATTGCGCAAATTGTACTAATAATAATAATGTTAATAAATGAAATATAAATATTTTGACATTTGCTTTCAAAATTTGACATTTCACTTTTAACTGCAGTGCCTTAAAAATTTTAAAGCACCCAGTACTTTAAAAGAAGTCACCCCTTCTCGAGGGTGAAAAAACGCACGTTATAATAAGTTGGGAAATCGATAAATTGACTAATTCTAAGCAACTTTTGTTCTATAGAATTTCTTAACTAAGTCGATAGTTTTCGAGTTATTTGCGATTGAAAATGTTCATTTTTCGAAAAAAAAAACACGTTCTCAGGCGTGTTTTCGCAAATAACTCAAAAAGTAATAGACCGGGCAGTATCGTCGCCCCCGCTAGAGCAATTATTCCGATTCGATTTTTTTGCACAAACTTACTCAAAAAGAGGTCCTTATAACATATCCACAGGGTGCCGGGCGGTGCCGTGGTCGAAAAATTTTTTAAACATTTTTTTTAAACAAATTCACAAAAATTATTTTTTTATTTCCAAAAATTTTTTTTTTAGATAATTTGGGTCATTCTGAGCAAAAAAAGGTCTCTTGTCATTTTTCTCTAAAATTGACTGTTGTCGAGTTATACGCGATTAAAAATTTGAAAAATGCGAAAATGGCCATTTTCAAGGCTTCATAACTCGATAAAAAAATGATTATTATGAAATTCAAAAAGAGACAAAATCAAGATTCAAATACCTTCTTCAGCGTTCTGAAGAGATTTTTGTCATTAATTTATTACAAAGCTGTTATTTTTAGTTATTAACAATTAGCGCTATAGTCCAACTGTATCGTCGCCCCCGTTAACGGAACTATTTAGATTAGATTTTTTTGCACAAACTTACTCAAAAAGAGGTCCTTATAACATATCAACAGGGTGCCGGGCGGTGCCGTTGCCGAAAAATTGTTTAAATAATTTTTTTTTAAACAAATTCACAAAAATTATTTTTTCATTTTCAACAATTTTTTTTAGATAGCTTGGGTCATTCTGAGCAAAAAAGGTCTCTTGTAATTTTTCTCTAAAATTGATTGTTGTCGAGGTATATACGATTAAAAATTTGAAAAATGCGAAAATGGCCATTTCAAGGCTTCATAACTCGATTAAAAATGATTATTATGAAATTCAAAAAGTGACAAAATCAAGATTGAAATACCTTCTTCAGCGTCCTCCAGAGATTTTTGTCATTATTTTATTACAAAGCTGTTATTTTTAGTTATTAACAATTAGCGCTATAGTCCAACTGTATCGTCGCTCCCGTTAACGGAACTATTTAGATTAGATTTTTTTGCACAAACTTACTCAAAAAGAGGTCCTTATAACATATCAACAGGGTGCCGGGCGGTGCCGTGGCCGAAAAATTGTTTAAATAATTTTTTTTAAACAAATTCACAAAAATATTTTTTTTATTTCCAACAATTTTTTTTAGATAATTTGGGCCATTCTGAGCAAAAAGGTTTCTTGTCATTTTTCTCTAAAATTGACTGTTGTCGAGTTATACGCGATTAAAAATTTGAAAAATGCGAAAATGGCCATTTTCAAGGCTTTATAACTCGATCAAAAATGATTATTGTGAAATTCAAAAATTGACAATATCAAGATTCAAATATCTTCTTCAGCTTTCTGAAGAGATTTTTGTCATTAATTTATTACAAAGCTGTTATTTTTAGTTATTAACAGTTAGCGCTATAGTCTAACTGTATCGTCGCCCCCGTTAGCGGAAAAATTTCGATCAGATTTTTTTGCACAAACTTACTCAAAAATAGGTCCTCATAACATACCCACAGGGTGCCTTGCGGTGCCGTGGTCGAAAAATTTTTTAAACAATTTTTTTTAAACAAATTCACAAAAATAATTTTTTCATTTTCAACAATTTTTTTTAGATAACTTGGGTCATTCTGAGCAAAAAAGGTCTCTTGTAATTTTTCTCTAAAATTGATTGTTGTCGAGTTATATGCGATTAAAAATTTGAAAATTGCGAGAATGGCCATTTCAAGGCTTCATAACTCGATTAAAAATTATTATTATGAAATTCAAAAAGTGACAAAATCAAGATTGAAATACCTTCTTCAGCGTCCTCAAGAGATTTTTGTCATTATTTTATTACAAAGCTGTTATTTTTGGTTATTAACAATTAGCGGTATAGTCCAACTGTATCGTCGCCACCGTTAGCGGAACTATTTCGATTAGATTTTTTTGCACAAACTTACTCAAAAATAGGTCCTTATAACATATCCACAGAGTGCCGGCCGGTGGTCGAAAAATTATTTAAACAATTTTTAGACCACGGCACCGGCCGGCACCCTGTGGATATGTTATAAGGACCTATTTTTGAGTAAGTTTGTGCAAAAAATTCTAATTGAAATAGTTCCGCTAACCGGGGCGACGATACAGTTGGACTATACCGCTAATTGTTAATAACTAAAAATAACAGCTTTGTAATAAAATAGTGACAAAAATTTCTTGAATCTTGATTTTGACACTTTTTGAATTTCATAATAATCATTTTAATCGAGTTATGAAGCCCTGAAAATGGCCATTTTCGCATTGTTCAAATTTTTAATCGCGTATAACTCGACAACAGTCAATTTTAGAGAAAAATGACAGGAGACCTTTTTTGCTCAGAATGACCAAAATTATCTAAAAAAGACTGTTGGAAATAAAAAAATTATTTTTGTGAATTTGTTTAAAAAAAATTGTTTAAAAAGTTTTTCGACCACGGCACCGCCCGGCACCCTGTGGATATGTTATAAGGACCTCTTTTTGAGTAAGTTTGTGCAAAAAAATCTAATCGGAATAATTGCGCTAGCGGGGGCGACGATACTGCCCGGTCTATAAGTATTTTATTAAAATAATATACTTCGCAAAAATGTAGCATATAAAAACGAAAAAAATTGTGTATTTGTAAAGTCTACAGACTCAGCAAAAGCAAAGTTGTAGCTCATGAAAAATACGTTCTTATTCGTCAACTTCCAAATCGAATATTTCAACGCGAAGTAACCAAAAAATGAAACTTTTGTGTTTAAGAAAATCTTTATTTTTTTTATAAATGTTTCTATCACTAAGCGAGGTACGCTCAAAATAAAGTGTGCCCCCCTTTTTTTCGTAAAAAAATCGTGAAAATCTCCCCCTATTTAGCATCCCTAATGAAGTTCATCATTACCGCTTTACCATTTACTTTATATGTATATGTATTGTTTATAGGATCTGTAGCTTTGACAAGTTCAAGATGCTTATTTAAAAAATAATAATTTTATAGTAAAAAAATTTTAGAAAAATGCCCTTTTCTCAAAATAATTTAAAAAGTACTAGTGATACGAAATATCTCAAGGAGTAAAAAAATGTAGGTTTTGCTTTTATAAATATTATGCTAGTTTCATTTAGTTTTTCTGTAAGACAAAAAATGGTTAAGATATAGCTGTTCAAATTTTGCATACACTCGTGATTAGTTATTTTTTCAAGCCTTTTCAACTATAACATTTTCAAAAATACATAAGCACTTTAAACCTGTGAAACTTACGGGTGATATAAAAAATACATAAATAAAGTAAATTGCTTGTAAAGCGGTAACGATTAATTTCATTTGGGGTGCTAAACAGGGGGAGATTTTCAGTAGTAATTGCACAAGAGCTCTAAAATTATTTAATTTTTCCCGAGTGACACTTTGACAGTTTTAATTTCACGAGCCGAAGGCGAGTGAAATTATAAAGTGTCACTAGGGCAAAAATTATATATTAATTTGAGAGATCGAGTGCAATTTGTTGCGATTATTTCATGAATAAAACTGTTCAAAACCAAAATTTTATTGTAATTTATTTATATAAGTACAAATTAGTACTGTTAAACACACAGTTGATATAAAATATTTAACGGTTGAAAGTCATCACTTTTATAACTTTTAAAACATTAATTGTCATTAATGTCACTGAATGTATTTTTCGTAGCAACGAAGGGCATCTGACGACGGGATATTATCAAAAATTATCACCTTAATTTGCATTTCTGTAGCTTTCTATTGGTCAGAATCTCCTATGAATAAAATAATCACGATTATTTTTACCAAAAAAGGTGCCATCTTTATTTTGAGCGTAACTCGCTTAGTTTTTATGCTTTCATAAAAACTAAAAATAAAGCTTTTTTAAACGCTTTAAAAAAGTTTTAATGGGTTATTCCCGAAAAGTGCTTCATTTTTTGGTTATTTGACGTTGAAATATTCGATTTAGAATTTGACCAATAAGAACGCATTTTTGTGGTCTACAAAATTGCTTTTGATGGGTCTATAGATTTCACGAGTACCTACATAATTTTTTTCATTTTTTTATATGCTGAATTTTCTTAGCCAAAATTTAGTTAAATTTTTGCCAAGAAAATTTTTTTCGATAAAATTCTTACTTTTTGAGTTATTTGTGGAAAATCGCCTGAAAGCTCGGTATTTCTGTCGAAAAATAAACATTTTCAATAGCAAATAATTCGAAAAAAATGACTTAGTTAAAAAAACTCTATACAATGAAAGTTGCTTAGAATTAGTCAATTTTTCCTTTTCCCGACTTATTTTAAACGGGCGTTTTTTCACCCCCGAGAAGGGTGAATATCACCCTCCAAGTAAAAGTAACCAACGGCACATGTTCAACTTTGAAATGAAGGGTAAGTAGAACCTAAATCCAAATTTTCATGCAATTCGGAGTTGCCCCTGAGAATTACACTGTATCGCCGTATTTCCCGTTCATTTACTGGCCTATATACAATTATTGTTAAAACTTTAGTGGCAGTGGCATTGCTAATCTGCGAGACTATTTTAAACAGTAGCTGGTGATCTTTTTTGTTACATATTTGTTTTAGTTTTTCTTTATTTTTTTTTTTTTTTGTTCAACATATCATATTAAAACTATGTCGAATCGCTATCACAAAGCCGATATTTAAATAGCTTCGATTTTCTCATAAAAGGACATGATACATATATTATTAATAAAAAAAAATAAAACAAGGCGACCTTGCACCTGAATCTTATCCGCTTGCGTATTGCGTATTCAGCATGAATCAACGGAACTATTAAGCTACCTGAAACTAATGAAACCGATAGCTATCGATTGGCCATCTATCACTATAACAAAACGGTAAAATGTATAAATAAAATTGTTGTTTATTCATGGATTTGTTGGATTAGGAAATAGATACTAACAAAAAATACAAGGTACTAATTAATATTTTTTATCGTTAGGAAGGATAGATAGTACATTACAATTTCATAATAAATAATCAGTCTGCCGAAATTAAAACCCTTAATTTTTGTAACGTCTTACTTCATATGAATTTGTAGAAATTAAATAAAAACCAATACACAGTACACATCTTCTTCTTCCTCTTCTTTTTGTGTAGATATGACTGTCTGTTTTTTCGATGTGCCTCCAGTAAGTGGTCTTTCCATCGTTTTCATGGTCTTCCCACTGATCGTCTACCTATTATTGGGGAACCGCCTCTCGCCGTCCTTACTACTCTCTATTTGCCATTGTATTTGTCATTCGGCTTATATGGTTACTTCATTCATATGTCATTATTGGTCTGATGACTGTTTTGTAAATTCGACCTTTCATTTCTTTTCCGCTATTTTTTTTTCTATATTGTTTCATTCAGGCAACTTGAGGCTCTGTTTGCTCTATTCGCTTAATCTCCTATTTCTGTTTCGAGCTTTTCGTAGTTAGATAATGTGATGCCTAGATATTTAAATTCCATCACATTGTTTTATTAGATGCCCTTGCAGCTCTAATTTACACCTTATTGGATTTACACTTAGACAGGGTGTCCAGAAACTCTTTTGACAAACGAAGACTGGATATTCTTCAGATAATTTTAAGACAATTTAACCTAATTCACTTAGTCCGAAAATATTTCCTAAGGGAGATAGAGCTCTTTGAAGATGGCGTCTTGGAATTAGTTTTTCTTAAATATCTCCAGAACGCTTCCATTTAGAAAGACTAAAACTGGTACACTTATTTATCTTCCAGAGATAAATCAACTACATCATTTGTGAATTCCTAGTACCGAGAACTACCGAGAATACCTAGAACTTTTTTTATCTTTAACTTCTAAGCATGTTTTATACCGGATTATTAAATTGTAAGGTATTCTAGTACTAAAAGGTACTCTTGCTTTAAGTCGGTAGGATGCACCGTTTTCTAGAAAAATCGATTTTAAAATTTTTCGTTTGCTGAATTTGAAAAAAAAATTTTTAAAAATCTATTTAGAAAAACGAAAACTGGTGTGTTTATTTATCTTCCAGAGATAAATCGATTTCCTTAGTTGCTAAATTCTAGTACCTGTCATATGCGTCCATTTTCGGTAGGTCAACGGTTATTATAGCATAACTTTTTTATCTTTAATTTTTAAGCATTTTTGACATTTGATGATTAAATTAGGAGGTATCCTAGTACTAAAAGTTACTCTTGCTTTAAGTAGGTAGAATACGCCGTCTTTTTTTGAAAAAATTTCCAAATCTTTTTCAAATTCATCACACGAAAAATTTTCAAATCGATTTTTCTAGATAACGGTGCATTCTACCGCCTTAAAGTAAGAGTACCTTTTAGTACTAGAATACCTTACAATAATAATACCTTACCTAAAGACAAAAAAGTTATGCCATAAAATACCAGTTGCCCTACCCAAAACGGGCGCCTATGAGCAATACTAGAAATTCGTAATTGATGCAATCGATTTATCTATGTAAAATAAATAAGCGTACCAGTTTTCATTTTTCTAAATAACAGTGTTCTGGAGATATTTGAGAAAAACTTATTCCAAGACGCCATCTTCAAAGAGCTCTATAGCTCCCTCAGGAAGCATTTTCGGACTAGGTGAATTGGGTTAGATTGTCTTAGATTTGTCTGAAGAATCTTCGGTCTTCGTTTGTCGGGAAAATTTATGGACACCCTCTATACTCACGGACAAAAATATTGCATATACATGTGGAATGAAATTTTTTGTGATGCTTTCCTTAGCCTCCCTGTATCATAGGAATAGAATTTCTTTCCCGAATGAAATGTTTTAAAATATCATATAAACGCTATAATCGGATTTAAATCTGATTTGGGCTATATGCTGACCAGTATAATTTTTAAATTGAACCCATCAAGGTAAGTACTCACTATGCTAACGGCATGAAGACGTGCGTCATATCCAATATGGCTTTCAAATGGCAAAACATGGTCTTCTAAAATGTTTTCAATTTACATATCAGTTGGCATTCGCATAATCACCTCCACGTGTTCAGTATGTCCTTTCAAAGCAATACTGCTTTGTCGCACTATGCCGCCACCGTCAAAACGAACGCTCTGTATGAGGTTACAACTGACATGTTGCTCGCCAAATCTTCTGTAGACGAAGTTTTGTAAATCTTTATTCCATATGGTGAACGGTATGCCAGATGTAACCTCATACAGAGTGTTACTTTTGGTGGTGGCGGCATAGTGCTATGGAGTGGTATTTCTTAGAAAGGAGAGACCGAACTTGTGGAGGTTATTGGGTAAATGACAGCTAATATGTAGATTAAAAATATTTTAGATCATATTTTGCCATTTACCAGCCATATTGGATAACAAATTCGTGTTAATGCACGATAACGCAGGTCTTCATGTAGGTAGAATAGTGAATACTTACCTTGATGAGACTCAATTTAAATATTATATTGGCCACCAGATACCCCATATTAAATTTAAATCCTATTGTACCATTTATATGATACAAGAAAATATCGCATTCGGAAAAGAAATCCTATTTATGTAGGATTCGTTAAAGACAATCGTAATAAAAGTCCGTGTGATGTTTAACAGTTTTAATTAATAAAATAGATAACTAAATTGTAGATACTATTAAATTGACGAAATGTAAAAGTGTTTCTGTAATGGCGACCAAAATTTTACATGTTCTTACAAAAAGAATTTAATGTGTTTTGAAATAATTGCGTCTAATGAATATTATAACCGGCTTGTCTTAATACCCGTCTTAAAGCGTCTCTTTAAGCGTCTTTTTCGATTATCCCAAATAACACACACGTCCGTCCAGGTCCTGATGTTAAAATCGACTACCGTATTCTTCCCACAATAACCAAAATTCTCTTACTGCTAATCTCCTCTTCTCATGGTTTAATTCGCTTTCGTGAGAACTAACCTATTAAAATTGGTTCAAAATTGCGAATGTTATTCTTACTTAATTAGGCCTTAAAAATTCAAAGTTAGAAGTATTTCGCACCGGCTACCGTAGTAATCCCAATTCGTTCCACCCATCTGGGCCGACGCGACGCAGGTCCATATGTGTGAGACTCTTATTCCGTGCTCGTAATAATAATTAAGAAAAAAATATATACAGGGGAGTTTAAAAATATAAGGTAAAATATTTACAATTCTACATTTATATGACACTGGAGACAGCACAAGAAAAATTTATTTCACACGTTAATTTCAAAATATGCAATATTGTTCTCAGTGAGTGTATTAAATTGATGCAGCATACGTTGTAATAGCTATTTGTATAACAAGGGAGGAAAGTGCTACTTTTCCTCCCGAGAATGAAGTTTACTGCCCGACGCGTAGCGGAGGGCAGTAGTCATTCAAGGGAGGAAAAGGCACTTTACTCCCATGTTATACATATGGTTTTTCCACCTTCCTCAAATAACAAGTAATTTTTTCATTTTTACTTAATTTATTTATGTAACTAACCAACAAAATTTATTAGAACTAAAACTAACAAGTAGGTACAATATAACTGTCAACTGTCAAATATAAGTCAAATTATTAATGTAAACATGGTTAAATCAAAATAACAATTTACTGTTTTTTACCATTCTGCGAAATACAGAGTGTATTATAAATATACGTTAAAATGTATAGATACTTACGTAATAGAAAATAGATATTGTACAGGGCGTCAATAAGTTATATTTCATGAATGAAATACCATGACGTCACTTTTACTTTTCCTCCCTAGGGAGGAAAAATGTTTTCCTCCCTAGGGAGGAAAAGTACAACTTTGCTCCCTACAATCAGATCCGGAAAAGTATACTTTCGGTAGAGGTAGGTGGAAAAATTATTTTCACTGTTCGAGATTAGTATTATTGCATCGTCTTCATAGCAGATTATTTTTAAGTTGTTTTTCTCCCATTGATTATCCTTTCTTGTTAGTTCATCCATGATTAGGTTGAACAATAGAGGATTACTTTTACTTTTATTGTGTTGTAGTAGATATTTTAGCTTAAAATAAGACAATGTTTCTCAAGGGTTTTAAGGGTTTTTGCAAGTTTTGAAAAAACATTGTTTAAAGATGTTTTGCCCAATTTTTGAATGTCCTTAAGGACCCAGTAACTTCACGTTATGTATAACCTATAAAAAACTTTGATTGGATCTATTGAAGTTGATCTATTGATTGGTGTCTTTAAAATGGAGAAAGTCCCCAAAATCCCCTAATCTCCTAAAATACCAGTTATTTGGTTTTTTGAAGGTGGCGTACCTAACGAAAAAATCTGTAAAAAATTAGAAATAAATTTTTTGACAAAATACACAAAAAAATACACACAAAATAAAAAAAAATAGACCTGCATACACCTCCAAAAAAAGATATACGCTTTTTTCGAAAAAAAAATTATTTTTACATCATGTTCGCTAAAGCTACGAGTCTATAAAAATAGACAAATTTTGTAAAAGTCTAAATTATTGGAGTAAATTGTTTAAACTTTTTAAGTTGATTGCAACCCACCAAAATAGTATATTAAGTATGGAGAACGGTAGGGGTTTTATACCGATCGAAGACAATTATTGTCTGAGATCGGTTACCCTTAACGTTCGACATGCTTATAACGTTTTTTGCACGATTGATACCATTATAAATTATAAAATTAAACATTTTCGTCATATTGACTAGTTTCATTCATTTTATCAAGATAGATACTTTGGTTGTTAGGTAGTAACTAGGGTGCATAACAACAATGGAGAATTGAGTTTTTATTTAGTTGTCAATAACTTTAAGTACAATTTTGATTATTATATTATTATCAAGTAAAATATGAGCGAAAGTGAATTTAAAGAAATTGAACGGGCTTGGGAAGAAGGGTGTTCCGCAATTATTCCCGAAAAAATCCAAAATCCGTTATCAAAATACCTACCAAAGTTTTAAAAAATGGTGCGAAGGCAAGAATTTAAGAATCGAAGAAAAGACTCTATTGGCATATTTCGTTCAAAGACATATGCAGTTGAAAGCTCCTGGAAGCCTCTGGGCAGAATATTCAATGATTAAATCCACCGTTTTTCTTTATGATGGCATTGATATTTCCAAGTTTTTAACTTTGATCGCGTATTTGAAGAGAAAAAATGTTGGATACTACTAATGTATGCGATTCTGCTGGAGTTTCTGTTAGAAGTGAAACCACAGCCCAAACAAGTGGGATTTCATTAAATAATTTAACAAATTGTACCATAAGTTTCAATATTAATAAATATTTCGTTAGTTTTCTTTATTCTTTCAAAAAATAAATTAAAATTAAGAGATTTTTTAACTCAACGGTAGGTGAATTACTTACCGTCGAGTTGGAGTACTTACCGTCGAGTTGGATTACTTACCGTCGAGTTGCTAGTAAATGTCACCTACTGACGTAAAATCTGTCACGGTAAACAGTCAAAAATGATCAATCGTGCAAAAAATAAATAAAAAACGAAAAGATGACGTTTTTGGGTTAGGAAAGGGGGGAGGGGGAGGTTGGCTAAAATTGCGCTGTCTTATTAATTAGGATAGAGTGTAAAAAAATGAAAAAAACCGGTACGATTCTGGGAGTGAGGACATTTTGCCTGTCTTAACGGGGGTACCATTTTCAAATCTGAAGTTCTTCATGCAATAAAATCAGCCAAATCCAAGAAAATAACTGCGCCAGACAACATCCCAGCTGATATTTAAAAAATAATATAAAAGAACCACATTAGTGCTCTTATTTAGCTTTTTAATGACGTGTATACCAAAACGTGACAAAAAAAGAACCACATTAGTGCTCTTATTTAGCTTTTTAATGACGTGTATACCAAAACGTGACAAAATAGTTATTTATGAAACAGTTCGTGAAGTATGCTTTTTGCAAAAGCACGTGATGTTTAGAGCACGAGCGACAACGGAGCGAGTGCTATACATCGCGTAAGTTCGCAAAAAGTACTTCACGCACAGTTTCATACAATATTTTATCTACGATAAATTAATAAAAAAACTGTAACTTTTCGTCACTGGAATTTATTTCTATTCTACAATTTTTAGAAGTTTGACAGTTAAAAATTCTAACTTCTTTCAAACCACAAAACTGTCAAAACTTTTGTTGTAATTTATTGCTCATTATGCCATCACCATGACAACGCGAAAGTTAAGGATATTTGATTATATGAAAGTGTGCCAAAATACAGTACGAAAAAGTAAATCCCATTTAAAATACATTGTTACTTCACGCACACTTTAAACCCTTTAAAAATAATAAAAAAAATTCTACGCATTACTACGATCTTCCTCGAGGCACTTAAGAGTTGAAAGCAATGTTAATAGCTATTTGTATAACAAGGGAGGAAAGTGCTACTTTTCCTCCCGAGAATGAAGTTTACTGCCCGACGCGTAGCGGAGTAATCATTCAAGGGAGGAAAAGGCACTTTACTCCCATGTTATACATATGGTTTTTCCACCTTCCTCAAATAACAAGTCATTTTTTTATTTTTACTTAATTTATTTATGTAACTAACCAACAAAATTTATTAGAACTAAAACTAACAAGTAGGTACAATATAACTGTCAACTGTCAAATATAAGTCAAATTATTAATGTAAACATTGTTAAATCAGAATAACAATTTACTGTTTTTTACCATTCTGCAAAATACAGAGTGTTTTTAAATAAACGTTAAAATGTATAGATACTTACGTAATAGAAAATAGATATTGTACAGGGCGTCAATAAGTTATATTTCATGAATGAAATACCATGACATCACTTTTACTTTTCCTCCCTAGGGAGGAAAAGTACAACTTTGCTCCCTACAATCAGGTCCGGAAAAGTATATTTTCGGTAGAGGTAGGTGGAAAAAATTTTTTCATCAAGTTATCACGGAAAAGGATAAAATGTGTCTCACTAATTTTATTGCAAAAAAGTTCTCTGGGATAAATTTTTAAACTATTGATGGATCGATTTGGAATTTTTAGATTTTGTGAGGGACCACAATACCTAACTTCAGGCGCACTTAACAAATATCTTGGTTTATTTAAACAATAGTTATAAAATTAAGGATTTTTTAATATAATGTTCTGAAGCTATTTCTTTGTGGCATTTATGTAATTTATTATTCTAACTGGGAAATTAGCGACAATTTAACTTAAAAAATTATTTTATTGACGTTTCTCTTATTTTTTTGTAAGGATTTTTTCTTATTTTACAGTTTTGGGTGCAACAAATTAATTTGAAGACTTTGAGCGATAACTATTTTAAAGCTTTTTGTGTTTTAAAAAATAAAGTTTTGTAATTTTAAAAACCTATACAGAAGTAAAAACTTCAAATTGTATTTTGGTATAAAATAGTTTATCTAAAACTTCTAAAAGTCATCCACATGGATTGCAAAACGTTTTCGTTCTGAACAGAACATCTTCAGTGCATTCCGCAAAGTAGTTGTAACTAGCACACCAATGAAGGTGGTAACTTCAAAATATATGGCTTACATTATACCTTATGATAAAATATTATGACTACAAGTCGATGTTACTAGATTAAAATATGTATGTGCCTAAAGAGCAACATGCTTCCCTGCTCGAAAAAACTAGGTACTTGCCATTTGAATTAGCACAGACCAACTCTATTGGGATTTTTCCATTGATTTTATTTTTTTTTTTTTGTAATTTTATTTCAAGTATTCAGCTTTTTAATGCCAGCAAAAAAATCGAAAAATTTGGAATTTTTATCTTATCTATACTATGTTATACAATAAATTAATGAACAATACGAGGTTCATAACTCTACAAACTTCAAACAATGAAATACAGGCTTGGAACCCGCGCGCGCGCGCGGCCGCGTACCAAAAAACGTTGATTAATAGTAAGTTGAAAATGTGTTAATAGATTAAGGGAAAAGGCGCAAAATTTCGCCTGCCAAAATTTTCAATGTGTTTAAATGTATTCATTTTTTTCGAATCCTAAGAAAACTAATAAGACCTTTTGAAAAATTTAAACGCACAATGAAAGACTACGTTATTACCGAGGGCCGAAAGTCCCTTAGAATAAATAAAAAGTGTTTTTGAATGAAATATTTGCAATTAAAAATCACACTAAATTTTCTCTTTTATTTCCACCACTGTAACTTATTAAAATAAACATTATAGAAGTTTACAAGGACTTTTTTTTCTATTTCAGTCTATTTTATATATATTTTATTTTATTATATATTTTAATATATATAATCTATTTTTAAATAACTATTTCAGTCCTCAGTAATATTGTAATTTTCATTCTGCCTTTAATTTTTTCAAAAATATTTATTAGTTTTTTCAGGATTCGAAAAAAATGTTTAAAACACATTGAACATTTTGACAGGCGACATTTTGCGCCTATGCTCTTAAAGGTGTCTAGGCGGACAAACTTTGATTAATGGTAACACTGGAACAGAGGAAGTGGAACGTGTCATCCTGATAAGTTTAGGATTGTGAAAACTAGCAGGTTGTTTTTAACCCTTAACTACAGAGATCCGGTATTTTTTACCGGCGGGCTGTCCCAAAATGTGGATTTCGTGGTAACCTCACCACTTACAAGTTCATGTGTCTCTGTACCTCTCGGGCAGTTTGTATAACAATGCTGGTCAAAGCGTGTAGTGTGTATTGTCAATATTTTCTTTTCTAGCACACATCAAAAATCTTAACTAGTAAAAATTACCGGATGTCTGTTTTAAGTGAGTATTTTTATAGGAGTACTATATTTGTAAATCTGAAATGTTTATATTATTTTTTTGTGTTTTTAGGAAAAATGTAAAGAAATGGACTGTGGAAGTCATCCTGGACCTTCAATGAAGGTTAAATTTGAAGATAAAATTTTTTAGGCCACTTTACAAAAATGCAATTGCCATTTAATTCTATGATAATTTTACCCCTTGCAGATTTTTTCTCATGGATGTAAAAATTTTCGTAAATGCTATTGTATGTTTCCTTTGTCATTCTATGTTACGTTTATTTGTTAAAAAAAAGTCTAAATTTTTGTCCGTAGCATTTATGGCCGTTTGTTTCAAACAATTCAATTGTTTGTTTGTTGACCAAAAATGTCAGCAAAATTCTTGTTTAACAGATTATTCTTTAAAAATCTTTTATTATATTATTAAAATCATTCATTTTACCATTTTTCCCATATCTAGAGACTCCAGAAAAACATATAATGCATATTTTTTTTTGTTTTTTATTATTAACTTTATATTTTGACTCTATTTTATAATGACCGGTAAAAAATACCGGGGATCTGTATTTACGTAGTAATATTGGGATGTCTGTAGTTAAGGGTTAAGTTCTTTCAATAGCAAATTTTATAATATAATATATGAAAAAATGTTTGTCCGACAAATATGTTGGGATTTTTAAGTCCGACACATAGAACATGTCAAATGACAGGGATTATATTGGTGGTAAATAGCAGTCTGATTTTTGCATGAAATTTAATGAAAGGGTAACAAATCAATTGGAAGTTCCGTACGACAAAATACATACGACGTTTTCGTAGTCTGACGTTCGAAACCTGTAACCTGTTCCACAATTAAAACTTCCCCTCTTCCAGTGTTCCCATACATCAAAGTTTGTCCGACTAGACACCGTTAAGTTATTAAAAAATTTTCAGCTTGTTATTAATCAACTTTTTTGGTACACGGGATCCAGGCCTGATATGTAGGTGAGATTGCAATTCATAAACAAAACATTTTTCTACCAATTCGCAAGATTTGCACGCCTGAATTACTTCACCTACCCAACGAACTACATATTTATGAATATGAGTAGGCACCTTGGAAAAAGTAAAAATTAAAAATTCATTACTAAGTGGTAACTGCCTACTTTTTAAAATTATTATTTCAAACCAACAAAGAAATCGTTAAAATATTGTATGGTGATTCAGAGTTTTGCAATCAGATCAATATATATCTAACTTTATTATCTAATAGTGGGTAAATACAGGGAGTGGATTTTTTCCGAGAACTTGAATATTTTAAGATGTAAACATATACAGGGTGATATAAATATTTATTTCAAGTTATTAAAACAAGGCGATCCATGTTGGCAAATTTGACAAATACCAAGCAAGCTCGGTTTAGATAGTCCAAGATAGACCAAGCAAGCTCGGTAGATAGCTAACAACCACGCATGTCTAGTTGATTACGAGAAAGCTTTTCATCGAGTACAGCATGCCAAGATGTTGCAAATACTAAAAAAAGCAGGAATTTACACGCAAGATCTGGAAATAATTAGAAACCTGTACTGGAATCAGACTGCAATACTCAAAGTGGACGATGAACACACCGAACATGTGAAAATTATGCGTGGAGTGAGGCAAGGGTGCATTTTGTCCCCCCCCCTCATTTTCAATCTCTACTCTGAAAGACTATTTATCGAAGCTTTGCACGAAACTGAAAAAGGTATTCTACTAAACGGGTACCGGCTAAATAATATCAGGTATGCAGATGAACCATAGTATTTGCGGGCAACCTAGAAGACCTACAAGTCCTCATGAACAAAATCACGTATTACAGTCAACAATATGGACTCAATATAATCGTAAAGAAGAAAAAGCTTATGATCATTAGCAAGAAAAAGATAACACAAGGTCAACTCTACATCAACCAAACCCCTGTAGAAAGAGTGAGGCACTACAACGCTATAACTATCTTGGCACCATAATATATGAAGAATGGACCAACAACCAAGAAATCAGAGCGCGCATCGGAAAGGCTAGATCAACCTTCAACTGTATGGGGGCCTTTCTCAAGAGCCACAACCTTTCTCTTGATATAAAAGTAAGAATGCTGAGATGCTAAGTCTTCTCTGTCCTTTTTCATGGTGTTGAATCATGAACCTTGAACAAAGATATGTGCCGAAAATTGGAAGCACTTGAGATGTGGTTATATCGGACGATTCTTAAAATCCCATGGACTGAGCTGGTCACAAATGAGGAGGTTCTTATAAGAATGGGGAAGAACCTAGAAGTACTAACCACCATCAAATCTCGAAAGTTGGAATACTTTGATATACTATGCAAAATTAATCCAGATATGCCCTCCTGCAAGGAAAAATATTTGGAAAGCGAGGTCCAGGAAGAAGAAGAACATCCTGGTTAAAAAACATCAGAACCTGGTTCAACACAACATCTGTGCAGCTTTTCCGCGTTGCTGCAGATAAAGTGAAGATTGCCATGATGATCGGCAACATTCGTCACGGATAGGCATATCAAGAAGAAGATATCACTAATCACCACCTTCTATATAGCCATTTAATCCCTTTATGGTTAGAGTCCTTTTTAATTTAGATCCAATAGGTCATCAATAGTATATTACGAGGGTGATAGTTTAAAAGATATCAAGTTTTTTATGTTTCTCACATTTATGGATCAAAATAAGCCAATAAAATCTTTGGGAATAAAACTTCTCCTTTACTTCCATTGTTCTCTCAATATATTTAGTCCTTTGACCATCTAAGTTGTGATATTTCTCTTCTTTTTCTCTTTCGTTCCCAAAGTTAAGGTTAAGGTATTTTTTGCCTGTTTTGAAAGAAATAAAAAATTTAATTTTGCACCTTTGCAAGCAGAATAAATATGTTTTAATTATATTGGATTGCACTCCCAATATTACATATATGGAGCAAGTAAGTATTACCATTAGATTTGTCCACTTTGACGACTTCTCTAAAAAATTAGAAATACGAGAACAGTTTTTAGCTTTTTGTCCAATTTTCGACATAACAGGTATGGGTTTGAGCCCTTTTATAAAATATTAGAGAAATTAAAAAAGTTTGATTTAAGTAGATATCAATAACTTGAAGGGTCAGAGCTATGATAATGGCTCTAATACTATGGCAGTCCGATAAGTACTTAGCCTCTCCGCCCGATGGCGCCACTATCGCAAATGAAGTATACTGTCATTTAATGCGTTATCGTAGACGGCTAATGTCAAAATTTCAGCCAAATTGAAATTATAGTATTGTTGTGATTGCCTGTGAAAGTCAGCGTGTCCAAGGATTTTAAATAAATGGAAAAAGAGCAATATCGGTCGGTGATTCGATTCTTGTTTTTTGAAGGGAAATCACCCAGCGAAATCAAAGAGCGCTTGGATGCTGTGTACGGTGACTCTTCTCCTTCAATGGCAACTGTGAAAAATTGGTTTAATGAGTTTCAACGTGGACGAACGTCGGTTTTTGATTAGCCACGCGTAGGAGCCCCGAAAATGGCTACCACGGAGAATAACGTGACAAACATCCACGATCTTATATTGGCAGCCCACCGACTGAAGGTGCGCAAGATGGTTGACACAGTAGGTATCTCAAAAGACCGCGTAGGTCATATCCCGCATAAAATTTTGGGCATGATAAAGCTGTTGAAACGATGGGTGCCGCCACAGCACACCCCCACAGCAATGCAAGTTCCGTGTTAACGAGTGAAACGACGATTGTCGCATAAGCCAGTGGTAGGGCGCGTAACTATACGCCATATGGCGGTAAATTCAAAAGGGCTGTAAAATTAACTTTGATTGAGAACTCATTTTAATGTAAAGGAAAATCAATATAACCTTAAAATAACAAAATCCTTATCCTATACGATAATACTTATTATATCGTTGATTGATAAAAGTACATCTGTATGTATTTATCAATCAACGTTTTTAATAATTCGTATACTATTTGAATTTTCTTGTGTTATTTTGAGGTTATATTTATTTTCCATTACATTAAAATGCCAAAGTGGTTTTTTTTTTTTTTTTTTTTTTTTTTATTTTGGCTTAGACTTACCGTCATACTGCCAGACACATAAGGAATACAAGTTATCAAGTTATACAAAACAGGTTTAAAACAAAGATAACAACTAAAAGGTATTAAGTAACACTAAGCTTAACAGCTAAAACTACTAACTACCAAAGGTATTAATTAAAAATATTTAAGGGAATTATAATGATAATTTGCTGTCTTTTAAGAAGTTAATTAAAGAGTTGTATACATCTACAGAACCAAGTGATAATAAATATAGTATATTCCAAGGAGTTGCTACTTTACATTTTAATAAATCATTTATTAATTTAGATGAGTAAATTGTATTTTTAGAACAACCAAAAAATATATGATCTAAATCACTTTCCTCTTCACAATGCTCACATTTATCATTATCCAAAACCTGTATTTTAAATAAATGCTTTGGATAACATGCGTGCCCGAATCGTACTCTAATAATAGAAGTTATGTACTTTCTAGAAGCTCTACAAGAGTTGTACCAAGGAAATTTGGGAATATCGGGCTGAATTAACGAGTATCTATTTTGATTCACAAAAGAGTATTCCTTCCACTGGTAGCTCCACTCCCGATGCAGTGTTGACTTGAAAGAGATTATACTATCAGTCAGTGTTATTTTATGTAGAATACTGGTATCGGATGAAACGCTTTCTTTGGCTAATAAGTCGACATACTCATTATGTTCAAATCCTGCGTGTGCTTTAATCCAGATAAAATGTACATTGATTCCTTTGGTTAAAAGATTTTGTTTAATATGTTTAATTTTATAAATGTATGGGCAGTCTTGGATGTTTGGGGGTCCATATTTACCAAGAGATTTCAATACTGCTAAGGAGTCAGACAAAATTATAATATGGACGAAATCAAATTCAGCTACATATAGTAAAGCTTCATATATTGCAATAGCCTCTGCTGTATAAATCGAAGTCTCCGGTTTCAGTTTGAATTTCTTTTCTATATGTCCCGATGGTATAAAAAAGGCGCATCCAGTTCCATCTGCAGATTTAGACGCATCTGTATATAGAGCTATTGACTCATTGTAACTATTCGTTATGGATAAAAGAATATTTTTATTTAAATATATGTTTTCACTATAATTTGGTACAATAATATCTGTAGGAGAAAAGAAAGAAGAGTACGCGTAGTTTTTGAATAAGTCGTTCGTTTTATCTATATTTTTTAAGAGTACTATATTTTGATTATAAGCTTCACACAGTAAGGGAGATTTCTTTTTTTGCCAATATTTATTGGTTAGATCATGGCAACTTAAAGTCACTATTTTTTGGTATAGAAGAGGGTTAATTAAGTATACTTTCATTAAATATTTTTTGGACAAAAAACTTCGTCTTAGATTTAAAGGAGGTTCCAAGGCTTCCAAATATAAAGCTTGTACTGGAGTGGATCTCATAGCTCCTAGACATATTCGTAAGGCTGAATTCTGTAAAACGTTGATTTTGTTTAGTAGTGCATTACTTGCTGATCCATACAAAACACTGCCGTAATCGAAAATAGATCGTATGTAAGCTTTATAAAATAATAAACTTACTTCAACATCCGATCCCCACCAAGTTCTATTAATTGATTTAAGAAAGTTTATTCCCTTATTACACCTGTTCAACATGTCGTCAATATGTAACTTCCAGGTCAATTTTTGGTCGAGTATCATTCCAAGATATTTAATTTTATTTTTAAAAGAAAATTTATGCCCACCTAAGGTGATTGTGCTAATATTAGGAAAGTTATGTCTGGTAAATAAACAAACTTGTGATTTACTGCATGATAATTCAAAGCCATTTTCAATAAACCATTTTTTATGGAGACCATAGACACTATTCAAGTTTTCAATGGATTGCTGATATTTCTTGTGTTCTGTGTACAAACAGAAATCGTCAGCATATTGTACAACATTAAATGCAATATTGTTAATAGTGATGTTGTGTAGATCTGCTGTGTAAATGTTAAATAAAATAGGGCTCAAAACGGAGCCCTGAGGTAATCCTTTATTATTAAGTCTAGGGCCTATAAGAGTATGATTATTTTTTAAATAAATTATTCTATTTTTATACAGGTTTACAATGTTAGAAGCAAACTGTGATGGAATATTAAAAAATGTAATCATTTTTTCTTGGAGAATTGAAAGAGAGACAGAGTCATAAGCACCTTCGATGTCTAAAAATAAAGCGGGCACATAACTGTTCCTGGAAAAACTGTTCTGAATGTCTACAACAAGAGTTGTTAAGGAATCTAAAGTTCCATAACCTTTTTTAAAACCATGTTGGCTAGCGGGTAAAGGATTTTGATCCCTTAGCCACCAATCCAACCTAATCTTAACCATCCGTTCGAGAGTCTTCAATATACATGATAATAATGATATCGGTCGGTAAGCTTCAGCTAATTTAGGGTCTTTCCCCGGTTTGGGAATAGGAACGACTATAATACGCTTAAAATCTATTATGCTGTTGCCTTCAATAATTATCTGGTCAAATATATTTAAAAGTAATTGTTTTGCGTTATCTGGTAAATGTTGTATCATAGGATATTTGATTGCATCGTATCCTGGTGAGGTACTAACGCGATTATCAAGGGCAAATTCTAATTCAGTTCTCGAAAAAGGTGTAAGGAAAAAATGATTCTGATCAGATGGAAGCGTTTTAGAATTAATAACATCTAACTGGTTATTTACGTAAGGTGGAGCTATTTTATCGAAAAAATCGTCTACCCATGAATTACTTAGAGGTAATGAAAAATTAACTTTTTTCCTATTCATTTTTCTTGCTTGATTCCAAATAAGACTAGATGGAGTTTGTTTATTTAATTTTGAACACCATGCAACCCAACTTTGTTTGGCCTTTAATTTCAGGAATTTTTTGACACGAGCATTTACTTCTTTGCATTTACAAAAATTTTCAGGAGAAGAATTGTTTTTATAGTTTATTAATGCCTTCTTTCTTTCTGCAACGGATTGATCACATTCCGAATCCCACCACGGAGGGGGAGTCCGTTTGCATTTAAATGGTTTATATTCAGAAATAGATTGTTTAGAAGCTTCATTAATACAGTCAATAAGGAAATTATATTTTTCTTGGGTATTTAAGGATGTGTGAGGTTTTTCGTTTAATAAGGTATCAACAAGCTGAGAGTATAATGACCAATTTGCTTTTTTAATGTTCCACTTAGTACTGGGATAAATGGTATTAGCATTAGTTCCCAAGACATCGATCACAACCTTTATAACGAAATGATTTGATCCCAAGGTATCAAGATCTACAGACCACGAAGTTTTATCAAAAAGGGATGGTGAGCAAAACGTGACATCAATCATGGAATCTGAGTTTCCTGGACTCGTTTGGCAAGTTGGTTGTCCATTATTCATTACGACATAATCTAAATTCTGAATTGTCTCCACAATTTGATGGCCTATATTATCATTTTTATATGAGCCCCACAAAGAATTATGTGCATTCATATCTCCTCCAATGATACAAGGGTGTTTTAGTTGAGAAAATAACTTATCCCAATCTTCGGTTTTGGTTTTAGTTTTTGGGCACCTATATACAGAGAGTAAACTTAAATAACTTTGTTTATAGTTGATTTTAATACCACAAGCAAGCAAGTCTTGAATATAATTTTTTTTAATTGTTATGCGCTCAAAAGGAATACCAGTTTTAATTAAAATAGCAACTCCAGAATAGCCGTCATCGCGATCTTCGCGTATCACATTATAACCTCTATAAATATATACAACATCCCGTTTAAACCAAGTTTCACTTATTAAAGCTATGTCAATATCTTCGTTTATTAAAAAGTTAATAAGGCTGTTTTTGTTAGCAACAGCTGATCGAGCATTCCATTGTATTATTTTGAGTTTAGATTTGTTCGTCATTAGATGAGTTATTTTTTAAAATATTATCTAGAACATTATTAATACCTTTAGCTAACAAATTCATGTCAAGTGATTTTGCCTCTTCTAAACAATTAATATTTTGAATAAAACTTGAGAAAAGAAGTACTAAGGAATCTACTAACTTATTTTTATCATTGTCTGTATTAGGAAAACTTTCCTTATTTAAGGGAGGTAAAGGTTGAGACGGTCCAAATCTGAAAGGGATGAGATATGGTGTAGGATCTTCGGAAGTTGGAGATGATACTTTTCTTTTTTTATTTGCACTATACTCAGTGCTTGATGTACTACAGCTTGGTTGGCTAAAACTTTTGGGTTTCTGTAGATGAGGCCTCAATGGCTTGAAATAAGGAGATGTACTAACTTCAGAGGAGTTAGTTAATTTTGGAAATTCTTTGTCTGAATTTGACAATATTTCAAATCTGTTATTAGAAATAAGACCAGAAAATGATGAGTCACTCAAATTTTTTGCCTCCAAATATGAGATTTTATGTTCAATCATGATATTTTTTATTTTTTTTTGATGTTCGAAAAAAGGACAGTTTTTAGAGATCGATATATGCTTATCAGTTTTACAGTGTATGCAATACTTTTTTGTTTCATCACATGTATGTATGTCATTTTTAATTTGTCCACATTGTATACAGTATTCCTGTGTACCTTTACACTGTCTAGAAATATGTCCATATTTGAGGCATTTATAACATTGCGTCACTTTACCCAACAATTTTTCCACTTGGAAAAATACATAATTTATCACAACATAGTTTGGCAAACAATTGCCTTCAAAAGTAATTATAACATTACGTCTAGGGACGTATTCTGT
This sequence comes from Diabrotica virgifera virgifera, assembly GCF_917563875.1. NCBI lineage: Eukaryota > Metazoa > Arthropoda > Insecta > Coleoptera > Chrysomelidae > Diabrotica > Diabrotica virgifera. Next base: position 197,634,862 of record NC_065450.1, on the reverse strand, counting down.
ATTTCCATCCTTTTCTACTTTCCTGTGCATTCTTTTAATATCAATAATTGGTGAACTAGAGCTCATATATTTTTTCAAATAGTCAATATTATATTTGGTATCAACATCGCGTATCAGTCCTTTGATTTCCAAGAGGTGATTTGGAATGTACGCTTTTAAATTATCGTCCTTTAAGTGACTATTATTGACTAAATTGTTTGCATCCAAAATAGATTTGAGGATTACTTTAACACGGTTTCTTCCTATACTTTTAATTTGCTTAATATTATTAATCTTTAATTTTTGATGTAAAATATCTGCAACAACCATTGGATGCAAACGGGAAATATTCTGATCATTGGTCTTCTCAACATAAACACAACAATTTTGAAAGTCGTAACTATTACAATTAATATTAAAAAGTTTTACCTCCCTTGTAGCAGAAGAATTTGTGGTGATAGTTCCTGTATCCATGTCTTGATTACTATCACTAATAACTTCAGCAGTATTTAGTTCGCACACTGGCGTCTTTTTTATATTCTCCCCCATCTGGGGAGAATATTTTCACTTTTGTATCACTATTCTACAATATGTAAATGTTTTTACCCACGATGAAATTTAAATGTTTTAATTGTCACAAAAACTGCGAGCTGAAAGTCAATATTTAGGTACGTTTAACCATGGCCAAATTTTAAACTGTTCACACAAAAGTTAAACACCGTGAAAAGAAGCCTAGGCTGTTTAACCCATAGGACTGAAACTTCTTATCAATGATAATTAAAACCACTATAAAATTAATTTAAGTTAAACTACTAAAAAATTAATTTTTTCTGGAGCTATTTTAGATGCAAACGTATTTGACGTTTATTAATGTCAAAGTTTTTTGGCCAAAGTGGTTAAAGAATTAAAGAATAAAACATAAAATACAATCTTTATTTATAAAAATGTTTATATGTATGTTTATAAAATATGTTTGTTATCAATTATCAATGTAAAAACTTAAACACAACTACCTTATTACACATATATTTACACAATATTATTATTTATTCATCAGTTTAAACAATACCAAAATTGTATACATTTGGAATAAAACAAAACTGCTGTAATTCACTTTACACTTTTTGTTGCTGGATGCACTATTTTGCACTATTTAAACGCTATTTATGAAAAAATAAAACAAATAAATATGGCGTCGTATTTTTTTTTTTTTTTTTTTTTTTTTTTTCAAGGAAATGAAAACTGACAAAGAAGAAAGTGACAGAATACAGAACGAACTGAACGAACGACGTGCAGAAAGCTGCAGAAATGAGACTAGTGGTGCCATCCCGTGCAAGGGCGCAAACTAACAAACGTGCGTTGACCTTGAATATCCCTGTTGCATTGCTATGTGGGGGGTCTACTGTGGGTGCCGCGTTTGCTCACTTCAGACAATAAGCGCAACCGTGAGACCACTTCAAAGCAGTGTTTGACGCAATTTAAGTGTAATCCAAAGGAGTTTTTACGTCGTTTTATAACCGTCGATGAAACATGGATTCACTGGTATACACCAGAAACCAAGGAACAGTCGAAAGAGTGGACAGCACCCGGCGAACGTGCTCCGAAGAAGGCGAAGACTGTCCAATCGGCCGGAAAGGTGATGGCCAGCATTTTCTGGGATTCACAAGGTGTGATCTACATCGACTACTTGGAGAAGGGCAAAACGATCACAGAGCCCTATTATGCCGAATTATTGGGCCGATTCGACGCCGAATTAAAGAAAAAACGACCCCATTTGGCAAAGAAAAAAGTGCTCTTCAACCATGAGAACGCACTGGCTCACACCTCCGCCGTCGCCATAGCCAAATTGGTCGAATTGGGCTACGAATTGTTGCCCCATCCACCGTATTCTCCAGATTTGGCTCCGTGCGACTACTATTTGTTTCCAAACTTGAAGAAGACACTCGCTGGGCAGAAAGTTAAGTCGAATGGGGAGGAAATTTAAGTCATCGCCACCACGGAAGCCTATTTTGCAAACCTCGAGAAAAGGTATTTTTCAGACGGGTTACAGAAGTTGCAGCATCGCTGGGTCAAGTGTATCGAGCTAAAAGGAGACTATGTAGAGAAATAAATTGCCACTTTTCCAAAATTTTCCTTTTTCTTTTGTAGGCTAAGTACTTATCGGTCTGCCCACGTATGCGTGGCAAAAATAACAGTTTGCAAAAGATTATTTTGGATCTGAATCCACGAGCCTATTATATGCCTAATGTCCAACAGAATTGATGGTTTAAAGCCATTGTATAAAAATTTGTCAAAAATCTATGGTGTTTTATGTGATATAGTAGGGGAGGAAAGTATGCTAAATGTGCAATCACTCGAGCGCTTTGGGGACCTCTTGGGTTGTGAAGAATAGGTCCTAAAACAAAAAAAAGTTAAGTAAAGTTTTCCATTTTATTGGGAACTTGCCCATTTTTAATTTAATTCTTCATTTCCAACAATCTTACTTATCATATTTATTTTTACGTAAGGAATCCAAATCTGCAATAAAAAATGGGGCTCCCATTTAATATTTTAAAGTAACCCCCAGCCCACCTCCATGGGGGGTCGTGTTTGGTTCCATTCGATAGATTTTTCAAAAATATTGAATAAGTGTATTTTTCACTTTTTCGATCTGATGTTCATTTCGTGAAATATCGCGGGATTCGTATTTAAAATATTAAATTTACCCCCTAGACCTCTCCATGGGAAGTCGTGTTTGGTATCATTCGATAGATTTTTGAAAAATATTGAGTAGGTTTTTCTTAGTTTTTCGATCTGTCATTCATTTCGCGAAATATTCACTTTTTTCAGGTTTCTCCCCATGTAATAATCTGACGCGCTCGAGTAACCGCAAAAATCCCCGCTTGGGCTCCCCTACCATAATACATCGGGATAAATTTGATGTTGATTCAAAATATCAAGCTAGATGTTTAGGAGATAAAATATCAACATTTACATTCAAATGCGCAGTCCTCATATTATGGTCTGAAGTTCTGATGAGTTAACTTCGTTGGCAATATTTTATAATCAAAGACAATGAATAGGACTTTTCATTCACAGTCATTTGTTTCGAGCTTCTGTTATATGTCGTATAATCCGTGTATATTAAATATTATACACAAATTATACAACACACCACAGACGCTCCAACCAACTGACAATCGATGAAAAGCCCTATATTCAGCTGGCCTTAATTGCTTTAGAACAAAGATTTGAGATAAACCCAGTAACAACAGGTGAAGGAGTAAATGAGACATGGGCAAAAATAGAATACAATATATTACAAGCCGCAAAGGAAAGCATAGGGGTCAGAAAAATTAACCAGAATGCTACAAAAATATCAAAGCCCTGGTTCAATACTGAAATAAGAGATCTAGCGTATGAGAAGAGGAAAGCATACCTACAATAATGCACTAACAAAACACCAAACAATTACCAACAATACAGAGACACAAGAAATTACATCAATTCTAAGATAAGAAATATAAAAAGGGAATATTGGACACGCTTTACCAAAGAAATGGAACACGATTTGTATGGGGCGCAAAGAAAAGTTTGGAAAATATTAAAAAATAGGAAAAAAACCCATTAACGAATATAGAAGTTTAAATAAAATAGAAGCAGAACAATGGACCGCCTATATAGAAGAACTATATAAGGAAGATACTATAGTACCTGAAGAAGAGGAAGAAACAGGAAATGAACACGAATCCAACATAGACACAGAACCAGAAATCACAAAAGAAGAAATAGGGAATAACATACGTAAATTAAAAAACAGAAAAGCACCAGGACCCGATGGAATACCAAATGAACTCCTGAAATACAGAGGAGAAACCTTAATCGAAAACATAGAGATCCTCTTTCAAGAAATAATATGTAGCAAGCGTGTACCAGACCAGTGGAGGACGAGTATAACAATACCTATACACAAGAGAGGAAACAGCAAAGACCCTAGCAACTACCGTACCATCACCTTGCTGAGCACAACTCTTAAATTCTTAACAAAAGTACTTGCCAATAAAATAAATGAAGAATACACAATAAGTGAGGAACAACAAGGTTTTCGGAAAAATAGGTCCACAATAGACGCCATATTCATAGCCAGACAAATTGCTGAGATAGCACTGCAATATAATAAACCTGCATTTATGTGCTTTATAGATCTGACTAAGGCCTTCGATTGTGTAAGATTGGAAGATGTGCTAAGATTGTTATAGGAGAAAAATCAGCCCAACAAGATGATAAGGATAATTAAATACATAAATACGAAGAACAAAACCAGAATAAAAGTCGAGAATGAACTAATATCGGAAGTAGAAATCAACTCGGGTAGAAAACATTAAAGGTACTAGAAAAGAATATAAGATGGCAGAAAAACAAATAAAAATCCTCTGTTATGCTGACGACGCAATCTTAATCTCCGATAACAAGGATAACCTACAGCGAATGGCACAAACTTTCAATACAGTGGCGAAGAACTACAACATGAAAATATCAACAGCCAAGACAAAATCCCTGGTAGTGTCAAGGGAACCCATAAGATGCAAATTAGTAATTAACAACGAACTAATTGAACAAGTCTCGAGATTCCAATATCTGGGAATCGAAATATGTAGTTATGAAGATGTTAAAGAGAGCGTCCGAAAGCAAACAAATAAAGCCAATTACGTGTCAGGATGGCTGATGGATGTCATCTGGAGAAACAAAGATATGAGGCTGGAAGGGAAAGGACGCATATACAAATCATGTGTAAGACCGATCATGACGTACGCGATAGAAACAAGAGGTGACACATTAGAAACCAAGAGGATACTCAGAACATCAGAAATGAGAACGCTGAAGTCAATAACTGGGAAAACACTGAGAGACATAATACCAAATGACAGAATAAGAGATCTCTGTAACATACAAGATATAGTACGGTGGGGAAGACAGAGACGACGAGAGTGGAATCAGCATGTGACGAGAATGGACAGCGAGAGAATATAGCCACGGAGAGGTATAGCCACGGATTCGAAGCCAACAGGCAGGAGACCAATAGGAAGGCCCTTTAAAAGGTGGCGAGATAGCTGGCAGTCAACATCACAGCTACGAATACAAGCTCAAAATCGGTAAGGAACAGGCCAAGAGGCCTATTATATGAAGAAGAAGAAGAAGAAGAAGAGAAAGAAGAAGAAGAAGAAGAAGAAGAAGAAGAAGAAGAAGAAGAAGAAGAAGAAGAAGAAGCAGAAGAAGAAGAAGAAGAAGAAGATCAATTCTCGCTCTTTGTGCATGGTATCTAGCACATGTTCGTTAGATATATGTGCTGTCCACGGGATTTTGAGCATGCGACGGTAACACTACCTACAATTTTTTATTTTTGTTGTCCAGGTTTCACATCCATAACAAAACTGGCCACACGTAGCACTTCAATACTCTTGGACGTGTAATAAATGACAAACTTCTACTGCTCAATACAGAACGCCAACTAATAAAGATTTTTTGTGTAAGTTCTATCACTTTCAACCCTGCAGTCAATCCAGCTACCCAGATATCTAAAGTGTTCCACCCTTCCACTAATTCATATACTGAGGGTTTAACGAAATATGCTCCTACGCCAATTATTTGGCATTGTAAATGCAATATACTCAGAAAACCTTTTTCACTTTTATGAAAGACGGCAATAATAAACTTTGTAGAATGAATAAAAGAACAATCGCCTTATATTTCGTAATAGTCCGTGGCAATTCTTCCAACGAGCAAGATCAAGAAAATGTATCGGCTGAAACAATACCGCCAAGAATAATAACAACTACATACGAGAGCTGAAGGCGTGGTGAAAGAGTTCGAAAAAACGCGACAAGGTTGCATATCTGTATAAAACAGGAACTTTAAGATATATCTAATAAAAGTTGTATCTCACGCATCATATATCAGTTATATTCCAGTTTCGTATTCAGGTGAAAGATCCAGCATGAAGCTTGTGGTAATTGTTTACATATTTTTATTTAGTTATATAATGAAAAGGGGTGGGTCCGGGTGGTGTTGGTATGTCGGTTGTTGATTAGGGACAAGAAATTATTGTAATGATGCAATTATATTAAAAATATTATAATGTATTTTAGTTTTGTTCTTTCATATTCTATTCAATATTTTTAATCTATTATTGTTTTTACAAAAGTGTCTTTGTAGTAATTAGCTCATCATCGGATTTCAATTTAAACATTTCATGTTGTAATTGAAAAAAGTATTTTCTTTTGATATGTTAGAAACAAAACAAACTGATTTTTCTCATTGTTCTTTGTCTAATGACAATTTTCTTCTTCTTCGTTCTTTATATAAGCAATTTTCCTTGTTCATTCTATGGAAGACTATCACTCCATCTATTGCACGGTCAGTTGATACTTCTACATTTTGTTCTGATCTCGTCACTTCTTATTCGGTATATCAGTGTATTTCCTGTAATTTATTTTTCTGCGTATTCTCATTTAAATTATAATAGTTTTTATAATATTCAACGGGATCTCTTTATTATCCTTGTGATCAATACTTTCTCTGTAATCTGTTTTATGACGAATATTGCATCTTCACACGACCTTCCCGTAGTAAAACCTTGTTGCTCATCTGCTAAGTTTATGAGCTGATTCATTTTTCTTGCAAAATTCTTGTTGTAAATTTTAGGGTAGTATTTAGCAAATTAATGCCTCTGTACCTATTTGGTTATTACTTATCATTCTTTTTGCTTAATAGTCCAGAAAGCCACTGCGCATCCGCTAGGGAAAATATTCTAATTCGGATTTTTTGCACAATCTTACTTAAAAAGGACTCCTTTTAACAAATGTTCATGTTGCCAGGACCAAAAGGTGGTCAAACATTTTTTAAACGTTTTTTTTTTTGTTTTTTCCTAAAATTATTTTTTTTGCATGAAAAAAGTTATTTTAGGTTTTTTGGATCATTCCAAACAGAAAAGGTCTTTAGTGAATTTTCTCTAAAATTGATAGTTTTTGACATATAAGCGATTAAAAATTGAAAAATTGCGAAATCGGCCATTTTTAACCCTCAAAAACTATGTGAAAAACTGAAAATTTGAATGTTGCCAAGTTAGGTAGATATTCTTTAAACGTCGATTGATGAAATCCCGAAGAGTTTTTTGCAATATAATATTCAGAACTCCTTTGTTTTTTAATTGCTAATCAAGCGTGCGCTACACTATTTTCCACCGACAGTATGGTGCAAATTAAAGGAATAAATTCGTTATTTCGTAAACCGGCGACTTTAAGGAAAAATCCCGAAACAGATCTATTTTTATTTTTAAGTTATGATATTGTGGCATATATGGTATACTAGTGACGTCATCCATCTGGACGTGATGGCGTAATCGATGATTTTTTTAAATGAGAATAGGGGTCGTGCGCTAGCTCATTTGAAAGGTTCTTCAATTCTCTATATAGTAATATAATCATTTACATAATTATTTATACAGGGTGTCCAAAAATTTTTTATTAAATTAAATTATTTGCCAAAAAAAAGAAGTAGAAGGACACCCTGTATAAAAAAAGAATGTGTGTGTACTTTGTACGCACGTAATAAGTTATACTTCTATTATATGATTTAAACGAAATTAATATACTTTTTATTTATATTTTGTTTAAATATTAAACTAATTTATACTTACTACTTCTCAAACATTTTTATTAGAACAGTGCCAAAAATTAAAATAATAAAAGAATGAAACACACACAAACACATTAAACAAGCCACAAATGATGTCTGAACATTAATTGTCGAAAATTTTTTAACTAAATACGTATTTTCTGAAAATACAATTATATAATAAATATACTTACAATCATAAAATGTATTAAAAAAAAACAAAAAAGAAAGTTTCTATTGGGACTCGAACCAGCGCTGATAAGAGCGGTTGGTATTGGAATTCATTCGCCTTCTCCGCTTAGCCACGGACACTATGTGTCATTATTTACGAAGATCGACTAACTAAACGGATTAAACTTGTGATATTTTGATATTTTTAAAATTGATCAAATTATTTTAATTTTGAATTGAAATGATTTAGAATTGAAAAATACAACAAAACATAGAGTAAAAAACAATATATTAGGTGAATATTGATAGAAATTTTGATGGTTATCAAATTATATAAATAAAAGTATTACATACTATGTATTTTGGCAGATCAAATAGGTAGGATTATACCCATGATACATTAACAATTATTACGTACCTGTTGCTTTTAAAAACTATTTAAAAGTCACTACAATATTATAAACTTTTTTGTTTCTGTCCTCACAACAATAAAACTAATATATTATAATATACATTTGTTTACCTTTGCCTTTACCTCCAAACCACAGCTGCCATATCGGATAATTTTTGACATGTCATTTGAACATCCAATCAGAACAAAGTTATAATGCGCATGCGCCGATCTGATAGGTATTAACATATAAAAAAATCACCCTCTATCGCCGGTAAAGAAGTATAACTTCAATAATTATATAAATAATTACATTACTGAATAGAGAATTGAAGAACCTTTCAAATGAGCTACCACACGACCCCTATTCTCATTTAAAAAAATCATCGATTACGTCATCACGCCCAGACGGATGACGTCACTAGTATACCATATATGCCACAATATCACAACTTAAAAATAAAAATCGCCCTGTTTCGGGATTTTTCCTTAAAGTCGCCGGTTTACGAATAACGAATTTATTCCTTTCATTTGCACCATACTGTGTCGGTGGAAAATAGTGTCGCGCACGCTTGATTAGCAATTAAAAAACAAAGGAGTTTTGAATATTGTATTGCAAAAAACTCTTCGGGATTTCATCAATCGATGTTTAAATAATATCTACCTACCTTGGCAACGTTCAAATTTTTAGTTTTTCACATAGTTTTTGAGGGTTAAAAATGGCCGATTTCGCAATTTTTCAATTTTTAATCGCTTATATGTCAAAAACTATCAATTTTAGAAAAAAGTCACTAAAGACCTTTTCTGTTTGGAATGATACAAAAAACCTAAAAAAACTTTTTTCCATGCAAAAAATATAATTTTAGGAAAAAAACAAAAAAAAAACGTTTAAAAAATTTTTGACCACATTTTGGTCCTGGCAACATGCAAATTTGTTAAAAGAAGTCCTTTTTAAGTAAGATTGTGCAAAAAATCCGAATTAGAATATTTTTCCTAGCGGATGCGCAGTGGCTTTCTGGACTATAACAAGATTAGCTCGTTTGTCCTCCATTCTCCTGGTATTTTATTGTGTCTTATAATCTTGTTAACTAATGTCAATTGATCCGTCATTGCCGCTCCGCCTATTTCAATAATTTATTTTAATTCATTTGGTGTTCCATCTTTATCTGCAGCTTTTTCTGTTCTGTTCTTTATTTTCAAGTGTTTTTTGTACTTCATGGTTGCTTATATGAACTTCTTCGTTTATATTCATTTATGGTGTTTGTGGTTTCAACGTAATTTTTGTTCCTTTATAAATAACTTCTTTAGATGGTGAAACCATGTATCCTTTTCGATGTGTTTCAGGTCTATATATATTCCTTCACCTACCATCTTTGAAATCATATAAATTATAAAACACCATATTTCTGTTTGTAAACCATAAAAAACGTGCGCTAGTTCTTTTAATAAGCGTTCCCAGTGTTCGTTTTTAATTCCTCTTCCAATTGCATTTCAGTTTAATTTACATATATTACAGTTTCATTTATTATTCTCTTCTAATCTTGGTACGCTTAATTCTGAAGCTATTTATTTGTGACATTTATGTAATTTACTATTCTAAAATAAATAATAAATTACTATTCTAATTGGGAAATAAGCTACAATTTAACTTGAAAAATGATTTTATTGACGTTTCGATTACCACTTCGGACGTCGTTATCAAAATACAAAATGTTATTGCTTAGTAAAAAAATTCTTCTAATAATTCATATCGGCAATTCAGACATACCTATATTATACTTTATGACTATTATTATACAGATTATTTAAAATGACATTGCCAATATTTATGAGTTGCGTACCTGGGACGACTTCATTGAAAGATAGTTCATTCGATCACAAGAAATCAACTTTAACTCAAGAATATATGTCACAAAAAAATCATAGCATGTGATTTGTCTTTAAAAAGACAACCACATGAAATGGTCACAGTAAAATTATGGTGTTAATGATTCAATAGTAAATCACGAGGAAAAACCAGGAAAAAATAAAAACTTTTTCAAGTTAAATTGTGGCTTATTTTCCAATTAGAATAGTAAATACTTTCTCCGCAGTCAATATCTTATCAACTGTATTGCTTATAATGATAAAATAAAAATATTGACAGTTCAAAAATGTGAAAATAATATCTTCATTGTGACACATTATTGCACTGTGTGTGGCCTAATTTTGGGCTGGAAAACGTATCTTTACGCATTTTTACAAAATATTGGAATATGCTTAATTCGTAGAACAATTTTATCACTTGTTTTCAATACAGATTTCAATCCTCTACAAAGAGTTTCTAATGTCTTTTGATGTAAAATAATTAGGGAAGCAGGAATTCAACAGTTTACAATTTTACATTGAGTTTCCTATGGCCCGTTTTCCAATTCACCAACCGGTAAATCCTAGTTTACTTTATATTTTTGAATTTGTAATTTTGGTGTTGTTTCCCGTAAAAACTTATTTTGAATTATTCATGAAAGTTGTACATCGTACCTATGGTAGGAGTTTAAATAAGAATATATATTTATAAGGTAGGATAAAACGTTAAAATTTCATTATGTATTAACGTAATAATAATGTTGATGGTATTTTAGAATGGCAGGTACAGAGGTACAGGTTGTAGTGTGGCCAAATTTATTAGGTACCTAATATTTAAATTCTTACAATAAATTATACAAGTAATTCTAATTCACATAATCCTAGCTGACCTCTAAGGATAGTACCTATGTATTCAATAGTTAATACAGTATTAATGGAAATGCATAGACAAATTTTCAGTGCAGAATGGAGATTGAAGTGCTAGATTTCCGTAAATATTGCGGGCGGAGGTAAATTCCTCACCAACCAGTAAAAACATATAATCCGACAGGTATTTTCCTCACCAAATTTAAGGGTTCCTATTAATCCGGTAGGTATTTTCCTCACCAACTAACTCAGGTAATAAAATAAAAATATAGATGTAATTTAAGAATGATTATTATGAAAGCATCCAAAATGCGAATAATAGACATTAAATTCCTTACATTATAATAATAGTTTATAATATAGATAATAAGTAAAATGTATAAATTATTATTTAATATTTACTATTATACTAAGAGACACACTTTACAAAATCCATTTGATTTGATTAGACTGATATTAATAAATTTTCTACATTTATTTTTCAATTTCAGTTAACTTCTTTATCTTTGATAGGTTTAGCAATATGCAAACTTTAAATTTTAACAGACTTTTAACATATATGGATGAATGCGTATTATAAAACGATGAACTAAAATGCGACTGAAAAGATTGGCAAGCATTCGTAGTACGAATAACCGAAGAGTTTACCTCTGCTCACAAATATAGGGAGAATATGGTATTTTCGTCTACATAAGTTTCAACTAAATAATCAACATATTATCTAAAATTTCATTTTCTAGTTTGCATGACATTAAATCAAACACAAAACAATCTGATACGTCTTCTGGTTTTATATATAATATGTAAGGCCAAAAGTCTGTTTGAGCCACTTACCTGCTTCAGAATCATTTTGTATATTCTGATGTTAAATCAAGAGACTGAATTTTTCTATACCAAGCTTGGTGTAGGTGAAATCTACAACCATGTATTTCAGTGTTCGGACACATTTGAATGACTGCATTATGTATAGCCTTTTCACAATCTACAAAAATTTTACTAGGATTGATTGGTGGGAGGGGCGATCAAAAATCTTCAAAAATTGCGTTACGTAATACGTGAACGCCCCATTACGGTGCGTTACATAGGGGGGACGGCGGGGTCAAAAATCTTCAAAAATTGCGTTACGTAATACTTGAACGCCCCCAAACTCAATTTTGAGAGCTTTAAAAATTTCTGATTTTAATAAATAAAAAAATTGTTGTAAGTTTCTGTTTTTTGTTTGGCAGTAAACAGTATATCTAATAAAGATATAATGCCCATATACATAATGCCCATTACTTAACCCAAGACTAGTGAATAATTGCAAATAATATGTGGTACAGTAATGACCGGTTGCACCAACAGATCTTAAGCTTAAGTCGAGAATATCATAAGAATTAATATAATATAATTATAATATATTACAATAAGAATACCATAATATAATAATAGATATAATTGATACGAAGGTAAGAATCTAAAATTATGGTGCAACGTAAGTGATACTCAAGGAGGCCCTATCTATAAGTAGAGCTTAGCTAAGCTGGAGCTTAAGATATGTTGGTGCAACCAGGCATAAGAAATGTACCATACATACAAGAGGGGCAACATTACGAAATAAATTCATTTTCTCTAAAATGGACGATTTTGGAGAAAAATGTCGAAACAGGTGGATTTTTATTTTTAAATTACAATTTTTTGGCCTATATTTCATACTAGTGACGTCATCAATCTGAACGTGATCACGTAGTCGATAATTTTTTTAAATGGGAATAGGGGTCGTGTTGTAGCTCATTTGAAAGGGTGTTTAATTCTCTCTTCGGTAATATAAACATTAACATATTTATTTGTAGAGGGTGGCCAAAAAAATAATTCTTGGATTAAATTAATTGACACAAAAAGAAGAATGTATTTAATTTATTTGACTCAAAATACATTATATTGCTGCCAGAGAATAGAAAAAAATGTTTATTTGGCAAATAAACATTGCTTTTCGCTTAAATTAAATGTTCGAATTGCCTAGAGGCAGGTGAGAGGTTGTTTGAGATTTAATTTAAGTGAAAAGAAATGTTTATTTGTAAAATAAACATTTTTTTCTACTTGCTACTCTGACAGCAGTACAATGGATTTTTAGTTAAATAAAGAACATACCTAAATTCTTCTTTCTGCGTCAATTAATTCAATTCAAAAATTATTTTTTTGATCACCCTGTATAAATAATGATTATATTATTGAATAGAGAATTATTTTACCTTTCAAATGAGCTACCAAACGTGACTAGTATGAAATATATGCCACACAATTTTAATTTAAAAATAAAAACCGACCTGTTTCGGAATTTTTTTCCAAAATCGTCCATTTTAGAGAAAATTAATTTATTCCATAATTTTTACCCTCTCTGTATAAAATTCAATGTGGCTAAAAGTCTTATATTTGTTTCACAACTAAATACAATTATCTTGCTTTTGACACAGTTTATAAAGAGAAAATTTTCCCCCTTGGTTGTTTTTTGAGCACAGCTCTTCACAAATTCTTGAACCTCATCAATATTAGAAGGAGGTTGACTAGGCATCATTTTTCGTCGATAAATATATAAATATATTTTCTTATTTAACTGACATCAATCGTAGTAATTGTTTCAGTCAAATTACCTGCAAGCTCTTGACGTATAATTTTTGCTGGTTTTTCAGTTAGATTCTCTTCGGATTTACGTTTATACAAAAGTTAGAAACAATTTTTAGAAATATCTTCTGACGATCTTGTTCATGATTATGTTGTAGGCTACTTCGAGATATTGTAAAATTTGCACCAATAGTAAACAATTTCGCACTACAAGTTGTTTCATTACACCTCCAGAACACTTCTTCACTTCTTAAAACTTTCATTTTATAAAAAATTAAATTTTCAAATACCAATAAAGGTTTACCGCAATTACTTTCTATTAAACATGCCATTTTTGTCAAAATTCCAATTGTGACTAAAAATAAAATACTATAATCAATTAACTAATTATTATTATAGGTACCTACTGTAATTTTATAGTAGATAAATAATTCCCTGAATGCCTTTTAGTAAAATCTACCTGAAAAAACCATTTCCAAATGAACGATAGATCTAAAAACTAAAAAATATGTGCTCAATATTTGTCAAAAATCTATCGAATGATACTAAACACGACTCCCTCGGAGAGGGGTGGAGTGTAAATTTAAAATTTTAAATACGAATCCCGCGATATTTTGCGAAATGAACATCAGATCGAAAAACTGAAAAATACACTTATTCAATATGTTTTAAACATCTATCGAATGGCACCAAACACGACCCCCACGGAGGTGGTGTGGAGGGTTACTTTAAAATTTTAAATAGGAGTCCATTTTTATTGCAGATTAGGATTCCTTACGTAAAAATAAGTAACTTTTATTTGAAACATTTTTTCGAATTATGGATAAATGGCGCTATAATCGGAAAAAACGATTGTTGGAAATGGAAAATTAAATGAAAAATGGAAAGTCCCCACTAAAATGGAAAACTTTACTTATCTTTTTTTGGTTTTACTCTTCACAACCCAATAGGTTCCCAAAGCGCTCGAGTGACTGCACATTTAACATACTTTCCTCCCATACTATAATATTTGGATATTAATATTTGGATATTGGTTATTGAATGCGACAAATTTAATACTACAGCTAAAGAATAAAGCAGAAATATATAAAATTTATTATTGTTGCAGCTTTGGCTCCTAGCCCTCTCGGGCTACATCATAGTTGTCCAGTGTCATCTTCATACTATCGTAGCAAACCCAGGAGGCATCGGTGGTATATATAAAGGACCTGATTCAGAAACGATAGTTAAGGGCCCAGATGGCAGCGTTATCACTTCCCAAGAAAAAGGAGGCCTTATAGCGACTGAACAAAAATTAGAACCCATCGTAGCTGCTGAACCTGCTGTTCTTGAAGTAGCTCAACCAATCGGTCCTGAGTATATAGAAGATGGTCATGTTATTCCGTTGGGATACTCCGAAACGGTGATCGGGCCTGCTGGACCGTCTTTGGTTGAAGATGGGTACATTGGACCAATCGTGCAGTCCAATCCAGTCAGTCCAACTCTAGTAGCGCCTTTGGAACCTTTTATACCCGGTACCGTCGCTCCACCAATACAATCAGTAACTCCATTCCTAACAACTAGACGCTTAGATATTCAAGGGACTGTAGCTCCACCTTTAGCGCCGTCTGTACATCTTGTTGCTCCACCTCCACATCTACATCCTATTCCACCAGTAGTACCAGTAGCTCCAGTTGTACAACCTGTAGTTCCAGTGGTAGCACCAGCAGTCCCTGTAGGGCACAAGGTTGATATTGTTGAACAAGATCCACATATTATCGAAACAAAAATCATCGATGCTCCTGCTATTGAGCCCAAAGAATCTACTGACTTAGTAGGACCTTCTGGAAGCATTTCTACACGAGGATCTGAATCTGTAGTTTCTGGACCTGCTTCGACTACCATTACAAGTAATTATGTACTTATTATTATTTCTTGATTATTACTAAATTTAAAGTATCTCAAAATTTATACTTCTTCTTCTTTTTATGCAATTCACTAATAAATGTTCGCGATTACGTCTGACCATTTGTCTCTATCCCTTGCAGTATGTATTAGGTCTCCTATGTTTCTTAGTCCTGTCCATTGTTTGACATTACGGAGCCATGCCATTTTCTTCCTGCCCACTCCCCTTCTTCCTTCGATCTTTCCTTTAATTAAGGTTTGCAGAAACTGGTATCTTTCGTTTCTAATTAGGTGACCCAGGTATGCCGTTTTTCTCTGTTTAATTGTGCATAGCAGTTGTCATTTCAATTCTCCTCAGGATCTCTTCATTTGTTATTCGTGCGATTCAGGGAACTTACTTTAAGGATTCGTCGATAAATCCACATCTCAAATGCCTCTAGCTTGTTCATTGTGTTTATTTTTAAAGTCCAACCTTCCATGCCATATACGAGCACCGACTATATATAGCATTTCGTAACTCTTAATCTTAGGCTTAGGTCAAAGTCAGAGTTCGTAAAGACGTTTCTGAATTTCATGAATGCACTTCTGGCCCTTTCTATCCGACATTTAATTTCCATATCCGACATCCAGTCTTCACATAGCCAGAATCCCAGGTACTTAAACTTCCCTATGCGCTCTACATCTTGGTTGTTATATAGTCTTTATTATTGGCATTATAATGCTAGTCTTGCATATTGATGTTGACATAATTGACGGCTGATTATAAGGAACTTCGTCTTTTTGATGTTGATGCTAAGTCCCATGTTCTCACTATATTCTCCAATTTTATTAAGAAGGTTTTGGAGGTCTTATATATTGTCTGCTATTAAAACCGAGTCATCCGCATATCGTATACTCTTAACCCAGGTACCATTTACTTTGACGCCGCTTTCGCATTCCTCATGAGCTTCCTGGAAGATACTTTCTGAATATAAATTGAACAGTAGTGAGGAGAGAATGCATCCCTGTCTTACACCTCTGAGAATTTTTTGAGCTTGCGTTGTTTCATTATCCACCTTGACGACAGCTGTTTGATTCCAGTAAAGAGCTTCTATGCAACGAATGTCTTTTTGATCTATGCCGAGTTGTTCTAGTATATGTACGAGTTTATGATGTTGTACTTGATCGAAGGCTTTTTCATAATCTATAAAGCACATCATTACATCTTTCCTTTAATCGTAGCAGTTCTGAGCTAGCATTTGGGTTGCAACTAGTGCTTCCCTGGTACCCAGGCCTTTTCGAAATCCAAATTGTGAGCAACAAATAACCTTATTGCATTTTGTGAAGATTCTTTAGTGAAGAACTTTAAGGAATATTTTTAAAAGAATGGCTCATCAGACTTTTCAGTCGGTGGTCTTGACACTTTGTTGCGTTGTTCTTTTTTGGCAAAGGAATAAAGGTAGATACAAGCCATTGGACAAGGAATTTTCCTTTTTTATAGATTTGGTTGAAAAATCTTTGGAGCATCGTAATTCCCTCTTCATCTAAAAATCTGAGTAACTCAACAGGAATTTGATCAGGTTCAATTGCTTTCCCGTCTTTCGGGATTTATACTATCTATATGTAATTCTTCTTAAAATATCATTTTAGAAAAATACTAGTACTATATTATCATCCAGGTACAAGTTAATACAACTGTTGAAAAAAATGTGTTGAAATATATTTATTAAAATCTTGAAGAGAAGTATCCCCATTTCACAAATATGGTCTAGAGGTAACAAAGTATTAGACTCTAAGAATGTACCACAAAAACTTTTTTTATTCAAAAGTTCAATCTTACAAAAGGACGGGTTTCGGCCAAACACGAGCCATCATCAGCTAATACAGGAACACAACATAGAACTGGCCCAACATGAAAGAGGACGAATCGCTTGGTTTAAAACAAATAGTATTACACAAACAGTCTTAAATTGGTATTAAATGATTTACATCATGTTTTTTGTAAAAGATCGATCGATTCTTCCTCCTTCCTATTGGGTCAGTTCTATGTTGTGTTCCTATATTAGTCCAGGTCGCATCTGTTTTGAGAATGGACGTTGAGAGGTGACGAGGTGACTCAAATTTTTTTGCAGAAATTGCTTGAAAGTAACTCAAATAATAATATTTAATTTATCCTCCCTCTCAAAAAGGTCCGGAACATTGTTTAAATAATTAAAATGTCAAAAAATGAAGAAAAAATTCGATTTTTTTCTTGGTTTTTTTATTATAACTTTAAAAGTATTCATCTTCGAGAAAAGTTGTATTGACATAAAAGTTGCGTAATTAAATTTCCTACAATATAGAATTGGTTAAAAATTTTAAAAAATAGTCACCCTTGTTGCAAAATAGCAATAATTGCGAAAAAAACCATACAAAAACAAGTATTCGCATTTTACGTTTTTCAACCATTTATGCTAACTTAGGACCTTCATATTTTACCCAGAAAAACTTTATGATATAGTAAAACAACACTGTAAATTTCATTAAGATCGGTTTAATAGATTTTGCAAAATAAATTTTGCAATCCAGCTTTCGCAAAAGAATTCATTTTTTTAAAATGTTGCAGGACTGAAAGCAAAGCAGATAGCAAGTTGATTTTTTTTTTGCTTATAGAAGTGTACTGTACCTTTCATTTGCAATTTGCAAAATTAAAATCGATTAATTACCACGGCGTCAGAAAATTTTTTAAATAAACATTAATTTTTGGTGCTACGCGCAGGACAGCGGTGTTTGATTCACACAGGTTGATTTCCACCAAAATTTCTTTTAATCATTATCTAATATATTATTTTCTTACTCTATATTTTGTTGTATTTTAATATTTTAATTCCACAAAAATCAAACTAATTTTATTATTGTTTGTGAAATATTGTATAAACAATTGCATATGTTTAAAAATAATGAACTTTTATTCTCTAAGTTAAAATATATGAACAAAGAAAATGTTTGCTAAAAAAAGTGTTATTTCAAAAGATAGAGTATGTGTTTTTATTTTGCAATAAACAGATTTATTTATTTATATCGAAATGTAATAAAAATTAAAATGTATCAACCATTATCAAAGGTCATTGGAATGCCCAATCAGAGCAAACTATCCGCTGTCCCAGTACTTACATTAATTATTGGTAGCACCAATAATTAATGTTTATTTAAAAAAATTCCTGACGCCGTGGTAGTTAATCGATTTTAATTTTGCAAATTGTAAATGAAAGTTACAGTACACTTCTATAAGCAAAAAAAATTTCAACTTGCTATCTGCTTTATTTTCAGAATTGTAACATTTTGAAGAAATGAATTTTTTTTGCAAAAGCTGGATTGCAAAATTTATTTTGCAAAATCTATTAAACCGATCTTAATGAAATTTACAGTATTGTTTTACTGTATCATAAAGTTTTTCTGGCTGAAATATGAAGGTCCTCAGTGTAGCATAAATGGTTGAAAAACGTAAAATGCGAATACTTGTTTTTGGATGGTTTTTTCGCAATTATTGCTATTTTGCAACAAGGGTGACTATTTTTTAAATTTTTAACTAACTCGATATTGTAGGAAATTTAATTACGCAACTTTTATGTCAATACAACTTTTCTTGAAGATGAATACTTTTAAAGTTATAATCAAAAAACGAAGAAAAAAATCGAATTTTTCCTTCATTTTTTGACATTTTAATTATTTAAACAATGTTCCGGACCTTTTTGAGAGAGAGGATAACTCAAATATTATTATTTGAGTTATTTTCGAATAATTTCTGCAAAAAAATTTAAGTCACCTCTCAACGTCCAAATGTACTAATATTTTTACAGATGCGCCCTGGTCTATATTAGGCCCGGCGCAAATTGAACCTAAGCTAGACATAACCTGCGCCGGCAGGACGGGTGACCCGTGCATTTATTTTTCTAGCGTGCCGCATATTAAACACAACACAACACAACCCAACCGTTGGCTATCGACGTGGCGAATAGAGACGGGCAAAATCAGTGCGGATATGTAACGGTTACTTTTGATACCGGTTCTCAGAGGTATATATGTATCGGTTTTAGACAGTCTTTCGACGTTGTCCGATTCCTAACTTCCACGTCCTTCTATCATCCCATTGGCCAATACTGACTACAAAATACTGATATATCTGATCCTTGTACTGAATTGAGTAGGCAACTTAAAATCGGTATTTCCGTAACTGTAACTAGTAACGTTTTAAAAATATCTTACACGTCCCTAAATAGTGGTAGCGGTATGACTTTCGAAAACATCGAATTTGCTCATAAGCGGGTGCATAAAAAGATATCTTACACTAAGGGCCGGTTGCTCGAACGCTAATCAACAATGATCACTATCAAATATTTAATTACTGTCACCAACTGTCAATGTCAACTTTGGTTGGGTTGCTGAAAACCAAAAACAATTATGAGATTAGTTAATCAATTAACATAACAATTATTAACATAATTGATTAACTAATTTCATAATTTTAATCAATAATTATGTTTTCAGCAAACCCAATCAAAGTTGAAATTGACAGTTGTGACAGTAATTAAATATTTGATAATGATCATTTTTGATTAACGTTCGAACAACCGACCCTAAGTATTTTATTTCTGCACATAAAACCTAAATATTTAAAATAATCTCTCCCCTACTACTCGGTCATAACTCATATTCCTCAATTTCTGCTCTGATCACAATCATTTACAATTACTGCAGGATCGCAATCATTTATAGTCCAGGGCGCATCTGTTTTGAGATGGACGTTGACAGGTGACTCAAATTTTTTTGCAAAAATTGCTTGAAAATAACTCAAATAATAATATTTGAGTTATCCTCCCACTCAAAATGGTCCGGAACATTGTTTAAATAATCAAAATGTCAAAATATGAAGGAAAAATTCGATTTTTTTATTGGTTTTTTGATTATAACTAACTATTTATTTCCGAAAAAATTGTACAGACACAAAAGTTGCGTAATGAAATTTTCTACCTTATAGAATTGGTTAAAAATTTAAAAAATAGTCACCCTTGTTGCAAAATAGCAATAATTGCGAAAAAACCATACAAAACAAGTATTCGCATTTTACCTTTTTCAACCATTTATGCTACACTTAGGACCTTCATATTTTACCCAGAAAAACTTTATGATATAGCAAAACAACACTGTACATTTCATTAACATCAGTTTAATAGATCTTGCAAAATAAATTTTGCAATCCAGCTTTCGCAAAAAACATTCATTTTTTTTAAATGTCGCAGGACCGAAAATAAAGCAGAGAGCAAGTTGAATGTTTTTTTGCTTATAGAACTGTACTGTGGCTTTCATTTGCAATTTGCAAAATTAAAATCGATTAATTACCACGGCGTCAGGAAATTTTTTAAATAAACATTAATTTTTGGTGCTACGCGCAGGACAGCGGTGTTCGATTCACATAAGTTGATTTCCACCAAAATTTCTTCCAATCTTTATCTAATATATTATTTTCTTACCCTATATTTTGTTGTATTTTAATATTTTAATTCCACAAAAATCAAACTAATTTTATTATTGTTTGTGAAATATTGTTTAAACAATTGCATATATTTAAAAATAATAAACTTTTATTCTCTAAGTTAAAATATATGAACAAAGAAAGTTTTTGCTAAAAAAAGTGTTAGTTCAAAGGATAGAATATGTGTTTTTATTTTGCAATAAACAAATTTATTTATTTATATCGAAATGTAATAAAAATTAAAATGTATCAATTATTATCAAAGGTCATTGGAATGCCCAATCAGAGCAAACTATCCGCGTCCTGCGCGTAGCACCAATAATTAATGTTTATTTAAAAAAAAATCCTGACGCCGGTGTATGCTTCTTTCCATGAGCATTTTTCAGTGCGTCACAAATGATAGAAAAAAAGGTAAGTCCGTGTTAATATACATTTTAGTGACATGATATTTTAGTTTAATCTGACAGTTGTCACATTTTATTTGCAATTTGGCATAAAATCAAATCAATTGTGTTTATTGCATTTATAAAATGGTATTTTCTTTTATTTGTATAGTCTTATAAATTGTACAGATTATATTCATACATATATTATATAATTAGTAAATAATTTTTTTTCGATTATATCGCCATATATTGACAACTAGAATAAATGTTATAAATGTCACCGACGAAATGTAATCACCGACGTGCGTTTTTTTCTGTCACATGCAATTTAATGCGTTAGAAAGAAATCGAAAAAATGTGACGCACTGAAAGATCCTCATGAGAAAAGCATAGTTAATCGATTTTAATTTTTCAAATGGCAAATGAAAGGTACAGTACACTTCTATATGCAAAAAAAAAAATTTAACTTGATATTTGCTTTATTTTCAGTCCTGTAACATTTTGAAAAAATGAATTTTTTTGCGAAAGCTGGATTGCAAAATTTATTTTACAAAATATTTTAAACCGATCTTAATGAAATTTACAGTATTATTTTACTATATCATAAAGTTTTTCATCATGAAATATGAAGGTCCTAAGTGTAGTATAAATGGTTGAAAAACGTAAAATGCAAATACTTGTTTTTGCATGGTTTTTTCGCAATTATTGCTATTTTGCAACAAGGGTGACTATTTTTTAAATTTGCAACCAATTCTACTTTGTAGTAAATTTAATTATGCAACTTTTATGTCAACACAACTTTTCTCGTAAATGAATACTTTTAAAGTTATAATCAAAAAACGAAGAAAAAAATTGAATTTTTCCTTCATTTTTTGACATTTTGATTATTTAAACAATGTTCCGGACCTTTTTAAGAGGGAGGATAACTCAAATATTATTATTTGAGCTATTTTCAAGCAATTTCTGCAAAAAAATTTGAGTCACCTCTCAACGTCCAAATGTACTAATATTTTTACAGATGCGCCCTGGTCTATTACAATTACTGCAGATCATAATTCATAATCCCTCCGCTGCCGATCGGTCATAAAAAATAACACTATCTGCATATTTCGTTTTTAATTTTTAAGCATAAAAAATGTAATATGTAATAAACAAAAATGTAATATGCCGATAAGTTGAATTTGAGAGTAATACGATATTTTTATCGATCACGATTTTAAGTAATATGAATAATTTTTCACCTTATTTTTCTAATAATGTGTTTTTGTAAAGGCATAACTTTGATTATTAATTTCGTATCGCCGCTTATTTAGTCTACCAAAAGTTATCAGAATTTAATGACAAAGACAACGCAGTATTCACTCGGGGTGTTGACTATGCTAATATTTTTATTTATCATAATAAATTGTACTTAGGTACCATCCGTATTCATTTCAGATACGTCCATCTCGCAAACAAAAACAAGTAAAAATAAACATCTGGCGGTGAGTCACGCGTCCCACGGCCCAAAAAAACTGTATGGTATGTTTAACAGTAAATGGCTGAGTTCAATTAGTTACCACTATAAACATCCTAGATTAACCGATAATAGTATAAAAGGTAAAATTTAAATATGTTTTCTGGTAAAACTTTTTTGCTTTATTATGGCGTCTAGTCAGTGTTAATTTTCAAAAGACCAACTCTGTCTACCTCGGTTGCTTATCGCTCCGGGTGGGTCTTAACAATGGGCCAGGTCAGATAAATTTAATAATATTTACGACCGCACTAATTGAACTCCACCATTTACTGTTGAACAAACCATACGCGGATGACAAACGTTCCCAAGCGAGACCTGCGAACGAATGTGTTGATAGTAGGATGCGCAAAACTGTCTACGCAGTTAGCCGGTGCAGGTTGTGTCTCGCTTAGGTTCAATTTGCGCCGGGCCTTAGCTGAGGATGGCTCGTGTTGGGCCGCGTCCTTTTGTAAGACTGAACTTTTTAATAAAAAATTTTTTTGTGGTACATTCTTAGAGTTTAGTACTTTGTTTTATTTATTAAAATATTTTCTTCTTGCAGAAACCGCTAAAGTGATTGTCACTCCTCCAGTAATTGCAGTATCAGGAATCAGACCAGTCGTTGCTCCAGTAGTACCACCTGTGCATTTCCCACCCCTTGTCGAAATTAACCACGAACTACCTTTAGCATCAAATGGTCCCATAATTGGTCCATCAGTAGGACCTATAGTGTCGTCCACAATATCTCCACCAATAATATCGTCAACGGTTTCTCCGCTTTCGGTTTCTACTGTAGCTCCACCAATTATAGGGCCTGTTGTGTCTACTTTGGGTCCACCATTGCATAAATATGAAGGACCTCGGATTGCAGCTGCACGACCAATCCATGTAGTACCAGGCAGTACAATTTCACACCCACAAGTACCAGTATTTGCCACAGGTTTATTAACAGGAGAAGAATTTGAGGGTGTCAGACCTTCAGACATTCCTCATATACCAGTACATTCTTCAACAGTAGCACCGCATCCTGGACAAGTCGTTCTAGCCACAGCTACACCAGGAATCGTTGTGGAAGATGAAGGTGCTAGCGGTTTCATTCATCCTGGTGGTGCGTATCCTGGAGTACTTTCAAGTACACTAATTCCAGTGACTTCCACTATTTCACCACTTAGTTATGATCAGCAACATATAAATGGACATTTTGGTGGCCAAATTCAGCCACAAAATGTTATTCGTCCTGGAATACATTCTATTACCTTAGTACCAGTATCTCCTACCATTGCGCCACATGGTTACAATGGACCCCTTAGTGGGCCAATTCAGCCACAAAATAATATATCTCCTGGAGTACATTCTAGTACTTTGGTACCAGTACCTACCAATGTTGCACCACATAATTATAACCAACAACATATACATGGACACTTTGATGGACAAATTCCCAACCAAAATATTATTCCTCCTGAAATTGGGATTCACCGACAAGTTGGTGATGTTAATGGACCCAAGGCTCCAGGATTGATTAACCCTCCTTCTTTACAAGGAATAGACAACGATAATATACAACGAGTTGATGTAGAACCGACAATTTTAGAACATAATATACAAAACGGTTATTACCACAACGAATATTTAGTCGGCAACACCGAAAATGATTATAACTTTAATAGGCCTTTACTAAGCAACACGAATCCTATACAAAACAGCCACCAAGCACCCGTTGCGCCTCCTTCTCAAGTAGATGTGGCCGTCTTATCGGCCAGAGCTGATTCACAGCACGATTACGAAGATCGAGCGAGTGCAAGCTTATGGAATCGGTATGGAAGAAAGACAAGGAACAGAAAGTATTAATAATGAGTATTATTCTGCGATTTTATATACTAGTCAAGGTTTTTCAAAGAGGTGATGGGTTTTTATAACTGTTGTTTTTATTTATTGTAAATGTATTAAATAAAGATATTTTTTAACTGTTTTAATTTTATTGTAAAACATTTTGTTGTATACTACTGGTTATTTCCTTTGTAAGGGTTTATCAACACCCAAAATTGAGATCAACGCATATTCATTTAATTCTTAAATGTACTAGAAACGAAACCAAAACATACACATTTGTTTACATTTTAGTAGGTCACCTAGATTTGTTAGAAGCACCAGTAGACAATATTGCATAGTCAACTAATTCATATTTTCGTAAGTCATGGTCAAGCTGAGTCGACAATATAAACAAACTACATGTTACAAGTTTGTTTATATAACATGAAGGCATCGTGATTCATTCTAATTCATTCGTATTATTAAAAAGATCATTCTTAATCCAGATGCACTAGCAGATGGTTTTACCGTGAGCACATCAACTATTTACTGTGGTCTTTATATTTGGTAATAAACAAGTAGTTATAAGTATTGTTTAATTCAGCAACCCCTATTGGTATGGGGTAACTACCCCCAATTACCCTAAGATGTTTCCCGAGGGTGCATACCCGCATACCTTCTTAGTTGTTCCGGTTTTGCGAATATAAATAGATATTTAAATTTTCGTTGCCTTTGATTTCCTTATTATCCTCAAGTTGTAAGTTTTGTATTGGCTGCTATTCGACTGTTAAGTATTCTTTCTCAACTAAGTTTATTTCTGATCCGTTTTTATACAGGGTGGTCCTTAAGTAATTGTACAAAAAGAAACAGTAGATTCTATACTCTAAAATATTACGATTTAACCCAACTTACTTTAATAAAATCTTGATATTAAGAAAGATACAGGGTGGTAAAGTTAAACTTTTTTTATTTATTATTGAATATTTCCTGACAGGTGTGAGATAACAACATGAAATTTGGTATGTGGGGGTTTTTTGGGTCGAAAAAACTCAATTCCCTACCAAAAATTATATATTACCCAGAGGGCGCCACATACGCCTTTCAGCACTCATTTATTACATTTTTTTATCACTCACTCTGTATAATTTTGACTTTAAAATTTTTATTTTCCTATTAGTTTTACTTAAAAAAGGTATACTTCTTTCATCTCCCTAAACTCAACCATTTTCGAGATAAACGCATTTTAAATCTGCGATACACCATCATTTTTAGCATAATATCATTGTGGTTACACCCGAAAAATAACTTAAAACAATAAAATTATCCAAAAATGTATCGCAAATTTCTTCAAATGGAATTTGCGATGCAATGACATAAATTTGAGAACTGGCACAATTATTATGGTTTTAAGTTGTTTTTCGGGTGTAACTACAATGATATTATGCTAAAAATGATGGTGTATCGCAGATTTAAAATGCGTTTATCTCGAAAACAGTTGAGTTTAGGGAGATGAAAGAAGTATACCTTTTTTAAGTAAAACTAATAGGAGAATAAAAATTTTAATATCAAAATTATACAGAGTGAGGGATAAAAAAAATTGAACGTAATAAATGAGTGCTGAAAGGCGTATGTGTCGCCCTCTGGGCAATACATAATTTTTGGTAGGGAATTTAGTTTTCTAGAACCAAAAAACCCCCACATACCAAATTTCATGTTGTTATCTCATACCTGTCAGGAAATATTCAATAATAAATAAAAAAAAGTTTAACTTTAAAAAACAAGGTATGTATTAGACAGAAAAGAATGGAGAGGAGTGGTAAGAAGAGCGCAAGAGAAATTGTAACAGAAGAATGTGCCATGAATTGTAAAATGAGAGCTATATATATGTATACATTTATATGATGTATTTTTTAAATAGACAAATTAATATTGTAGATATGTATAGTAAAAAAAAATGTAATTGTGTTTTTCACGCCCAGGGCCTACATGGCCTGTTGAGCAAAATAAATAAATCTCATACCTGTCAGGAAATATTCGATAATAAATAAAAAAAAGTTTTACTTTACCACCCTGGATCTTTCTTAATATCAACATTTTATTAAAGTAAGTTGGATTAAATCGTAATATTTTAGAGTGTAGAATCTACTGTTTCTTACTTAGGGGCCACCCTATAATACAAAATATTACTCCAGTGTTAAGAGTATATACTAGATCTTTGTCCTGAGCAGCCACAATTTCGTCATTTGTGAAAAGTGTGGGTACATTTTCTTTTCCATGGCTTTAGAATTTATTCCAAAAATATTTTGAATGAGATCCTTTTATTTATAAGGATGCTAGATATGCCTGTATGTGAGATACATTTTTCTAATTTGTCTTTTTTATTATTGTCTCATATTAAGCTAGTTACTTTATAGATTTGGTATTTCTTTCCATGATTTATATATTGAAGTGATATAGATTTTGGGCCATTTATCTGATATTTCTTTCTGATTTATTGCATTTTTAAATAAGTGAAGTATAATTTTTGAGTAGTTCTTCCGTTCCATATTTTATCACCTTATTAACCATTTCTTTGGGACATTCCAGTTGGGACTTCCTCCCATACCAGCCTTAGTGTTCTTTGGTAAGAATATCTTCTGAGGTGTTCTGCCCTGGGAGTCTTTTGGACTTTATTTCTTTTATTATGTTGGTGTCTGGGTAAAGTTCTTCGAGCTTTTTGTTAGTTATTATCCTATATTGTCCTGATGTTTCCTGTCCTGTGATGTCCAGCACAGGTCCAAAGATCTTCCTTAGGATTTTTCTTTCCCAAACACGTAGTCTCTCTCCGTTTGCCTTTGTTATAGTCACCACAACAGGTCGTATGATTGTTTTATACACTTGTATCTTTGTACATCTTGTTAGTTGTTTTGATTTTATAAATATGTACTTCGCTTAATGTCAGTTCAATATCTTCTTTATCTTTGTTATATTATTGCTGTTCGTCTGTGTTCGTTTTTATTAATTTTGCGATCTCTCTTTGAGTCGATCCCAATAGTAGTCTTATCAATCTTCTCTACTGCATTGTATCTGGACCTTTTTATTGTATTGGATACAATACCATAATGGCACTACAGCATCTCATAAAAGAAGTATCGACACAGAAATCCCTCCCTAGTGATTGGAATATTTTAATACTATGCATCATACACAAAAAGGAGATAGCTATTAACGCTTTAACCACAGAGTAATTCCTTTTTTCCTTTTTTTTCCTGGAAAAAAAGGAATTCTTGGGTAAGATATATCACAAAAGTTAAGGATGCTACTCGTCAAACAGGTAAACTAAAATGGAAATTCGCCAGTCATACTATTAGACAAAAAGATGAAAGATAGAATAAAATTATTACAGAGTGGAGGCCATATACATACAAACGAAAGAGAGGGACATCACAGATGAGATGGATAGATGACCGAAAACACCAAGCCGGTTCAAAATAGATGCACATGGCTCAGGATAGAGAAAGATGGAGAAGCGAAGGGGAGGCATATGTCCAATATTGGATGTCGAAAGGCTGATAGATAGATAGATACTATGCCAAGGTAAGACACCATAATATGCAGAACGAACAATAGGAGAATACGAGGCTGGTTTCAGAGGAGGTTAATCGACAATTTATCAGATTGCAACCCCGAGACAAATTTTGGAAAAAAACCCAACAAAGAATATGACACAGATAGTCATCACATATTTATAGACTATAAGCAGCATACAAATCTGTAAATGGAAGAGAAATATTCAGAGCAATGAAAGAGCTAGAAATGTCAAATCAAAAGTGAGAAACTCACGAAAAAATAGTTACACAACAATAAACAAAGAAAATATGGAAGAGAACCTCTCTTCAAAAAAGAAAGTGCGCCACTGTTTTTAAATGGTTGAATCCCAAAATAAGAGAAATTGGATAATGGAAAAATAAACGCTATAAACTAAAATAAGAAAGATGTACCTGGGGAAAGTCGACAACATATTAAAAGATAGAGAAAGGACACAAATATAGAGGAAATGAGAATATCTGAAAAAATGCATAATAATGGCAGTGGAAGAAACATACGCCAAAACAAAAATACCTAATGTAAACATGCGAAGAACCAAATGGTGGACAGAAGAGATGCAAGCAATAATAAAGAGCAAAAAGAAAAATGGAAGATATGATTAATCACGAAAAGACCCGAGGATTATGAAACTTACAAAGAAGCACGAAAGGAAGTCAAAATAACAGTCAAAGAAGCAACACTTTCTATTATTTATAAATAAAAATTATTCTTTTATTTTCTTTTGTTATTTTATTATTCCACAATAGTCCGTGTAGCTGTCTGGTGGCTGATCTTGCTTGGACAATCCTGCTTTTGATGTTATTTGTACTCCCAAGTGTTTGAAGATTTCTGTTGGTTTTATAGTTCCAATTTCAATTTGTCTGTTTTTTGGTTATTCTCTTAGAACTAAGTACTCGGTTTTTTGAATATTATTTGTGAGGCTTATAGTCTATATCACACTCGTCTTCAGCTAAAATGGCTTGGTCGTCAGCGAAGTGTATCGAGGGCAATCTATTAGTGCACTCATTGAAGCGTAAAATAGGTTTTTAGCTCCGAAATATTTTACTATGAACCGATTTACATGAGATTTTAGAATTAGGCTTATCTTACCCTTAACTTCAAAAGTTATATTGACTCGAACTCCGTTTTTTATTTTTAAAGGGTGAAAACAACCCCGTAATGAAAAAATTGACATTGAGCCATTTTATCGCCAGAAAACGTGTTTAATAATAAATAGTGACATTGTGAAGTGTTTTCTAACACAATAACCTCATGTTAAACTCATTTTCATCCCCTTGAAAACCGTAAAACCCTTGCAAACAACCCCTAAATCGAAAAAATTTACAAAAAATTAATTTAGTATGACATAAAAAGATTTTTTTTTTTTATTTAGCTAATGCCTCGACAACTAATGGCCATTGGCATGGTAGGTACGGTAATTTTGAACAGTTAGGTACCTAGTGTCATATGTAGTGTGTGTGTTGAGTAAGTGTCTTGTTACTTTGCAAAGTCGACGTCATTGTCTTTGCAAAGAGACGCTAATTGTATCCGAACATCTGCGGTCCCTCCGGTGAGTACCGATCCCACAAGGACAGAAACTATATTCATTTATTAATTTATAATAAATGAAAAATTCCTGACCCTGGTGAGATTCGAACCCACAACCTTTCGGATTTTTTCGATCTAAAGGCAGGCGCTCTTACCACTGAGCCACGGAGGGGGTATAAAAAGATTTAAATACAGAGTAAATGATATTTTACGTTTTCTATCTCAATTGTCATTTTGTTAACCCCTTTTCAACCCTTAAAAACAACCCCTAAATAGAAAAAATTTACAAAAAATTAATTTGGTTTGACAAGAAGACTTAAATATAGATTAAATAATATTTTACGTTCTCTATCTTAATTATTTAATTGTTAACCCCTTCTTCAACTTTTAAAATTAACCCCTCGACTAAAAATTGTATAAAAAATTTATTTTGATAAACTAAGAAGGATTTAAATATCGTTCCACGTTCTCGAAAAAGCTATGCTGAAAAATCATATGCTCAAGTTCTTTAACCCTTAAAACTACCCCTAAATTAAAACATTGAATATGTATGATTATACATTAAAAAATGTTTAGTTTACTAAGTAGAAAAAATTACGATTAGTTTTTGGGTCATAACTACTTCAATATTGAAGCTATCACAACTTATAAAAAAAACAGTTTGAAGGTAATTAAAAGAGCTACAACTTTTTTCATTATAATATGTAGTGAAAAACCTTTTAATATGAAACGGAGAAGGGTCAAAGGGCTCGAGAGAGACTGAGGTTGCCCTACCGCGCGCTCTTTAATCAATCATATCTTCGTCAATTTTTGTGTGATAGGAAAATCAAACTAAAATTTTTGTCAAAAAAAAACCTATTTTTTTAATATTACACTTTTTTACGTATGTTTCATTATTTTGAGATATTATGAAAAGAAAGTGTTTTTTTTTAAATTCGAAAAATTTTTTTTTCTTAAAATCGTGATTTTTTCAAAAAATATGTGTTCCAAAGCAGCGAAACTGCTTTCTTTATATTAAAGTTGATTCTAGACGGAATGCGATTAATTTTAACTTTGGTGGAAATGGCGCTTACGAAATCCATTGATTAAAAAAAACATTAGATGTTCCTCTTTTTTTCATTACAGCTCACTCATTTTACGTAGAAAAGACTTTTAATAGTGCTCATTTTAAAGCTTATTTTAAGCACTATAAATAGTGTAGGTAACAGAGGTTGAACCTTGCAAAATGGACACAAGTCCGGTTTTATTTTTTTTTTCTGTTATATCAAGGGGTGCTTATTATAAGACTAACTTTTTCTGAAAAAATTTCGCCCCGGAACCCCCCTTTTCACCCCTTTAAAGGGGGTAATTTGTGGTTTTTGCAGAACGTAGCCCTTCCTGTACCTTTTACAAAAAATTTTTTTTATAGAAATATGAAGATGACTATATTTTCTACGATTTATTTCCCGACAGCATATGTCTATCATCCACCGTTTAGCGGGGGTGACGCCCCAAAGTTGACAAGTTTTTAAAAAAGATGTTTTAAAAAAATATATATTTTTCCCTAACTGTAACGGAAATTAAGAAAAATCCTGCGACAATTATTCACAAATAAGTGACTGATTTTTTGGTATAGGTTTGACTTAAGGGTAATTGCCCCATTTTTAATTACAGGGTGTTACATTTTAAAAAACCCCTTTTTATACCATCTGAACCGTTTATGCTAGAGTAAAAAAACTTTCAGCGATTACCCATGTACTGGTGCTATTTATAAATTTGTATAATGCACCCCCATTTTTCCCCTGAACCACCCAAAAAAAAAAAGAAGAATTAATAAAGAAAGTGATTTTCTTGGAATCCTTCACACACAATGCCCTTTATTAATATACTTTAATATATCATTTTATGTACGTTATTATTACCCATGCATGGACACCAAAAGCGATTTCCTAGTGCAAATCCTATAGCCAAAAAAAACTAAATAAAATGGGGGGTTGAAATTTTTTTTTGTTTTTTGCCTTTTGATCCATATGGGCATATGCTTCATCAATAGTGCTTTTCAAAAATATATATATAGTTATTGCAACATCCCTGCTGAAACCACCCCTGTCCTTGAAAATATACTGCAGAAACTACCCCTAGCCCTTGGCGAGCATGTTTTTACGATTTTCTCATGACCTGTGCATTCTTTTTAAACAAAACTTATACAAGGTTAAAGACCACTATTTACTCTAAAAATTAGGTCTCATTCATTTTTTTCGTATAAGCAACCGTTACGGCACAGTAGCGCCGTAAACCGCATATATGCTTTGACGGGCTCCAGTTTTTGTTTTTTATTTCGTCATCGGTTCGTTTTATTGATAAAGTACTTATATAAAATAAAACAACACAGTGTAACCTACAAATTATGACCTATGCACATTTTACATTCTTTGCGCCCCAAAGCCACAGTGGTGGCCCAAAATCAATTTTTGCCTATTTTCGCCACCTACACGTATTTTATTGCATTAATGCTACTTTAATGCAATAATAGCACAATATTCACCCTTAAGTGGTCACTAAGCAGTGGCGGATCCAGGGAGGGGTGATGGGGGCGATCACCCCCCTCTTAAACCAAGTGATATTATATTTAAAGATTATAAAATATTCATTTATTTTTATAAAAATTTAGCCAATTGGCACCCCCCTCTTAACGATGCTGGATCCGCCACTGTCGCTAAAGCATAAAACGTACGCCATTCTTATAAAAATAATAATATAATATAAGTATTTCTATAAAAATAAATGAATATTTTTATAATCTTTAAATAGAATATCACTTGGTTTGAGAGGAGGGGGGGGGTGATCGCCCCGATCACCCCTCCCTGGATCCGCCACTGCTTAGTGACAACTTAAGGGTGAATATTGTGCTATTAAAGTAGCATTAATGCAATAAAATGCGTGTAGGTGGCGAAAATATGCAAAAATTGATTTTGGGCCACCACTGTGGCTTTGGGGCGGAAAGAATGTAAAATGTGCATAGGTCATAATTTGTAGGTTACACTGTATTGTTTTATTTTACATAAGTACTTTATCAATAAAACGAACAGATGACGAAATAAAAAACAAAAACTGGAGCCCGCCAAAGCATATATGAGGTTTACGGCGCCATTCTGCCGTAACGGTTGCTTATACGAAAAAAATTAATAGGACCTAATTTTTAGAGTAAATAGTGGTCTTTAACCTTGTATAAGTTTTGTTTAAAAAGAATGCATAGGTAATGAGAAAATCGTAAAAACATGCTCGCCAAGGGCTAGGGGTAGTTTCTGCAGTATATTTTCAAGGATAGGGGTGGTTTCCGCAGGGATGTTGCAATAACCATATATATTTTTAAAAAGCACTATTGATGAAGCATATATGGATCAAAAAGCAAAAACAAAAAAAAATTCAACCCCCCCTTTTATTTATTTTTTTTTTGCTACAAGGGTTGCACTAGGAAATCGCTTTTGGTGTCCATGCATGGGTAATAATAATGAGCAACAAATGATATATGAAGCATATTAATAAAGGGCATTGTGTGTGAAGGATTCCAAGAAAATCACTTTATTTATTAATTCTTCTTTTTTTGGGGTGGTTCCGGGGAAAAATGGGGGTGCATTACACAAATTTGTAAATAGCACCAGTACATGGGTAATCGCTGAAAGTTTTTTTACTCTAGCATAAACAGTTCAGATGGTATAAAAAAAAAGGTTTTTTAAAATGTAACACCCTGTAATTAAAAAAAGGGCTATTACCCTTAAGTGAAGTCTATACCAAAAAATCAATCAATTATTTGTGAATATTTGCCGAAGGATTTCTTCTTAATTTACGTTACAATTAGGGACAAATATATTTTTTTTAAAACATCTTTTTTAAAAACCTGTCAATTTTGGGGCGCCACCCCCGCTAAACGGTGGATAATAGACAGATGCTGTCGGGAAATAAATCGTAGAAATTATAGTCCTCTTCATATTTCTATAAAAGGAATTTTTTGTAAAAGATACAGGAAGGGCTACGTTCCGCAAAAACCACAAATTACCCCCTTTAAAGGGGTGAAAATGGGGGTTCCGGGGCGAAATTTTTTCAGAAAAAGTTAGTCTTATAATAAACACCCTTTGATATACTAGAAAAAAAAATAAAACCGGACTTGTGTCCATTTTGCAAGGTTTTTTTTTTTTTTTTTTTTTTTTTTATTTAATGGCATAGACATTAGTCATTCAGCCAGTTGCAATAAACAATATACAATCCTATCCCTAATACAAAATTAAACAGAAACAATATAGTAATACAATAAATAATACAATACAACAATAATACAATAAAAACAATAATGGAACTCTGATAAAGTGATAAAACATTTAGGACAAAAAAAAAGATGCAAATCTGAACTTAAATCATAAAAAATATCATGCCAGCGTACAAATCTTATAGGACCGTGCGTGTATCTGACAAGAAAGCTATAATAATATTGTATATTTGTTGTGAGCCTGTAGCCAGCAAAGACTGCATATTGAATGGTGCATGCATATCAAGTTTAATTAAATTTTTATAGAGAGAGTTTGAATGCTGTTGAAACTTAGTACATTCAAAAAAGATATGATCAAGATCACCCTGCTTTCCGCAATGTTTGCAATTATTGTCTTCAATCACATTTATTTTATATAAATGACTTGGATAGCAAGCATGCCCAAAACGTAGTCGATTTATAGTTGTTATATATTTACGTGGAGCTTTAAAACTCTTAAACCAGGTACTTTGTGGAATCACTGGTTGTAAAGTGGTGTATCTTGTGGGGTTTGTTAAGCAATAAAGATTCCATTGATCTTTCCATATCGATAGTTGGTTTCTTTTAAAAATAGTAATAACATCTGATACACATAAAGAATATAACAATAAAGTGCCTGATGTTATACTGGATTTAGCTAAGTAGTCTACATACTCATTATCTTTGAGTCCAATATGTGCCTTAACCCAAATAAATTTTATATTGAAGCCAGAGTCTTCTAACTGCTTTAACATATCCTTTATTAAAAATATGTAAGGATTACTAAATGTTTTGGGCAAAAAAGTATTTTTGATATTCTGTAAAACTGATAGGCAGTCTGAAAGAATTAACGTTTTTTTAGTATAAGAGTTTTTAATATATTTCAACGCTTCGAGTATGGCCAATGATTCCGCAGAGAAAATTGAAAACTCATTGGGAAGTTTGTACTTGAATTCGAAACCTCCTGAGGGTAAAAAATAAGCACAGCCAGATCCTTCTCTTGATTTAGATGCATCTGTGTATATAACTGTTGCATCACTGTAGCAGTTCAAAATAGATTTCAGGATACTGTTGCTGATTATGTTGTTTTCGTTGTATGTGGGTATTATTACATCAGTTTTATGGAAGAGAGCAAAGTAGTCTAAGTTTTTGTCTACTGTGTTTAATTCATTTGAAAAAATAGGATTGTTCTGTAATGCAGTACATAAAGGCGGAGATGGTTTTTTAATCCAATACTTGTGAGTAAGATCTGATTCGTTAAGATGACATATACTGGAAAATAATTCGAAATTTGTAGTGTATGCTTTAAGTACCCATTTTTCGCTTAGTAAATTTCTTCTAATCTCTAAAGGAGGCTCAGAAGCTTCAACATGTATTGGTTGTATAGGAGTAGATCTCATAGCACCTAAACAGATTCTCAAGGCAGAATTTTGGAAAATGTCAATTTTTCTTAAAAGGTTTTTGGAAGCAGAACCGTAGAGAGTAGCACCATAATCTATAATGGATCGTATATAAGCTCTATAAAACAATAAAGATGTTTCAACATCGCAGCCCCACCACACTCTAGTTGTCATTCTAAGGAAATTAATACCTTTGCTACATCTATCCAGCATATATTGTATGTGTGGTTTCCAAGTTAGTTTTTTGTCCAGAATGAGTCCCAGATATTTGACATTATTTTTAAATGTAAAAGATTGATCACTAAGTAATACATCTTGGTTTATAGGAAGATTGTGTCTTGTAAAGACAGATACTGCTGATTTGTTAATTGATAAATTTAAGCCGTTCTCTAAGAACCATGGAAAGAGGGAACTACAAACTGTACTTAGGTTTTGCATACCGTTTTCATATTTCTTGCTTTCCATATAGACACAAAAGTCGTCTGCATATTGTATGATTTTGAATGGGATGTTGTTTATTTGCATCTTATGTATATCAGAGGTGTACAGATTAAATAAAATTGGTGATAATACTGAGCCTTGTGGTATACCGTAATAATTATGTCGAGGTCCTATTAGTTTGTTATTATGATCTCTGATGTAAATTACCCTATCTGTATAGAAACCGATTATTGTGTTAACGAAAGCAATTGGCATATGAAAAAAATTTACCATTTTATGTTTTAAGGTTGATAAACAAACTGAGTCATAAGCTCCTTCAATATCTAAGAATAGTGCTGCTAAGTAGTTATTTTTAGTTAAGTTATTCTGTACATCTACAACAAGTGTTGTTAAAGCGTCTAGAGTTCCAAAACCTCTTTTGTAACCAAACTGGTTTACTGGAAGTAAATTCTCTTTTTGTAACCACCAATCTAATCTAAATTTTATAAGCCTTTCTAAAGTTTTAAAAATACAAGACAGTAAGGATATTGGTCTATATGAACTTACGATGTTTGGGTCTTTTCCGGGTTTAAGGATAGGAACAACTAAGATGTCTTTGAAAGAATCAATAACTATATTTTTTTGGATGATATCATTGAAGACATTTAAAAGAAGTTTTTTAGCAACATCTGGTAGGTTGATTAACATGGGGTATTTTATATGATCGATACCAGGAGAAGTATTTATGCGGTTTTTAAGGGCAAAATCTAATTCGGTTTCAGTAAATGGTTTTAACAGGAAGTGATTATTTGAATGATGACTTTGTGTAGATCGTGTAGGTGAATTTTGAGCAAAAGGAGGACATACTTTATTAAAAAAGTCGTCCAATAGATTATCATTGAAGGGTTTTATACTAATAGATGCTTTTCGATTCATTTTGTTGGCCTGTGACCATATCTCCTTAGAGGAGGTATTTTTGCATAAATTAGAACACCATTTAATCCAACTAGCTTTGGCTTTTTGTTTCAACTGCTTTTTAGTATGAGCAGTAACTTTCTGACAATTTAGATAATTATCAAGGCTTGGTGAACGTTTATACAATGCTAATGCTTCTTTTCTGTCATTGATTATCAGATCGCATTCTGGGTCCCACCATGGTGGAGGCGATCGATTTTTAGATTTAAAAATTTTGTATTGAGGAATAGACCTAATTGCAGCATCATTAATGCAATCTATTAGAAAACTATAATTTTGATAAGTATTGAAAGAGTTATTGTAGTTGGAAAACATGTTTTCAATTAAGGATGTATACAGGGACCAATTGGCTTTCTTGATATTCCATTTGCTTTTTGGATAAATTATTTCTTGTGAGGTGTTGGTTATTGAAAAATTCATAGTTATAGCAAAATGATTCGAGCCTAAGGTGTCAGATAAAACTGACCAAGTAAATTTACTGGCTATATTAGCTGTGCAGAGTGAAATGTCAATCATAGATTTTTGAGTACCATATCTAGGAAGATATGTAGGTTCTCCATTATTCAAAATTACAAGATCTAGGTCTTCGATACTGCTAACAATTTGGTTACCAACTGGATCATTACGCAGTGAGCCCCATAGTGAGTGATGAGCATTCATATCTCCGCCAATTAAAAAAGGTGATTTGATTTGTGAGAAGATATTTATCCAATCGTTTTTGGATGTACTAATATTTGGAGGTCTATATATAGATAAAAAACTTAGTTCTATTGTGTTACATTTAACGATAGCACCGCAAACTAAAATTCCCTCATTAAAATTGTTTCTAATATTTATTTCACGAAATGGTATAGTTGTTTTAATTAAAATTGCAACACCTGCATACCCGTCATATCTATCTTGGCGAATTACATTATAACCTTTAAATGTATAATTTTGATTTGGTTTGAACCAGGTTTCACTTAATAATACAATATCAATATTTTCAGTTATTAAAAAATGAATTAAACTATTTTTATTCGAAACAACGGATCTACCGTTCCATTGCAAAATTTTTAATGATTTAAGTTCTGGGAACATGTTATTTATGAGTGATATCCTCTAAAATCGTTTTTATACCATGGTAAATACTATCTTGACTCATAGTTTTTATATCATCTACAGTTTGAATATTTGTAATCAAATTAAAAATATAATTGGAAATGAGTGTTTCCAATACTCTCTGATCTGATTTGTTTTGACAAATTGGGGGTTTTAAATTAGCAGGAAGGGGTTTGGAGGGCCCAAAATTAAAAGGGAACATGGGTGAATTGTTTTGTGATTGGTTTGGTGATATTTTTCGTTTTTTAGCTATATTATAGTGGCTTGAGGAGGGTTGGGATTGGGATGTATTATTTGAAATGTTTTGATTTTTATGTGTGGTAGTAGAAGGGGATGATTTTTTTGAAGATGTTGGGAGGGGAGGAAAACTGTCTTCGATATTGTCTAGTGTGGAATATCTATTCTGAATAAACAATCCCGAGAAGGACGATTCACAGTAATTTTTTGCCTCGATAAAGGAAATTTTTTGCTCAATCATCACGTTCTTTATCTTCTTTTGATCTTCGTATTTTGGACACTTCTTGGATATGGAAACATGATCTTTACTATCACAATGTATGCATTGAACATCATTATCTTGACATGTATGATCTTCATTTTTGATTTTTCCACATTTTATGCAATGTGCTTGTGGACTGCGACACTGCTTGGAAATATGTCCAAATCTTAAGCAATTGTAACACTGTGTTACTTTGCCAATGTAGGTTTCAACAGGAAAAAATACACTATTTATTGAAATGTAGCTAGGAAGAATATTCCCTTCGAAGGTGACTATCATTGTCCTTTTGGGTACATAGTTAGTTTTTCCATCGGTGTCAACTTTTCTGTAAGTTCTTTTAAAGGCTATTATGG
This sequence comes from Diabrotica virgifera virgifera, assembly GCF_917563875.1. Classification (NCBI taxonomy): domain Eukaryota; kingdom Metazoa; phylum Arthropoda; class Insecta; order Coleoptera; family Chrysomelidae; genus Diabrotica; species Diabrotica virgifera. The sequence continues at coordinate 197,596,163 of NC_065450.1, read as the reverse complement.
GGGAGGGAGATTTACTATTATCTAACAAATACTTTTCATCGTATTGAGTATCAATATCTCTTATTAGGCCTCTAATTTCTAGTAAATGGTTAGGGACATATGCTACTAAGTTTTGGTCTTTTAATTTTATATTTTTAACCAAATTATTTGCATCTACGATTGACCTTAACAAAACTTTAATTCTGTTTTTTCCAATGGCTTTTATTTCAATAATATTAGGAATGTTCAATTTTTTATGCAAGATGTCCGCAACAGTAAGTGGATGTAAACGGCCAATATCCTGATTGTTTGATTTTTCTATATATACATAAACGTTATTAAAATTGTACTTATCTGATGCAACGTTGAACAATTTTTTCTCTACAACTTTTTGCGGAGGTGGGATTTGTTGTGTCGGCACTTTAATAAAATCTCTGGTTTTAGTTGTAATTTTCGCAGTAGAATCATCCAAATTTTCGATTAAACTTGATTCAATAATATCCATTTCACTATTCTCACTAGCACCTGAAAAGTTTTCACCTAATGGTGTCCCTGGGGAAAAAGCTTCCCCCATTGGGGGTCGCTTATAGCACTGTTTATCGCACTCAATTAATATCAGTTTTTAAATCACACCAAGTGTCCTTTTTTCTACTAATTAACTCGCTAAATAATTAATTTTAATAAGAGCAGATTTTAATGGGCACTGTCAGTTTGACGTTTTGCGTGACAATGATTTTGCAAGGTTCAACCTTTGTTTCATACACTAAAAATCATTTCTCATTAGCATGCATAAAATTTATTCGCTATCCGCTAGATGACATTGAATTAAATTTCACACAAAATAAAAACCGGCTTTGATCTTCAATATCTCTCTTAATATTGCACTTAGAACACTCTTTAAAAAACCAATTTGTTAATTTTTTTGCCTGCTACAATTTTTTTCATTATAATATTATAGTTAAAATGAATATTTTTGGAAATATTTGCAAAAACTGCTAAAAATCGTGAGAAAATTCCGAATTTTCAATTGCCAATAACTTGAAAAGTATTGGGTTTTTGAACAAACTTTATACAACATTTTTTGGATAAATTAGGTCTTCTATCGATATCTGAGGTAATTTTTCTAAAAAAAATTCCACCACCGAAAAGGGGTCGCAACCACCCCCAGGGTGAAAACAGAGTTCGAGTCAATATCACTTTTGAAGTTAAGGGTAGGATAAGCCTAATTCCAAAGTTTCATGTAAATCGGTTCATAGTAAAAAATTTCTGAGCTAAAAAGTTTCAATGACTGCACTACTCGTATATCGTCTTCGATTGAGATGTACATATTGCAGAACTTTCTTCTCCACAGTAAGTGCGCTTCATGGCTTTATTTAGATATATTTTGATATATTTTGAATATAGATATATTTAGATATATTTCATTCCCTTGGCTTCAATTAGATATATTTTGAACAATATAGGTGTTATGCAGCAGCCTTGCTTACAGGGATTTCTCTAGTTAATTTGTTTCCAGTTTTAATGTTTACCGTCATATTTTTGTAAAGCTGTTGTATCGCTTCTACTTTTTGCGTCTTCCTTGTTTTTCCTTTGCTAGCCAGAGCATTGAAAGTGGGACACTATCGTATACCTTTGTCAGATCTTTGTCCTGATGGCTACATGAGTTGAAAGGTTGTGGACTAATCTTTTCTCAATAATCTGCTTTAGAGAAAATATGCTTTCCATACAGGATCTGCCTAAACGAAAGCCATTTTGTTCCTCTACATCTGTCATCTCTTTTTCAATTTTAGTTTTTATTATTTTTCCATAGTCTTGGAAGTAAATTTATGACACTTAATTCAGTCAATTTGTATTCTACGAACCCCCTAATGGGAAATTTTTGGGGTAGTTCTGATTTTTTTCATTATATACGTATTTTGGGCTGCTGAATTCGAATATGAGGTTTGCGGACAAAATTTCGTGACCGAACATTGAAAAAATCACGAAAAAAGCAAAAATTTCTGCTTTTTCCCTCTTCTTTGCTTAAATCTCGAAAACGATTAACTTTGAGTAAAAGTCTGTTAACATAAATTAAAGTACTTAAAATTCTTTACAAATACAGTCGAACCCGCTTATTGGAATAGCCTTCGTGTCAAGCAAAAGTATTCCTATAACAGGGATATTCTAATAACCTATCATTGTGCATACTTAGTAAAACCGTTTTGGGACCTCAAATTTTTATTCCTTAAACCGGGATATTCCTTTAATCGGTATTCTAATAAACGGGTTCGACTGTATCACTATTTACTTTTTTTTTCAGACGAACCGTTCGGTCTAAAGTGCAAGTTGAAAATTGCCAATTTTTAACGGTCTCTGCAAAACCCAATTTTTACATCTCAAAACTTTATTTTTTATTAGAATGCTGTCACTTGATCAATTTCTCCTAGCTTTCTGAACAATTAACTAAAAAAAAAGTACTCAAACGTCCTTTTATGGAAATAATAATTAAAAAGAAAACAAAAGTCGAAATTATACAAATTCAGGCTCAAAAAAGGCATGACTTAAACAAAATAAAACTTAAAATATCGTGATTGCTGAGGTTCTTCGATGTCATCATTTCCTGGCTCAGGGTCTGATTGCTCCAACTTCAGCGTCAGGGGTAGTTCTCCTGGAAAATAAAAGAGTTAGTAAGATGCTGACTTGTGATCATATATCAAGGAGAGACAAATGAATACGAAATAACTTGTGAGACTTTACATACCTCTGTCTCTTTCTTCAATCTCTTCTACGTCTATATCAGAGCTATCTTCCAGGGGCTCAACATTGTCACACAGTCCCTCGCATGATTTGCAAATTGGGGAAAAATGGAGGCCCGCCTTCCTGCATCCATAATTGCGTTGGCAGCCCTTTTTACACTTACAAGAAATATAGCGTAGTAGTGAGCTTGTTGCAGGGTCCAAAGTGGTTGGCAGTTTTTTTCCAACCTCACTCACTTTAATCATTTTGTTGCTCGTCAGGTGTGGCTTGATGTAAGGATGACCATTGCTTCACCTGATAGTAAACCCTTAAGTGAATGATCTCGTGCAGTAGCTTCGGTAGGGGGTAATGAGGCAATGTTGGTCTTATTTTTTGTATGATGAAGATACGTATTGTCTGCATCTCAAATCGTACAAACTGGTCTCTTTTTTCTTCCATATAGAGCCATGAGAAACTATTTCCTTCTGTGGAAAGCTCATCTTGATGTACATTAGGGTCTTTAAAAGCCTCAATGATTGGTTGCAAGTCTGTGTTCTTCTGCAGGACTTGAAAAAATTTCAGTTTTCCGTGATTAATCAACGCAGAAGTAGTATCACAACCATTCATCGCATGTAGGAATAAGATATGGTCCATTAGGATTTTTCAGCAGCCAGATGAGGATTGTAGAAGCTTTTGCGAAACCTTTCCTTTTCCTGGTTTCAGAAAAAATACTTTTTTTGTGTTAGAACTACACAGGCCAATCAAAATGAACAGAAGGTCGATATCTTCTTCCATCTCTGTCAAATGTTCATTTGACGGTGCCATCTCAAGAGCTGTTGTGATAATTAGGATAACAGCATCCTCCAGAGCTTGCTTTGAATCAATTTTTGCATCATTAAGTTTCTTTATTAACATATATATCAACCGGCTCCTATTCTTTGGGTTTGCAAGAGATCTATCCTGCGAGACAGTGGGTACCATAATTTCCGTAAATGATATTGCAGCAGATTGTGTTCTTTGTGCTCTTCTCAATCGTTCTATGCGCTTGGTGCTATCACAAGCCTCGTCAGGGTATTGGTAGAAAACGACAATGGCACTTTTTGTAGTTTGATTTGACATACATAACTGCTGCAAATTTCTGCATATGTCTGACTGTGGCGCCATTTGACCCAGTGTATCAAAAAAAGCTGGAGTATTTCGGACATGTAATGAGAGGTCCCAAATATAGGTTACTGCAAAATATTCTGCAAGGAAAAATAGCAGACAAATGCAGTCCAGGACGAAGAAGAACCTCATGGTTAAGGAACTTGCGAGATTGGTATTGTGTTGATATAAGCATGCTATTTAAGGTAGCAGTGAATAAAATTAAGATTGCTATGATGGTAACCAACGCTCTGAAAGGATATGGTACATGAAGAAGAAGAAGTGACAAAATAGTTCCACTATTAGACATTAGGAGAAATTCATCAAATGACAGCATTCTAATAAAAAATTAAGTTTTAGAATGTACAAAGTGGGTTTTGCAGAGTTTTTGAAATTTTCAACGTGCACTTTAATTTCTGTTAACAAACCATTTACTAAAAGTTAATAGTTGTCGAGATTTAAGCAAAAAAGCGGGAAAAAGCAGAAATTATTCGCTTTTTTCGCGATTTTTTCAATGTTCCGTCACGAACATTGTAAGGTAAGGTTTGTCCGCAAACCTTATATTCGGATTCAGCGGCCCAAAATACATATATAATGAAAGAAATCAGAACTACCCCAAAAATTTCTAGTAAAAACACAATTTTATTGAATTAACTTAGCCCCCTGTAGTTTGAACAATTTTTTCATCTCCTTTTTTGTAGATGTTGTTAATATGTATGTACTTTTGTCCACTCCGGTGGTAAGTAGTCATGTCCTTTATAGAATGAAGTTAAAAAGTTATACGCCAATGATAATACTTGTAGTACTAATATACTTTTCATCATGACAAACATATATGTTTGTTAGGTTGACCTCGGTGAATTGAAGCGTGAAGTCAGGTTGATTTTTTCCAAATCAGAAGAGACTCCACCCTGAATGCCACTGACAATGTTTGAAAAAATGTAAGTATAATACGTAATGGGCAAGGTTGTGTGTGACTCGATATATTTTTTTACTACTGTTCTGGCTTCACATGCCTCTACATGAGTTATTTCTTTCTAAAATATCTTTATAAAATATTTTTACAGTTAAATAGACTTGTTTATTAATATCATTTTATGTATTTTCACTTAAAACATATCGTTTTAGCCCAGTCGGGATAGCATTTGACCTTGCATTAGGAGCTGCCCCAAATTTTATTTTTCTAATGTTCAGTGAGGGTCAATATTAGTATAAATTTAAAATCACGACTGAATTCCGCCGTTGCGTTAGCCGTTGATTTTAAACGAGAACCGTTTTTGCTCAATATCTCCGCCATTTTCAATTTTTTGACAAAAAGTGTAGAAACTGAAATTGTTGAAAATGCGATTTTCTATAGTTTCATTTATTATAATTTTTTTCGTGCGGTCGATATTTTCCGAGTTATTAAATTATTGAATTATCTCGTTTATTATTAGTTCTACAACAATATATACACTCATACAAAAAGGAAGAGAATTAAATTTTGTACAATTTTGATGCCGTACATTTTTTTGACAAAATCAATATTTAAGGTAGTACGTATGTGGTAAAGGTGCGAGCGTAAGACCTGATTGATTTTGTAGCAATTGTTTTTGTTCAATATCTCCGTCATTTTCAACTTTTCGACAAAAAGTGTAAGAACTGAAATTGTTGCAATTACGATTTACTGCAATTTTTCGAGAGAACCAGTGGCGGGTCTACAAGGGGGGAATGGGAAAATTCCCCCCAACAGGGTCCAAAATTAAAAAAAAAATTGTTGAAACATCACGATATATTAGCTGACATAAAACTTAAAATATCGACAGACAAATTCAACCAATCAAACCCGCTAGTTAATAAAATTAAGTGAACTTAATGCATATAATGTCTTTATGTCTTTTATATACTTAGTTTGGTTGATGTTTCATTGGAAGTTTCAAAAATTGTATAAAATATAATTCTCTTTATTTTTGTTTATGTACAATTATGTCGTAAAGTTAATAATAAATGAGACAATTCAATAATTATGCTTCCCCTCCGCTTCCATTATTTTCCCCCTTAACTCGGAGAATAATGATCGTATAAAAAAATTGTGCCAAAGAAATTGTAGGAAATTGCATTTCCAACAATTTTCTTTTCCACCATTTAGGTTGAAAAGTTGAAAATGGCGGAGATATTAAGCAACAACAGTTCTCATTTTAAATCAATATGACGGCTAATGCAACCGCGGAATTCAGTCGAGATTTTAAATTTACACTACTATTGATCTCTGCTAAAGGATAGAATTATAAAATTTGGGGCAGCTCGGAAACAAAATTCAATTCAATAATTATGCTTCCCCACCACTTTTTATTATTTTTCCATGTAACTCGGAAAATATCAACCGCATGAAAAAAATTGTTAAAAAGAAATTGTAGGAAATTTTATTTTGAACAATTTTAGTTAAAATGGCGTAGATATTGAACAAAAACAATTGCTATAAAATCAATCCGGTTTTACTATAAAATAAAAGAGATCAAAATTGTGTAGAATTTAATTCTCTTCATTTTTGTATGGGTACATATTTGTTGTAAAACTGATAATAAACTAGATAACTCTCACTATATTCCCCTCATAACTAGGAAAATATCGACCGCACGAAAAAAATTATAATTAATGAAATTATAGAAAATCGCATTTTCAACAATTTCAGTTTCTACACTTTTTGTCAAAAAATTGAAAATGGCGGAGATATTGAGTAAAAACGGTTCTCGTTTCACGGAACGCGGAATTCAGTCGTGATTTTAAATTTATACTAATATTGATCCTCACTGAACATTAGAAAAATAAAATTTGGGGCAGCTCCTAATGCAAGGTTAGGCCTGTTATTCGTCTAACCCGACTGGACTATTTCCATACATATCGTTAAGTACAGATTGAATAGTCCGCAATGTTGTATTAATATTTAATAAAAAGTTGTTAATTAATACTTCTTAAAATAAGGGCCAGTTTTTTCATAGTACATGTACATAGTACAAGTAATTCTTGATAAAACTTTTCTTTATCCTCTTTTTAACTTACTTCTGTAGGTGCATATCATTGCACAATGGTTACCTTCCTTATAAGCGAGTTGAACTGGGCCACTATTATTTTATCTGACACTGGATACCATTTAATTAGACCTCTTTTGGCCTCCTTGCTTACACTTATTCCGACTCAATTTCTTCTATCGTTGGTTATGTCATTTCCTGAAAATAGTAGTACACTGCCATTTGATGTTGTCTTCTCTCCTTGTCCAGGCCATCGTATTTCAGATAAGCCCAATATATGTAAATTTAACTCTGTCATTTCTTTTTCTACTTGAGCCAGTCTGGACGCTTCGAGCATTGCCCTGACATTCCAAGCTCCAATTCTATGCATGAACACGTAAAGGTTGGAATAAATAAATTTTTTCGTGAATGGGTGATTCTGGAAATAAATCACCAAACAAGTCGATTTTTATCTTTAAATTATGATTTGTTGGCACATATATCATACTAGTGACGCCGTCCATCTGGGACTGATGATGGAATCGATGATTCTTTTGCAATGAGAATTGATGTCGTCTGATAGCTCATTTGAAAGGTTATTCAATTCTCTAATCTGTAATATAATCATTAATATAATTATTGATACAAAAAAATTTAATTAAATTAATTGCCATAAAAAAAAGAATGTAGGTATGTAATTTATTTAATTCAAAATACATATCACTGCTGTCAAAAAACAGAAAAAATGTTTATTTGAAAAATAAAAATTGCTTTTCACTTAAATTAAATGTTCAACAGCCAGGAAGCAGGTGGGTAGCAGTTTTAACATTGGCAAAAAACAATATTTATTTGTCAATTAAACATTTTTTTTTCTTTTCTTACAGCAGTAACATGTATTTTGAATTAAATAAATTGCATGTCTTCTTTTTTTCGTCTCAATTAATTTATTTTAAAAAAAAATTTTAACACCCTTTATAAATATATATGTTAATGTTTATATAACTGAGTCGAGAATTGAATATTCTTTCAAATGAGCTAACACACGACCCCTATAATCATTTAAAAAAGTCATCGATTACGTCATCACGTCCAGATGACGTCACTAGTATCATGTTAGTCCAGATGACGTCACTAGTATCATATTATATACTATGCTAAAAAATCATAATCTATATAAATAAAAATGAATGTTTGTATGTATGTATGTACCCTATAGACTCACAAACTATGCATTTGATCGTAAAATGACCTTAATCAAAGTTGTTGTGCATGAACCCGGGATCGTTTCTGAAGTGGTACGATTTAACTAAGTGAGAAGGGGGCTTGCCCCCCGAAATTTTTTTAAATTTTTTTAACAAACTATTTTTTCTTAATTTTGTACGATGTAGAACCAAAACATACATACAATCCTAAATTTTCACTTTTTTATCTTTAACTGTTATTTTTTAATAGCCATTTAAATATTTTACATCTATATAAATAAAAATGAATGTTTGTATGTATGTATGTACCCTATAGACTCACAAACTATGCATTTGATCGTAAAATGACCTTAATCAAAGTTGTTGTACATGAACCCGGGATGGTTTCTGAAGTGGTACGATCTACCTAAGTGAGAGGGGGGCTTGCCCCCCGAAATTTTTTTTAAATTTTTTTGAACAAACTCTTTTTTCTTAATTTTGTACGATGTAGAACCAAAATATACATACAATCCTAAATTTTCACTTTTTTATCTTTAACATCTATATTTAACACCTACGTTTTTTAGAGTTTATACAATTATTCCAGAGAAAAGCAACTGCCGAAAGGCCACATTTACTCGAAGACAATTGCTCGAATAAAAAGGAAAATTGTATATCTAAAATATTTATTCACAATAATGCAAAATATAGACATAAGAAAGATAGTTTAATAGGACAAATTATATGATATTCCACGTATATAATCGTATATTAATTTATGCTGAAAACATGTTTATTATAAATCTTAAATATGTTTGAGCTTTGGAAATATAAGAAAAATAACGGCGGAAATTTATTTCCGCTCTAGAACAAGAACAAAGTTTAAATGAACTAAAAATTTAACAGTGTGGTCCGTGTCCGTGGAAAAAGGTAAGTCCGTGATAATACACATTTATAACATTTATTATAATCGGACATTTAAGTTAAATGTGACAGTTGTCAGAATTGTAATCAGCCAAATATGAAAAGGGTGTTGCAGTTTAACCTTTTAATTTGCAATTTGGTGTAAAAACAAATCAATTGTGTTTATTACATTTATAAAATGGTATTTTCTTTGATTTGTATAGTCTTATAAATTGTACAGATTATAGTCGTATATATAATTCGTAAATCATTTTTTGTTCGATTATAGCGCCATCTATCAACAATTAGAATAAATGTTATAACATACTGTGATCACGGGCGTACCTTTTTTCTGTCACTTCCAACTTAATGCGTTAGAAATAAATCGAAAAACTGTGATGCACTGAAAGATGCCTCTGAGAACGAGTATCCATAAATGGCAAACAACCTCAAAATGGTCATAGGAGATATAGAGATAGTGTTGATAGGTTATTGCGTTTAATAAACAATTATTATGAACCACAAATTAATATCTGTGATTATATACGTGGAATATTACATAATTTGTCCTATTAAATGTACCTCTCTTATATACCTACAAATTTTGCATTATTGTGAATAAATATTTGGACATATAATTTTCTTTTTTATTCGAGCAATTTGTATTTCGATCAATTTTAATATCGAGCAATTCATTTTCGAGCAGTTGATTTTGAGATATTGATCTCTAGCAATTGCGTTCGACCAATTGATCTAGAATTAAAATTATGCCACATTATCTAATTATGACGCATTATCTAAGGTGCAACGAAGTTCACCGGGTCAGCTAGTTTAGAAATAAAAATCGAGCTGTTTCGGGATTTATTTCCAAAATTTCCAATTTATTCCAATCTTTACGTTCTCAGTGTATATCACCAAAAGAAAGTAAATTTATATCAGGGGAGCACTATGTATGCAACTCCTTGTATCTACTACCTGAAATGTCACTTGGCACTACATGACAAGAGCCTACGATCAAAGAAAATATTATGTATTCACGTCTTTTTTAGACTACCAAAGATTTTCGTTAATGTGTGTCACAGTCTTTTTATATCCATTCTACAGGACATGAATATGGACAAACAATACAACAAAATTACTCTACGAAAAGGAAAAAAAACAACTTTTTCAGTCTTGCAAGGTTTATTGAAATAAATACAAACATCTTAAGATTAAAAAAATATCATTGGGCCTGTTCAAATCATTTCGTCACTAGAACTCAGGAAATTTTTCGTATTTACCATAATCCGTGAGGAGCAATCTTTAGTACGCCAACACCTCCAATTGGTCCAATTGGTCCAAGTGGTCCAATTGGTCCAATTGGTCCAATTGGTCCAATTGGTCCAATACCACCAGCGACGACCTAAAAGAAAGCAAACAATTAAATATTAATATACCAAGAAAATATAAAAATTACCAAGTAAATTAGATGAGTTAATTCAAATGTGCGTGACAGATTCATATGCACAGGTAAAGATAGGAAACATAATATCAATGTCATTTAGCGCCGGACTCCACTTACGATTTTCTAGTCGCGCGATTATTTAGTCGTAAATGGATTGACTTATATTTGAAACGTGTTCAATCTTCGCGACAAAGCAATCGCGCGACTACAAATCGCAAGTGGAGTCCGGCGCTTAGTATAGCATCAGCTCTTAGACAGGGAGACCCCTTATCACCGTTTATATTCAATCTGGCCTTAAAATAATATCGTCTGAGCAGACATAGGAATTTGCGAATGATGCTCAAAAGTATTTTTGACCTTTGCTGATGATCTAGATACAGTCGCTCATTCTACAAGAGACGTGTGAGAGGTGTTTTCACAACTCGAGAAGGAGACTTCGAATAAATGAAAGAAGACGAAATACATGTTAGTAACCAAAAATCTGGCTTCAGATCCGGATACAGCACTAACGACCACTTACTGGTAATAAAAAACTTGATCGAGAAGTCTGCGGAATACAACAAACCATTGGCACTGATATTCGTGGACTACGAGAAAGCGTTCGATACCATAAACCAGCAGAAAATGTTAAAAGCATTGACAGAATGCCGAATAGATTATCGCTATACTAACATGATAAAATATATCTACCACAACGCAACGGCTAGCGTAAGACTATCTGATCAACAAACAAATAAATTCTGTATACAGAGAGGAGTACGGCAAGGAGACACCATCTCACCAAAGTTGTTCACAACCCTTTTGGAACACAGTTTTAAGAAGGCAGATCTGAACGAATATGGTATCAACATAAATGGAGAGAAGCTCAGTCATTTGAGATTCGCAGATGACATCGTCCTTATAGCCGATCGTATGGATGATGCAATAATAATGTTGAACAAGTTATATCACGCTTCCTTAGAGGTCGGACTAAAGATTAACATCAACAAGACGCAAATAATGACTAATCTGGTGCTAAATCGTAATATTGTTCTTGATGGAATGAATATTGAGCAGACTGCATCTTATAAGTACTTGGGACATGAAATTCGGTTGGGAAGAGATAACCAGACGTGCGAGCTCCCACGTCGCATAGGATTAGCCTGGGCAGCGTTTGGTAAACTGAGCTATGCATTTAAATCGGACTTACCCATATGCCTGAAAAGGAAAATCTTTGACCAGTGTGTATTGCCTGTACTCACTTATGGAGCGGAAACATTAACACTCACAAAAAAGGTAGTGAACAAGATTCGCATTACTCAAAGGGCTATGGAGCGCCAGATGTTGGGTGTCTCCCTGAGGGACCGAATCCCAAACGAAGAAATACGTCGTAGAACAAAAACAGCGGACGCCGTCGAAAGAATCGCGTCGCTTAAGTGGAATTGGGCAGGACACGTCGCCAGATTGTCAGACAACCGATGGACAAAACGTATTGTCGAGTGGAGGCCACGAGAAGAAGCACTACGGAGCAGAGGACGACCACCAACCAGATGGGCTGACGATCTGAAACGTATTGTCGGCAACTGGATGCAAGCCGCACAAAACAGAGAAGGATGGAAAGAGCTGAGGGAGACCTATGTCCAGCAGTGGACGCGTACGGGTTGATGATGATGATGATGAACCAAAAATCTAAGACCAAGAGTTACGCGCAACATAACTGTTAATGATCACAACTTCGAAGTACGTAGTAAAAGAGTTTAAATATCTGGGGTCGGTAATTACAGATTACAACCACATAGAAAAAGTTGTCTCAGCAAGGATAGCTGCCGGGAATAGAGCATTATACTTCCTATCATCATTATTAAGATCTAAGCTGCTAAAAAGACAATCTAAACTAAGACTGTACATGTCAATTATTCGCACAGTTGATACATATGGAGGTGAAACATGGACTCTATATCGGAGGGAAATAAATAAGCTGCTGGTATTTGAAAGGAAGGTTCTCAAAATTTGGCACTCAAAGGGATGAATTGAATTAGAGGAAGCCGTAATGTTTTTGAGAGACCAGACGGTAGAAGATCAGTAGGCCGTTCCAGAAAACGATGGAAAAATGATGTTGAAGCTGATTTATCAAGGATTGGTGTACAATTTAGAAAATAAAGTAGCAGGCATAAAAATAAATGGCCTACCCATACGTGAAATTAGATACGCCGATGACACAATACTAATAGCAGAAACTATTACAGATCTACAAAGAATTTTAGATAAGGTTGTTGCAAGAGTGAAGAATTTGGTCTGTCACTAAACATAAAGAAAACGAAATTCATGGTTATATCAAAGAAAAATATTAGAAACATCAATCTACACGTAATTAATAAGACGATAAAACGAGTTCAGAATTATAACTATTTAGGGACAAACATTAGTGAAACAAACGATTATACCAAAGAAATCCGAATTAGAATAGAAAAGGCTAGAAGTGCATTCACTAATATGAAACAAATATTATGTAATAGAGACCTCAGCCTAAATCTTAGAAAGCGAGTACTAAAATGTTATTTATTTTCTGTTCTTTTGTATGGTGTGGAGACATGGACTCTCAATAAACAATGCCTCAATAGATTGGAATCATTTGAGATGTGGACGTATCGAAGAATGCTGAGAATCTCCTGGACAGACAGAATAACCAATGAGGAAGTACTAAGGAGAATACAGAACAGCAGGAAGATACTGGATTCCATCAAAATAAGAAAACTTCAATACTTGGGTCATATAACACGTGGTGACAGATATGAACTCCTAAAATTAATTATGTAGAGAAAGATTCAAGGAAGGCGCAGCATAGGTAGGAGAAAAATGTCCTGGCTGAGAAATCTCAGAGAATGGTTTGGATGCAGCTCAACTGAACTCTTTCGGGCTGTAGTGTCAAAAGTGAGAATAGCAATGATGATTGCCAACCTTTGTCGCGAATATGGCACGTAAAGAAGAAGAAGGTGTACAATAATGGGAAATGGAAGCGTAAGATCGTAAAAGATGGAGGGCCATAGTGGATGAGACGCGAAGACTCACCCCGAGTTGTAAAGCCAGTCAAGAAAGAAAGAAGAATTAAACATTAACCTTTTGCTCACTCAGAAAAAAAAACATTAAGAAAACACGAAACCATCGTTTAGAATCTGAAGTAATTGTTGAGTTACACCTCGTTAAAAAACCAGTTAGCAAACAAAAACTTACTATAATGGTGTTCAACATAAATGAGAAATTAAAAAAAAAATGGAAAAACGTATAAATAGGCTGGCATTAAAGAACAAAATCATATATAGTTTAAATACCAACAAAAAAATGTTGCAGCATACGATTGAAAAGAAACTGCCACTAATCGTTTATTTTTGCCTTTACAAAAGCTGTCCACGATGTAAGGGGCAATATATAGTCCGTCTAGAAAGTATCCGGATTTTATATTTTTCCTCATTTTAATAGATTTCCTTTTTGTAACATTTTAAGGCGAAAGTAATGCATCAAGTAGGTTGTGCCGATAGTAGGTTATGTACAAAATCGCATGACAACACCATCTGTCAAATATTGTTGTTTATAAACGGACTTAAGGTTTGTGAAATAATGTCGCAAGTAGAAAAAGAAAAGTGGTGGAATATTTGTATAGAAAGAGTATCCGAAACGTTAAAAAATTAGTTCAATTGACTGAACTCGGAAAAAGTGCAGTGTATGAGACATGAGACAATAAAGAGGATAAAAATGGCATAGATATGAGACATAGACCAGTTTCGGGTAGACCGCGTAAGATTCACGGAAATAATTTAAATGCTTTAGTGGCTTTAGGACGACAAAATCCGCGCCTAGGGTTTCGAAAATTAGCGAACAGATTTGGAAATCAACGAAGAATAAAAGTGTGCCGAGAAACTGTCCGCATGTCACTGAAAAAGCAAGGCTACATATCAAGGAATCCAAAAAAAATCCCCACAATGACACCTCTGCAAAAGTAACGAAGAATAGATTTTTGTCAACGTTTTCGAGAAGATAATTTTAATAATGTCTTTATATCTGATGAAAGTTGTTTCCCGCTTGGTGCAAATCATCTAAAAGTCCTATCAAGAGAAAATGTTACCTTTCAAATTTCCAAATTTCCCACTAAAATAATGGTTTGGGGAGCAATATATCAGCATGGTGTAACACCCCTCTGTATAGTTAATGGTACTGTTGATAGTGCGAAAAATTGTGACATCCTAAATGGTTTTCTTCTTGAAACGGCTCATGTTTTATATCCAGAGGGGTGGCGTTTTCAGCAAGATAATGCAAGATGCCATACTTCTGCTTATACTCAAGCTTGGATGCAAGAACACGAATTGGCAACAATTCCGTGGCCAGCAGCATCTCCAGATCTTAGCCCCATTGAAAACATATGGGGAGTAATGAAGATTGAAGTGGAACGAGCAGCGCCACGAGATAAAGAAGGTTTGATTCGGTCAGTTTTACAGGCCTGGAACACTATTACCGAAAATGTTGGCCTTGGCCTAGTTTCGGGTGTACCTGGACGTTTAGTTAAGTGTTTAGATTTAAATGGAGGTTGTATAAGTAAATGAGATGAATTATTTGTTGAAATTTTATATTTCAAGTGATAGAAATAAATACCGTAAAATTATAATTCTGCTTTCTTTTTTCCGGATACTTTCTAGACGGACTATATGTTCTATATTATTTACCAGGCAGATTACATACAAATTATTATAAGAAATATTAAAAATACAATAAATATCTCATAACATATGCAATTGGACTTCGTAAATCCTAGGTTTTCACTCAAAGTGACAGGAAATAGAACCGGCAGTCGATATTTGAATTTTTCGTGTAACTTTGGATCCATTAATACACAATGTCACTAATTTTGAGTCACTTTTGTCAAACTTCCAGTCAAATTTAACTTTCTAGCGAAAAAAAACATCAAAAATTAATATTTTAGATCGACTTTTCAATACGCGTCGATTAATATGTCACACGTACTACATATTTCTGCGATTATAATTTGGCACTTCGGGTTACAAATTTTGTAACTGGAACGGGTAACTGGAAGTGATATAAAAACTGGAATTGTTCTCGTCTTGCTAAGGCCCGTTGAATAATATATCGCTTATAATCATAGCTAGAGTCACACTCAGTATGAAAAGTAGAAAGAAACATAACAAAACAAGCGCTAAAATCAAAAAATAGTTGTCTTATTAGAAGAGAAAAATAAGAATATAATTTGGAAAATAAAAAATGTCTTGTCAAAAATGGTTTTTATCAGAACCAAAATTAAATTTAGAAGGCTCGTGCAGTACCAAGCCACAATTTATTTCTTAATCTTTGTTTTTCGTTCTTTATATTTTCTTTTTTATACAACACTCCTTAAAACATTAGTTATACATATTATATATAATTTATAGACTTACTGTGCCTGAGGGACCGGCAATAACAGCTCTGGGACCAGCTACAGGTACTCCAGCTAAAACTGCTGATGGGCCAGCTACGATGGCAGGTGGACCGGCAATAATAGCTGGAGGAGCAGCAATAATAGCTGGAGGAGGAGCTACGACAACTGGGCTAACAATCTAGAATAAAACAAAGCAATCAATTAACTAAGTACATAAATGAAGATCATAATATAAGAAAATCAGTGAACTGATTAATTTTACTGAACTGTGAACTGAAGGATCAGAGTTAGAAAGATGCGTAAAGAAATGTTTCACTTACCCTTGGTACAACAACTGGGGCAATGGGGGCAACAACACCAGGAGAAACAGCTGCTGTCACGACACCGCCAGCTTTGGGTGGGGCGATTACGGCGCCTCCGATTGCAGCTCCGGCAATAGCACTGCCATCTGGACCAACGACTGTGGCTTCCGCTGAAGGTCCTTGAATAACTGCGCCTGGTTCTCCGGGACCAACAAGGCTGATCGCCGCTGGGGCTAGGCCGATGACTGAGGCTTGAGCGCAGGCGAGGGCCAAGACGAAAACTACCTAAAATTTTGGTCAGTTTGATTATACTCAGCATGAAATAATAATTGTGTATTTTCTACAAGAAGAACCACAGAAGATTTTACCAAAAATATTTAAACTAATGTATGTAACAACTCCCCTGGAGTATAAAGGGAAATATTGGAGTACCTAATCACCTGGAATCACAAAGAGATAAGAAGTGTCGACGGGAAAAGCACTGCACCACTTAAGTTATGCTTATGACAAAGATTTGATAGGAGATGGCCAAATCGAAACCAACACCATGTTAGAAGAACTGGTAAGATTCTAGAGAAAAATCGGTTTAAAAATAAATAACTCCAAGCAAAATGCATGACGAACCTCGTGCCCAGTAATAATTTAAAATTTCAGAAAGACGAAGTAGAACTTGTTGATAAATACATATACCTTAGACACTAAGTTAGAATAGGCAAGGACAACCCTGGCTCGGCCCCAGGGGTGGGCGAACTATGCGGCTGCCCAGGGCGGCGAATTCAGGGGCGGCAAATTTTAGAGGACAGTCAATTTTTGAAATTGAAGAAATAATAACTTATGTTTTTAATATTATAAAAAATCAATATTATGAACAAGACCAGCAAAAATGTAACTGTAAAAACGAGAATTATGTAAGTGAAACAATAACAATTGCAAGGTTCGGAATTGCAATTCGACGGAAAGTCGACAACACCGCCTTCTTCTTCATCGCATAAGAATAGTAGGATCAGAACTAAACTAAATTCACTGAAATTCACTTAATATTAACTTTACTGAAAATGGATATAATAATAATTAGAAACATATGGCTGAAGCTTTGTCCAGCCACGCTAAGTCTCCAGCTCATCTACAGTCACAGCGACAGTGGGTAGAACTAGCAATTAGACTAGAATCGGGCAAAATCATAGACGAAGAAAGACAAAAATTTCTAAATTCAGAAACTGGTCATTGGAAAAATGTAATACAACGACTTATATCAATAATACAGTTCTTAGCACATCAGTGTCATCCATAAACCTTTTCATCAAAACAATGGTAATTTTTTAAAGCTCTTTGAGCTCTTTAAAAATTTTGATTCTGTGTTACAAGAGCACATTAGGAGAATAACTAATGGGAGTAACAAGCAGCATCACTACTTGGGAAAACGTATTCAAAACGAAATTATTCAGCTCCTCCATGACCAAATCAGAAATAAAATTTTAAACTTTTTGAAATCAGCAAAGTATTATAGCATAATTTTAAATTGTATATCTGATATTACTGGGGTGGAACAGATGACTATTGTTGTACATTTTGTCGATTTAGGTTCTTGTTCACAAAGTGTTAAAATTGAAGAATATTTTCTTGGATTTGTGCCTGTAGTGGAAACCACTGGCTTGGGAGTTACAGAGTTCCAGAATGAACTGGGAATACCTTTGGAAGATATGAGAGCACAAGGGTATGACAATGGAGCAAGCATAGAAGAGAAGAACTTAGGAGTTCCAAACAGAATTTTGAAAATTAATCCTAGAGCATTTTTTATCCCATGTTTTAGCCATTCACTTAACTTAGTCGTGAACGATGCTGCTAAAGCCTCACAGTTTGCAGTTTCTTTCTTTTCCTTGGTGACAAAATTTACAACTTTTTCTCAGCATCTATTCATCGTTGGACTATGCTGAAAAATCATATTTCTAGCCTAACATTTGTCCGAAACTATATGGGAAAGTAGAATAATTGATGCAATTACTCCCATTAGAGACCAAATTGAAGAAATTTACGATGCTCTTGTAGAAATCACTGTGAATAAAAACAACGATAAAATGGTTGCTCATGAGGCAAGCTGTTTGGCAAATCAAATCCATGATTTTACTTTTCTTTGCTCTGTGGTAATATGGCATGGCATTTTACTTCACATCAACGTAGGCGCATATGCAGAGTATTGATATGGGAGCGTATCAAGCTATCAGTTTATTAGAAAAATCGGAAATCCATTTTAAGTCTCTCGGAAGTGATTTAAAATTCCAGGGCTATTTGACAGACGCAAAAGGGCTCATCAAAGTTTGAAATTGAGAATCCGAAAAGGAGGCTGAAGATGAAAGTATGGACCTAGATCCAGAGACACGATATAAAGTTGACTTCTATTTAAAAATTATAGACACAACCGTTAATGTATAGATTTCAGCAAATTAAGAGCCATGGTGGAATTTTTAGTTTTTGGGTATACCAAAGGGGGAGGGGCGGCGGTGGCCGATCTTGCCCAGGGCGGCAAAATCCCTAAGGCCGGGCCTGGGACAATTAAACAAAAGACAACCAAACGATGGAGAAGATTCGAAACTCCACAATACTAGAACGTCTCAGCAAGACTACTGAGATCATAAAAAGCATCAAGCAGAGAAAGCTGAAGTATTTCGGACATGTAATGAGAGGTCCCAAATATAGGTTGCTGCAAAATATTATGCAAGGAAAAATAGCAGGCAAACGCAGTCCAGGACGAAGAAGAACCTCATGGTTGAATAACTTGCGAGATTGGTATGGTGTTGATACAAGCATGCTATTTAGGGTGGCAGTGAATAAAATTAAGATAGTTATGATGGTAACCAACGTTCTGAAAGGACATGGTACATGAAGAAGAAGAAACCAAACAAAGAAGGTTTCAAGAAGAATAGCACATGAATGAGCAGAATATGGAGTTCTTAATAAACGTAATTAAAAACGAGAACATACCGGTTAATCTGAAGTGGAAGGTTTTTGTTCAGTGTATTCTGTCAGTAATGAACTACGGTGTAGAAACCCTATCCCTAACAAAAAATAATACTTAAAACTTCTTCCTTAGGTGCCATGTCTGTATTCAGACGTTGGCCGTCATCATGTTTACAATTTCCTGAAACCCCTCTCTATTGGCTGCTGCGCGAAATAATTCTTCTACTGTGCAACCACACCATTGTCTAATATTACGCAGCCATGAAAGTTTCTTTCGACCAATCCATCTCTTTCTCTCCACTTTTCCTTGTATTATAAGGCGAAGCAGATGGTATTTAGGTCCTCGAATTATATGGCCGAAGTATTCTGTTTTCCTCTTCTTTATAATGCTTATGAGCAGACGTTCTGAATTCATCATTTGAAGAACATCTTCATTGGAAGTGTGCGAAACCCACGATATATTTAGGATTCGTCGATAACACCACAATTCGAATGCTTCTATTTTGTTTAGCATTGTGATTTTTAACGTCCATGTCTCACAACCATACAATAGGATAGACCACACATAACATTTCAGGACCTTCTTTCGAATATTCATCGAGAGGTTTACGTTACATAAAACTGGTTTCCAGGTCATAAAAGCCTTCCGTGATATTTCGATCCTAGTAATTATCTCTTCATCAGAGTCACAATTTACATTTAACCAGCTGCCAAGGTACTTGAAATGCTTCACTCGTTCTAACTCCTCTTTATCAAGAGAAAGCTGACCTTGATCTATATTAATCTTTCCAACTACCGTCCACTTTGTTTTTGAAGTGTTGATTTTAAGGCCTCTCCGATAACTTGCTTCACTGGCTAGACTTCAAAACTAAGAATAACCAAAGAAGGGTGGAGCATTTAATGATAGGAGTACACAACAATAAAAGACAAGACCACAAACGAAGACTTACGAAATGTAACCAGAGTTACAGATGTGGAGAGAGCTTGCAAACTGAGATGAAGATGAGCTGGTCACGTAGCAAGGATGAAGGAAATAACTTTTTAAAGAACAATTTAATATCCAACTTTGAGTAATTTAATCCATTTTCTTATTTGAATTAGACATAAAGATGAAATGCCTATATCAACAACATTCCTAACATGTTCCAAATGAACGAGCAGCAAATAAATAACGATAAAAACATTTAATGAGACAATTGTTATACTCGTATTATAAATCACTTACCAGAGAGTTCATGGTGCTGAAGTGTTATCAAACTAGATCACAAGAAATTATGTGAAAATCAGGGAGTAGATCTCTTTATATAGATCAAGAGAACCTTGCGAATTAATTTATTGAATTCCTTACGCCTTCCTCATATTTTTAAAACTATTTCATTAAGTATGGACTCAATAAGTCATTATAAAGAACATAATTGTCGGGTTTTTCTCATTAAATAGGTTGTAAAATCTGAAAGACTAAACAATAATCCTCCAGAATGCATAAAAAATGTAAAACAATAAACAACAAGACGAAAAGTTTAGTTTATTTAGAACAAAAAACCGGAAAAGGGTGTGATTTGGTTTTGCAATATATGTATTTTTGTTTATTGAGTATTGGACTTGGATGGTGTAACAACTGAATCAGTTTACTCAGATACACGAGGAAGCTTAACAAGAATAACTTTACTTTTTGTCGAATTTGAATGTGAAAATAATGTGTTGGTCTAAATAAATTGCAGAAAATAAAAATTGTATTGTTAGATTCTTGTAAAATAATCTTTAAAAATTGAATAAAAGTGCATATTTTAATAAATTAATTATTGCCTTAAGGGCATAGGCGCAAAATACCGGCTCCAATGCTTTTCAAGTGCATTCATTTTTTTTTTCAAATCCTGAGAAAAATAATAAATAATTTTAAAAGATTTAAACGCATCCGAAGTCCCTTAGAATAAACAAAAAGTTTCTTTTGAATGAGATATTTGAAATTAAAAATCACACTCAATTTTCTCTTTTTATTCACCCCTGAAACTTATTCATATAAACATTATAGAAATTTTCAGAGACTTGCGGCTCTCGATAATAACGTAATCTTTCACTCTGCGCTGCGTTTAAATTTTTTAAAAAAATTTGTATTAGTTTTCTCAGGATTTAAAAAAATGAATGCATTTGAAAAGCATTGAAATCGAAATTTGCGCTTTTGCCCTTAATACCCCAAGAAACGAAACATTTAAAAATCGAAAAATTACTGCCTGCTATTTTTCACCTGGAATATTTGGGGGTGTCAATAGAAAAGACCAATCATCTCGTGGGCATCGAAATTTTTACTGCGTCATGGTTTTTATTGACAATTAAGCAAAAAAAGATAAAAAAAAATATAACAAGCAGTACAACAGCTTTACAAAAAATATGACGGAAAACATTAAAACTGGAAACAAATTAACGGGAGAAAATCCTATTATTTAGTAAGGGTCTAAAGCAAGGCAGCTGCATAGCACCTACACTCTTTAAAAATATATTTAAATATAGTCCATTCTTTCACGGTTTTTGCTCTAAATTTTAAAGAACCTCTTGGATTGACATGAAATTTGACATACGCATAGCTAACATGTCATAGAAAAAAAGTGATATGGTGCCGATGTGTGTTTTTGCCCTGGGGGTGACTTTCACCCCCTATTGGGGGTGAAAAAATATAAGTCTAAAATAAGTCCGAAATGGATAAACTGACTAATTTTAAGTAACTTTTGTTCTATAGAACTTTTTCGCCAAGTCAACACTTCGAGTTATTTGCGAGTGAATATGTTCATTTTTCAACAAAATTACTACATTTTTAGACGGTTTCTCGCAAATAACTCAAACAGTAAGTATTTTGTCGAAAAAAACGTTCTTAGCAAAAATATAGCCTGTAAAAAAGTAAAAAAAAAATGGTGTACGCGTTAGGTCTCTGGACCTCGTAAAACCAGAGTTATAGCCAATGAAAAATGAATTCATATTCACCAAATTTCAAATAGAATACTTCGAAGTGAAATATCCAAAAAATTAAGCACTTTTTGGGGAAAACCCATTATGACTTTTTTAAAGTGTTTAAAAAAGCTTTATTTCTATTTTTATAAAAAGTTTCTAGCATTAAATTTAAGCAAGTTACGCTCAAAATAAAGTTGGTCACTTTTGTTTTGGCAAAAAAATCGGGAAGACCACCCCCTAATTAGCAACTTAAATGAAATTAATCGTTACCGCTCCACAAATTATTTTACTTATGTTGTGTTTATATGATCTGTAAGTTTCATCGATTCAAAGTGCTTATTTTGGAAAAAATTTGGTCTTAAAGTAAAATTTTTAAAAATTTTAATTTTGAAAAATATGCTTTTTTTCAAAATAACTTAAAAATTGTTAGAGATACCAAAAATCTCGAAAAACAAAAAAAGTCAGCATTGCTTTTCTGAATATCATGTATTTTTTTGTTTTTCTGTTAGACAAAAATTGATTGAGATTTGGTGTTTCTAAATTTGCATACATTCGTGATGAGTGACTCGTTCAACCCCTTTTAACTACAGCCCTGTTAAAAATAAGGACTTTGAACCGATGAAACTTACAGATCATATAAACAATACATACACGGGTCAAGAAACTTGTGAAGTCGTAACGATTAAGTTCATTTGAGATACTAATTAGGGGGTGATTTTCCCGATTTTTTTACCAAAAAAAAAAGGGACTAACTTTATTTTGAGCGTAAGTTGTTTACTTTTGATGCTAGAAATTTTTTTTATAAAACAAAAATGAAACTTTTTTTAAACACTTTAAATAAATTTTAATGAGTTTTCCCCGAAATGTGTTTCATTTTTGGCTATTTCATGTTAAAGTATTCCATTTGGAATTTGACGAATATGAACCTATTTTTAATTAGCTATAACTCTGCTTTTACTAGGTATAGAAACGTGATATATACACCATTTTTTAAAAAAATTTACAGGCTATATTTTTGTTAGGAATGTTTTTTCGACAAAATACGTACTATTTGAGTTATTTGCAAACAACCGTCTAAAAGTGTGGTTATTTTGTTAAAAAAAATGAAGATATTCACTGGCAAATAACTCGAAAAGTATTGACTTAGTGAAAAAATCCTATAGAACAAAAGTTACTTAAAAGTAGTCAGTTTATCAATTTCCAGACTTACTTTGGACGAATACTTTTTCACCCCCAAGAGGGGATGAAAAACACCCCCGGGGCAAAAGCACATATCGGCACAATATCACTTTTTTTCTTTGACTTGTTAGCTATGCGTTTGCCAAATTTCATGTCAATCCAAGCGGTTCTTTAAAATTTAGAGGTTTTGCAATATTTTACCGTTAAAGAACGGACTAATAAGGCGCTCTCACTATGGAGAAGAAAGTGCTGCAATATCTATGGGCATCCCAATCGATGACGATAGATTGTACACAATACACTTCGCTGACGACCAAGCCGTTCTAGCTGAAGGCGAGAGTGATATAGACGACATACATGCTCAGAAAACTGGAATAAGTGTACACTAAGTGGGGTCTTCCAATTAGTATACAAAAACCGAGTACTTAGTTGTAGGAGAAACACGACAACGCCTACAAATTGAAATGGGAACCATAAACCCAACCGAAACTTATAAATACTTAGGAGTCCAAATACCTAACTTCAAGTCACATACTGCGAGAGATGCTAAGGTATGATGAGTTCCACCGATGGAAGCACAAAAGACCGAAACAGCAGATAGTGGAATAAAGTGAACAAAAGTGAAAAGTGATAGTAGTCAGTTCGTAGCTCGAAAACAAGTGCCGAAGACAGCGTTACTCACGAAGATCCAACACCACGATCACCTTCAAGGTAAGACAAGTATAGAAAATTATAGAAGGGCGCAAGCCCCCAAAAAAATATATATAAAAAATAAAAAGGCGTAAGCCCCCAAAAAAATATAAAAAACCATAAAAAACACATAAAAACTCGAGCAACAAGTCATTGGGCGGAGCCCAATAAGGCTCAGCACGATGACTTGGGGCCCAAGCAAGCAATTTTTAGTACCGCGGTTAAGTAAGTAAGACGATAAAGGCATAGAGCGCATCACGCTGAGCCTAAGATTTTTGCTTTCGATTAGGGTACCACATGGAATCTTATTACCCAGGATTCCATTGTGAAGAGCATTTGGCTACGATAGTTGTGCCCTCATCGCGCATCAGCGTGCTATGGGGGGGAAAGGGATGGCCTGGGGCATTGGAGCGAGGTAAGTTGATCCCTGTTTTTACTCGGGTCAAAACACCTCGCCCCAATGAATTGTTACACCCGAATGTACTCTTTCGAGAGGGTGGACATTCCCACAGGTCGGGTTGAATCAAATTGCTTGCTTGCTACCTAACTTCAAAAGCAGGGAGTAACGAAGGACGAAATACATTCCAGGATTGGCCTAGCAAAATCAGCCACTAGACAGCTAAACGGACTATTGTGGAGTAATAAAATAACAAAAGAAAATAAAAGAAGAATATATAAAACAATAATGAAAGTACCTATTGGGTTGTACGGCACCGAACTCTGGGAAATGAACCAAAGAAACAAGTCAAAAATTAAGGCCATGGAAATGAACTATTGGAGACGATGTTGTCGACTCACTAGACTTGATAGGGTGAGAAACAAAGGTATTAAGGAAGAAATGGAAATTGATATAATAGACACAATCGAAGCCAAGAGACTCAACTGGTATGGACACCTTCAGAGAATGCCTAAAAATAGATGGCCGAAAAAAATAATAGAAAAATGGACTCCACCCACTAGAAGAAAACGAGGTAGACCAAGACGATCCTGTAGAGAAGATGTCGAAGATGCAGAGAGCGCCAGAGACCTTAAAACTGAAGATTGCTTCGATAGAAAACGCTGGAAATTAGGATGCGAGAAGCGGCGACAGCTGTAGAAGACTCGCGTATTATACAGGGTGAGTCATGAGGAACTGTACGTACTTCTACCTCGTATGGAGGCCCCTATGGGGAATAACAAATGACCAATAAAAAGTGTCTGCTCCCATTGTTTAATAATATACAGGGCGAATTGATAATTTTTACAGAAATTTGTATTTGTCATAATTTTTGAACGGTAAGATCGATATGTCTCTTATTTTGGTCAATTGTTACACTATTGCCACCCAATCAACTGATTTATTCAAACTAGAAAAAAAATCAGGTCCAGCTTTAAAAAATTAGTTCGTTTTGGTCTTAGAAAAAATTTCACCCTGTATACGCTTTTTGAGAACTCTAATAATAATTTTACAAATTAGACAAATAGGCAATTAAAATGGCGTATTTATTTTTTCCCCACACCATCTCATTTTAAAGAGCAAGTATTTTCAAAACAGTCGTCTGTTGAACGTTTTCATCTACAATGAGTGTAGGAATATTATAGTTATAGTTAATATATATTTAGATTTATACTATGTACTTAGGTTAGTTTAGTTTGTTGATTGTCAGTGTCATTAAATAAAATATATTTAACGAACATATCATGGCGCAGTTCTAAAACATACAAAATAGAAAATGCCAAATAGACCGGGCAGTATCGTCGCCCCCGCTAGCGCAATTATTCCGATTCGATTTTTTTGCACAAACTTACTCAAAAAGAGGTCCTTATAACATATCCACAGGGTGCCGGGCGGTGCCGTGGTCGAAAAAATTTTTAAACAATTTTTTTAAACAAATTCACAAAAATAATTTTTTTATTGATGAAGATCAGGGAGAGGACGAAGACAGAACAGAGGGTGGAGATATAAGAATAGCCGAACCAACCAAAGACGAAGTGCAAAGAGTTGTAAGCAAATTGATAAACAACAAAAGTCCAGGTCCAAATGAAATAAGTGCAGAAATGCTGAAAGCAGGGGGAAGAAAACTACTGGAAAAGGTGTATGAACTGATAGAACTTACATGGAAAGAAGAAAAGATGCCTGAAGAGTGGGCCAGAGCCTGGATAATCCCATTACATAAAAAAGGGGATGCAACGATGTTGCAGAATTACAGGGGTATTGCTTTGCTGGACGTGTGCTATAAGATATTTGCTAGGATTGTAAGAGAAAGATTAGATGTATACGCAGAGAAACTAATAGGAGAATACCAAGCAGGCTTTAGAAACAATAGATCGACGACAGAGCAAATATTTAACATAAAAGAAATCCAAACAAGCTGCTACGAACATAAAATGGTTTTATATGCACTATTCATAGATTCTAAGCAGGCCTATGACAAAATTAATAGAAAAAAATGTATGAAGCCCTACGGCAAATGGAAATACCAGAAAAACTAATCAAGTTAATAAGAATTACCTTAAATATGACATCTAACGAAATAGTGTGGAACAGTCACAAATCGGAAGAGTTTATAGTCAAAAAAGGACTTAGACAAGGTGACCCTCTATCAACTGTGTTATTTAACCTAGTTTTGGAAACAATTGTAAGGAACAGCAGAATAGAAACACAAGAAACGATCTACCGTAACGAACATCAATGCATGGCCTACGCCGACGACCTTACACTGCTAGCAAAAACTAATACCGAATTAAAGAAAATCATGAGAAGATTAGTCAGAGAGGCAAAAAAAATCGGCCTAGAAATAAATGAAGAAAAGACGAAGTATATGGTGCTAGGCAACACAGAAAGAGAACCTGTAGATATGCTAAAGTTAACAGCGTTCGATGGAAAAGAATATAAATTTAAACGAGTAAATTACTTAACATATCTAGGTGCCATTATAGATGAAAAAGGACACGAGCAAAACGAACTAAAGCACAGGATAGCTAAAGGTAACCGAAAGGTCGGCAGTTTAAAAAAATTATTAAAGTCAAATTACGTATCAAGAAAGACGAAAATTAGAATATACCAAACTGTAATAAGAGCAACAGTCACCTACGGATGTGAAACATGGGTACTAAACAAAACAGAAGAAGAAATGATAGAGAGATGGGAACGCAAGGTACTGAGGACTATTTTCGGGGGAAAAATACGGCAGATGGTTGGCAAAGAAGAACTAATCAAGAATTAAGGATGCTTTACAAGGAACCAACTATAACAAGATACACAAAGGCACAAAGAATCAGGTGGGCAGGTCATGTCGAGAGGATGGATAGGTCAAGAATGCCAAAGAAGATACTATTAAGAAAACCAGTTGGG
This sequence comes from Diabrotica virgifera virgifera, assembly GCF_917563875.1. Taxonomy (NCBI): domain Eukaryota; kingdom Metazoa; phylum Arthropoda; class Insecta; order Coleoptera; family Chrysomelidae; genus Diabrotica; species Diabrotica virgifera. Next base: position 197,569,007 of record NC_065450.1, on the reverse strand, counting down.
ACAAGGAGACGAGGTAGACCAAGAAAAAGATGGCACGAAAAGTTTCAAGAAGATATAGGATCGATGGAAATTACAGAGTGGAAAGAGAAAGCGAAAAACAGGATACAGTGGAGAAACATAGTGCAGCAATTTTTACATAGACATTAAATCAAATTATATAATAAATATAAGACATTAGTATATATTGTCATTTGTATTATGTAAAATTGTTATTGTTAAGTTGTAAAGCCCTAGGCCTCCAAGGCCTGTAGAGCATGTTAAATAAATAAATTTTTTTATTTACAAAAATTTTTTTTTAGATAATTTGGGTCATTCTGAGCAAAAAAGGTCTCCTGTCATTTTTCTCTAAAATTGACTGTTGTCGAGTTATACGCGATTAAAAATTTGAAAACTGCGAAAATTGCCATTTTCAAGGCTTCATAACTCGATTAAAAATTATTATTATGAAATTCAAAGAGAGACAAAATCAAGATTCAAATATCTTCTTCAACGTCTTGAAGAGATTTTTGGCATTATTTTACTACAAAGCTGTTATTTTTAGTTATTAACAATTAGCGGTATAGTCCAACTGTATCGTCGCCCCGTTAGCGGAACTATTTCGATTAGATTTTTTTGCACAAACTTACTCAAAAATGGGTCCTTATAACATATCCACAGAGTGCCGGCCGGTGGACGAAAAATTGTTTAAACAATTTTTTTAAACAAATTCACAAAAATAATTTTTTCATTTCCAATAATTTTTTTTAGATAATTTGGGTCATTCTGAGAAAAAAAGGTGTCTTGTAGTTTTCGTCTCAAATTGATTGTTGTTGAGTTATACGCGATTTAAAATTTGAAAAATGCGAAAATGGCCATTTTGAAGGGTTAGTAACTCGATTAAAAATTATTATTAAGAAAGTCAGAAAGTGACCACATCAAAGTTTAAAACTTTGTTTTGTTTATTTATTTTTTTTGCGAATGTTATTCAATTTTTCATCAACTATCGCCAAGTTAAATGCATAATATTTTATAATAGAATCAATCACGGCAATTATTCTAATTCGTCCGCTTCAACAATTTAACATAACATAATTTTAATAAGAAATAGGCAAATGAAACATTTTTTAACAAATAAAATAGTCATATTAATCGAGTTATTAAGCCTTAAAAATGGCCAGTTTCGCATTTTTCAGATTTTTAATCGCGTATGACTCGACAACAGTCAATTTTAGAGAAAAATGACAAGAGACCTTTTTTGCTCAGAATGACCCAAATTATCTAAAAAAAGATTTTTGGAAATAAAAAAATTATTTTTGTGAATTTGTTTAAAAAAAATTGTTTAAAAAATTTTTCGACCACGGCACCGCCCGGCACCCTGTGGATATGTGATAAGACCCTCTTTTTGAGTAAGTTTGTGCAAAAAAATCTAATCGAAATAGTTCCGTTAACGGGGGCGACGATACAGTTGGACTATAGCGCTAATTGTTAATAACTAAAAATAACAACTTTGTAATAAATTAATGACAAAAATCTCTTCAGAACACTGAAGAAGGTATTTGAGTCTTGATTTTGTCACTTTTTGAATTTCATAATAATCATTTTTGATCGAGTTATGAAGCCTTGAAAATGGCCATTTTCGCATTTTTCAAATTTTTAATCGCATATAACTCGACAACAGTCAATTTTAGAGAAAAATTACAAGAGATCTTTTTTGCTCAGGATGACCCAAATTATGTAAAAAAAATTTTTGGAAATAAAAAAATTATTTTTGTGAATTTGTTTTAAAAAAAAATTGTTTAAAAAATTTTTCGACCACGGCACCGCCCGGCACCCTGTGGATATGTTATAAGGGCCTCTTTTTGAGTAAGTTTGTGCAAAAAAATCGAATCGGAATAACTGCGCTAGCGGGCGGACGATACTGCCCGGTCTAAAAAAGAAAGACCAAAACCAGTATGTCTTTAATGAAGAAAAGAGTTCCAATGATCGGATTACAAATCTCGAACATTTTGTAAGTTCGACACAAGATAGCATCAAATCTTTGCAAGATATGATGCAAGTAATTTTATCAAAAACTACTGTTGTCTCGACTGATAACCCCGCAGCAACATCTTCAATAGTAGAAGAGGCTGAGAGTTCAAAAACGTTGACTAACAGTATAAACTACAACTTACATTTATCAAATGCCGTGGCTGGTCCTGAAAAATTGGTAGAAAGCTTTACTTACTTACAGTTCAAGGACTGGAGACTGGAAAATTTGAGAATTATATATCCTTTCAAAACGTAGAAGACGCTCCCAATAAAAAATTATTAGCTCTTCTTGAATCATATTTCAATCAAGATATATCAGATATGGTCCGGTTAGTAATAAAATTTGATAAAGAATGTGGCTCAAATTACATAAATCTACTAAATAAATTGGAAGAATATTTTAAAAAGAAGGAGAATGGTCGCTTGAGACGACGTCATTTCATGAACAGAAAGCAAGAGCAATCTTTTTCCTCTTTTTATAGAGAAAAAGTCAAATTGTTCCAACTTACAGATCCATGCTCAAGTTGTTACGATCAGTTTCTAGCCGATAATGTCATAGAGTTACTTTTTAATGCTAACATGAGAAAAAATGCAGAACTCTCCCAGATTCATCAAAGATTGAAGACATTATCAAATTATGCGAAGCTGAAGAAGCAGCCTTAACTGAAGAAAATATATGCAACCAAAGCATTGCAAAAATCAAAGTTAATCAGCCTAGTAGCAATTTAAATAAAAAGAAATGCTTAAAGTGCGGTTTTTCAAGGCACAATAATTACAAGTCCCAGCTAGCAATGCAACTTGTAAAAAATGTAACAGAAAAGGGCATTATACAAAATTCTGTTTATCAAAAGAGATTCGTTCCGTAGATATTGCAACTGAACCCATAGAAGAACCTGTCAATATAGGGTGTTTAAAAATTACTTCTATCGATTATGCTGCTAATAAAGGTAGAAACCGACAAATTGAAGTAAAAATAAATTCAATTTCAAACAAAAACATAACATTTTCTTATAAAGCCACCCCTGATACAGGCGCAGAAGTCTGTGCGGCAGATGAAAGCTTATGCGTTTGCTTAAATATACCAGATCTGATTTACAACGCTCTACTTTGGCCCTGGAATCCGCAGGCAAAATCGAAACTTAACGTAATTGGAAGTTTGCAGTGTCAAATAATCTATGAAAATCGTTCTGTTAACATCACAGTATACATTTGTAATGGAGTTAAAGAGCTGTTAATCGACAGAACGTCCATGATCCATTTGGGTATAATCCATTCAGAGTTCCCAAAGCCAATCTTCAGTGTTACTTCTTTCAATGTTAATGAAATTCCTGAAAATCCTTCATTGGCAATTCGCGAAGACATAAGAAATAAAATTTTAGGCATGTACAAAGACATATTTAACTCAAACGACATCTTGCAACCTATGAATAGTACGCCAATGCATATCTATTTGAAAGAAAATAGTGTCCCGTATACTGTAACCTGTCCTAGAAGGATTCCATTCGCTTGGATAGATTATGTAAAAGCTGAATTAGATAGCCTCGTTAAGAAAAACATCATTAAACCAGCTGATGAGGTGCCTTCAGATTTCGTTAGTCCCTTGGTAATTGTACAGAAGAAAAATGGTAAAATAAGAGTCTGTGTAGACTTTACTAAGCTCAATTCTTTCATAAAACGACCAGTTCATCCTTTTAAGTACCCCTGGGAAGCAGTTTCGAACATATCCGGCAATCCACAGTACTTCAGTACGCTAGATACTACTAGTGGTTATTGGCAAGTGTTACTCGATGAGGAAAGCCAAAAGCTCACTACATTTCTTACTCCTTGGGGACGATATATGTTTTTAAGAGCTCCAATGGGTCTTGTAAGTTCTGGAGATGAATTCTGTCGTAGAGGTGATAAGGCCTTGGCAGGCTTTAAGAATTTGGAGAAGGTCGTAGATGACATTCTAATATACGATGAAACATTTCGTGAACACTGCAATAGAATTATAAAATTTCTTGATACATGTAGAGTAGAGAAAAAAAGATAACTCTTAACCCTGATAAGTTTATTTTTGGCCAGAAAGAAGTTGAGTATGTCGGATACATCGTAGGAAGAAATGGAATAGAAGCAGATCACAAAAAAGTATGTGCCATCCAAAATTTTCCAACACCAACATGTTTAACTGAATTACGCTCATTTATGGGTATGGCAAATCAGCTGGGAAATTTTTCTAGCGAAATGTCTAAGCTGGCATCACCATTAAGAGACTTATTAAAAACAAAAAACCATTTTGTTTGGTGTTCAGTACTTGATGAAGCTTTTGATCAAATTCGTGAGGCTTTGACTAAACCTCCAATCTTAGCCCACTTCAATCCATTATTACCAACCGCGCTTCATACAGATGCTTCTCGATCAAATGGCCTTGGTTATGTGCTTCTGCAAAAACACGACGAAAACTGGAAGCTTATACAGTGTGGGTCAAGATTTCTGTCAGATACAAAAACCCGATATGCTCTGATGGAGATAGAACTTCTTTCTATATTATGGGCAGTCAAGAAGTGTAGGCTATATTTGCTAGGTTTGAATGAATTTAAGATTGTAACAGATCACAAACCGCTCTTGCCGATATTAAATAGTTACACCCTGGACATGATTGAAAATCCAAGGCTACAACGTCTAAAAGAAAAATCAACAGGGTACAATTTTGTAGCTGAGTTCACGAAAGGCAAAGACCATCGAATCCCAGACGCACTCTCAAGAGCACCAATTTTTCATCTACAATGAGTAGTTTTTTCACATTATTGAAATAAATGAAAAACGTCACTTTTTTGAAATTTGATTAAAGATTAAAAAAAACAGCTGTACGTCTTCACGAATTTTTCCTCAGCTGCCCCTCATAGGTATACCTTTTAGAACCTTCAAATATCTGGATATTTACCTGCAATCAATGATTTTTTTCACAGATTTACTGATGTATAGTTTTCTATTCTTCATTTTAATCAATCACGATATTAATCTTTTTAAAAAACTAAGAAATTAATATTTTTCACATTTATTAGATAAAATCGTATCAAACAAAGAATCTTAATTACCATTTCCTTATAAAAAAAATCAGTCAACGCCCAGCAAAATTACAATATCGTATAACACATCATGCAACTTCTACATAAACTGCATAAGATACATTGAAGGTTTGATAAAAATAGATTCAATTCAAGTAAGACATAAAAAATGTCTCTATGACTATAAATACCAGGGGCTGTAAGAGAATTGTATTCAGTTTGTCAACAACTGTGTCTCTAGTACCTTCAACATGAACTCCATGGTAAGTTTTTTGGACATTTTTGACAGTAAAAACAATATAATAGGTGATATATATTGTAATTGTTTTGTAAAATCATCTAGACCCTTTCATTCTTCTTTTGTTACTGTGGTTGTCAGTATTATCTGTTACTCCATCTTTTATTGTTCTTTTAATATCTCATTTTACCGTGGTTCTAAAACTATTTATTTGTTGTATTTCTTCTTCTTCACGTGCCATATCAGAATTATCCGACGTTGGCGATCACCATTGCGAACACTCGTCGATATTCTGCAATATGGAATAATTGAGGAGCTGAGTATCAAAGAAATAATATTAAAAAAAAACACGAAAACGGTTGAAATAACGTCGTAAACTGTTGCAAATTTGAAACGCAATGGCCACTCTCAGTAGGGTTGTTCTACTGCGCATGGCAACTTGTCGGAAATACTACCTTTCGATTGGCTACAATGGAGTAGTCCGATTCTGCTACAAAATCAAGTTGGAGTGGAGCTGTCCGTATCTGAAACTGAGGCTCGTTTTGAAATGCAATTTCTTGTATGTTCTAGCCGCTTTTGAAACTAAAGCAATTCAGATTTGAATTCTTTGTGAAAAATCCTATAAACTGTACCATTAAATCAATTATTAAAAAAATGGAGTTGATACCAAGCTCCTCAATTGTCCTGCATTTGATATCTGAGTCCATTCACGAATGTTTTTTAACCAAGAAAATTGTTTTCTTCCTACACTTCTACTGCCTTATATTTTAACTTTAAGAATCGGTTGAAATACTTTATATCGATTTCCCCTCACTATAAAATATGTCCCAGATAAGACATTTTCCAGTGTTTAACAGTCTTTAGCAGTTCTCTATCTTTATTGACCCTCCTTAGTACTTCTTCATTAGTTTTTCTTGCTATCCAAGGTATCTTCTGCATCCGTCTATGAATCCACATTTCTTCTTCTTTCTTGACTAGCTTTACAACTCGGGGTGAGTCTTCGCCGCATCCACTATGGCTCTCCATCGTCTGCGATCTTGCGCTTCGATTTGCCATTGTTGTACCCCAATCCTAGATAGATCGGTTTCAACATCATCCTTCCATCTTTTTCTGGGACGGCCCACTGATCTTCTACCGTCTGGTCTCTCGAAGAACACTGTCTTTAGCACTCTGTCTTCCTCTGATCTTACTACATGACCTGCCCATCTTATCTGATTAGCTTTTATATGTCTGACGATGTTTTCAGTACCATATAGAGTCACCAATTCAGCATTGCGGCGCCTTCTCCACTCTCCTGTCAATTTATCTCTTTGAGGACCAAATATCATTCTGAGGACTTTCCTTTCAAATATCAGCAATTTATTGATTTCTCGCTGATGTAGAGTCCATGTTTCACTCCCATATGTAACAACTGGGCGAATAATTGACATGTACAGTCTTAATTTAGATTGTCTTTTCATCAGCTTAGATCTTAATAATGATGATAGGGAGTATAATGCTCTATTTCCCGCAGCTATTCTTGCTGAGACCTCTTTTTCTATGTGATTGTCCTCTGTGATTACTGCTCCCAGATATTTACACTCTTTTACTACTTCAAAGTTGTGGTCATTAATAGTTACGTTCTGCCTAACTCTTGGTCTTGGATTTTTGGTCACCAGCATATATTTCGTCTTCTCTTCATTTATTCGAAGGCCCAGGTTACCTGTTTCCTCCTCGAGCTGTGAAAACACCTCTCTTACGTCTCTTGTAGAATGAGCGACTGCATCTAGATCATCGGCAAAGGCCAACAATAGTTTTGATCCTCGATTTGCGAATCCCCCTGTTAGTTCAGACGATATTTTACTTATTGCGTATTCTAAAGCCAAATTGAATAGCAATGGTGATAAAGGGTCTCCTTGTCTAAGCCCTGATGTTATACTAAATGGCATCGATGTTCTGTTTCCTATCTTTACCTGTGCATATGAGTCTGCCACGCACATTTGAGTGAGCTGCACTAATTTTCTTGGTATTCCCATTTCTAGCATTGCTAGCCATAGTCTGCTTCTTTTTATCGAGTCATATGCTTGCTGGAAATCTACGAAGATTTGGTGTACATCTCGGTTGAATTCCCAGTTTTTTTCCAATATTTGTCGGATGGTAAATATTTGATCTATTGTTGACCTTCCACTTCGAAAGCCGCATTGGTAGTCGCCTAGAATATCTTCCGAATACGTAGTGAGTCTCTTTAGTAAGATAATTGATAGAATCTTATACGCTGTACTAATAAGCGATATGCCTCTGTAGTTTCGGAATTGCTCTTTATTTCCCTTCTTATGTATGGGTATTATAACGCTTCCATTCCATTCTCTAGGCATTTTCTGCTGTTGCCATACTCTGAGAATAATGTCATACAATTTTTGATGTAAAACGTTTCCTCCTTTTTTATCAATTCTCCATTTATACCATCATTTCCTGGTGCTTTGTGATCTTTAAGAGATGCTATTGCATTCTTTACTTCTTGAAGTGTTGGTGGTGGTATTTCCACATCTGCAGAATGAAATGTAGTCTCTGATTCATCCATCTCACTTTCAATATTTAGTAAATTCCGAAAGTATTCCTTCCATCGCTCTACGATTTCTGTTTCCATCATTATCAGTTCACCTGCTTCATTTCTCATAGCTTGTGTTACCCCAACATTTCCACCTTGTCTGACTGTCTTCACTTCCCTAAAGAATTTTCTTATTTGATTCCTCTCGCCACTTATTTCCATTACTCGTATTTGCTGTTCTATGTAGCTTCTCTTTTTAGTTCTGAGTAGTTGCCTTGTCTGTGCCCTCGTTCTGCTAAAATCTGCTTTGTTCTCATCTGTAGGGTTTTGTAGCATTTTCATTCTTTTGTGAGTTTTTGTTTCCAGCATTTCTTCGCATTGTTTGTCAAACCATTTCTGTTTTGGGCGAGTCCTCTTTTTCCCAATGGTTTCTTTCGCTGCTTGTTCTATCACATTTGCAATGCTTCAATTCTGTTCACAATCGATACTTTTAGCGTCCACACTTCTGTACCATACAAAAGTACAAACCAAACATAGCACTTAACCATTCTTTGTCTTAGTTCTAAACTGGGATGATTATTGAAAATAAATGTCTTCATTTTGTGTATATCTCTCAAGCGCCTTTTTAAATAACTGGCCCGAGTAAACCTTAAACAATTTCTATTTGTATCCAGTATATTAAATGCCTTATTAAATTTGATGAATTAATCTAAGCCTGCGTCTTTGGGGGCATTTCTTTATATGGATTGTATGAACAATTCAAAATTGTTTTCTTACTCCATTTATCCACACTCTTGTATTTAGCAACATAATTACTAGATAATTTCCACATAGGAGTTGGTCTCCTTACTTTTCGTAATGACACCATGGTTTCGATGTTCCATTCCAGTGGAAATTGTTTTATTTATCCATATTTATGCTTTATCCAACTGCGATATTTGGTTGACTAATCTTTTTCGTGAATTTTCTAGTTTTGCTGTTAGTTGCTTATCATGGGTTTGTTTACTTTTGTATAATTCTGTGTAGAAATCTTCTACTACCCTTAATAGTTAATCTCTGTTGGTGTTGATATTTCTATCTTTATCCTTTAATTTCGATATTTCTTTTATACCATTTGTTAATTTTCTCCTTAGAACTTTGGGGCTCTTGTTATATTCAATAGTTTGTTCAATTTGTTCACTTTTGTGCTTTCGATTGTTCATCCTAATAGATTTTTGTAACCTTTTATTTATCTCTCTTCCCCATAAGTCCATGGTGTTATTTGCTTTCCCATCATTGCTTGTTTTTGGGGACTCATTCTTAACAATAACTTAAACAACAATATAAAATGTGATAAGATGTGAATGAAGTGAAAGCATAATGATTACCAATACAAATTCATAAATCAGAACAGAAAGGAGAATCTGGAGATACTACTATGTAATACTAAATTTAAACTACTAGTAAAATATTGTTCTGAAGCTCTTTTCTTCATTCAAGGTAACAAGGGGCATGAAATATTTTAACAATTAAAATTAAAAGATCAGAATTCCATCCCAACGCATTTGAATTCCATTATTATTTAATAAGATTTTTCATCAACTAAAAAATATGTATAATCATATTTCCAGAAAATTTCCAATTCTATTTGTTACAGATCGCCGTCCTACTCGTCGCCACCTTGGCTTGCGCCCATGCCTCAGTCTTAGGACTTGGAGCCGCTGCTCTCGTAGGACCAGGTAACCCAGGAGCTCTTTTGGTCGGACCTGCTGCAAGATCTGCCGCCGTTGGACCCGACGGTAGTGTCATCACTGCTGCCGCTCAAGGTAAAACTTTAACCATTTTATACGAAATATTACGTGAATTTATAAGAACTGTAGGTGTACAGAAGAATTCTAAGCGTGTCCTTGGCACAACGTATGTAGAACCAACCTATCAATTCTGGAAGAGCTTAAAAAAAGGAAACCGAGCATACCTAAATTTCTTCGGCCACATGGTCGAAAGAACGGGAAGTGGTAGTAGAAGAAAAGATAGAAGGCCCAATACTAAGAGGAGGATCTCTAACATTATGAACTGATTAAATGAAGACTCTGGTGGGAAAATCCTTACATGGTACAGGATCACAACCAATTGAGACAGCAAGCTCACAATATAGTGTCTCAACGTCATAACAAAGACTCAATAAATGAAGAGGAGGAGGAGAGAGGTGGCATGCTTTTGTAGATGTAGTTATTTTTATTTGAAAAATGTGGTTATTATGGCTGAAACATCTATAGTTTTCGATATTATTAGTTTATAAATGTTAATAACCTTAAATACTTGTGATTTAGATGTTCTTACAAAAAATTTCTGTTACAGCTGGTGCCGTAGCTGCTGCCCCAATTCCCGGAGGTGTTGTCACCGCTGCTGTAGCTCCCGGAGCAGTCATCCCCGGAGCTGGTCTCCTCGGTGCTCCAGGATTGATCGCTCCTGGTGTCGGAATCGGTATTGGTCCACTAGGTCTCGGTTTGGGACATGGTGTTGGATTGGGACTAGGATTGAGACACTGGTAAATGAGGATTTTAATATAATAGGACTGCTCTTGTGATCTTTTGATTTATGTTTGTAATATAGTAAATATTAAAGACTTGTGTACTTTTATTTCAAAAACGTTTGCTTAACTGCTCTCTCTCAAATGTCTGAAGTGTCGCTGAAGGAAAGGAAAAATGTATGATTCAGTCTGGTTTTTAGAAAATTAGATCATACTAGCAACAATGTATGTTATTTTGGTTGAATAGACAACAGAAAGATTGCTAATCAGCAAAGAAGAGTGTAAAAAGCTTCTGTTCTTTCACCGATATTCCTATGCTTCGACAATTCCTGGCCCATTTCTAACGGGATCTGTCTAGATAAATCTTCTCTAACTACATCCTTGTCTCAAACCTTTAGCTGCTTTAAACATAGAGGTAATTTATGTTCCTATTTTAATTCTTTCAGTGTTCTCCTCTTAATAGTTTTGGTTGGAAAACGTCATGCTATCATATGCTGTTTCCAAGAGTATTGAAGCTGTATGATTTTCTCTTGTTTTCCGTATTTTTTTCTACGGACCAGTTCTGATGATTGTCTTACTAATTCATAGTCTGAAGCATGTAATGCATAAAGGGATGCAAGAAACATTTTTTACAAATTTGGATCTTAGTTTTACTACTTATTATATTGTGTCCATAAAGAAATTGATTTTTTAAATTTATCAAAATCCCAAATATCAGCTTCAATGAAATAAATAAGATATTAGAACATTTTAATATTTATAATATTTCTTTATTAACCTAAATATAGATAAAATTCATATACCTAATCTAAAATTAAAGTACCATGACCATGGAACCGTGGAATAAACACGGTGATAATATCTAGGGTAGTAAGGATCATAGTACCAATATGGGTAGGGTGGTCCTACTGCTGCCACCTAAAACAAAACAATTTTGTAACCTTTTCAAGTTTTGTCAACAATATTAATAGAAGAAAACAAGTACAGAATTATACCAGTAATAAGATATAAAATGCGTTAACAAATGTTCAGAATAAAAATAATCACAATAAAAATTGTCAAAAGACAAAAAAAGAATGAAAAAGTAACAGTAAGGAGTCTACAGATGATATAACAGGAATGAAAAAAAGTTGAAAAAAAATGAAAAAAACAGTTATTTAAAAAAAACAGTTAGTCTGGAATATAGCGATAAATGAACTAATCCTATGCGAAGAAAGAAAAAAAGGACTAAGAATCATTGTAGATGCTCCTTGGTACGTGGCAAATAGTTACCTTCATAAAAACCTAGAAGAGGAAACTTGCTACAAGCATGAAGAAGATGGGAAGAAATCTCCATACTCTACTAGGCTAACTAGAAGACCAAAGAGGATAAGCCTGTTTAATCAATCTGAGTGATAGAAAAAAAGAAGAGCATAAAACTTGTTTGTGTGTGCATACTAGAATAGTTTGATTCATCGATGAGTTTTATAATACCTTAGATGAAAACAACAAAGATTCGACATATCACGATCATAATGAGGAACTTTATTGCTAAGGTAGGGCAAGGTAGCCTTGGAGAACATATTGGAAACTATGGCATTGGTGGCAGAAACGAGAAGAGTGTTACATTGTTACATTGGAATACCTGGATCATCTAATGCAGGGACAAAAATACATATTCCTACAAAATATAATGCAGGGAAAGAATTTAAGACGTAGAAAACTGGGTACAGAAGAATGTCCTGGATGAGAAATGTGAGTGAATGTTATGGTTGAACCACAAACGAACTGTTTAGAGCAGATGTCCGATAGGAGAGGAACGACATGAAGAAAAATTTTAGAAATAAAAAGCAGATATCGAGCACTGTTATTTATTAAATCTTGTCCAAGTATACTTTGGCTTCGGAGCATCATCAGGTGTATTTCGTAGGACAAATAGATTAAAATATTTGAATGCTGCTAAGTTGTTCGAAATTGGAGGTACCATAAATGAAAAAGAAGAAGAAGCTTGATAACAGCTGAGTGAAGTTCAATTTGGATTCAGAGCAAGACTCGGAACGAGAGAAGCACTTTTCAGCTTACAATTTCTAATAAAGAGAGCCAGGGATGTCAACTGCGATGTGTATGCATGTTTCATAGATTTAGAGAAGGCATTTGATAAAGTCCCACATGGAAAACTAATCGATATCCTAAAAACATCGGGACTCGATGGTAAGGATGTAAGACTCGTCTCAAACTTATATCTCCAACAAAAAGCAACAGTTCGATTCGAAAATGAACTGTCCGAAATCTTCACAGTCGAGAAAGGAGTTAGACAGGGTTGCATACTGTCACCAGCATTATTTAACATATACTCTGAAAACATCTTTAAAGAGGCCTTGGACGAATCAGAAGATGGTATTGCAGTAAATGGACAACTTATAAATAATATTAGATATGAAGACGATACAGTATTGTTGGCAGATACTGCGCAGGGGCTCCAAAGGATCATGGATAATGTTGTAGAAGCATGTAACAAATACGGCCTAAAACTAAATTGTAAGAAGACAAAAATATTGATCATTAGTAAAAATACCAACATAAACGCCCAAATTACCATAAACAATACACCCCTAGAGAGAGTACAGAAAATATAAGGATACTTGGGATCATAGCTACGAAATAAAAACTCGTATTGAAAAAGCCAGAAGCTCTTTTAACAGTCTTAGGAAGATTATTCTTATATGTTACGTCTTTATTGTCCCCCTCTATGGAGTTGAAAGCTGGAGTCTGGCAGAAGATGCCATAAAACGGTTAGAGGCGTTTGAAATGTGGTGCTACCGACGTATGTTAAGGGTCTCATATATACACCACACAACTAATATAACTATTCTCCAGAGGCTAAGAAAAGACAAAGAAATAATTAACACCGTAAAGAACAGAAAATTGGCTTACTTCGGCCACATAATGCGTAATGATAAATATCGACTGCTACAGTTAATTCTACAAGGCAAGATTGAGGGCAAGAGAGGCCCTGGACATAGACGTATATCCTGGCTGGCCAATCTTAGGAAGTGGACTGGTCTAACGTCAACTGATCTATTTCGAGCTGCCATAAATAGAATAAGATGGGTCAATGTGGTCGCCAACATCTCCAGAAGATCTTTAGAAGATCTTTAGAAGAAAAGGCACCTTTAGAAGAAGAATCGATGCTTATTAATAAAAAAAGTAATTATTTCAAGTACCTCAGTACGATACTTACGAAATTCGGATTTGGAGCTGGCGTAGGTGCAGGATTTACGCTAGTCAAAGCAATAACCAAAAATATAGCACAGGTGAGAAGAAACTAAAAAAAAAATAAATTAATATTATATGGCATGTACATAGTTTATATTAAAGCATTTTGATATAATTCAATGTATTTTAAAAAAAATGTGGCTTTTTGTTTTGTTGAAAACTAGCAACTCGTTTGTAATCTTTTCTCAAGAAGATTCCCTTGAAGTCTGCGACTGTTCTACGATTACTTTGAGAGTGTTAATTTGGTCTATGCATGATGGGTTTTATCTGAAGCCGGCTTGTTCTCTCCTTCATTGGTTTGGTTGTTTATAATTATTCCTGTTAATTTATTTATGGTTATTTTACCAAGCATGTCGACAACTGAACATGAACATATCCACGCAGAAAACAAAATGCATTACCATTGCGAAAGATCCAATTAGATGCAAGCTCGTGGTAGAAGGGAAACCCATAGAACAATTAAACCATTTCAAATATCTAAATGTAGATTTATCAAGTTGTTATGACCCAGACAGAGACCTAAGAGGACAAATAAACAAGGCCGCAGTCATATCCGGATGTTTGAGAGATGTGGTCTGGAATAACCCATATATTAGGATGGACAGCAAAGTTAGAATTTATAAAACTTGCATCAGGGCTGTTATGACCTATGGTATTGAATTAAGAGAAGACACCAATAAAAGCAAAAGCATGCTACGAACAGCCGAAATGAAGACACTAAGAGCAGTTGCAGGGAAGACAAGAAGGGATAGAATACGAAACAACATCATCAGGGAACAATGTGGCGTGCAAGATGTAGTAAGATGGGGTAGGTAAAGACGAAGAGAATGGTTCAGTCATGTAAAAAGAATAAAGGAGCACAGACTACCAAGAATTTCCCTAGAAGGAAAACCAGCAGGCAAGCGTCCACCGGGGAAACCACCAAAAAGATGGAGAGATAGCTGGCAGTTTACCTTTCAAGAAATACTTCAACGACTGAATTAACAGATCGACTGATCTACTACAAGTGTAAGAAGAAAAAGAAGAATTTATTTATTGTATTCAGAAGTGTTAGATTCCTTTCCAGTTTTCACATGAACTTTTGTCGGTTTTTTTAACTTTTTATTATAAGCCCCGTTTTCCATTCTATGGGGAACTTTTCCTCTCTCCAGGAGGAAAGGAGAGAACTTTCTCACTCTCTCTCTCTCCTTTACAAGAATAGTTTGATTAGTTTTGTTGTTGTGGTCGGGCAAGCTTTTAACAACTCTGGTGGAATATTGTCAGGGTGGAATATTGCTTATTGTACTTTCAGCTTTTCTACGGCCACGGTTCATTGGTGCTATTTCTTAGTTTGATGATATTGACGTTTACGTTTGACGTTAATATTGACGTTTTTTCTGCATCTTCTGGTAGTGTTGGGACTGCACTTAGGGACTCACTGAAATATTTATGCAATCTTTTAACTTGTTTTTGTGGCGATGGTGCATTTTCACCCGTACTGCTTTTTACAATTGGTTGGTGGGTGACATATCTGTTGTTAGCTAATTGTTTAAGTGATACTGTATAATTGTCTCAACTTTATTCACTTCTCTACTATAACTTCTTCTTTTCTTCTCTGCTTCTATTCTGAAATTTAGTAGTTCTAAATTAATGTGTTTGCGGAGTTCTGTTTTGTTCCATGTTTCTCTAGTGATCCACTCTTTCTTGTGGAAAGATTCCAAATGTGGATGATAATTGGACAAACTAGAGCAGCATTTAACAAAATGAGAAAAATGGAGCAATGAAAAAAGAAATAATAAATACAATTAAGATAAGAAAGTTACAGTATCTGTAGTTATGTGAAGATAAATATTTGATATTACATAATAATAAAGTCAAAATACAGAGAAAAATGAGTACTGGAACAAAACGCATTTCCTGATTAAATAATCTATCAAAGGGGTATAATTGAATAGGCCTGGATGCTACGTACCAAAAAAAGTTGATTAATAGTAAGCTGGGAATTTGTAAATAACTTAACGGTGTCTAGTTGGACAAATATTGATGTACGGGAACACTTGCACAGGGGAAATTTTAATTGTGGAACAGTTTAAAAATTTGGAACGTCAGATTACGAAAACGTCCCATGTATTTTGTCGGACAGAACATCCAATTGATTTGTTACCATTTTATTAAGCTCTCATGCAAAAATCAAGCTGCTATTGACCAACATGATTCCTGTCATTTGACATGTTCTTCGTGTTCCACTCATTAAAATGCCCAGTTGGTGATAAACATCAATCTGCTTTTTGCATGAGAGTTTAACGAAAAAGTCACAAAAGTCTAGCATAAAAAAAGTGAAATCTTAAGGACCAATAGCAGAAGCAACTAAATGAACTATAAATTTACTTGACTTTGACTAAAGAATCGATTACTTTTTATTTTGATTGAAATCAATATTTTTGAAAATATTAATGAAATAACATACCTCAAAATTGTTCATTTTGCACTTACTATTTTGCTGTTACAGTTCATTTGCTACAACAATTGCTTTTCGAAAAGAAATGGTGTTAAATTGTTTACTGCTAATTTATAATAATTTACGTGTAGTACAGAGTAGCACAGACGTTATTAGACGAAGCAACGAAGCACTAAAAAGCCCAAAACCTAGGAATTTTGTGCAGTAAGATGGATCGTCATGCAACTTTTTGCATTCGATTCGAGAGAGTGTCAGGCAATTTTGTGGACTAAATTTAAATCTAAATTTTTATAGAATTTGGATTTAAAAATAACTGTCAAAAGTAGGAAAACGTTCTTAAGACTTTCGAACTGCTTTTCTGGACCACACACTAAGTCTCATGAACTGTAGGTACTATTGAATTTTTACCACTTTTACTATTGTCATCCACTCTTGCCGATCTTGTGCATCAATCTTCCATTGTTGCACCTCCATCTGACGTAGATTACTGATTACTGCATCTTTCCACCTTTTCTTGGGCGAGTAACTGACCTTCTACCATCGGGTCTTTCTCAGAAGGTTGTATTTAGTAATCTTTCATCATTTGATCCCATTACAGCTCCTACCCATCTTATCTTATTTGCCTTGATGAATCGTACTTTGTTTTTCCTCTCCATAGAGTGCTTGGAGTTCCTGGTTATGTCTTCGTCTTCACTCTTCTGTTATCTCGTCTCTACAAAGTCCAAAAATCGTTCAGAGAATCTTCCATAATTTTGTTGTTTCACGCTGGTTCAGTGTCTACATCTCACTTCCATGCGTTATTATGGGGATAATTATAGTTTTATATACTTTTGTTTTAGATGTATTTGAGAGCAATTTTGATGTAAGTAGCGTCTCTAAAGAGTAACACGCTCTATTTTCTGACATGGTTCTAGCTGCTACATCTTTTTCACACTTGTTTTCGGGTGTTATCACTGGTCTAAGTATATCTAAATTCCTTGAAAACTTCGAAATTGTATTCATTTACCGAAATGTTTTGTCTAATGGTTAGTCGTGGATTTTTGGTAACTATACCATGTACTTGGTCTTATCTTCGTTGACCTTAAAATTTTCCTGGCCTCTCTTTCAAAAAGTGTAAATACTTCTTTGGCTTCTCTGGTGAATTGTACAATTGTGTTGACATCATCGGCAAAAGCTGACAGTACCTTCGCTCGTAGTGTTAAATCTGATTGTGCTTTCTTAACTGCGTGTTCTAAAGCTAAGTTAAATAACAAAGGGGAAAGTTGATCGCCTTGTCTTAAGGGCCCTATCCACATACGGATCTGTCCGGCGGATATGTCGGACGGACAGATCCGTTGTTAGCTATATACAGGCAGATGTGTCTTCAGACAAATTCGTTGGTGCTACATATTCACGGACAAATCTCTCGTTGTACTGGTTCCCGCGTTGTGTGTTTATCTGTTTTCCACTGTGCTATGAGTAATAAAAAGCAACTAGCAATAATTGGAGGATATAGTATGTATAGTTTTATTTGATGATAGAAAAAGAAGAGTAGATGTGTCCGTAGATGACCCAGCACTTTTACTCTTCCTCATGTCTCTTAATTCACGTCCAAATCCAGCAGGCAAGGCATCTAATTTCTTTCTTAAATACCTACTTTACATCTGCATCTGGGCAAACTTCTTTTTTTTTGCGTTAAATTTTTGAATTCTTTTCTAATTCTTCATATGCGATTTTTCGCAAATGCCTCTTACAATATTCTTCACTGTTTACATTCCACTAGTAAGGCTTTAACTTATACACAACAAAATAAAACTTTCCCAAAATACTTTTTAAATCTGAGAATTATATTTTAATGTTATATAAATACACACTTACTACCGTGGTTAGAATACAAAGATAGAAATTCAACAGGTACTCTTCGTCCGGCGAACAAATCCTCAAAACCATTCACACACATGCGTATATGTCTGGTGTTCCTCGTCGTGAACCACAGACGGCGAGCAAGACACATACGGCGTACGCATGGATACATACATGCGGATCTGTCCGGAGGATCTGTCCGTCGGACATATCCGCCGGACAGATCCGTATGTGAATAGAGCCCTTTAGACCTGTTTCGATTTGAAACTCATTTAAAGGAACGTATCCACTATGTTCGCGAACCGCTTGCTGTAACTGTTCCAATGGATACGGCAAGCGCTCCTCTACATATAAACCGCCAACGATTGGAGCGCGCACCGTTGCACGGTCAGGAAGCGTGAACGTATCCACTACGTGGAGCAGTTGCAGGAGCGCGGAGCGCAAGAGGAGCACGAACATAGTGGATACGTACCTTGATGTACTGTTGCCAATTCTCATACGTTACACACATGAATCCGGCAAAAACAAAAGGATTTAATATGTCTAAAAACATAAATAGACGATTTCGAAAAGTATGAGTTACCAACATTTTAGATTTGTGCATCTCTGTAAAGACAACGATTATTAAAATTATTATTTGCACTATTAAATATTCGTAATTGTTGTTAACGTCAGTGAAATATCAAAATAATTGCAACAAGATCTATTAGGAAGTAAGCACTATTATTAATTAATGTCGTTCTATAACTAGAATCAATTTTTTGTTCATAGAATTCGCACTAGTTGGCCTTTGGGTATATCCAACACTTATTTCATCATCAATTATAGTAGACGTATAGTATATGTACAGCAGTATTCTTTACAGTAGACTTTTTGACAAAATGCGCAGGTACTTTTACTACACAAGAAAGGAGACAAACACAAACTCGAAAATTACATACCAGTAAGCCTGTTACCACATCCATACAAACTGCCAGGGCCTATTTTACCACTAGGCCCGTGAGGCCCCTGCCTCGGGCCCGCATTTTAATGGGGCCCGAAAATATCACTAAAAGAATATTTTTATTAAAAAAACAAAATAAACTTTCACAATTATTTCATTTTACGATCAAGAAATGATAAATGGTAATAAGGTTAGAGTTATATTCATGAACCATAAACAGTTCTTATCATAAAACTGCAATAAAAGTAGGTAGATTGCCTTGTCGGTATCAATAACAATAAAGCGAGAATCCCACGACGAGGTTAAAGCGCGTATTGATGCGAGCTTCAAGTGTTTACTTATTTCAACGTTGGCAAAGAGAGATAATAATGAATATAATAGTGAAATCGACATAGAACACAGTACAACCCCACTGTACTGTAGAATTAGTAATATTTACTTTGTGATAAGATGGGTCAGACCCATGGGTTGGACTTCCTATCCTCAAATATATTTATTACACCGCCCCAGTGGGGCCGTTAAAAATATTTAACTCACACAATGATAAAAGTTAAAACACAACGTGATTAGGCCAGACAACTACGACGACACTGATGCTACCCTCGGTTGCCCAGTTGAAGGGTCTTTAAAGTGTATCACTGTACCGCCAACGGATGGAACAAGGCAAGCCATTCCACGCTCATCATAAATAACCATAAATAAGGGATTTGTATTTGTTCAAGGATCGTAAATCACAAAATTTTGAGATAAATTTCTCTATTTCACGTTGCGTTTAATCTATTTCACGTTGGGTTGAATCCCGTCTTCAGTTTTTATCTTTTTCTGTTACATTTTTCTATTTAACTCAGAATGTATCTAGCGCCACATTCCGTCAGTTTTCTGCTTTAAGAATAAGCAAAATTTAGACACCACTCCGAAGGATTAACAAGAGGTAGGATTAATAAGAGGTATCGGCACGTATTGTCATAATATTTATTTGAAATGCACTTTTAAATTTAATATTCAGTTTGATGTTTAATGCCGTTTTCTGAAAAGATAAGGTATTGCATTAGTCGATTTATTAAATTTCTTTTAACACTTATTTTTCTTAACTAAGTAATCGTTTGGTTATTATCATGAGTTACAAATATTACGACATTCTTCTCTTCTTCTGATCCGTCGGCATATATTTCTACTCCCAGGTATGTAAATTTTCCAACCGTTTCAATCTCATCTTCATGTAGGTATAATGTTTTGTGGGACTATATTTTTCTTCTCGTCTATATCATTATTTTTGTTTCTTCTGTGTTAATTTCCAGACCTAGCCTTTCTGTTTGCGTTTTTAACTGCGTATGTTTCCTGTGCTCCTGTTGATGTTCTACTCAAAATATTAATATCATCGGCATAAGCGACCAGTTGAACGGTTCTGTTGGTCAGTAGGTTTCCTCGTCCAGTTTACATTTGCTCAACAACTGCATACTCCAGTGAAAGGTTAAACAATGTTGGGGCCAGCCTATCACCCCTCTTCAATCCCTGCGAGATTTTGAAAAAGTCTGTCCGGTGGTTTTGTACTCGTACACATGCCTGAGTTTCATCCGCTGTGGCTTTAATGAGTCTAATTAGCTTGTGTGGTATGCCAATTCAGCCAATATATAGTATAGTCTGTTCTTTTTGACTGAGTTGTATGCCTGCTTGAAGTCTACAAACACGTTGTGAACATCAATGTCGTGTTCCCATAATTTGCTCAAGACCTGCTGGACTGTAAATATTTGATCCATTGTCGGTCTTTCCCATCTGAAGCCCGTCTGATACTCTCCACTAATATTTTCTGCTGGTGGTTGGAGACGCTGGTTTATAATATACTTACGTGAGGACTTTATGTGCTGTACATAGTAGAGAAATTTCACGGTAGTTGTTGCACTTTAAACAGTTAAACAATGTTTAATTGTTTAAAGTAAATTTTATTTATTTTTAATAAAAATTTAAATTTCTGGTGCAACTATACCTACATTTATACATATTATTATTTCTATTAAATAAATACATTTAAAAAATTTATTATTATTAGGTACTCTGGTACTATTAAATGTTTGTTAGGGGCCCGAAAATTATGTAGTGCCTCGGGCCTGTTGAACCTACCAACCTGTTGAACAAGAGGGATTCCACGAAGGTTATAGTACCATAGAACACCTACAGAGAATAAGGACACTTTTCGAAAAGTGTAACGAATACAATGAACCTATTCATTTGGTATTTGTAGATTACAATAAGGCATTCGATTCCATAGAACTCTGGGCCGTATTAGACGGAATGAATAACGCAAGGATTGATTCCAGATATAGAATAGGTACTCCTAAAATACATATACGACAATGCAACTATGGAAATAAATGTAGCAGAAGGTCTAACAACAAGCAAAATAAGAACGGAAAGAGGTGTTAGACAGGGAGATACCATATCTCCAAAGTTATTTACACTTGCATTAGAATATGGGTTCAAGAAGTTGAATTGGGAACAACGTGGAATTAAAATCGAAAGGCAGATTTTTAAGTCACCTGAGATTTGCTGATGACACAGTACTCATAAGCAATAATACAGAGGAACTGATCTGCATGCTGAAAGAACTTAAACGAGAATCTGAGAAAATCGGTTTAAAGATGAATTTAAATAAAACAAAAGTGATGACAAACCAAAATATCACAATCGACTTAAATGGAAGTGAAATCGAAAGTGTCGAAGAGTATATATACCTAGGTCACACGATCAAAATAGGCAAACAGAATCAAACGGCAGAGATAACTAGAAGAATCCGAATGACTTGGGCAGCAGTGGGAAGACTAAAGTGATGTGTTAAAAAACAAAAAGATACCAATAAATATAAATAAAAGGGTATTCAACAGCTGTATTCTACCAGTTATGACCTATGGAATGGAGACCATGACACTTACAGAGATGTCAGTCAATAGATTGAGAACGACACAGAGGGCGATCGAACTATGTTAGGAGTATGTATCTATGAGAGAACATAATATACGAAAAGAAAGTGCGAAGAAGGACGAAGGTAGAAGATGTAATTAGAAGAATTGCGCAAATGAAATGGAACCAGTGGCGGCCCGTGAGGTAGTGCCATAGAGCCATGGCACTACCTTGCTAACTATGCAGAAACATATTTTTTATCTTAAAAACATTTTAATGCCTGTTTATTTTTTTGTGAATATTTCTCTTTATTTTTATTAATTATATCAAATCTGGCAACTGTGTAGCGCAATGCAAATCTACCGACTCTGGCCACCCACAGCTGACCGGATAAAGGATGAAAATCATAAAAATCCCAGTGCCGAACGGCATAGTGGCTCGTGAGAAAAGAGAAAGATTGTATGAGCATCCTGTGTAAGTGACAGAGAGAGAGCGGTATTGCACTTTTAACATACGTTTAAATTGGAATCTCCGTGCCAGGCTCGAAATCTCGAAAAGGAAGTTAGTGGATCTTAAGATACAATGTTTTAGATCTACATATTTCTAGTTTCTTTACGCGTTCGCTTGACGCTATTGTGTTTATTGTCTACTACTGTATTGTATATTTGTGTTTATACTCTACTATATTTTTTAATTTGTAATTATTAGTTAGTGCGTTGTGATCGTGGGTGTCGTAGGTATAAAAATAATATTTTGATTATTTTCTACGTTTAATTTATTTATTGACAATGAATCAAATTAGTATATTAAAAAACTCTTTTGGTGGTTTTTCGTTAGAAAAAAAACTACAAATTAAAGAACTCGGTCGGCCTTTACCCGATTTAAAAATTGAAAAACAAAGTGGAAATGGACAAAAACTTCGCTGTCGTAAGTTTAATAAAATTATTTATGATAAAAATAGCTGGTTGTGTGGTTGCGAACCTGTTTTGTATGCGTTTTGTTTGGAGGTGACGAGACTTGGTCAAACAAAGGCACCGCTGATCTTGTACATATATGGGAGAAATTGAAATCCCATGAAAAATCTAAAGTGCACATGAATAACGTTTTTAGCTTTTCAATGCTTGGTAAGTTAAATATAAAAACCCAATTAAATTCAGCTTATCGTGATACTCTAATTAAACATAATGAACAGGTAGATAAGAATCGATATGTCTTGAATCAAATCATAAATTGTATAAGGTTTTGTGGAGCTTTTGAGTTAGCTCTAAGAGGTCACGACGAAACGAAAAATTCAGACAACAGAGGCATATTTAAGGAGCTGGTCAATTTTAGCGCTGAATTAGACAACGACTTAAAGGTTCACATTCAAAGTTCCAAATCTTTTAAAGGTACATCAAAAACAACACAAAATGAACTACTGGAGTGCATGTTAGATGTTTACATCTAAATTAAGAAAGAAATTGAAAATTCTCCTTATGTTGCAGTGATTGCCGATGAAACCACAGACGTTGCTGGTGAATTTCAATTAGTTATAGTCTTTCGATATTTGTGTAAAGGACGACCAGTTGAGAGATTTTGGAGATTTTACGTGCCGGGCGGACATGATGCTAAGTCAATCGCTGAATGTATTTTAAATGTTTTAAATCCATTGTTAAAACATACTCCAAACAAATTAATCGCTCAAAATTATGATGGCGCATCTGTTATGAGTGGTGGCTTAAATGGTGTGCAAAAAATTATTAAGGAGACATATCCTCTTGCAAATTACGTTCACTGCTATGCACACCAAATGAATTTAATTATGACAAGTGCATGTTCCATCAATAAGCAGGCTAGGATATTTTTTTCTAATTTATCTGGTTTGTGCTCATTCTTTTCAACGTCCCCTCAAAGAACAAAAATTTTGGATGAGGTGGTTAATCGCAGGTTGCCAAAATCTTCCCAAACACGTTGGAATTTTCAATCACGAAGTGTTCATACTGTTCATGAAAATAGAAAAGACCTCATTGCAGTTATGGACATTATACAAAGTACTTCACGTGATTTGTCTTCCATTAATCAAGCAAATGGTTACAAATTAAAGCTCCAGGATAAAGATTTTGTATTTTGGCTATTTATTTTTAATAAAATTATGCCTCACGTAGAAATTATTTTTCATCAATTGCAAAAAGTATGCACTGATTCTGTCAAAGTGAAAAAAGATTTGGAGAATTTTGCAGCAGCAATTCAAGGTATAAGGGAGCAAATGGACGTCATTATGGATAGTATTCAAGAAGAAATAAACACGTCACAGAGACAAACCGATAATGATGAACCAATAAAAAAAAAGGCGCGAATTGAAGAGGACAGGCCCAGCAGAAAACGGGAAGCCTTAGAGATATGCGATACAGTTTTGTTGCAAATAAAAACAAGGTTTACCTTCTCCGGACATTTAGTTGCTTCTCATTTATTTATGTCAGAGAAGTTTTCTGCTTATAAGGATAAGTTCCCCGAATCATTTCTTAATGAAACATGCACACAATTTTTATTTTTAAACAAAACTCGACTTAAAACTGAATTACAAGTATTGTATCAGCGAGACGAATTAAGTACTACCTCTGGGGCTGTTCCGTTATCTGTTTTATTAAATGATGAAGGTTTAAAATGTACATTTGAAGAAACCGTTAAACTTTTAAGTATATTAATAACCATTCCCATGTCAACATCTGAAGCAGAACGTTGTTTTTCAATGCTAAAACGAATTAAGACATTCCTCAGAAATACCATGAAGGAAGAACGACTAAGTGCTTTAGGTATGCTGTCTACAGAAAGACATTTTGTAAATGGCATTGACAATTTTAATAATAAAGTCATTGAAAACTTTGCCTCCAAAAAAGAAAGAAGGATGGACTTCACATATCGTAAACTTTAAAAGTGATATTAAATAACTTTGTGCGTGTGTGTAAATAATAGAATAGTGTTATTTTTATAATTTTCTAAATAGGCTCTAGAGACCATATCGTAACAACAAACTTCAAGTACATCAGCAGTGGTAGGAAGAATGAAACATTGACAGCATAGGATTAAAGGACGTGGTGGTCGGATGAGTGTGAGAGACGGAAGCTGATGCGTGATGACGAGCGACTGAGAATCGGGCAAAAGAAGGACATCGGGGAGAAGTCATGCCCTAACGGGCGATTCCACCCTGATGCCCTAGTATGAGAGGGGTGGGGTTTAGCTGGTCCC
This sequence comes from Diabrotica virgifera virgifera, assembly GCF_917563875.1. Lineage (NCBI taxonomy): Eukaryota > Metazoa > Arthropoda > Insecta > Coleoptera > Chrysomelidae > Diabrotica > Diabrotica virgifera. The sequence continues at coordinate 197,544,082 of NC_065450.1, read as the reverse complement.
GGCCACATCGGAGTTACGGAGGGCAGGGAGGTCCGATTTAGGGCCAAACTGGTCGACGTGACACTGATGAGGTTTCAGCTCAGGAACCCAGCACTGTTGGAAATGTTTACCTCCGACGTCTGTTTGCAGATTCCCCACCTAGTGATGAAAAAAACAAAAAAAAAAGTACATCAGCAGTAAATACTGGTGGTAAGTTGAATTTATTTTATTGCTAATTACTTAATTTACGGAACTGTTTTGATAAATTTTGGTAAATTTTTTGGCATACCAAAAATAGTAAATATATAGATATAAGATAAAAATATCTGCGCCTATTTTTTTTTATTTATATTTTATATCCTTTTTGACCATATCGTAAAACCGCCACAAAAAATTTAGGCAGCTGCCCGGATTCTGGCACTACCTTCCTAAAGTTATACGAGCCGCCACTGAATGGAACTGGGTGGGACACGTTGCACGGCAAAACAACGACAGGTGGACGAGAAACATTGTACATTGGAGACCACGCGAACACACTCGTAGTAGAGGAAGACCACAAAAACGATGGCTAGACGACATCAAAGCAAAAAATGGGGAGAAACTGGCACCAAATAGCACAAAACAGAAAATAATGGAGAACTCATGGGGAGGCCTTTGTCTAGGAGTGGATGCAAACAGGTTGAAGAAGAAAGAAGAAGAGACTTCTTGTAGTTTTTGTATACAAAATAATTAAATTTACAATCAAATAAAAAACTTCTTACGTATGACAGTATATTTTTTTATTACAAAAATTTAAATCTTTAAAACGTTTTCGATTCAGTCGGACCATCATCAGTGAAACCTAGAAGTAATTATTACCACGATTCCAATTATTAGCAAAGGGTACCTACAGTACGTTCTTTAACGGAAAAATATTGCAAAACCTCTAAATTTTAAAGAACCGATTAAACGATTTTAAATTTTAAATTTTAATTCTCTTCCTTTTCAACCAGACTTGGGACCGCTGCAGCGGAGTTAACAAAATAATTAAACTAACTTATTTCAAAATAATTTATTGGTGTGACGATGTTTTTATTTACAATTAAATGAATGTTGCTCTCATTAAAAACGTTTGGTCTTCTTCCAGTCTCATGGTTTGTATAAATAAATCGTTAGTCCGTCATCAAATCGCCATAAAATCAAACAAAGTCCTTAAAAACTGCCATAGCTATTGTGGGGTCCGTGACTAATTCGGTTAAATCCATAGTCGTAGTTCTGATTCTGATTATTGCCGCCTTGACCTTGGTTTTGACCTCTTTGACCCTGGTTGTGACCTTGATTAGGACCGTTTCCTAGTGCGTAGGAACCGAAAGCTATAACTGCAGGATGGTTAGGATTGTTGTAGCCATTGAAGTTACTTTGCACTGTTGTATATAAGTTATTGGGAGTAAACTGATTCTGACTTTGGTTCTGGTTGTTCTCTCCTTGGTTCTGGTTGCCCTGCCTATATTGTCCTTGATCTTGATTGTTGTGACCTTGGTTTTGGTTATACTGTACTTGGTTATACTGTCCTTGATTTTGATTGTACTGTCCCTGGTTCTGATTGAACTGGCGTTGATTTTGATTAAACTGAGCTTGATTTTGGTTCAACTGTCCTTGATTTTGATTCAGTTGGTTTCCGTTATCAAAGCTAAAAGGATGATAAGTAGAATATGAAGATTGAATCTGTTGAGGAGCTGTTGAGACAGTTTGTGACAATGAAGATGACGAATATGCGCCCGTGAAAGGGTGTGCCCCTGCTGCGCCCCCTATGAGTGTTCTATGTGATAGAAGGTTGGATGGAAACGGGTGGTGGCCTATTAAGAAGCCACCTCTGACTATATTGGATAATGCTATCACGAAAAGAAGCGATATCTGAAAAAAATATAGAAGTTATTAAAATTGTTGTACATAAGAATTGTTTCTTTTAATGCTAAATATAGATGGGCCTAATTCATACAGAAGAAAGATGTATTTAGATATAGTACACTCTACAACTCTATATGCGGTCCCAGTGTTTAATCTCAAACATTCATTATTCATTTCCGAGAATTACAACAATATATTCATCACCCAGTAGATTAAAACCTATATCATTTGTTGTTGTATAAATCAAGTAATAAATGTGTTGCTGTATAAATAAGATAAATAGTAAAATGCACAGAATATCAAATATACCAAACGAAAACAGAACTATTAACGAATGTTGGTACGATATTCAAAACTCGATTTTAGAGGACGTAAGGGAATCTTTAAAAACATCTACAATTTTGGCAAAAAATGACTGGATGAACCAAGAAATTCTAGACCTGATGGAAGTTCGACGAAAATACAAAAATAGAAATAATATCAAATACCGTGAAATCCACAAACTCATAAAAAGAAAAATTAAACAGGCCAAAGAATCCTGGCTCGAGAATTCATGTAAAGAAATAGAAGACCTCCAAAAAAAGCATGACAGTTTCAACCTCCACAAGAAACTTAATATACCTCCGGAATTAGAAAACAGAAAAATGCTCACCTACTTAAAACCGCAGACGGAAAAATTTGTGATCACGAACAACAGTGCAAAGAATGGGAGAGACACATCAGTGACCTTTTTGACGATGCTTCTCGAGAAAATGCTCCAAATACTACCTGTGACAACCAATTAGACAGAGGTCCCAGTATACTGAAGTCAGAAGTCATAAAAGCTATACAACAAGCCAAAAACAATAAAGCACCTGGACCATATCAAATCCCTGTATGTTGAGCTACTTAAACTTTTAGATGAGGAAAACATTAACTACTTGACTATTTTCTTTAATAAAATTTACAACGAATGAAAAATACCAGATGATTGGTTGGAGTCACTGTTTATAACATTACCAAAGAAAAGCAGGCCCACCAAATGCAGCGATTTTAGACTAATCAGTTTGATGAGTCACACACTTAAGATACTTTTACGTATTATACAAAACCGAGTATTCCTTCGGTGTGAAACTAGAATGGGTAATAAGCAATTTGGATTTAGAAATGGTCTAGGAACTAGAGAAGCACTAGTTTGTATGCGCGTTCTTTTACAAAAAAGTTGTGAATTCCAAAAGAACGTTTATGTTTGCTTCATCGACTTCGAGAAGGCATTAGACCGAGTACAACATGATACACTTTTCGATTGCCTGCAGGCAGCATGACTTAACCACTACGATATAAGACTGCTGAAATACTTATATTACAATCAAGTAGCCTCTATCCAAATTGGAGACAGTCGTACTGAAAAACTGCCGATAAAACATGGAGTACGACAAGGTTGTGTTTTATCACCCACCCTTTTTAATCTGTACTCTGAAGAAATCTTTAGGGAGGCTTTGGATGATAGACAAGAGGGGAGTAAGGCTAGGCGGAGAAGTAATCAACAATTTTAGATACGCTGACGATACAGCCATTCTTGCTGAAAATTTACAAGATCTTCAGACACTACTAAATCTAGTCAGTGAAGCAAGTTATCGGAGAGGCCTTAAAATCAACATTTCAAAAACAAAGTAGATGGCAGTTGGAAAGATTAATATAGATCAAGGTCAGCTTTCTCTTGATGGAGAGGAGTTAGAACGGGTAAATTATTTCAAGTACCTTGGCAGCTGGTTAAATGTAAATTGTGACTGATGACATGATACAATATCATGCTCTGATGAAGAGATAATAACTAGGATCGAAATATCACGGAAGGCATTTATGACCTGGAAACCAGTTTATGTAACAGAAACCTGTCGATGAATATTCGAAAGAAGGTGCTAAAATGTTATGCGTGGTCTATCCTATTGTATGGTTGTGAGACATGGACGTTAAAAACAACAATGCCAAACAAAATAGAAGCATTCGAATTGTGGTGCTATCGACGAATCTTAAAGATATCGTGGGTTTCGCACACTTCCAATGAAGATGTTCTTCAAATGCTGAATTCAGAACGTCTGCTCATAAGCATAATAAAGAGGAGAAAAACAGAATACTTCTGCCATATAATTAGAGGACCTAAATACCATCTGCTTCTCCTTATAATACAAGGAAAAGTGGAGGGAAAGAGATGGATTGGTCGAAAGAAACTTTCATGGCTGCGTAATATTAGACAATGGTGTGGCTGCACAGTAGAAGAAATATTTCGCGCAGCAGCCGATAGAGAGATATTTCAGGAAATTGTAAACATGATGACGGCCAACGTCTGAATACAGACACGGCACCTAAAGAAGAAGATAAATCAAGTGCGACGTGATATTTTAATCGATTTTACTAATTTATAAACATTATTTTGGTTTGGCTTGCTATTGCATATGATTAAATATACCTATACAATTGTGTTATTTGTTAACAACAACATGTGGACCCGTGGATAAGTTGACCCAAAACTACTTTTTATAAAACCATAGTACATAATAAAGGATTACATTATTACATTATAAACCACGTTACTATCAACATTGTATAAGAGCCCTCCCGGGTCAGAGTTAATAAAGTCGTATTATTGGATTTTGTGTTTAAATTACTTCAGAAGACAGCCCTGCTCCAGGCAACGATTCAAGGATCAGCTAGACCTCTTAGCTCTTTCTATACATGGTCCTTTTCGAGCAAAAGAAAACATCGATGTGGCGGCACCTCTAACAAGAAGAGACGACTCCACAAAGCGACCTACATATACAGTCTACACCACCTATTACACCAACTACACCACCAAGAACCAGACGACACTCGGCCCGGGAGGCAACGAAATAGAAAACTACAGGACACTAGCAGAGCCACTGGGTAGAAGTACTAAAGAGAAAAGTACATGGAAATGCTGATCAGGGCGTAAAGAAAACTAGGTACTACTAAGGTTGTTAAGCGCATATAGGACAATCTCAAAAATTGCTGTAGAAGTGCAGTTCATGATAAAGAAGAGGAAGACTATGTACAATAAAAGAAGGGGGAATATATAAAGAAGATCTGAGTGGAAAGCAGAAAAAATAGTATGAGACAGTGGCAGAGAAACTGGTCCGAAAAAGGAACTAAAGCAAATTGGACGAGGACGCGTTCCCCAATATAGAGCCCTGTATAAACAATAAACGCTCACTTTTTTAGTGCTTTAGTGACTGCACTTTTACATGCTACCAACTGATACTGCGAAACTACTAGTGCCACTTTTGTTCACTCATTTTTACGTCCAAAAGCATAGACATTATATGCTTCTATTCATATACGTCCAAAGATAGCTAATTAGACCACTCAACGTGAATATTGGAGTATCATATAATATATGTATGTATATTCACAGAGCGGCAGAGCGGCCCATATCTTACCTAGTCTATTCTTATTATGCTTATGTCCAAAAGACGTCAAATTTTGATCAAACAACGTAAAGTTAGCAAAGATACTGCTAAATATAGCGGGGCCTAGTTCATACAGAAGAAAGATTCTACAGTTCTATATGCGGTCCCAGTCTGGGAGGAAGTATTAAAGAAAAAAAAATACATGGAGATGATGATAAGGGTACAAACGAAACTTAAGTAATTACTACTAAGGGTGGTAATCGCATATAGGACAATCGCTGTATAAGTGATAGCAGGAGTTGTACCAATCTAGTTAATGGTAAAGGAGAGGGTGACTATGTACAATAAGAAAAAGAGAGAAGAAAGAACTAAAGCAAATTGGACAAGGACGCTCATTTTCAACATACAGCCCTGGATCAACTGGAAAAGACATACAGATCGGATTACGAACAAGCAAATAAGACGGAGAACAGGAGTGACAGATGCCATAGAAAGAATTATAAACCTTAAGTGGAACTAGGCGCATAGGGAACTAGAAACGTAGCTAGAATGTCGGATAATAGATGGACACAGCGAATAATACACTGGAGACCAAGACAAGAAGCATATCGAAGTAGAGGTCGTCCGCCAACCAGATGGTCTGATGACATAAAACGGATCGACAAAAACTGGATACAAACAGCACAAAACAGAAATGCATGGAAAAAACTGAGGGAGACCTATATCCAGCTGTGGATAGATCCGGGTTGAATGATGATGATGATGATGGGTCTTTTAGGATCTATACCTATAAAATTAAAAAGACAAATGATGATCGATATGTAATATGTAACGTGGGGGATGACGTAGAATATTGCATTTTTGGATACAGTCAGGAAAAGGGAAAAGCTGCTAAAAAATAGGAAAGATGACACCAGAAAACATTATGAAGAAAGCAATAACTAACAAAGAATACTTTAATATAACGAAATATAACGAATATCACGAAAACTATAAAAAGAAATAGAGTATGAGAGGATGTTAAAAAATAGGTAAAACTAAAATAATAAAATGAAGTAAATAAATATGATATCTAGAGAAAAAAGCGATATACAGGAAGTTACACTCGATAAGAGTAGTCTCTATCTACTACTCGATAAGAGTAGTGAAAGTGTTTAGTGGACAGGTTTTGAGTACTCGAACTCCAACACTACCTTAGACTAACTTAGAGCGAAAGAACATGCGCTAGTGTGAGTGTGAACGTCACCTTTTGATTGCAAATAGTTTATCAAATGCATATTAAGACTTAATGGTATACCTAGTTAAATGAATTACGAAAACTAATAAAAATCCACCACAAATAGTCCGTTCTTTAACGGTAAAATATTGCAAAACCTCTGAGTTTTAAAGAACCGCTTGGATTGACATGAAATTTGGCATACACATAGCTAACAAGTCAAACAAAAAAAGTGATATTGTGCCGATATGTGCTTTTGCCCTGGAGTGGTTTTCACCCCCTCTTGGGGGTGAAAAAATGTTCGTCCAAAGAAAGTTGGAAATGGGTAAACTGGCTAATTTTAAGTAACTTTTATTCTATAGAGCTTTTTCACTAAGTAAATACTTTTCGAGTTATTTGGCAGGGAATATGTTCATTTTTTCAACAAAATAACCACGCTTTTAGACGGTTTTTCACAAATAACTCAAATAGTAAGTACTTTGTCGAAAAAATATTCGTAGCAAAAATATAGCCTGTAAAAAATTTTAAAAAATGGTGTATATATCACGGTCTCTACACCTAGTAGAAGCAGAGTTATAGCTAATGAAATATAGGTTCATATTCGTCAAATTCCAAATGGAATATTTTAACGTGAAATAACCAAAAATGAAGCACATTTCGGGGAAAACTCATTACAACTTATTTAAAGCGTTAAAATAAGCTTCATTTTTGTTTTATAAAAAAATTTCTAGCATCAAAATTAAATAAGTTATGCTCAAAATAAAGTTAGTCTCTTTTGGTTTTGGTAAAAGAATCGAGAAAATCACCCCTTAATTAGTATCTTAAATGAACTTAATCGTTACGACTTCACAAGTTTCTTGACTCGTGTATATATTGTTTATATGATCTGCAAGTTTTATCGGTTCAAAGTCCTTATTATTGAAAGGGCTGTAGTTAAAAGGGGTTGAACGAGTCACTGATCACGAATGTATGTAAATTTAGAAACACCAAATCTTAATCAATTTTTGTCTAACAGAAAAACAAAAAAATACATGATATTCAGAAAAGCAAATCTGACTTTTTTTGTTTTTCGAGATTTTTGGTATCTCTAAAAATTTTTAAGTTATTTTGAAAAAAAAGCATATTTTTCAAAATTTTAATTTTTAAAAATTTTACTTTGAAACCAAATTTTTTCAAAAATAAGCACTTTGAATCGATGAAACTTACAGATCATATAAAAACAACATAAGTAAAATAATTTGTGGAGCGGTAACGATTAATTTCATTTAAGTTGCTAATTAGGGGGTGGTCTTCCCGATTTTTTCTTTGCAATAACAAAAGGGACCAACTTTATTTTGAGCGTAACTTGCTTAAAATTAATGCTAGAAACTTTTTGTAAAAACAGAAATAAAGCTATTTTTAAAAAATTTAAAAAAGTTATAATGGGTTTTCCCCAAAATGTGCTTAATTTTTTAGATATTTCACGTCGAAATATTCTATTGAAGTTTGGTGAATATGAATCTATTTTTCATTGGCTATAGCTCTGATTTTGCGAGATCCAGAGACCTAACGCGTACACCATTTTTTTTACTTTTTTATAGGCTATATTTTTGCTGAGAACGTTTTTTCGACAAAATACTTACTTTTTGAGTTATTTGCGAAGAACCGTCTAAAAATGTAGTTATTTTGTTGAAAAATGAACATATTCACTCGCAAATAACTCGAAAAGTGTTGACTTGGCGAAAAAGCTCTATAGAACAAAAGTTACTTAAAATTAGTCAGTTTACCCATTTCCGGACTTATTTTGGACATATATTTTTTCACCCCAAGAGGGGGTGAAAGTCACCCCCAGGGCAAAAGCACACGTCGGCACAATATCACTTTTTTTCTTTGACATGTAAGCTATACGTATGCCAAATTTCATGTCAATCCAAGCGGTTCTTTAAAATTTAGAGCAAAAACCGTGAAAGAATGGACTAAAATACTAAAATCCAGATAAAATATCAGGTTTACTTACAAATAATCTCATTGTGTTGACTATTATACGAACAATTAACTTGGAATGATAAAATCAGACCAATACAAACCTTTTATAGTGACTTATTTGCCTGACTTCAAATGTTTTGAAACATGAACCAGCATTTAGTGACCTATTTACTAAGTGGAGGATTTAATCTGGTTAACAAAGAAGGGGATCGTGTTACGTCTTGTTCTATACAAGGATACCTACATGATGACAAAATTTAAATAATTATAAATATTTTTAAGAGCAAGTTATATAAAAGTGGTAGATATTTAAAATGTGCCATCGATTACCTATATTTTTACATACATACTCTTCCACCGATTCTATTTTTAATTCATCTCTTATGGCATTTTTCTTACCCGATCTCTTCTAGTCACTCCCTGTACCCTTCGTAAATATGTATCTTATCTCTGCCGCCTGTATCTTATTTTTACTTGGTACCCAGGGCCCAGGACTCTCATTCATACTTAAGAATTGGTCTATCTATATATAGCCTTAAAAACAATTATTTTAGTTTGTTTATCCGCTTTATATATCCTTTTATTTATCTCTACTTCTTATCTAGCCGTTTCCTCAATTGTCATTCCTAAATATTCAAACGTTTTCACCTAATTACTGGCTTAGTTTTTGATATTGTTTCTTTTATAATATCATCCATAAACGAAACGTAATACATTGGTTACAATGGACTTAAGCTTTCCCACTGTCTGTCACCCTCTGTCGTTGCAAACTCTTCTGATATCATTTTATTTATTACTCAATTTTTGATGTTTTTTTATAAGGATTGAATAGCTTTTATCATTTTATCTGGTACATAGGTATCTACTTTTCAGACGTTCCCATACATTGACCTTGGCATTTCATCAAATTATGCTTTTTTCATGTTTAGAAAAGATAGGTGTGTCTTTTGTTTTGTCCTCTCGATAGGCTTTTTCTGATTATCATATTGATTTTAAAAATATGATCTAAAACCACTTTGGGATTCATCTAGTGTTCGTTCTAATAAAAGTTTCAGTTTGTTTTCTCGTCAGTTTTATTTCAGTTCCATTTTTTCGTATATTTTCTTAACTGTGCTAAATACGGTAGTAATTCGTCTATAGTTATTTTAATTTTTATTACAATAACTATAGGTAATATATTACAATAACAATAGGTACAATCAAACCTGTTTCCCAGTCTGTAGGTATTTGTTTCTCTTTCCTTTGTCGTCCATACTTTTACCATCATTTCCACCGTAATTTTATCATGTCCACGTGGCTTTCCATTTTTTAGTTGTTTAATTGCATATAGGGTGTCAATTTAAAAAGTTGCCACCCCCTATAATTTGGTCCCTATAGAAAATATAAAAATATACAAAAACACGTCAAATTTATTTGTGATGGGGACATTTTATAGACCAGTTTTCAACTAAATTACACTAACCCTCTAGCGGGGGCGGACACAACCCCCAAAATCTTTAATGGAAAGGGGGGTTGAGTGGTACCTCATTTTAAAGGTTGTTCGATTACCTTTTCAAAAATTCCACATACATTATATTTGTTTTCAGTAATTTTAATTTTTTTATAATTAATTTTAATAAAAAGTATCGAGTTCGGAACTCCAAAAATTTTTTTGTAGTATTGAACTCCAAATTAAATTTTTTTTGGGGTGTTGAAGTATTTAGAGTATTCTTTTAAAGTAGTTTTGGAAAAATCAAATAAAACCGTAAAGATATTAAGTATAGAGTTCAGAACTCCAAAATTTTTTAGAGTATTGAGTCCAAGATTTTTCCAAAAGTATTGAAAAGAAATATAAGGCATGTGGTATTTTTAAAAGGTAATTTAATGACCTTCAAAATAACGTATCACTCAACCCCCCTTTCCATTAAAGATTTTGGGGGTTGTGTCCGCCCCCGCTATAGGGTTGATGTAATTTAGTTGAAAACCGGTCTACAAAATGTCCCCCTCACAAATAAATTTTACGTGTTTTTGCATATTTTTAGATTTTCTATAGGGAACAAATTATAGGGGGTGGCAACTTTTCAAATTGACACACTGTATATTAATTCCTCATGTAATATTTTCTTAATGTCATATTCTTCATTATCGCTTTTTATTTCTGCTGATCTGTAGTGTTTTTGTTTCCGCATGTAAAAGATTTTGAAAATCTTTCCATCTCTTCATTATTGTCTGTTATTCTGACAATAGGTCCCCGTTCTCGTTCTTTATCGACGTGACTCTTTGTTTTTATTACCTCTTAGACCTTTTATAACATTATAGCATAGTTTATGATTACTCCTGCTGCCTTTTTCTAATTCGCCTTCCCTTTTCTCTTCCGATCCTTTTTTTTCTTATCTTCCTTCCTCTTCTTCATTGTCATAGATTCTCCTTACTACTTATCTTTCGAAACATCCTAACATGTTTTCATCACGTTTTGTTAGAGTCCAGATCTATGAACATGTTAGGAATGGGCGTGATTGATCCCAGAATAGCACCTGTTCGCCTTAATACATAACTCTTACATAACGTAACTCATCTTCTCATGGAGTCTATAACAGGGTTGTCCAACTGGCGGCCCGCATCCGGCCCGCGAGGCTATTTGTTGTGGCCCACGTAAGATTTTCGAAAAGCATATATTTTCTTTAAATGCTGCCACTGTGAAAAAAGATTTTTTAATTTATATTTTATGGTTTAGCAGTGTTTTTACATCACAAGTACTGTACCGCGTGCCGCTTCGCGGACGTGTAACGAACACAATCGTCCTCCACCACTATGAGAACTGCACTGATTACTGCGCATCACAGTTCACGCAGGCCACACCTCCCACTGCTTACCATCCGTCGCCAGCCGCCATCGTGCCAGTGTGCTACTGACACGTAGGCTAGTCGGCTAATCTATTACGTTGCTAGTGAACAGTGAACTTGATTAATTCTTTGTCTTGATTCCTCTTATACAATAATGAGTGTAAAACCAGTAAAACGGAAAATGATAGTGAGAACAGAATTTACAAAGAAAGTTGGGAGAGTGATTACTTGATTGCTAACAATAATGGAAAGTTGCAGTGCTTAGTGTGCATGAATGTCGTTTCAGTGGCTAAAGAATATAATGTGAGAAGACATTACACAACAGTGCATGAAAATAAGTATGCTACGTACACAAATGGAAGTCGGCGTGCCCTAGTTGCAGATTTGAAGAAAAAGCTTAAACAGCAAACTGGTATGTTCAGTAAAATATTACACTCTCAAACGCATTCTTTGCATGCATCTTATGCCGTGTCGCTTGAGCTGGCAAAGGCAAAAAACCTTTCACTGATGGCAATTTGATAAAAAAAATGTGCTGTTGAAATGGCCAAAGCTTTCGGTGATTCTAAAATGGCGGAGAAATTTGAATCAGTGCCACTTTCACATCAAACCATACAAAGAAGGATTGTTGCTACGGGTGAGCAAGTAGAAAAATCTATGCTTAGCCTGGTTAAGAAAAGTTCATATTTCTCACTTTGTTTGGATGAAAGCACTGATCAAACCGATGTTAGTCAGTTGTTAATATTTGTGCGCACTACTTTTGATGATTTTACCAGTAAAGAGGAGTTATTTGATATTTGTCCTCTTTATGGAACAACAAAAGGAAAAGACATCTATGAGGCTGTGAAGAAAACAGTTGACAGAATTGGAGGCTTTGATAAATGTTCAGCCATAGCAACAGACAGGGCCCCATCAATGACAGGTAAAAAAATTGGATTAGTGGGTCTGCTTCGAGAGAATGGTGTCACTTGCCCAATAATTCATTGTATTATACATCAGGGAGCTTTATGTGGAAAATCAGTCAAGGAAGATCAAGTTTTCCAAACCGTGATTAAGATTATAAATATGATTAGAGGTGGAAATCGATCTCTTTTACACAGGCAACTTAAGCAGTTTTTAGTGGAAACAGGCTGAGTATGGAGACTTGCTAATGTACAACCATGTAAGGTGGCTGAGTGCAGGAAAGTGCATGGAACGATTTTTTGCCATAAGAAAGGAAATCCCTGCATTCCTCAACAAATAAGTTTCATCTGACACAACTGAACTGGAAGAGAAGTTTACGGATCCAGAATTCTTAAGACAGTTAGCTTTTATAACAGATCTGACTAATCATCTTAACATGTTAAACTTGAGTCTTCAAGGAAGAAACCAGACGGTTTCAGATTTGATCGGAATAATAAACGGATTCCGGAATAAGCTGAACGTGTTTAAACGTGCTTTGGAAAAGAACAACCTGACACACTTCCCTAGCTGTCTGCAAATAGCAGAAGAATTCAACGGTGAGGAAAATATTGAGTTTTCATCCTGCATTTCACAAATTGAACAAGTTATTGATGAATTCAATACAAGATTTGAAGAAATTGAAAGTCTCAAAAGCAGTGTACTACTTTATAATAACCCTCTTGGAGCAACCATTGATGATCAACCACCCAACTTACAGCTTGAGTTATGTGATCTTCAAGCAGACATGTTCCTAATCACCAGACAAGAAAAGGGACTTGAATTTTTCAAATTACTGTCAAAGGAGAAATTCCCAAACCTGCGAGATTTTGGACTGAAAATGACGTCAATGTTCGGAAGCACATATACATGTGAAAGTGCCTTTTCCTCCATGAAATGCATAAAAAACAAAAACAGAAGCAACCTTACCGATTCTTCCTTACGTCATCTTATGAGACTGTCTACAACTGAACTGGAGGTGGACATTTCTTCATTGGTGGATGAAGCCGATCGACCACAGTCCTCACACTAATTGGATACATCTTTTTCGTTGCTTTTGCAATGTTTGTCTTGATTATTGAAAAGTGTTATCAATAAATTTTCCGTTTATAAAAAAATGTAGTTGTTGAGCAATAAAAGAAATAATACTCTTTTTTGTTTTAATTATTTTTATACCTCACTTTATTTTGTTATTACTTGTAACAAAATTATTATATGGCCCGCGACAACATCAAAGGTTTTAGTTTTGGCCCTTGAGGCATTGCAAGTTGGACACCCCTGGTCTATAACATTGTTTAGGACCCACGGAGCATTATTTAATATTCTTCAATATGATTATCTATTATTTGTCTGAGATCTCCCAAATCCGCTACAGGAGTTTTAAAAACCCGAAATTTTTAAATGTGGCCACAAAAAGAAATCGCAGAGAGTCAAATCACAGGATCGAGGGGGGGAATATAATAGGCGTATTAAAACTTATGACCCTATTGTCGAAAAAGTCCATAATAAAATTCAAATTTTGCAGCGTTGTATGAATTCGAGCCCCGTCTTGCTGAAAATATCGTTCTAGCAATGCATCATCCATTATATCAAATAAATATATATAAAATAAATGGAGTTTAAAATTTCCTGATGGCATCTTTCAGCATTTAGAATCCCTTTGAAAAATATGGGTCCTACAATACGTCGCTTGCTTATAGCAGCCCAAACTTCAAGTTTCTGTGGATATAAAGGCGTTTCAATAAAATAATGCGGGTTATTTGCAATCCACATCCTCATATTCTAAGAATTTGTGTTCTCAAAAAGATGAAACCAACATTCGTCATTAAAAAAGGTTTTACCTACTGCATCATCATTATTATTGAGATTATTCAGAAACCAATTACAGAAGGCTAGCTTGTGGGTATAGTCGTTTAGGGTGATTTCATGGAGGGCTTGTAAACAATACGGATGAAAATATAAAGAATATGCTGGAAAGTTCCATATAAAAGATCTACCTGTCGATGCACCCTCCATACCCTCAAAATATTTCTAAAGTTGATTCATGGAAGATTATACAGAAAGCTAGAAGATGATATGGATGATACCCAATTTGGGTTCCGCAAAGGACTTGGAACAAGAGAGACATTGTTTGCGTTTAACGTCCTCTCTCAAAGATGCTTAGATATGAACCTGGATATTTATTCCTGTTTCATCGACTTCGAAAATGCGTTCGACAGGGTCCGACATGAAAAACTAATAAAATTATTGAAAAACAGAGATATAGACAGACGAGATTTGCGAATTATCATCAATCTGTATTGGAATCAAAAGGGCAATATAAAGATAGAAAAACAAGAATCCGAGAATATTGATATAAAGAGAGGAGTAAGACAGGGTTGTATTCTGTCGCCGCTACTGTTTAACGTGTAGTGAAGCCATATTTCAGGAAGCGATAGCGGAGCTAAGTGATGGAATCTCTATGAACGGAAGAATAGTACATAACATAAGATTCGCTGATGACACTGTTATAATGGCAGACACCCTGGAATCGCTACAAGAATTGCTAAACAGAATTAACGATTATTGCATATTCGATACGGACTAAAAATAAACAAGAAAAAAACCAAATTTAAGATTGTCTCAAAAACACAACATGGAAATGAAAGGTTAATGATAGAGCAAACCCAAATAGAAAAAGTAAAGACATACAAATATCTGGGAACCTAAGTTGATGACAAAAATGACCAAAGCAAAGAAATTAAAGTCCGAATTGAAACTGCAAGGCAAGCATTTATAAAAATGAACACACTGCTTACAAACAAAGACCTTCAGTTGCCTCTCAGATTGAGGGCTCTAAGATGCTACATAATTTCTATATTACTATACACTATACGGAATGGAAGCTTGGACATTGAAGAGACAACACATAAGAAAAATAGAAGCGTTCAAAATGTGGTGTTACAGAAGAATATTGAAAATTCAGTGGGCTCAAAGGATTACCAATGTTGAAGTGTTACGACGTTTAAATAAGGAGTTAGAAATTATGAACAGTATAAAAACTAGAAAACTGAAATATTTGGGTCACATTGCCAGAGGAGAAAATATGAGTTGTTGAGAATTATTATGCAAGGAAGGATCCAAGGAAGAAGAAGCATAGGAAGAAGACGCATCTCCTGACTGAGGAACCTTAGAGAGTGGTTTAACTGTAGTTCATTACAACTGTTCAGAGCAGCAGCCAACAAAGTGACCATAGCCATTATGATATCCAACCTCCGATAGGAGAGGAAACTTTAAGAAGAAGGTTGATCTACAATATCTCTTCTGACCAGTTCGATGTTATCTTCAGTTCGCCCTTTAGACCTGCCTGCCCCTGGCTTGCGAGTTACGCTTCCCGTTTCTTTATAAACATCTACAACGCGACGAATAGTTTTTTTTATGGCTTTGGCAGTTTGCCATACAGCCAGCGACGAATAGTTCTGCAAAAGACGTCATAATGAACCGCAACATTGGGAAATTCTTCAACAAAATCTTCAAAAGCAGCTCGGTTGGAGTAAATCTATTTTGCGTCAAGTCTTTGGCAATTTCTAAAATACATTTCGAGCAAAGATCGCTTTTGTTCATCCGTGAAAACCATTTTTAATAATTTTGTTTACTAAAACTTGAAAAGTCAAAGTTGATGTAAACTGACAAGTATAGGCACCTATCTGAACATAGTCAAAGTTGACGTAAACTGTCAATAGATAACTTGCACATTTTTTTTATTACATAATAATGTTCAGTTTTGTATAAAAATGAGATTTCCAAAATTTCACGCTTCAAAAACTCATAATAACTTGAAAGTACAAATTTAAAGTCTTCTGTATCTTAAAATAGTTCAAACGACCCGTGACGTCACAGAGTTTAACATTATGGTTCCGTTTATGGTTATATTTAGGTACCAATATTCTTCTTCTTCTTTAGTTTATTGGCCTCCACCTACTTGGGTATTTGGCCAGCTAGTCGTCACGTAATAAAGGAAAAATATTTATATTCTAATGACATTTATCGTATGTCATTGTAATAATATATACCAGTTTGTTGAGATTGGAGTTTGATATAGTTATTGAAGGAACGGAAAGAAGGTTTACTATGAAAAATAAAACCATTTTGTAAAAGTACAAGTTTTCTATGAATAGTTCAAACGATCAAACGTAACGTCACATAACTGTATTTTCTACTGACGTTTATAATGTCTAATTTAAAATTATATACAATTTTGTTTACGAATGTAAACATATATAACCCCGTGACGTCACGGCGCGTTTTGAGCTGGCTGGTATAAGTTGAATTTTTAATCGTCTTTAGGGGCCAAACGAAAGACAAACAAAACTTTTTTATCTTTGATACATGTTTTAAATTATGTTCTGTTGTGATTTATAACATTTTTTTTTTTCGAATTTAAAATTTTATGCAAGTTCGCTATTATATCTGAATTAATGATAGACATGCGATTTATAGCAATCTCTGTCCTTCAGAACCCACTACGATGACAATAATTTTTGATCAGTGGATGTAAATAAAAGGCAGTTTAATAAAAAAGTCATTTATTTGCTAGACAATTCACTGTACCACCTACAAATCTATCAAACAGGCATCAATAAAAAAACCCTTTGAATCATATAACAATGCACAAAATAACAAAAAATAAAAAATATATTATGAAAATATGTCGTAATTGGACTAATTGTACTATCTTGTAATTAAAACAATACGATCGGTACTGTTTTCGTTACTCTAAGGACGGTGTTGAGGGAATCTGACGAGTTGAGTCCCCAGACATCTAAAGGTGCTCTTGCCATACAAGCAATTCTGAAAAAAAAAACAAGATTATCAAGTAAAAATAGCTAACAATAAAACACTGAAAACGTTTGTTTTCTATACTTCCACAAAATTTATTATAACTATGTGACTACAGCTGTTTCGGCAGAGTGCCTTTCTCAAGTGATTTAGTTTAATATGGGTTTGCCTTTTTAAAGTCTTTAACTGAAGAGGTTGAGGAGTGGGTACCTGTTTGTCTCGAGTTGGTCATTCAGAATTATATCTGTATTTTTTAATTTATTAATTTCCATAGATTCTAATAAAGATAGCTTAAGGCCTTTATTTTGAATACGCAGAATTTGAAACTCTTCATTAAAAGAATGATTATGATCTAGAAGGTGAAGTGCGTATGTAGAAGTGTCTGTTTTTCTATTGTTGAAAGCCCTTTTGTGTTCTGCTATCCGTTTGTCAAAGGTTCTGTCAGTTTGACCGATGTAAGTTTTCGGACAGTCACCACAAGTTAATTTGTAGACACCACTCTGTAGTTGTTTTCTCTTTCGGCTCTTATTGTTCTTAATATATTTGCTTAAGTTGTTGTTAGTTCTGAAAGCTGGTGTTATTCCTTTCTTTTTTATGTATCTGGCTTTTTTTGTTGTTATCTTGCCAGTATATGTGATAGAGCAGAAGGTACTGGGTTCTTTCTGTGGTGGTGGATAAACTAATTGCATGGCTTTCTTATGGAGTTTTTGGTTTAAAATTTTATTAATTGTTTGTTCGTTATAGCCATTGTTTACTGCTATTTGTTTAATGATGTTCAGTTCTATTTCGAAGTTATTTTTTGACATGGGAATTTATGTCAGTCTATGTATCATGCTATGGTAGTTGCTAATTTGTGTTGCTAATTTGTGTTGCGTAGGATGGGATGATGAAATGTGTATAGTTGTGTCAGTATGGGTAGGTTTATGATATACGTAGAACTCATGTTTGTTGTGTCGTCTGGTAATTGTTACATCTAAAAAGTTTATGGACTTATTCTGTTCTGTTTCTATTGTAAACTCAATATTACTATGAAGTGAATTAATGTATGATAGAAATTGGTCAAGTTGCCTGTTAGTTCCTGTAAAGCATACTAGTATATCATCCACGTATCTCCACCAATATAAGAACTGTTTAAATACGGGATGTTTAGAAATTGTTGTTTCAAGCTGGTTCATAAATATATGTGATAGCAATGGGCATAGAGGATTACCCATAATAAGTGTTTGATGTTGTTTGTGTATATTTGATTATTGAATTCAAAATAGTCTTGGTTTATGCAAATTTCAAAAAGGTGTAAAATTTCAGATGCAATGATCGGATTTGTACTATTATGGTGTAACAAAAAAACATAGATAACAACAAAAATAGCCAGATACATAAAAAAGAAAGGAATAACACCAGCTTTCAGAACTAACAACAACTTAAGCAAATATATTAAGAACAATAAGAGCCGAAAGAGAAAACAACTACAGAGTGGTGTCTACAAACTAACTTGTGGTGACTGTCCGAAAACTTACATAGGTCAAACTGGCAGAACCTTTGACAAACGGATAGCAGAACAAAAAAGGGCTTTCAACAATAGAAAAACAGACACTTCTACATACGCACTTCACCTTCTAGATCATAATCATTATTTTAATGAAGAGTTTCAAATTCTGTATATTCAAAATAAAGGCCTTAAGTTATTTTTATTAGAATCTATGGAAATTAATAAATTAAAAAATACAGATATAATTCTGAATGACCAACTCGAGACAAACAGCTCCCCACTCCTCAACCTCTTGAGTTAAAGACTTTAAAAAGGCAAACCCATAGTAAACTAAATCATTTGAGAAAGGCACTCTGCCGAAACAGCCGTAGTCACATAGTTATAATAAATTTTGTGGAAGTATAAAAAAAACGTTTTCAGTGTTTTATTGTTAGATAAAATGAACTTCCATCAAGTAACGGTCGAATCCATCAATTAAGTAAAAATATATTTTTAAATAAATACAGCTCAACATGTCGAGAGAAACAGACAAAAGTGCGAACGAACTGAGAAAATTAGTCCATACAAATTTCTATTTTAAGGGTCAGGACTGTTTTGTTACCAATCAGAGTCCACGGAATTTCAGAGTGTAAGCTCACATATTTTGACCAGAGACATGTTAAGGATAGACTTGGCTAGGGATATGCCACTCAATGCATCGGGGTGTAACGTCGACATAGGATTGAGGGTCTAGCCATCTTTGTCAGTTACATGCGCGGGATCGTTTGGCTAAAAGAGATAGATAGACCACCGATCGACTGTTTCCATGCTGTTTCCGCGTTACGCTTTTTTGGTAGGTATGCCGAGTCTACGCTTAATATGTCAATGATTTTGACCGGCTGAATTCGAATTTCAAACTTACTTTTGCGTCTGAGGTGACAGGAACTTGTTACTGGCTGTGAGTTTCGACGGTAGCGCTCTCTCGCGGTTTGAAACTTGTACTTTTCTGATAAAATTGGTGTATGTGAAATATACAAAACGAGAAAAATAGATATTTATCTAGAAAAACACAAATTATGAACTGAAATATTATTGTAACCTGATTACTGAACGAATACACAGAATTAGTAGTAAAAGTAATTATGTTTTTTTTTTATTTTATTCATTATAATTTTAATATTTAATATATAAATTCGTATTACTGGATGACTGCTTACGCAAGAGGCCATTGAGAAAAAGAAGTTTATGTGAAATTTAGAGGTTACCTCTGTTTTTATTGGCTGTGAGTTTCGTCGATAGCGCTCTGTCGCGGTTTGAAACTTATACTTTTCTGATAAAATTGTTCAAATTCAATGCACAAAACTGCCACTAACAGCGCTGGCGAAAACTGTCAAATCCCCTCTACTCATCGGCTCACAGCGAATAAACAATTTTATTGTTTAGATCAGCGGTTCTCAACCTGTGGTACATGTACCACTGATGGTGCGTATCATTATTTGCGATGGTACGCAAAAACACAGCCAAAATCAGCCCCGCATAAAATAACACACGAAAATTTAAAATAGTATTTTACGTTACAAGTTCAGTAAAATTTACTCTTGTGGAACTTTATTTTATCTATCCCCTAAAGGGAAAGTCAAACAATAAGGAATGCACGTAATTTTCCCCATATTCTAAATTTGAAAAACTATATAGGCAATAATCAGATTTTTTTGACATGCCATTCCTATTATAGCGAGCATTTCATTGGTTAGAATTAGTGACGAGTTTATATGATGTCAATATTATATTTGGTTAGATTGTAAATGGTAACTGACGTCTGTCATAATATTGGATGTTAAAATATAATGTCAAATTATTATTTTCAAATTATTGATTCAGTTTATATTTTAACGACAGTTTATTTTTTAATCCTTGCCCTTCCCTATCCTTGATTGATCGATTAGGTTCGTAATAGTTTTGTTGTATGGTATTAATTAGGCATTAATTTTAAGAAATGTTGCTGGCTAAATGGGCACAGCTCCCAAAGGCCATAATTGAAGAAAAAAAATAAA
Organism: Diabrotica virgifera virgifera; assembly: GCF_917563875.1. NCBI lineage: Eukaryota > Metazoa > Arthropoda > Insecta > Coleoptera > Chrysomelidae > Diabrotica > Diabrotica virgifera. Next base: position 197,523,530 of record NC_065450.1, on the reverse strand, counting down.
CAAACAAAACTCTTACATAACATACATACATACATTATAGGACAACATGACTTTGACACATATTACAGATAGTTACCTGTTTCACACTCTCAAAGACAAAGAGAAACACTGTAGCTTGTAGTTGTTGTAGTAAATACATAATACGTTTTTTATTTGGCAACAGCGCTTTCCTGCCAAACTTGACGGTAGCGAAAAACTAATATGAGGAAAAATTTGTTGAATTTGTTAGCCGTTAAGTTTGTACCGGCGGGTTATGATGTCATTAAATCTATGACCACATTGTAAAGTGAACCATATGTTCAGTGGTGGCCATATTGTCTATAAACACATCGATGTGATATTTAATATTTGTAAGGGTTTTTACCATAGATCAGAGCCCAGCCCTATATCAAATTTTTAAATTTAATATGTTGTTTGTCAACAATAACTCTTCTATGAGATTTTTATACCTATAAGACGAAGCTCTGATGATGGCATTTGCTATGCCGAAAGTACTTAGCTGATTTTAATAAATACACACTTTCAGTTTTTGAAGACATACACCTGTTAACGTTTTGACCTATATAGAAGTGTGTATTATGAGTCATATAGTCGTTTTCTATTTAAAATAGATAATAGCATACGTTGAAGGATTATGATCGATCTGTTGTGGATTATGATCGGCTACGAAGCAGCTCTAGGCCCAGGACTACATTATATAGTATCTTCAATTGATATTGTAGACTCACCTGCCTCCCGATATGGAATGTAAAAATTTCCAATAACTAGGTCTAAGATTTGTAGGTTCCAATATGGCGGCATGGAAGAGTACAGCCGTACTGAAGCAATACAGAAACTCTGTAAATCCAGGTACTTTCGGTAATATGCCTTTGTCAATTCCCAAATTATATGTAATCTAGAATATAAAAATAAAAAAGATGTTATTGTTTAATAAAACCTTGTATATATGTAAAGAGAAATCCCGACATACAATATCTGCTGTCGAGATTCTCTTTAATTTAAGTTTGAAGCAAGTAGCTGAGACACTAGCCAAGTAGCAAGATAAAGTGAAGTGACAGTGACAAAATGTCATGAATAAACTTTCTTAAAATTACTTAATGTCATAAATGATTAAGAATTTTTTAACGTAGAATAATTAGCTTAAATTGTTGTTTCTTTGTATTTTCAGAGCAACATTAATTTAGTTTAAAAAAGTCAAAAGTCCCAAGTCCCAGTCTATAGTGGTGTAAAAAGTAACATATTACAAAACAACAATTTTGCTTAAGTACACTCAAAAATGGAAAAATTAAGGTTTGACTTTAAAATGGTAGGAGCACAAGATGGAAAAACAAATATGATGTGTATAACTTCAATTGGCACACCAGATGGAAAAACCTTTTTATTACCAGATGAGTTTCAGCCAGCGAATTTGCACAAAGAAGTGTGCAAAACACAGGTATATGCAAGAATAAAAAACTCTATAAAGAAAAGAAATAAATCTAGAAAAGTGTGGATAACCTAAACAGAAGAATTATCAAAAATCTATCTAGATGAAGATGAAAATTTATATTTTGAGAATCAATATTTAGAAGAACTGACAGAGAGTGATAGTGAACCCACATCAGATGTTCAAGTTGACACAATACAAAAACTATTGGAAAAACTGATGGAAAATAAAGAACAACCATCTGAAATTCAGAATTTAAGCAAGATAGCAAAAGATTTTATGATTGAAAAATTTGATGGAAAAAATATAAACACAAACATACTACCTGATGAAATAAGACCTACAGTCACACAAGAAAAATTAAGTAAAGATAGAAAATTAGCATTGAAATATACATTAAAATCACATGAATGCAACAAAAGAAGATTTGATGCACATCGAAAAGACCTACAACTAAATGTTGGAGACCAAGTATACGTGGAAAATGGTAATAAATTAAACAGAGCAAAGCTAAACGAATTGCGAACTGGACCGTACACAATTAAGAAGAAATGGTTGAATTCTATCTACGAATTGGACACTGGACACAGTAAAGAAGAGTCAAACCTGTTCCACATTACAAAACTAACACCGTTGTTTGAAGAATCCAAAAATGACCACACAAATACCTGTCTAGTTCTCACCTGAAGGGGGGGAGATGTAAAGAGAAATCCCGACATACAATATCTGCTGTCGAGATTCTCTTTAATTTAAGTTTGAAGCAAGTAGCTGAGACACTAGCCAAGTAGCAAGATAAAGTGAAGTGACAGTGACAAAATGTCATGAATACACTTTCTTAAAATTACTTAATGTCATAAATGATTAAGAATTTTTTAGCGTAGAATAATTAGCTTAAATTGTTGTTTCTTTGTATTTTCAGAGCAACATCAATTTAGTTTAAAAAAGTCAAAAGTCCCAAGTCCCAGTCTATAGTGGTGTAAAAAGTAACATATTACATATATGTAAAAAAAATTGAAGGCACTCGTGGGAGTGCCGACAGAAGTACAAACTTCTTATAAAATAAATTACGAGCTCAATGCTTTTTCCCCATCCAAAAAGAAGTGCATCATATACGCGATGCGTATGCCCTATGCTATTTATGTATACAGACACATAGTTTATATGGGTCTACCCCAAAATCCCGACAGCCAAAATCCCGACGGAAAAAAATCCCGACACGCCAGAATCCCGACAAGTTTGATAAGTTCCTTTTTAACATATAATTATATTTATTTCTGGTTTTTTGTTTATAGCCATCTGTTCCTTATTTTTTGTTACTAAACAAAAGTATTTACCATTTAATATGAACTAATTTTCTAAATAAAATTTCTAACATGGAATATATATGTATATGAATTAAATTTTTTTTTGCCACTATATAGTCCAATACTATATGTATAATCAAATCCTGAATTCAAGTTTACTTTCATATAATAAATATTATCATGTCACTTACAACCTTCCATTTCAGTAAGTATAGCTTTTATATTATAAAATGAAGTGTTTAATAATTTTTTCTTTTAAAATACATAATAATTAGTACCCGTACTTATTAGTAAGTAATTATTTTTCAATTTCAATACTCGATAATATGATTTGGTATTGCATCTGAAAAGGAAACAATATAGCTATTTGTATAACAAGGGGGAAAGTGCTACTTTTCCTCCCGAGAATGAAGTTTACTGCCCGACGCGTAGCGGAGGGCAGTAATCATTCAAGGGAGGAAAAGGCACTTTACTCCCATGTTATACATATGGTTTTTCCACCTTCCTCAAATAACAAGTCATTTTTTCATTTTTACTTAATTTATTTATGTAACTAACCAACAAAATTTATTAGAACTAAAACTAACAAGTAGGTACAATATAACTGCCAACTGTCAAAATATAAGTCAAATTATTAATGTAAACATTGTTAAATCAGAATAACAATTTACTGTTTTTTTACCATTCTGCAAAATACAGAGTGTTTTTAAATAAACGTTAAAATGTATAAATACTTACGTAATAGACAATAGGTATTGTATAGGGCGTCAATAAGTTATATTTCATGAATGAAATACCATGACGTCACTTTTACTTTTCCTCCCTAGGGAGGAAAAGTACAACTTTGCTCCCTACAATCAGGTCCGGAAAAGTATACTTTCGGTAGAGGTAGGTGGAAAAATAATTAAAATGTAGTAATCGAGATTTTTACTTATGCGAGGATTGTTGCATGTCGGGATTTTGGCCTGTCGGAATTCTGGCGTGTCGGGATTCTGACGTGTCGGTGTTTTGGCCGTCGGGATTTTGGCTGTCGGGTTTTTTTCTGTCGGGATTTTGGGCGCCATCGAATTTATATAGGGTGGTGAATCGTAAAACGGGCCATAGGAAACTCAATGTAAAATTCTAAACTGTTGAATTCCTGCTTCCCTAATTATTTGACATCAAAAGTCATGAGAACTTATTTGTAGAGGATTGAAATATGTATTAAAAACAAAAGTTACAATTGTTCTACGATTTAAACACATTCCAAAATTTTGAAAAATATAATGTATTTACCGCAGTAGGTATGTGTGGGCACGTTAGGCCACACGTTACTATTTAACTGACAGTGTGCACGCTATTGACTGAAGAAAATATCTTTATTATTAACACATTCTCCTTAACTAAGGGTATCTTATCAACTTTATTGTGTTTTAAACAATAAATGACAAAAGAAATAAAAAATTGACATTTTAAATTGTTAATATAATAATTTCATTGTCACCAAATGCAACCTTATACACATTATTGGGCTGTGTGTGGCCTAACTCTGGCGTATTACTCTGAAAATTGTATTATATTTTTACAAAATTTTGAATAAATATTGTTCGTAGAACAATTATAATAGTTGTTTTCAATACAGATTTGAATCCTCTACAAATAGTTTTTTATGACTTTTGATGTAAAATAAATAGGGAAGCGGGAATTCAACAGTCTAGAATTTTACATTGAGTTTCCTATGGCCCGTTTTCCAATTCACCACCCGGTATACGTACAAAATTTATTTCAGCGAAGTGATGACGGTCGCAAATTCAATACTTTTCCCATCCAAGAAGTGCATAATGTCCCTAAAGAAGTTTCCAATTCAAAAATTTATTTCATCGAAGCGGAAGTTCCCTAATTTAATATTTTTCCCCATCCAAAAACTGCACAACGTCCCTCAAGAAGTTTTCACATCAAATATTTATTTCATCGAAGCGATGATGGTCGCGATCACGGTCGCTAATTTAATACTTTTTCCCATCCAAAAAGTGCACAACGTCCCAAAGAAATTTTTAGTTCAAAAATTTATTTCGTCGAAGCGATGACTAATTTAATACTTTTCTCATCCAAAAAGTGCACAACGTTCCTAAAGAAGTTTTCACTTCAAAAAATTATTTCGTCGATGCTATGACGGTCCCTAATTCAATACTTTTCCCCCATCCAAAAAGTGCACAACGTCCCTAAAGAAATTTTCACTTCAAAAATTTATTTCGTCGAAGCGATGACGGTCGCTAATTTAGTACTTTTACCCCATCCAAAAAGTGCACAACGTCCCTCAAGAAATTTTCACTTAAAAAATTTATTTCTTCGAAGCGATGAGCTTCGATCGTAAAATATGTAGGTTTTACATTTATTTTAAATTTAAATACTTCTATACAATTTATATAAACATACAAATAATATATAGCATAAGCGATGACGATCGCAAGGACGGTCTCGATGACGGTCGCGATGACGGTCCCGATGATGGTCGCGATGACGGTCGCGAATTCAATGCTTTTTCCCCTATCCAAAAATCGCACTACGTCCATAAAGAAGTTTTCACTTCAAAATAGAATATAACATGAATAATGCTTCTTCTTTTTCTTTTGACATCATAACTCTGAATGGGTCTTTGGCCTGTCTGGCTATGTCTTTCCATTCAGACCTGTATTGTCGTATGCCATTCTCCATTGTCGTATAGTCTTTCATAGTTTTCAGGTAGTCTTCTACGTTTCGCTCTTGGCCTTTCTTTTTCGATTTCCATTGTAATATTTTCTTTGTTGTTTTTGTATCTTCTTGCCTCTGGACAAGTCCCAGCCATGAGTCTTTGAATTTTCACAAATCTTACAATATCGTACCCTTCATTTAATTCGTTAATTATTGACGTGCAAGACGGCATATGCCGTCTTGCACCTCTTGCACCGGGCCATATACTTCACTCAGTATCTTTCTCTCAAAGGTCTTGAGTTAGGATTCATCTTTTTTTGTCAATACCCAGCAATAATGCTTCTAACGTAAAATTCACACTGGGATTGCAGTACGGTTAAAATAAGAATGCGCATTCAGTGTTGCCACAGTTCCTGTTCGACGTTCTTGAGAAAGCAATCAACAACTGGTGAAGACCGACAACCCTGTGCGTTTATTCCCCATTAGAAATGTATTGCCCTATCTTAGCCGTACTGCATTCTCCATGTGAATTTCTCAATAGACTGATTATATTTTTACAAAGACATTAGAATTTGATGTATAATTTGCTGTAATACATCCTATAGATATTTCCTCCATCAATAAATTAAAAATAATGCATACATAATTTAAACGAATGAATGGGAAAAGAAAAGTATTTTTGAAGTGTGTAAAAATATTTAATTCCTAGCTAAGCGCTTTCGGCTTAGTAAGCCATCTACAGAGCTATGATCAAGAAATTAAAGTACCACTATAAAGAGGGATGCTACTTTTAATTGAAAACATTTTTAATTGAATTTTTTTTTAATTTAAAAAATGAATTAAAATTTTGAATTAAAAAAATTTCTTATAAAGTTAAAAAAACTTGGTAAGGTGTAAGTACTTACACCTTACCATGATCCCATTTTGTTATTGTGTGTTTTTTGAAGTTCCAATATGCCGTTCTGGATGTTTTTTCAAGTTTACATAGAAAAAATGTCTCAACCTTCAACCAAGTTTTTTTAACTTTATACAAAATATTTTTCAATGGGGAACTTGTACATTTTTTTATTACATAATAATGTTCAGTTTTGTTTAAAAATGAGATTTCCAAAATTTCACGCTTCAAAAACTCATAATAACTTAGAAGTACAAATTTAAAATCTTCTATAAAAATAAAAATGTATACCATTTTTATTCATTCAGTTGCGGTGCGAAACCAAAACTGTCTTAATTTTTACTCAGATCAGAGAGTGCAGCCAGCACTCTTATCGACGATTTCACCTCTTGTTAGAGGTTCATCAGAGACTGCATAGGCTGCTTTTCTCTGGCCCAGATAAAAATTTTCGACATATCCATCTCCCACCGCAACTGACGAGATGGTAGTAGGTGCCTAGCGGCATCTGCTAAATAAAAGACTAAGTTTTTCAACCTAATAAAAATATTTGTAAATTAAATATTTTTAAAAGATTTTTAATTGAAAAACTTTATTGGCCCATTTCCTGGTGACAACCTCCAAGGCTTCTACAATATGCAAGCCAAATGGATGCTGCAGTGAAGACTAAAGGGAAGGAATTCTACACTATGCAATTCACAACCCCCGTCTGCAGCGTGGTAAAGTTCCAACGGAAAATGGACCTAGTTACTCTATAGGAGTAATACTAATATAAAAATAAAAATGTATACCATTTTTATTCATTCAGTTGCGGTGCGAAACCAAAACTGTCTTAATTTTTACTCAGATCAGCATCCATTTTTACTGCAGCATCCATTTGGCTTGCATATTGTAGAAGCCTTGGAGGTTGTCACCAGGAAATGGGCCAATAAAGTTTTTCAATTAAAAATCTTTTAAAAATATTTAATTTACAAATATTTTCATTAGGTTGAAAAACTTAGTCTTTTATTTAGCAGATGCCGCTAGGCACCTACTACCATCTCGTCAGTTGCGGTGGGAGATGGATATGTCGAAAATTTTTATCTGGGCCAGAGAAAAGCAGCCTATGCAGTCTCTGATGAACCTCTAACAAGAGGTGAAATCGTCGATAAGAGTGCTGGCTGCACTCTCTGATCTGAGTAAAAATTAAGACAGTTTTGGTTTCGCACCGCAACTGAATGAATAAAAATGGTATACATTTTTATTTTTATATTAGTATTACTCCTATAGAGTAACTAGGTCCATTTTCCGTTGGAACTTTACCACGCTGCAGACGGGGGGTTGTGAATTGCATAGTGTAGAATTCCTTCCCTTTAGTCTTCACTGCAGCATCCATTTGGCTTGCATATTGTAGAAGCCTTGGAGGTTGTCACCAGGAAATGGGCCAATAAAGTTTTTCAATTAAAAATCTTTTAAAAATATTTAATTTACAAATATTTTTATTAGGTTGAAAAACTTAGTCTTTTAAAATCTTCTGTATTTTAAAATAGTTCAAACGACCCGTGACGTCACATAGTTTAACTTTATGGTTATATTTATATTTATGGTTATATTTAGGTATATTCTTCTTCTTCTTCTTTAGTTTATTGGCCTCCACGGCCAGCTCATCGTCGCGGAATAAAGGAAAATATTTATATTCTAATGACATTTATCGTATGTCATTGTAATAATATGTACCAGTTTGTTGAGATTGGAGTTTGATACAGTTTTTGAAGGAAAATAAAGAATGTTTACTATGGAAAATAAAAGAAAACACTATAAGTGTTGTTTAGTGCCATTTTGTAAAAGTACAAGTTTTCTATGAATTTAAAATAGTTCAAACGATCAAACGTATTTTCTACTGACGTTTATAACGTCTAATTTAAAATTATATACAATTTTGTTTACTTTGTTGGTGCAGAATGTAAACACACAAACATATGACGTCACGACGCGTTTTGGGCTAGCTGCAATAATTTGAATTTACAATTGTCTTTAGGGGCCAAACGGAACACAAAAACAACTTTTTTATCTTTGATACATGTTTTAAATTATGTTCTGTTGTGATTTATAACATTTTTTTCGAATTTTAAATTTTATGCAAGTTCCCTATTAAAGATTTTTTCAATCAAAAATGGGATCCCCCTTTATACTGGTACTTTAATCCCTTGACCATAGCTCTGAAGATGTCTTTATAAGCCGAAAGCGCTCAGCTAGGAATTAAATATTTTTACACACTTCAAAAATACTTTTCTTTTCCCATTTATTCATTTGTCATAAGTGAGTACGAAAACATATCAGTCTTTTTCAATTATTGCATAATTTCTCTACTTTTTCAACGGATACTGTACCTGCGCCACTTTCCATAAAACATATAAGGAAACTGTCGAGTCTGGATACCGACTGAACGCCATTCCAGCCAAAATACCAGCAGGAAGAGCATGAACAGGACTGTCTCCACCTCTTACTCTACGTAAAATGCAGAGGCACGCCTAAAATGCAAGAAACCTTATAACTACGTCTAAAAATAAGAGAAACACTAGACTCACCCTAAAGACACCGTTATACAACCCTAGGAACATTGCTAAATTAAAAGTTTCTTTCCTAAATAATATACTTTTGATATTTTGTGGAGATTGTAATACCCGTTTCAAGTTTAACACCAGTTTCAAGGTGACTTGTAGACCTAAACCTAACGAAAACATCCTTCCAGCTCCCTAAAACGATAAAAAAGACTTAATATGATGTGATACGTAGATGTAATAATAATAAACTAGATGTAGTACTGGAGAAAAAATAAGTGACGCCAATTTTTTCAAGTTGAGTGCGCGTGTTGTCCGCTAGGTGGACACAAATTGAAATTTCACTTGTCACTGGCCCTCGGTAACAATGTAATCTTTCATTCTCCGTTTAAATTTTTCAAAAATACTTATTAGTTTTCCCCAAGACTAAAAAAAAATTAATGCATTTAAAAAGCATTGGCCCACAATTTTGCGGCTATGCTCTTAAGGCATATGATTATTCAATTCAATGTGTTTTTTACGTAGATTACGAATACTATATTGCCAGTTGGATACCTCGAACAAAATTCGATACAACCGATCTCAAAGTCGGAAAATCAATTTTTTGACTTATATTATTATACAAATATACAGGGTGTCCAGAAACTCTACCGAAAAAACGAAGACAGGAAGGAGATTCCTCAGATAATTTTAAGACAATTTAACTCAATTCATCTAGTCCGAAAATCCTTCCTACGGGAGCTAGAACTATTTGAAGATGGCGTCTGATAATTAGTTTTTCTTAAATTCCCCCAGAAAGCTTCTATTTAGAAAAACGAAAATTGGTACACATATTTGTCTCCCATAGTTAAATCGATTCCATCCATTGTGCATTTCTAGTACTGATCATAGGCTTCCGTTTTGGGTAGGACAACGGTTATTTATCGCATAACTTTTTTGTCTTTAATTTTTAAGCATTTTGAGTCTGGATTATTAAATTGTGAGGTATTCTAGTACTAAAAGTTACTCTTGCTTTAGGTCGATAGAATACACTGTTTTCTACAAAAATCGATTTGAAAATTTTTCGTTCTTTGAATTAAAAAAAAAATTTAAAAAAAAAACTGTTTAGAAAAACGAAAACTGGTACGTTTATTTATATTCCAAAAATAAATCGATTTCATTAATTGCGAATTTCTAGTACCGGTCATATTGTGTCCGTTTTGGGTAGGTCAAGAGTTATTTTATCGCATAACTTTTGTGTTTTTAATTTTTAAACATTTTTGAGACTAATTAGAATATTAAATTATGAGATATTCTAGTACTAAAAGTTACTCTTGCTTTAAGTTGGTAACATAAACCGTTTTTTTTTTTCAAATTTAAGAAACGAAAAATTTTCAAATCGATTTTTCTAGAAAACGGGATGTCCTACCGACTTAAAACAAGAGTACCTTTTAGTACTAGAATCCCTCACAATTTAATAATCGAGAGTCAAAAATGCTTAAAAGTTAAAGACAAAACAGTTATTCGATAAAATAACCGTTGCCCTACCCTAACGGACGCTTATGACTGACACTAGAAATTCACAATGGATGGAATCGAGTTATCTTTGGAAGATAAATATGCCTACCAATTTTCGTTTTTATAACTATAAGCATTCTGGGGGTATTTAAGAAAAACTAATTACAAGACGCCATCTTCAAAGAGCTCTAGCTCCTTTAGGAAGCATTTTCGGACTAGGTGAATTTGGTTAAGTTGTCTTGAAATTATCTGAGAAATCTCCTGTTTTCGTTTCTAGGTAGAGTTTCTGGACATCCTGTATAATAATATATAAATAACGTTTACTCAAAACAAAGTTTTCGTAATGATAATGCTGGTATTTTAAGCTTGTTAAAGGTTTTGCATCCAAAATTGTTCCACAAATATTTTTCTATGACCATATCGTTAACAATCCTCTATTTATATTGCGATTGTCGTTTCTACATAAAGATAAATACCCATTACTTTTTACTTTGTTTATATGTTGGCTTTAGGTCTAAGATATGGAGTTACTCCTACAGCATCTAAAATAGTGGCCCAATGATCTGCTTTATCATCCACAGCATAAATTTCAGATAGATATAGTCCAAATAATGAAGCTTAAAATAGGACAATACCTCGAAATTTTTACAGAATAGATCGATTTACTTGAAAATTTGAAAATAAGTAGTAGATAGTCCAAGCATCAAAATCTATATGCTTTTACCAGGGGGGTGGTTGCCGCCCCACCTCGGGGGTGGAAATTTTTGAAGTGAAAACTTCTTTAGGGACGTTGTGCGATTTTTGGATAGGGGAAAAAGCATTGAATTCGCGACCGTCATCGCGACCGTCATCGCGACCGTCATCGCGACCGTCATTGCGACCGGCATTGCGACCGTCATCGCTTATGCTATATATTATGTGTATGTATATATAAATTGTGTAGAGGTATTTAAATTTAAAATAAATGTAAAACCTATTTTAGGATGGGGAAAAAGGACTGATTTCGCGACCATCATCGCGACCGTCATCGCTTCGGCGAAATAAATTTTGTACATATTATATAGGTATATTATGTGTATGTATATATAAATTGTATAGAAGTATTTAAATTTATATATATATATAATCTAAACCTTTCTACCTAACGGTGTAAGGTGTTTAAAAATACATTTCATACATCTACATCATATACAAATCGTCTCCAATCTTGCTTATTCTTGGCCCTTCGTTTCGCTTCAGTCCACGTTGTATTTTTCGTCCTCAGAATTTCTACCACTTCATCGTTCCAGGTTTTCTTTGGTCTCCCTCTTCCTCTCTTGTTTCGTACTTTTGCCTCCCATATGCGTTTTACCTGTCTATCATCGTTCATTCTACACAAATGTCCAAACCATTTAAGTTTATTCCTATCTAGTATTTGTGTTATTGGTTCGACTTGTAGTTCTTCTCGCACACTGCTGTTTCTTATTCTATCACGTCTTGTAATTCCTTTTACTTTTCTTAGGTACTTCATGTCCATGGAGTTTATTCTGCTTTTCGATGATGGTGTTAGCACCCAGCTCTCACTACCATAGGTAAGGATTGGCCTGAAGATTGTTTTATATACCATCATCTTTGTCCTGCTGCTTACTTCTCTCTTTCCAATGAATGTTCTGTTTAAGCTGTGGTACATTCTGGACGCCATGGTTATCCTTTCGTTGACTTCTTCTTCTGATCTTCCTCCATTCTCTATTTTCACACCCAAGTATTTATATGTTGTTACTTGTTCTAGTTTCTTGTTATTTATCTCTATATTTACTTGTTTATCTTCATTCCCCATGACCATTATCTTTGTTTTCTCCATGTTTATTTTCATATTTCTCTCTTCCAGCTCCTCTTTCCACATTATTAGGTTCCTTTTGAGGTCATCTTCGCTGTGTGCTAGTAACATCAGGTCGTCTGCAAATGCACATACTGAAATTCCTATAGGTTCTAGTCTGTGGTAACCAATGTGTAATTTGCGTGTCTTTGCTTCCATTACTTTTATGATGTCATCCATGAGTACGATGAATAGTGTGGGGCTCAGTACTCCTCCCTGCTTCAGTCCATCATTTATCTCAAAAGTTTCACAATGGGTATTATCTTTCCTGATGTAGCATTTGTTACGTTTATATAAGCTTTGTATAGCCTGCCTCAGTTTGGGTTCAATATTTCTTCGTTCGAGACTTTCCCATACTTTGTATTGTGAAACTTTATCGAATGCTTTTTCTAAATCTATAAATGCTGCATATACTTCATTTTTAGTAGTTCTCGTTTTTTCTGTTACTTGTTTGATCGTAAAGATGTGGTCTTGGGTACTCCGGCCTTTCCTGAACCCACTTTGTGGTTCTGCTAGGTTGTGTTCAACTATTGAACTAAGTTTTTTGTTTAAAATATATTCGTACGATTTTGACACCACACTTAACAACGTAATACCTCTGTAGTTGCCGCAATTTCTTGTGTCCCCTTTCTTAAAAATGGGCAATATAATTCCTGTTTTCCAATCTTCTGGTACAGTACCCAAGTGCCATGCTTTGTTGAGAATTTCTGTTAACATCTCTACCCCTGACACCCCTAGATTTTTCAGCATCTCTGGTGTGATCTTATCATGGCCTGCTGATTTTCCTACTTTTAGATGCGAGATGGCTTCCAGTACTTCATTCTTATCGATATTTTCGTCTTCGTCGTCGTGTTCTACGTTGGGGGTGGTCGTTTGTTCAGGTGACTCATTACTGGTGGTTGTTCCATTTAGTAGATCTTGGAAATGCTCCTTCCATCTTTTCATAATTTCGTCTTCATCTGTCAGTAGTACATTATCTTTTGATTTGATTTGTCTTATGTTTGGTTGTTTGTCCTTTCGTAGGTTCTTCAAAACTCTGTAGAGTAACTTCTGATTTCCTTGGCTATTTTCTTCTAATTTTGTTCCAAATTCTTCCCAGGATCTCTGTTTGGCTCGGGTTACTAGTTCTTTGACATTAGTACGTTGTTCTTTATATAGCGTGTAATTATTGTCTGTTCTGTCTCCGAGGTATTGTTTCCATAAACTTTTCTTTCTTTTCACTTGATCTTTAATTTCTTCGTTCCACCACCTTGTCTGTTTTATATTTTTATTTACTACTATTGTACCACATGTTTGTTTTGCTGCCTTTAGGATGGTATCCTTAAATTCTAGCCAGAGTTCTTCTAGATTCAGACTTCGCCATATTTGTCTTCTGTTTTCGATGTGTGTTTCTGTAGTGTTTTTATATTGTTCAGCAATCTTTTTGTCTTGTAACTTATAGGATCTAATTGATTCGTTCCTATTCTTGTTCTGGCTTGTCATTTTTGTTATTTCTTGATGGTTATTATCCTCAAGTTTCCACTTAGCTACTAATAAGTAGTGGTCACTGTAGATTTCTGCGCCTCTATTAACTTTCACGTCAGTTATTTCTTTTCGGTTTTGTCTGTTGATTAGTACATAATCTATTATTGATCTTTCATTTCTGCTTCTAACTTCTCTGGTATATTTGTGTATATCTTTGTGCATGTAAAACGTATTCGTTACTATCAAGTTGTTCTCCATGCAAAAATTGATCAATCTATTTCCATTGTTGTTTCTGGTCTCCTCTCCATGCATTCCAATTACATCTATTGTGTCATTTCCTTTTCCTACTCTACTGTTAAAATCTCCCATGATGATTAGTCTGCCATTTACGTTTTCCACTATATCTGTCAGCTCCTCCCAGAAGTCATCTTTTTTACTTGCAACTTCATCTTCACCTGGTCCATATACAATTATTATTGTTGTGTTACTAGTTTGATCTATATTCATTTCAATTTTTAATATTTTCTCAGATATAAATTCCCATCTTGTCATGTGCTTTATATGTTCTTTTGCTATAATGCAACCAACCCCTGCGGCCGCTCGTATCTCTGGTTTTACTCCACTGTATAACAGTAAATGTCCCCCTTCTTGTTCTATGGTTCCCTGTCCTTTCTTTTTTAATTCTGTTACTGCTAGGATGTCTAGTTTGTAACTTTCAAATTCCTGTATGAGTTCTCGTTCTTTATCGTTGATACTTCTGATGTTCCACGTTGCTATTTTCAGTATTTTCATTTTTGTGTTGCTCGTTGTTGTGTCTGTTAAGATCATATCCTTATTCATTTCCTTTTTCGTTGCCATTTGTCGGTCCATTTCTTCGTCTATTATCATCAGTTTTTTGACCCAAATTTTTGTTTGTCCGTAGGTGAGTGTTTTTCTAATCTATTTTCATTTTCAATCCAATCGAATTGTATGTTATCAACCCATAATTTTTTATATCCAATTCTCACTCTTTTTCCTTTATCTCTTTCCTCTGATGCCCTCCTTTTTATTATAGATTGCGTTTCTAGTTCTTTTTTAGTGAGGTCGTGGTCAATATATATTCTCTTATGTGGATGGTTCTTCAGTTTCTTTTTGGCTTCCATTACTCTCAGTTTGTCTCCGAATGATTCTAATTCTATGATGCATTTGTTTTTCCCTATGCTATATACTTCTTTCAGGTCCACTTGCAGTTCTAGCAAATCTGTCATGATACTTTTGGCTTGTTCCTTTAGACGTTTATTACCGACGTTGTCTGTCTCTATACCAGTAATGACAATGTTTTTTCTCTTTTTGTCTCTTTCGTTCTTTTCTACTTTTGTTGCGAGCAGTTCTATGTCTTTTTTCATTCTGAAATTTTCTTCAGTTAAAACTCTGTTCATATCAATTAGTTCTGTTATCTGTTTAGAATTTTCCTGCTTTATTTCCCGAATTTCGGTTATGAGGTTTTCCAACATTTTCATCATTTTATTCAGTTTTTGTTCGCTGTCGTCTCCCATATTTAATTGTACACGATGTTTTATTCAATAATTTACTATTGCTGAATTGTGTGTTGCCTATGCTATCAGCGTTTATGTGTTGCCTACTCTATGGGCGTAATAGATGCAAATATGTAATATGTTCTGTGGTTACGTTTGTTTGTGCTGTGTACGTCAGGCGTAAGACACTTGACACACTTCAACCGTACATATTATATAGGTATATTATGTGTATGTATATATAAATTGTATAGAAGTATTTAAATTTAAAATAAATTTAAAACCTATTTTAGGATGGGGAAAAAGGATTTATTTCGCGACCGTCATCCCTTCGGCGAAATAAATTTTGTACGTATCTATATTATGTGTATGTATACATAAATTGTATAGAAGTACATATTTAAATTTAAAATAAATGTAAAACTTATTTTTGGATGGTGAAAAAGGATTTATTTCGCGACCGTCATCTCTTTGGCGAAATAAATTTTGTACGTATATTTATTATGTGAATGTAGGTATATATAAATTCTGTAGGAGTATTCAAATTTAAAATAAATGTAATATCTATTTTGGAATGGGGAAAAAGGATTGATTTCGCGACCGTCATCACTTCGACGAAATAAATTTTGTACGAATATTATTATAATATACGTATAATAATAGTAATATCATTGAAGTTAAAACGTCTTTAGGGACGTTGTGCACTTTTTAGATGGGAAAAAGTATTAAATTAGCGATCGTCATCGCGACCGTCATTGCTTCGACGAAATAAATTTTTGAAGCGAACACTTCTTTAAGGACATTGTGCACTTTTTAGATTAAGAAAAGTAAATATTGATTTAGCGACCGTCATGGCTTCGCCGAAATAAATTGTTGTAGTGAAAACTTCTGTAGAAACCTTGTTCCCTCTTTAAATGGCGAAAAAGTATTAAATTTGCGACCGTCATCTCGACCGTCATTGCTTCGACGAAATAAATTTTTGAAGTGAAAACTTCTTCAGGGACGTTGTGCACTTTTTAGATGGGGAAAAAGTATTGAATTAGCGACCGTCATCGCCACCGTCATTGCTTCGACGAAATAATGTTTTAAAGTGAAAGCTTCTTTAGGGACGTTTTGCCATTTTTAGACGGGGAAAAGGTATTGAATTAGCGACCGTCATCGCGATCGTCATTGCTTAGACAAAAATAAATTTTTGAAGTGAAAACTTCTTTGGGACGTTTTGTCCTTTTTAGATTGAGAAAAAGTATTGAATTAGCGACCGTCATTGCTTCGACGAAAATAAATTTTTGAAGTGAAAACTTCTTTAGGGACGTTGTGCCCTTTATATGTGGGGAAAAAGTATTGGATTAGCGACCGTCATCGCGACTCTCATTGCTTCGACGAAATAATTTTTGAAGTGAAAACTTCTTTAGGGATGTTGTACCCTTTTTAGATGGGGAAAAAGTATTAAATTAGTGACCGTCATTGCTTCGACGAAATAAATTTTTGAAGTGAAAACTTCTTTAGGGAAGTTGTGCCTTTTTAGATGGGGAAAAATATTGGATTAGCGAACGTCAACGCGACAGTAATTGCTTCGACGAAATAATTTTGAAGTGAAAATTTCTTTAGGGACGTTGTACCCTTTTTAGATGGGGAAAAGTATTGAATTAACGACCGTCATCGCAACCGTCATTGCTTCGACGAAATATATTTTTAAAACGAAATTTTTTTAGAGACGTTATACACTTTTTAGATGGGGAAAAGTGTTGAATTAGCGACCGTCATCGCTTCGGCGAAATAAATTTTTAAAATGAAAATTTCTTGAGGAACGTTGTGCACTTTTTGGTTGGGGAAGAATTATTTCGGCGAAATAAATTTTTGAAGTGAAAACTTGTCTTTGTCTTTGTGCACTTTTTAGATGGGGAAAAAGTATTAAATTAGCGATCGTCATTGCTTCGACGAAATAAATTTTTGAAGTGAAAACTTCTTTAGGGACGTTGTGCAGTTTTTAGTTGGGGAAAAACTATTGAGTTTGCGACCGTCATCACTTTGCCGATCTAAATTTCGTACGTATATAGTATATTATTATGTGTATGTACACCTGGTTCCAAAAAAAACTGATACGACTCTTGAAGCGTATTTTGTAGAAAATTGAGCAGTGTATTTTGAAAGATAAATACTTAATATTTACATACTGTCAATGTCACTGCCAAATCTTAAAATTTGTCAGATAGCTTATTCTGTTCCACGGTTATTAGACTTTATTATTAATCTTTATTATTAATACTTTCTCTGCAACTGAGGGTATCTTATCAACTGTATTGTTTTTAAACAATAGATGATAAAATAAAAATACTGACAGTTCAAAAATGTGAACATTATTGCATTGTGTGTGGCCTAAGTTTGGGCTGAAAACTGAAATGTATTACATTTTTACAAAATTTTGGAATATGTTTAGTTACGTAGACCAATTTTAACAGTTGTTTTCAATACAGATTTCAATCCTCTACAAATAGTTTCTAATGTCTTTTGATGTCAAATAATTATGGAAGCTGGAATTCAACAGTTTAGAATTTTACATTGAGTTAAGGCAAAATTGTGACGCATGTCAAAATTCTCAATGTATTTTAATTGTATTCATTTTTTTCGAATACTGAGAAAACTAATAAATATTTTTGAAAAATTTAAACTCAGAATGACAGACTACATTATTACCGTGGGCTGAAAGTCCCTGAAAACTTCTATAATATTTATTTTAGTGAATTTACAGGGCTGAATTGAATATTAATTTGTTTTGTTTTTATAATTCACGTTTACAATAATTATGTGATCTATTTGATGTAAAAACTATCATTTATATACTCTTTATAAAATACAGGAATTCAAAATAATATAAACATTTAGACCTTAATAATTATATTAGTACAATTTATGAATTAACATAATATGTAATCAGTTGTTTGTTGTTTGTTTATTTTATTATTTGTCTGTCATAATAAATATAATGTCAGATCAATCAAATACACTGCTCAACATGATCAAATCTTACTAAGAGTCGTATCAGTTTTTTTAGGAACCGGCTGTACATAATACTAAAAATAACCAGATAGTATCTTCCCGTAGCACAAATACGTCAGATTTCGCGCAAGATGACGTAACTGGAGAACAATTTGAATTTGAATTCTTGTTAAAGTTAAATGGGATTTGTATGCATTCTGTCATGAAATTATTCAATTAGCAAAATAATATTAAACGACTTTTTTGTGTTATTTGTTTATAAAACACATCTCACTTTTACAAAGATAAAATATAAAATACACTTATCTTACAACCGCGAATGATTCAAATTAATCGGACGTTACGAACCATTACGAACGTGCCGGTATCCAGTTGCGTCACGACTCCCCCTCCTTTCAGGATGCGCTTATGATCTTCTTATTTATGTGTATGTATACATAAGTAGCATAGAACGTACGAAACGCGTATATAATATAGGTAGAGCATTTTTTTGGATGGTGAAAAAGCATTGAGCTCGTAATTTGTATATAAGAAGTTTTCACTTCTGTAGGCACTCCCATGAGTGGTTTAAATTTTTTTATTATATTTTGACCGCAAAAGTAATTGACCGTAAAAACGTTCATTCTAAGCAAAAAACGTTCTGTATATTTTTTTGATAAAATTAATAGTTCTCGATTTATTCGCTATCGAAAGTGTTATACCGAAAAAATCATGTTCTTAATAAGTTTTCTGCTAATAACTCAAGTTATCGTTTTATCAAAACAACTTTACTTAACAAAAATGTACCCTTAGAAAAAATAAACAAAACTGTTTTTTTTTTAATTTTCATTAAGACCCAGAGTAATCGAGCTATACTTCATTATATGCAGCTCTTCTTCGTCGAATGCTAAATATTGTAGTTAGTCAAAAGAGGGGAAAACTATGCATTTTTCGAGGATAACTTGTTTAAGCTAATTTGAAGTATTTAAAAATATCTATCTCCAGAAATAAAAAAAAAGTCTCTAGCTCAAAAATTAAATGACTTATAATGAAAAGAATGTCAGTCCCTATTTTTTTCAGCGAACAAGTGATCAGAAGCAACCTTCTAATCACCACTCTAATTAAAATTAGTCATTGACCTTATTTGGTCTTATTTATTTATGTATTATTAATATATTCTAGAAGTTTTACCGACTTAGAATGATTATTTTTTAAAAAAAATGGAGATAAAAGCGAATAACGAATTTTTATGGTTTGGAAAAAAATGGTCTTTTCTTCAGAATAGAAAGATTAGCATCAGAGATACGAAATAGCTATTTGTATAACAAGGGAGGAAAGTGCTAGGGAGGAAATAACATGTAATTTTTTCATTTTTACTTTATTTATGTATAGTATTTTTACTACAAAAGCGATATTACGTAGGTCAAAATTTTTGACGTAGGAGAACTGTCAAAACATTAGATTGTGACTTTTCATTATTGCCATGTTTTTCATTATTGCCATGTTTATTATAAACATGGCAATAATGAAAAGTCACAATCTAATGTTTTGACAGTTCTCTTACGTCAAAAATTTTGACCTACGTAATATCGCTTTTGTAGTAAAAATACTATAACTAACCAACAAAATTTATTAGAACTAAAACTAACAAGTAGGTACAATATAACTGTCAACTGTCAAATATAAGTCAAATTATTAATGTAAACATTGTTAAATCAGAATAACAATTTACTGTTTTTTACCATTCTGCAAAATACAAAGTGTTTTTAAATAAACGTTAAAATGTATAAATGCTTACGTAATAGAAAATAGATATTGTACAGGGCGTCAATAAGTTATATTTCATGAATGAAATACTATGACGTCACTTTTACTTTTCCTCCCTAGGGAGGAAAAGTACAACTTTGCTCCCTACAATCAGGCCCGGAAAAGTATACTTTCGGTAGAGGTAGGTGGAAAAATATTTAAATATGGAATTGTAGCTTAGTTAATTCCCAAGAACCTTATTTGCAAAAAATTTTTCTACGGCCAATATTGACAATTAAATCTTGTAATAACATGCAAAAACCACCTTTGCCAACCCTTTCAATGGCACCTCTTTTTGTGACTGAGGATTTTGAAAGATTCACTCAAAAATTGAGTGAATCGTAAATGAGTACTCCATCGAAAAACATTGATTTTTTAGATATAAAACGAACACTTTCGATAGCGAAGAAATCGAAAACTATTAATTTTATCAAAAAAATGTATAGAACGTTTCTTGCTTAGAATGAATGTGTTTACCAACTGTTCTGGTCAAAATATAATAAAAAATTTCCACCCCCGAGATGGGGTGGCAACCACCCCCATGGTAAAATCGCCTTTCGGCATCATATAGATTTTGATCCTTGAACTATCCACTAGTTATTCTCAAATTTTCAAGCAAATCGATCCATTCTGTAAAAATTTCGAGGTGAAAAGCTTGTTCCTGGACTAATATACATAAGAGAATGTGGTATAATGTATAATGCACTTAAAGAAGTATTTTGGAGTGTCTCCTTACCTCAATGGTGTAATATAAACAACTAAACGGATGTTGACAGGAAGGATGTCTACTACAACTCTTTAGTTTATTAATTATCCTACTGTACACCCTCAACATCTGACACACGATCCGATATACTCCGTTTTTCCGCCTGGTCGTCTGCCAGCTTCGAGAAGATCCCGCTCCCGAGGATGTACTCGGTTCGTCATCTTTGTGTACCTCCCTGTAGAAGGTATTGGACTGACTAGGACTGCGCATGTAGCCTTTTTCCTCGTAAGGACCAATCACAAATCTGAAAGGAAAATTATATTTAAGAAGAATAGCTATGGAGAAAGGGCATTTGAACAGTTCAGTATAAAAAAACTGTGGTAGGTATATAATCAGTCAGGCAAATATGCAAAAGTAAGTTCATACTGATACTTAATACATATCTGATATTTCCAAAATAATATTATTTTTATCTTAATCCATTAACAATTCCTAAATAGATATCAACAGATATCAGTTCAGAAACGTCTTTACGAACTCTGACTTTGACCTAAACCTAAGATTAAGATTCACAAAATGCTATATATGGTCGGTGCTCCTATATGGCATGGAAGGATGGACTTTAAAAATAAACACAATGAATAAGCTAGAGGCATTTGAGATGTGGATCTATCGACGAATCCTTAAAGTTCCCTGGACCGCAAGAATAACAAATGAAGAAATCCTGAGAAGAATTGGTACATAACGACAACTGATGTGCACAATTAAACAGAGAAAAACGGCATACCTGGGACACATAATTAGAAATGAAAGATATCAGTTTCTGCAAACCTTAATTGAAGGAAAGATCGAAGGAAGAAGGGGAGTGGGCAGGAAGAAAATGTCATGGCTCCGTAATGTCAAACAATGGACAGGACTAAAAAACATAGGAGACCTAATACATACTGCAAGGGATAGAGAAAAATGGTCAAACGTGATCGCGAACATCCATTAGTGGATTGCATAAGAAGAAGAAGAAGAAATAGATATCTGAAAATAAAAAGTAAAAATTCACAAGAATTGGCTTATTAAGGCATCTTATTGGGTTTTGGATTATACTACAGTGGTTTTATTAAAACCATTAGTAATGAAAATTTCAATGTAGTTTATATTTTGAACTTGAGCAGGGAGTGTACAAATTGTTAAAAGTTTTATTAATTGTAGTTAATGTTGAAAGAAGCGAATGTGTCTGCAAATTTACACGAAATATTTACTACATATACTTCATTAAATTTTTCGCCAAATTGAAAAAAAAAATATTGGTAAAGTACTAAAAAAATAGTGTATGTGGTATTTTTGAAAAGGTAGTTGAACGACCTTTAAAATGAGGTGTCAATCAACCCCCCTTTCCATTAAAGATTTTGGGGGTTGTGTCAGCCCCCGCTAAAGGGTTGATGTAATTTAGTTGAAAACTGGTCTACCAAATGTCCCCCTCACAAATAAATTTGACGTATTTTTGCATATTTTTAGATTTTTCATAGGGATCAAATTATAGAGGGTGGTAACTTTTCAAATTGACACACTATGTACACAGATAGGCGACATAACCTTTTGTTAAAAAAAGATGAAAAACCATGACGTTGTTTTTTAAGTAAATATCCATGTATATGTATTTTTCTAATTAAGGAAATTGCTTAAAAGTTTTTTTTATTTTATAATTACAAGATTAACAACTAATATTTTATAAAACTAATATATTTAAACGGTTTATGACATAGATATTTTGTTTAAATAAATGCATATCATATACATGCATATCATATACATGCATATCATATACATGCATATCATATACATGCATATTTGATATAAATAACATGCATATAAACGGTGGGCCAAATTTATTTGGAACCCATTTGGACCTTAAATAACTTTTTTACCATCGTAATGTTTTTTAAACATTGATATCGCAATGTTTTTAGGAATTCTACCAGTATTCGCTCTTGTTAAGGGGCTATCCTAGTGTAAAAGTACGAAATTCATATACTTTTTTGTGAATTTCTAAAATAAATAATACTGTACCAATTATTTTGAAATTTTCATTTGAAATACCATTTTCATGAGCATTTATTATAAAAAGAAGTACATGTAAAACAATTTTCATAAAAAAATATTGAAAATTAAACAATTTATGCGCCATCTACTGGCGCCGTGAAAATAAAAACATAGCTCCACTGCTGCAGTGATTGGGACTAATAGAGATCCTGAAACATAAAATTTCAAAAGTTATTATTGAAATACCATCAACTAGGGGTTTTTTGATCGGATAAAAAATGTCAATTTGGCGGTTTTTGAAACTGAAAATGTTTTAGCTAATTTAAAAAAAAATTAACACTTCGTCATGTTTCCAAATTTTAATATTTTTCAAAAATTCTATTTGATGGTATAGAAATAACTTATATTTCAATAACCACTTTGAAATTTTATGTTTGCAGCAGTGGAGCCATGTTTTTATTTTCACGGTGTCAGTAGATGGCGCATAAATCGTTTAATTTTCAATATTTTTTTATGAAAATTGTTTTACATGTACCTTTTTATAATAAATGCTCATTTTTTTTTTCCTGGAAGCCGTCTGTTGTGAACCGGTTGTACTGCAGCCACTTGGCTTATTGTACATCTTCCATTGTTTATGAAACCCATTCCAGAATTCTGGAACCCTGTACCAGCTTGTACAGGTCTAGTGGGTGGGTGCCATATAATTTTGGAGTCATTTCGATGTCTCCGAAAAGTGTTTGCCGCCTCCGATCCAATGCCTCACAGTCATGCAAAATATGGTTGACTGTTTCAGGTTCTCTGTTACAGAGTCTGCAGCTCAAGTCTCCATGAAACAGCCCCATTGTATGCAGGTGACCCTTAACTGGCGCATGTCCAGTGAGGAAACCTGTTATGACTCTGAGCTGATTCCTGCTTGTTTTCAGCAGTAACTCAGCTCTACTAGCACATGTCCGTCTGATATACATCTTGCCATGTGTTTGACCGGGTACACTCTCCCAGTGTGAGTTGTGTTGGCTTCGGATCCAGGCTTTTTTTCGTTCGCGGACGGTGCTTTTTGGCACTCCCACGGCCGGCTCTGGACCCAGGTATTTTGTAGCTGATGCTCTCTTGGCAAGTGCATCAGCTCTTTCATTGCCGTATATGCCCCGATGACCTGGAACCCATACCAGTATAACACTGTTATGTTGTGCCAGTCTATCAAGTTCTTGTCGACATTCCCACACCAGCCTAGAGTTCACCTTAGGGCTTATAAGAGCCCCAATGGCTGCTTGGCTATCTGTGCATATGTTAACCCGCTGCAGTTCGAATGCCCTCAGGTTGTTTTCTCTTGCACACTGCAAGATTGCAAAAATCTCTGTCTGAAATACGGAGGTACATTCTCCCAGTGGAATAGAAATGTTGAAATTTCCACCACTATAGAATATTCCTGCGCCCGAACCGTCTGCAGTTTTAGACCCGTCCGTATACCAGGTGCAACCCTGCAGTCTGGGTCGAGAGTTTCCTCTGTCCCATTCGTCTCGTGGGCAAATGTCCACTTGAAAAGGTACTTCAGGCATATATCTTGATGTCATATGGTCAGAAATCATCATCCATTCGGCATCATTAATTTCATTCGTTATTTTACTATGTCCTGATTTAACTGGTACGTTGCTCAGGTTTTCTCGCAGTCTATAATAGCCCATTCTCGCCTCACCTCTTATTGTTATATGTAAAGGAGGGAGATCCAGTAGTGCCTCCATAGCTGCCGTAGGTGTGCCCCTCATAGCCCCCGTGATCCCGAGACAAGCAAGTCTTTGCACCTTGCTTAATTTGATGATGGCACTTTTTTGCTGCACTTTTGGCCACCATACCACTGATGCATATGTAATTGTGGGTTTTACTACCATGTTATAAGTCCAATATACCATGTCTGGTCTCAAACCCCACATTTTTCCATGAGTACGTCTGGCTACCATTAACGTAGATACCGCTCTCTTCGTTATTCTTTCTATCTGCTGATTCCAAGTAAGTCTTGAGTCTAATATTATCCCGAGATACTTTACTTCACTCACCAGATTTAAATGTATACCATTTAGACTTAGAGGACCCAATTCCTCTGAATTCCTTCTTTTAGTAAATTTCATGATTTTGGACTTTAGAGGACTGATGTTTAGCCCTACATTTGAAGTCCATTCTGTAACTACTGTCAGAGCCTGTTGCATTCGATCTCTGACTGTACCATTAAATTTTCCGTGGGCTAAGATGACTAGGTCATCCGCATAGCCCAGGACGTGATGCCTATCGTTGTCGAGTCTAGCTATCAGGCCATCCATGACCAGATTCCACAATAGAGGAGATAAGACTCCCCCCTGTGGGCAGCCTCTGGCTACCTGAGCTGACACTGTATCCCCTAGCAACGTAGCATATATCACACGGCTTCTCAGCATGCAGTCTATCCATCTACAGCTTGTTTCGTCTATTCCTTTTAGACGGATCGCCCTTGTGATCGCTTCGTAAGAGGTGTTGTCAAATGCTCCCTCAATATCGAGAAATGCACCCAACATCACCTCTTGGTTTTCTAGAACATACTCCACTCTCTGTACAAGATGGTGCAGTGCCGTTTCTGTGGAGACTCCCGCTCGATATGCATATTGTCCCCGATGTATCGGACTTTCAACCAATACACCATCCCTGATATGCCTATCGAGCAGTTTTTCTAAGGTCTTCAGTACGAATGACATCAGACTTAATGGCCGCAGAGACTTGGCCCTTTCCTGTCCGATTTTGCCAGGTTTGGGTATAAAAGCCACCCTTATCAGCCTCCATGCTTTTGGTATGTACCCCAGCCCTAAACTAGCCTGCAGTATCTTACACAATTTTTTGAAAAGAATGTCGTTTCCCTTCTGTAGAAGTATTGGATAAATGCTCATGAAAAATTTCAAAATAATTGGTAAAGTACTTTTTATTTTAGAAATTCCCAAAAAAAATATATGAATTTTGTACTTTTACACAAGGATAGCCCCTTAATAGTAGAATATGAAAAAAAAATTCAAGTTGATCACAACTGTCAGCAGACATTAATTTGTTTAGTTTTGTGTTGTCATTATTAAAAATGGTTTGTTTAACTGGGAGAAAATCATGGTTTCATTAAAATTAAATCATGGCAGGCAGGGAAGAACAAAAACTGGCAGAAGCCATGAAAATATTGCCATGGTAAGGAAAATTCTTGATGGGCGACATGGAGAACAATGTTGGGCAGCATGATGTTATTAGTTCAAGAAAAATATCAAAAATAACGAACATTAAACGTACAACTGTGCGTAGAATAATAGAAGGCAGGACATGAATAAGCAACCATACAAAAAAATGTATTGCAAAAAATATCTGCAGATACAAGGAATAAAAGATTTGAAAGATTAATTTTGACAGTTATTAAGGAGATTCAGAAACAGACCACAAATTAAAAAAATCTTGTTTTCAGATGAGAAAGTTTTTTCATTGCGTCAACCAAAAACCCCCAAAACAATATTGTTTACTCTGATGCTATATGCTCGAAAAAATCTGACATACCGCTAGATTTACTTTTAGTTCAAAGGAGTCATTTTTCGGCCTCGATGATAGTTTCACTATGAGTATCAATGATGGGAAAAACATAAATTTATATTGTAGACGCTGGTGTTCAAATAAATTCTGAATCAAAGAGATATTTTAAGCAATATGCTTGCTGATATTAAAAATATTAGCCACGACATCACCTTTCAACAAGATGGTGTACCATGCCATACTTCCTGAAGTACGATAACATATTTGCAAGAACAGTTGCAAATTTCATCGAACCTAACATGTGGTCTCCAAATAGCTCTGATCTTAACCCGGTTGATTACAATACTTGGACTAGATTAAAAGCCATCGTTCACGGAAACTATATTTTCAACACTATCGGTGAATTAATACATCGGATAGTTTTTTGTTGGAACCAATTCGACCAAGAAATTATTAACCGATCAATTGGACAGTGGCATCGAAGACTGCCAGCTGTAGTAAATAACCAGGGGGGACACGTCCATAATTCATTTAGTTAATTAATTTTAAGTTGTTTTATTTAGTTAAAAAATGTGTATTACCTTTTGAATAAAAAAAAGAATGTGTGTGTACTTTGTACGCACGTAAGAAGTTATACTTCTATTATATGATTTCAACGAAATTAATATACTGGAAACAGTTTATTTATATTTTATTTAAATATTAAACTAATTTTAATACTTACTACTTTTCAAAAATTTTATTAAAACAGTACCTACCAAAAATTAAAAAAATAAAAGAATAAAACACACACAAACACATTTAAAAATGCCACAAATGATTTCTGAACAGTAATAATTGTCGGAAAATGTTTTAACTAAATACGTATTTTCTGAAAAAAAAAATTATATAATAAATATCCTTACATATCATAAAAGGTATAAAAAAACAAAAAAATAAAAGTTTCTATTAGGGTTCGAACCCGCTTATGTTTGCGCAGTTAGTATCTACCCACGGAGACACTTGTATCATGTGGGAAGATCGACGAACTAAGCGGTTTAAACTTTTGACAGTTCTGAATTTAACCAAATTATTTTGATTTTTGTAGAATATTGAAATATTAAAAATAGGTACAACAAAACATAGAGTAAGAAAACAATATATTAGGTGAATATTAACAGAAATTTTGATGGTAATCAAATTATGTAAATCAAAGCATTACATGCTATTGTGATAGGTTCATTTTAAATTTTCCAAATAGGTAGGTACCTATGTAATTTTTATTAGGATACTGAAACATTTACAATCATTACGTACCTGTCGCTTTTAAAAACTATTTAAAAAGTCACTACAATTATAAACTTGCTTTTTCTCTGCCATCACAACAATACAAACTAATATACACAACATTTGTTGATCCATAATCTCCAACAATTGTAGACAAATGATTTTAACACCCAATACGCTCCCGTATAACGTTTGAGCGACTAAATATACTGTCATATATAACGATAATTGACTAATATACTCTCGGTGTGCGCATGCGCCAGGGAATGTAAAAATTCACCCTTGTGCCCAGGGCCGCGCTGTCCATACGTGCAAAGTCGTGCAATGCACGACAGCGCCGGGTTAAAAAGGCGCTCCGGGTTTTTGGCTAAATAACAAAAAGCGCAAGAACTATCTTAAATACATAATTTATGTTTATGCACGAAAACATCTTTGTCCTCCTTCAATAATAGTCAAGGACAGCATGCTTAACCATTGTTCCCACTAGCCAGAAGGGCGGATTATGGATTATGAACCCAGAACACAGCAATAGGCCAGCGTCATTTACCTGTTATTTATGATTGTCGTTCTTAAACGTGCATAGTTAAAATTTCGTGAAAAGCGGTATATAGGCCAGGGTAGATCCTCTCAAAATAATCAAAATTCTAAAAAAAATTTAACAGCATTATGCGTACTTTATTTTGTAATTATTCGTTTAAGTTCTTGAGGGGAAGTGGATCGGGAAGAAACAAATTTTGAATGGGGGTTGGTGGGGGTGGTTTATAAGGGTGGAAAATTTGCCTTGCGATTTCCGGCTTAGGTTCGCATTTTTCTAATAATATTGAACGTAAAAGTTGTAGGTATTAAAAAAACAAACAACTTTTGTTCTATGTATTTTTCAACATAACCTCAAATTTTACGAGAAAAACGCCAAAAACCACTTTTTCATGTTTTTCGGTGTAACTTTAACAAAAATTATTTAAATTTAACCAAATTTGGTGGAAATATACCTTTTCGCATCTAATATTTTTTAAAAAAAATTTTAATGGCGAATATCGAACGGTTTCCGAGAAATTTCACTTTTCATAAAATGACACTATACATTCAATCAAAAAATTTGGTAGCTCAAATTGAGCTTTTTAACTTTTGTAGGTAGGCATTATCTTCGTTGAAATGTGTACTTTCAAATGAAAAAAAAGGGCACCTTAAGAGAGAATTTTTTTGGAAATCGCAAAAAACCGAAAAAAACAGTTTTTAGGTTATAGAATTTCAGTGATTGTTATAATTTTGAAGTTATTTATTTAAATTTCGGTTCAAACTTTGTAAAACATATTTGTTAACATATAATAGTTATTTATAAACAGTTTTCAATTATTTAAACACGTTCAGTTAATAAAACTATTGTTTAAACAATATTTTTGCATAAAAATTTTTTGCAAAATTGACATTTTTGCTTGGAAATTTTTTTTTGTATTTAAAAAAAACAAATCGAAAGTATTCTATGCAATTTTATGAAAAAGGCGATAGATTTTGAGTAAAAATTCGTTGAAAATTTTAATGAACCAGTTCCAAAAAGAAGTAGGCACAAATAAATTGATCAATTTTTTTTTGTAAAGTGCACGTGTAACAAGTTTTCATTTTTAATTTTGTAATTAAAACATCTGTACAAAATTTTGAATAAAAAAATTAAAATTACGTTCTTTTTTATTTCTACGGTCCTGAGCACATAAAAATCTAGCGTTATACTAGTCTACCACTTTTTAAAATTTTCAAAGAATTTTTACTCAAAAGCCATCGCCTTTTTCATAAAATTGCATATAATACTTTCGATTTGTTTTTTTTTTTAATACAAAAAAAAAAATTTCCAACCAAAAATGTCAATTTTAAATAATTTAAAACTGTTTATAAATAACTATTATATGTTAACAAATATGTTTTACAAAGTTTGAACCGAAATTTAAATAAATAACTTCAAAATTCTAACGATCACTTAAATTCTATAACCTAAAAACCGGTTTTTTCGGTTTTTTGCGATTTTCAAAACAATTCTCTCTTAAGGTGACCTTTTTTTTTCATTCGAAAGTACACATTTCAACGAAGATAATGCCCACCTACAAAAGTTAAAAAGCTCAATTTGAGCTACCAAATTTTTCGATTGAATGTATAGTGTCATTTTATGAAAAAGTGAAATTTCTCGGAAACCGTTCGATATTCGCCATTAAAAATTTTTTTAAAAAATATTAGATGCAAAAAGGTATATTTCCCCGAATTTGGTTAAATTTAAATAATTTTTGATAAAGTTACACCGAAGAACATGAAAAAGTGGTGTTTGGATGAAAAACAAAATTTAAAAAATTATTTAAGGTCAAAATAGGTTCCAAATAAAATTTAGTCTACCGTGTATAGTCCACCGCATATTTGCCTGACTCCAGTGATAATTTATTACTTGCCTCATTACTCTAAACATAGCGTCATCGTGGCTATCGGGGCAATCCGAGCTTTTGTGGTAACCTCCCTTAAAGTACATGGATAGAATGGCCATGCTGATGCTGTATATGGCGACGTCTCCGTACCGGATGCTGCTGATCATGTTCCGGGACTTCGCCATGTTCCATAATGTTTCGGTAGCTACATTGCTGACGTACAAGGCTAACAAAATCCGCCGGCTCGGTCGTTCTATGAGAATGGAGAAGACACTGGAGAGAAACACTGGTATTGCGGAGACGGTGAGGATATTGTAGTTGCCGAATGTCTTTCTGTAAAATATTTAATACAATTTAACAAAAATTTTTCATATTGACGTTTTTTGAACGTGTCAAGAAGCGATTCAACTGTTCTAACTTTCCAAGAACCTATGTTAAATCTGAAATATTCATCATTCATATCCGATATTAAACAGTATATATTTATCACCCCGTATATCACATGAACCAATTTGTTATTGTATAATTACATGTCCAGATGGAAGAAGGTCTGTAGGGCGGCCTAGAAAAGGGTGAAAAGATGTAGTCAAAGAAGATCTAGAGAAAATGGGAGTGCGACAATGGGAATTAGTGGCACAGGACCGACAAACATGGAAGGCAATAGTTAACGCGGCAAAGACTCACGAAGAGTTGTAGCGCCATTGAGGATGATGATGATAATTACATGTGCGGGCTATTTAATTAGTTTAATTATTGCAAATCATAAACAATATTTTTGACAATGGACATTAAATTTGCTGACTAAATAAAAACATTTGTTTGAAAGTCGTGTGGGCTATGACCCAATTTATCCTGCAGCTAAGAAAGAGCTTACATTAGAATCATTCACTAGAGTCAACTCAACGAGGCAAGATGTGCCTTTAAAGATGTTCCTTCGATTTACTTCATACAGTCAACTCAACGAGGCAAGATGTGCCTTTAAATACATTCCTTCGAGTCACCTCATACACTCAACATGTAGCATCATCATAGAGTTTCAGTTCAAACTTCATATGAAGCGTATCAATAAAGTAACGTCTCTCGGAAAACCTAGTGACTGTTTACATAAATAAATTATCTACTTGCATTTGGTGTTTCACTAAAAGGCGATAGATCTACAGCTGAGCCCGAAGATGGTGTTAACCTCTTTATTCTCAATCTGTTATATTGGCCCTTTAAACCGAATCAAAAACAGAATCTTTATAACAGAAGATTTAATATTCCATAATGTTTCGGTAGCCACGTTGCTGAAATACAAGGCTAACAAAATCCGCGGACTCGGTCGTTCTATAAGAATGGAGAAGACGCTGGAGAGAAACACTGGTATTGCGGAGACGGTGAGGATGTTGTAGTTTCCGAATGTCTTGCTGCAAAATATTTAATACAATATAACCAAAATTGTTCATATTAGACGCTGGTTTGGCTTCAGTTTGTTCGACTGAAGGTATTTCTACAGTATGACAAAAGAATTTTAGGGAAACTGACTGCTTTTCTAAAAGATTAATAGTAAGTATGATACAATTGATCCAAAAAAAGGGATAGCCCAAACATCTAAAGTGAAAGTTTTCTTGCAACACCAAATTATTCTATATGGTCCACATATTGTTCAGTAAAAAGTTACACCATTTTGGGAGGGTGGGGAGATGAGGGAGAAGTCGGTAAATTAGTAGTTTTTTTTTAGGTTTTCGTCAATATTTCTAAAACTGTGCGGTTTAGCGTGAACAATGTTCTATACAAAAATGTTCTATAATAAATTTTGAACAAAAAAGGTCCGATGCATAATTGTTCTAAAATCAACGGTTCCAGAGTTACGGAGGGTGTAAAGTGGCGTTTTTCGATAATTTTTACAAGTTTTGGGCAAATTATAATATTATTACTAAGGAAACTGATTCTTTTTAACAGGATTGTGTTTTCTAAATATTATAATGTGCTGCTTTAGTCGCCGGTGGTATGTTACTGATAAACCCTTGAAGGAACGTCAACCCTACATGTACACCCACCTGTAATGTCTATAAATATGTACACTCTCCGTAACTTTGGAACCGTTCGTTTTAGAAGGATTATGCATAGGACCTTTTTCGTTTCAAATTTAACCCATTAAAGTGCACACTTGGGTTAACTCGAGCGCGCTAAACTGTCCAAACTGTGCGCACTCGAGATAATTCAAGCAGCGTTTTATTTTATGTTGCTATAATTGTTCACATTCAAATGCAATCGAGAATTGAAAATAACAATGGGAAAGCAAAAAAATATATATCCTTTTTCTACCTATCATTTACAACTGATCTGTTCCTTATGAGCCGCCTTCCGACAATTATTGTGCATATTAATATTCTGATTCGCTCATTTTTTTAATATATATTTTACTAAAATATAATGTAAAATATAATATAATATAATATAATAATAATAGGTGTGTTCCAACATAACGAAAAACAGTCATGTAACGACCACGCTTTTGCGTAGTAAACAAAATACGTTCCAACAAAAAGATGATCGTTGATCGCATCGTCCTTCAGATTGTTCCAACAAAAATTATTGTTATCGTCCAGTGACAGTTTGGTGACGATCACATCAGTAATCGGATAAAGGCAAGTGCTCATTGGGCTGATCTGCGCACTAGGATCACTTTTTTCATTAAAAACAAATTGATTTTTTTACTGGTCTTTTTCAAAAAAATTGTGCATTAAGGGGTTAATGTAGAACATTTTTGTCTAGAACATTGTTCACGTTAATTCATTAGGTTTAGAAATATTGACGAAAAACTACTAATTTACCGAATTCTCCCCTCCTCCTCCTCCCCCAAATCCGACACTCAAAATGGTGTAACTTTTTACTGAACAATGTGTGGACCATATAGAATAATTTGGTGTTGAAGGAAAATTTTTATTTTGGATGACGGGGTTAGGCCCTCTTTGGGACCAATTATGCTATACTACCTCCGTAACTTTAAAACCGTTCGTTTTAGAAGGATTATGCATAAAACCTTTTTTGTTTAAAATTAAATGTAGAATACTTTTGTATAGTACAATGTTCACGCTAAACCGCAAAGTTTTAGAAATATTGACGAAAAACTACTAATTTACCCCCCGCCCCCCGCCCCCAACCCGCCGCTCCAAATGGTGTAACTTTTTACTGAAAGCTTTCACTTTGGATGTCTGGGTTTGGGTCTAGTTATACCCATACTATAATTCCTGAGGATTTTTGTCAATTGTTTATATTGATTACGTGTACAATTTGAAGTCATCATCATCATCCAGCCGTCTGCATTTAAAGTTGAACATAGGCCTCCCCTAATTTCTTCTAGTTTTGTCGATCTTGGACTTCCTGCAACCAATTCTCAGCAAAGCACCCACTTTTGGAGTAAACTTTTTGATATGTTGTTTTTGATATGTTGTTTATTAAACATTTCTTATAGTGGAGTCACCGAAGGTTTTCACCTCCGATTTCGTTGAACGTTCATCGATTTTCATGAAAATTGGTGAGTACTTAGAAGATACTTCAAGGAACAAAGGTGACATGATGGCAACTTGCGCTTTTACCCTGGGGGTGGATGCCACCCTTTCTCGAGGGTGAAATTTTTTTTATTAAAAATAATACCAGAAATCGATAGAGGGGCAACTTCTAAGCAAAATTTGTTACATAAAGTTATTAACATAAATCAATACTTTTTGAGTTATTAAATATCAAAGATTTTATTTTTTCTTAAAATAAATGCATGTTTTAAAGCTGTTTTTCACGTATTACTCAAAAACTATGACCTTTTGTAAAAAAGCTATAATTACCAAAATTGAAGATAATAAAAAATTTAATACACTCCCCACTTAAAGAACTAAACTAATGTTATTTCAAATTGAGTTATTCGTAATTGAATGTATATTTTTTTCGACGAGTACTTAAATCTAAGTATTCAAGCTTACATAATGGGAAAACGATGCATTTTATATAATATACTTGTTAAGCACTTGTCAAAGTACTTCGGAATACCTATCAAATGAGCTCCAGTAGAAGTTAATAGCATCAAAATTAAGCAAGTTATGATGAAAATAAGAGAACACTTTCGATTTTTTTAGGAAAAATTGAAAAATAAAACATACGCCATTTCCACAAAAATTAAAATTTGTAGTAATCCTCACATGAATTTCTTTAGGTTAACATAGTTAATGATTTCAACAATTTTGACCGGTTTAGAGTCCATATTTTTGAAAAAAAGATATACAGTAATCCCTCATTAACCGCGGACTCATCAACCGCGGTTTCACTTATCCGCGGTTGCGATATCTGTTAAATCTTTAATGAGAATATTTTAGTATTTTTATATATTTTTTATAATTTGACCAGTCGCGTTAAATCACTCATGATACGCCACTGGCGCTTGTTCTTAGTAGTAAGACTACGGCAATTAGTTTATATTCTGAAGGTTTAAAATACCGGCGAACGTAGACGTTGATCTCAGCGTCTCTATTTTTGCTGATATGATAATACTATTTCAGAGATATGCAATTTCATCATATTTCTTTCTATGTACATACTAATATACGTATTCAATATTGGGAATATGTATTGGGATTACCTATATATGTCACATTCTTCTTTGGATCGCGGATCCCTCGCCAACCACGGTTTCACCAACCGCACCTTTCTCTTCGGAACGTAACCCCCGCGGTTGAAGAGGGATTACTGTAATTTAAAAAAATCAGAATTTTTAAAATTATCGTACTTTTCATTTTCATTTTATAATAACTCCATAAATACTCAATATACGTAAAAAATCATATATAACTAAATTTTAGTTTTTTCTATTCGAAATACTTTATCCATTTTACTATTTCCGCAGAGTAAAAAATAACCGAGATGGAAACGTTTAATATTTCAATTTTGCTGCGAGAACCATGTAACCGGGGCTATTTAACCTTTTATTTTTTAAAAAGTAAGAGGTTTAAAAGACTAATTTTGACGTTTTTAATAGCTCTCGGAATCAACTTTTTTTAAGTGAACCTTATATCTTAAAAATTAACGGAGTTATTTACAAAAAAAAAAGGTTAACAATAACATTTTTTGGAAAAATTTTTAAAAGATGCATTTTGAAACATTTTTGGTGCATAAATTTTAATGCTGTCAACTTGTTCAAGGGCTTATTTGATAGATATTTCTATGAACTTTGACAAATGTTTAATAAGTTTATGTTATAAAATGCACCATTTTCCTGGTATTTAAGCTTGAATACTTAGATTTGGGTACTCGACGAAAGAAATATACATTCAATTACCTATAACTCACTTTTAGTTAAAATTGAAAGGTTTTTCTAGTAAGGAGTTTATTTTATTTTTTATTAGCCTCAATTTTGATAATAATAACTTTTTTGCAGAAACTTATAGTTTTTGAGTTATTTATGAAAAATCGGTTAAAAACATACATTTTTTTCACGAAAAATTAAAATCTTTGATCTTTAATAACTCAAAAAGATTTGATTTATTTTAATAAATTTATATAACAAATTTTGCTTATAATTTGTCCCTCTATCGAATTGTGGGGTTATTTTTAATAAAATAATTTTCACCCCCGAGGAGGGGTGGCATCCACCCCCAGGGTAAAAGCGCAAGTTGGCACCATGTCACCTTTGTTCCTTGAGATATCCTCTTACCACTCACCAATTTTCATGCAAATCGATGGAGGTTCAACGAAATCGGAGGTAATAGCTCATATCCACTTTCAGTGACTGCACTATTAATAAAATTACAAAGAGTTCTAGCTTGTTTGATTTTTTCCGTAAGCAAAAACTCCATTGACTCCCCTATAAACAACTTTTACCGATTTAAATGTCATTTTAATGTTGTTTACACCATCATTAATAATAATTTACAAACACGTTTTAACCTTGCAATTATATTTTGGTATAAGATACACTAAAATTCACTTAATGTATTTGCTTACCTTAACAAACACAAGAATAGAGAATATCCAAATCCTGTGCCACTGAGGAAGGCTGTGGACTGTATGATGCCGAAAAAAGTCTTCTTTAGATCGTCCTTCGTTGGTATTCGTCCTTTCATTAACAGCGTCAACTGCAACAAATCCGAACGTTTGAAAAGGAAATGTTTTGGTGATGTTATGGTAAAAATGGAAAAATGCCATATAATGCAGACGAGATTTTGATCGAGATAGACGTTTTTAGATGTGTTCCCTGGTTAAGGAACAATAATATCAAAATGTATGTTCAATAAATACGTGAAAAATCATAGAATAAAAATTACAAAAAGAAATAGCATTTTTGTGTTTTTTGTTTCACTTAGGTATAACTCACCCTGGATACATACTTGCAGAACTACTAAAACACGCCCCTTAACACAAGAATTAAAAAAAATATTTAACAAATGCCTATTTGATGGTAAAATACCGAAGGAATGGAAAATGGGCTACTTAAGCTCTATACAGGGTGTCCCGAAAAGATCGGTCATAAATTATACCACAGATTCTGGGGTCAAAAATAGGTTGATTGAACCTCACTTACCTATAGACAATAGTGCACACAAAAAAAGTTACAGCCCTTTGAAGTTACAAAATGAAAATCGATTTTTTTTCGTATATCGAAAACTCCTAGAGTTTTTTTATTGAAAATGGACATGAGGAATTATTATCGCAGCAACATCTTAAAAAAAAATTATAGTGAAATTTGTGCACCCCATACAAATTTTATGGGGGTTTTGTTCCCTTAAACCCCCCAAACTTTTATGTATGTTCCAATTAAATTATTATTGTGGCACCATTAGTTAACACAATATTTTTAAAACTTTTTTGCCTCTTAGTACTTTTTTGATAAGCCAGTATTTACCGAGATATTTTGAATATTTGTCGAATCCACCACATATTTGTAAATGGTTAAGTATGATTATAGACACCTGTTAATAATCTGAAAATTTATTTATAACTTAAATTGTTTGGTATATTTTGAAAAAGAAGCCACATCTCGATAAAAGTTGACTTATCCAAAAAAGACTAAGAGGCAAAAAAGTTTTAAAAACACTGTGTTTAACTAATGGTACTACAATAATAGTTTAATTGGAACGTTCACAAACATTTGGGGTGTTTAAAGGAACAAAACCCCCATAAATTTTTTATGTAAATATAGTAAAAAAAGAAGCCGCATCTCGATAAAAACTGGCTTATCGAAAAAATACTAAGAGGCAAAAAAGTTTTAAAAACGTTGTGTTTAACTAATGGTACCACAATAATGAATTAATTGGAACGTACACAAAAGTTTGGGGGGTTTAAGGGAACAATATCCCCATAAATTTTTTATGGGGAGGACAAATTTCACTATAATTTTGTTTTAAGGTGGTCCTGCCATAAGAATGATACATGCCCGTTTTCAATAAAAAATCTCTGAGAGTTTTCGATATATTGAAAAAAATCGATTTTCATTTTGTAACTTCAAAGGGCTGTAACTTTTTTTATGAGCACATTGTACTAAGGTAAGTTAGGTTCAACCGAACTATTTTTGACCCCAGAATGTGTGGTATAATTTATGACCATTCTTTTCGGGACACCCTATACAGGGTGTAACAAAAATACAGGTCATAAATTAAACCACATATTCTGGGACCAAAAATAGTTCGAATGAACCTAACTTACCTTAGTACAAATATGCACACAAAAAAAGTTACAGCCCTTTGAAGTTACAAAATGAAAATCGATTTTTTCGAATATATCGAAAACTATTAGAGATTTTTTGTTGAAAATGGACATGTGGTATTCTTATGGCAAGAACATCTTAAAGAAAAATTATAGTGAAATTTGTGCACCCCATAAAATTTTTATGGGGGTTCTGTTCCCTTAAACCCCCCCAAACTTTTGTGTCCGTTTCAAATAAATCATTATTCTGATGCCATTAGTTAAATTAACTATTTTTAAAACTTTTTTACCTCTTAGTATTTTTTCGATAAGGCAGTTTTTATCGAGTTGCGGCTTCTTTTTTAATATGTTTACATAAAAATTTTATGAGGGTTTTGTTCCTTAAAACCCCCCAAATGTTTGTGTACGTTCCAATTAAACTATTACTGCGGTACCATTAGTTAAACACAGTATTTTTAAAACTTTTTTGCCTCTTTGTATTTTTTTGATAAAGCATCTTTTATCGAGATGTAGCTTCTTTTTTAATATGGTTCAAAATATACCTAAAAACGTAAATCATAAATAAATTTTCATATTATTACCAAGTCTCCATAATCGTTCTTTACCATATACAAATATGTGGTGGATTTGACAAATATTCAAATATCTCGATAAGAACTGACTTTTGGAAAAAGTACTAAGAGACAAAAAAGTTTTTAAAAACTTGTGTTTAACTAATGGTGTTACAATAATAATTAAACTGAAACGTACACAAAAGTTTGGGGGGGTTTAAAGGAACCAAACCCCCATAAAATTTTTATGGGGTGTCCAAATTTCATTATAATTTTTTCTTAAAATATTACCGCCATAGCAATACCACACGTCCATTTTTAATAAAAAATCTCTAATAGTTTTCGATATATTGGAAAAAATCGATTTTCATTTTGTAATTTCAAAGGGCTGTAACTTTTTTTCCGTGCACATTTGTACTAAGGTAAGTTATGTTCAGTCGAACTATTTTAGGTCCAAGAATACGGGATTAAATTTATGACCTGTATTTTTGTTACACCCTGTATAAAGGGAAACAAAAAAGACCTCAATAATTATAGGGAAATATACACTACACCTGCTGTGGGTAAGTTGTATGGGAAAATTATAAAAGAAAGGATGAAACAACAGCTGCGAACTTCACACGAACAGAGAGGTTTTCGTCCCGGACGCTCATGTACTGGTATATTTTCAACATTAATATCACAAGAGAATGAGAATAAATTGAAAATAATGCGACAATTTTTCGAAAACTTGTTTCCTGGCAATAGACACGAGTGCCCGCAGGGCTAGAGTGACTATTGCGATATGTAAATATATGGATATGTAAAGTTATCTACTTCCTCTATTTGTTTTCCCTTTCTTTTAAGGCCATCGGTACATAATTCGCAAATATTTTACGGCTATCCCTACTTTTTCTGTCTTTGCACGGCAAATTACGTGTAGTAAAATTCACACTGGTATGGATATGTAAACATTACTAGAACGTCATTCTACTTGACAATGTCATGATTAACTTTAAAGAGATGGCTTTTGAATGTTCTTGGATAATTGTTATTTGTATAATTGCAAATTATTAATTCAGTTAATAAATGTGATAATTTTTTCACAAACTATGTATTCAGTGATTGTAATAATTTATATGTACAACAAAAACTAATACTCAATCGAGAAAAGAGGAAAAGTGTTAAAGTGATTTTTTAATAATATATTGTTACTATAGAACGCTTACAATTTTGAACATCTTTACCAAAAAAATACTTGGATCACAGAATATATTATCCTGATGTATTCTCTGCTTACACAGCTTACACATTCTCTTGGTAGGGGAGCAAAGTATGCTAAATGTGCAGTCACTCGAGCGCTTTGGGGACCTATTGGGTTGTGATTATTAGGTCCTAAAACCAAAAAAGTTAAGCAAAATTTTCCATTTTAGTGGGGACTTCCCATTTTTTAATTTAATTTTCCATTTCCAACAATCGTTTTTTCCGATTATAGCGCCATCTATCCATAATTCGAAAAAATGTTTCGAATAAAATTTGCTTATTTTTATGCAAAGAATCCAAATCTGCAATAAAAATGGGGGCTCCCAACTGCAAAAATCCACGCTTGGGCTCCCCTACCATCTGCTAATACACAATAAGTAACTTTTTATTAAGTTCACATCTTATAGTTATTAAGGTACCAAGGGTATATCGGATAATAACGCTTGAGGTCAATGGTGTATAGACCGAGGGCCTTCGGCCCGAGGTATATACGTTGACCGAAAGCGTTATTATAATACCCGTGGTGCCTTCAACGTTTAATGTCCGACTAAATTATTCTTTATATGCAAAAAATTTGAATGAATTTTGAATTAATTAGTTTTCAAATAAGTACATTTACCAGAAATAGTCGTAACGTAATTGTGGTAACCATCTTAGAGTTTTATTTGTCAACTTGACAGTATTTAACTCGTTATTTAAATTTAATAGGCCCTAGGGCGTTATTTTTCAATAACACGCCCTTGGGCGTTATATCGTACTTAATAGACTTTGAAATAATGTCATTATTTGTCAAATAATAGACCAGTCGTACATTAAATCAATTATTTATCAAATACACTATATATCAACATTATTTTGGGATCGGTACTCACCGGAGGGACTGCAGACGTTTCGACTGAGTGCGTTGTAAGACAAAGATAGATTTGGAAAATATTACCAAGGACATTGTGTCCATTTTTTTCGAATCCTGAAAAAACCAATAAATATTTTTGAAAAATTTAAACGCAGAATGAAAGACTAAATTATTACCGAGGGCCGAAAGTCCCTTAGAATAAATAAAAAGTATATTTTGAATGAGATATTTGAAATTAAAAATCACACTAAATTTTCTCTTAGTTTTTCACCCCTGCAACTTATTAAAATAAACATTATAGAAGTTCTCAGGGACTTTCGGCCCTCGCTAATAACGTAATCTTTCATTCTGCGTTTAAATTTTTTAAAAATACTTATTAGTTTTCTCAGGATTCGAAAAAAATGAATCCCCATTTGGATAGCGTTGCAGCCGAAAATACGTACCCATCCCATTAAGTCTAGTTCCTTGGCTGTTGTTTTTAAGAGCTTCATTTTTACTGTATTTATCTTAAAAGCCCGTTACGTTCGAGAATGCTGCAAGCTTGTCGGTCTTCTTCTGCATATGGTAGTTATGTTCAGTTATTAGACAAATGTCGTCTGCGAACTCCAAGTCATCCAACTGCTTATTCAAGTTCCATCCAATACCAATAACTGTTTTTCTATCGCTTACTCTCTTCATGATCCAATCCGTTATGAGTAGGGATAGACTGGGGGACAGTGCGCATCCTTGTTTCACTCCGCATTGTATAGCCGTGCTACTTTGGTGCTACTACCAGTTCTACCGCATGTTCCAGTCTGGCTCTATATCCCTTATAGAATAATCTGATCAGGTTACTGTAAATAATTGTAAATTAATTCGCCATCAATTTCTTGACATTATCTGTTTTGACGGTGGGTTTATTCACATTGCGATAAGATTTGCAGTTTTAACATCACTTTTATCCGCTTCTTGTATTCGCCAACTTGTTTTCCTTGATTGGTATAAAAAATATACTATTAATAAACTACACAAAGTAGTTATTTTCAATGCTGAATTCAAACTACTTTTATCTTCTGGGTGGATTTGTTTTGTTTAAATTGAACATTGTTTTGTTTACACGAAATGTTTGTTGATGGTTTTTATCATTTTATGATATATCGTAAACACATAAAGTTCGAATTTATCAGTTGTTGCTTTTATCACTAATAAGGAGATTTTTCTATAGCACTATTGCTTAAAATTGTTGTACAAACAAGAATTCAGTGGAATCTCGATAAGTCGGATTAATCGGGACTGCGGCCGATCCGGATTATCGAAAATCCGGGTTAGCCGGAGAATATGGTAAAAATTAATAAAATACAGTATGTACAGAAAAACT
The DNA here is from genome assembly GCF_917563875.1 of Diabrotica virgifera virgifera. Lineage (NCBI taxonomy): Eukaryota > Metazoa > Arthropoda > Insecta > Coleoptera > Chrysomelidae > Diabrotica > Diabrotica virgifera. Next base: position 197,481,982 of record NC_065450.1, on the reverse strand, counting down.
CCATTATAATTGCAAAAACATGGAATACATGCACAGTATGGTCGAAGCGAAGATCGGTGGGATATGCGCATTGTATCAATAAAGTTAGATATTTTTAACGACGTTCTACACTTTCGGCAAAGAATTAAGGATTTGCATGAAATTTTAGTATGTAGTTACCGTGCCGTTTAATTACTATTAAGGGTCAAAGTTAAGTTTTAACATGGGCTCTTATGGGAATTCTTAAAAAGTTCATAACTTTTGACCCCAAATTTACGATTTTTAATTATTTGTGCTTAAATTAAAGGTTTTTTGTAAGGAATAACGTATTAAAAAACGAGGTTTGTTTACCGTACCATTTATTTTTAATTTATTTAATATAATTAATTCCGTAATTAATTCCGTAATTAATTCCGTAATTTCCGTAATTTATTATAATTTATTTTTATAAAGTATTCAATACTGAAACAGATGATTTGAGTATTCTGCTATAAATGCATTGTTACCAACTTTCGTTTGCATATAAGTTTCCCCCTTTCCTCTGAGAGGCATACCCCGCAACGAAGGTGTAGAACGTCGTTAAGACATTTCAGAAGCCGCTACAGATAAAATGTTTTGACAACCCATTAATCATTCAGAATTAGTCGACGGTTATTAGTACAGTGAAAATAATTAAGACGATAACTGGACGATAATGATTTAATGAGTGAAATTTAATTATTTTGCACATCATATTTGAAACATTATTTGGTTAAAAAATCTCATTTTTGTTGACAAAAAAATATATTAATTTGTCTGGACTAAATTACAGTTCTGTTTACCTTAAAAGGGATATTTTACTATCAACATTCACACAGTGTTGCCAAACTGAATTTTGTTATTTTGAGTGTAAATTTTCCCAGCGAATCTCCGAGGATTATAATACATCTAAATTACGTACAGTTGTACCTATACAGAATTGTTCATTTCTTGATAAAAAAACTCAGTCAAACTGAAAAAATGTTTCCGGTAGCCGGACTTCCGGGTTACCGGAGGCCAACTTATCGGCGTTCCAGTGTAATTAATTTTTTACATTACTCGTCCTTACGTTACTCATCCTTATAAACAATTTAGTACCTAGCTATTTTTGGTGATAATAAGCCATAATTTTAGTTTGACATTAAGTTTAGTTGACGTTTCGATTTCCACTTCGGAAATCGTTCTCAAAATACAAAACATGAATAAATTAAAGAGATTTTGATTTTGTTGCTTGGTAAAAAATTCTTCTATAAATTTAATTTTATCGGGCTCATTCATATTGACAATTTAGACATAATATGTCTAAATATCACGATTAGTAAGTCAATACATATCGAGGATTCATCATTTATATTTTAAAATATACTTTTAAAATCTAAATTTGGTGTTAATTTTGAGAGTTAAACTTTAGTGACACGATAGTCGGATAGTCGGGATCACTAACACGAGAATTTTACTATCATCATAGCATGTGGTTGTCTTTTTAAAGACAAATCACAGGGTGTCTTTTTAAAGACAGGTCACATGCTATGATTTAAAATAATGCAAATGTATAATATTACTATAATAATATAAATATATTTACTTAATATAAAGTAAATCGCTTTTGATTTTGCCAATATTTATGAGTTTCGTTCCTGGAACGATTTTATTTGAAGATAGTTACGATAGAAGATATCCGTCAGAAAAAATCATAGCATGTGATCCTTCTTTAAAAAGACAACCACATCCTATTAGGCGCGGATTTAGAAATTCATAATAGGGGGGTCCAGCCTTACCGCAATATTATATTTATTATTATTGTCCAGATTTAGCCGTAGGACTTACACCTACTCTAAGGATAAAATACACTATATAATCCCAGATACCTACGATATCAAAAGGATTGAGCTCTGGCTGCTCTTGGCTGGATATTTCACACGCTTCCTTGAATTTCTGAAGGAGCTTAGTAAGTTAAGTTGACAAAAATAAATAATAAATAATAAAAAAAATACTTATAGACTAAATACAATAGGGGGGTCCATGGACCGGTTGACCCCCCTCTGTATCCGCGCCTGCATGCTAAGATGATAGTAAAATTCTCGTGTTAGTGATCCCGACTATCGTGCATCGTGCCACTATCCCGACATGGTATATATTTGTTCTTACATTTATATTAGTTTAATCTCAAAATTAAAACCAAATTTAGATTTTAAAATTATATTTTAAAATAATAATGATGAATTATTGATATTATGTTATTGACTTAGGTACTAATCGTGATATTTTCTTTATTTTTCTCTTTTAATATGGATAACCAGATCTTACTGCATTCTGCCGAGGAATTGATTTCAGTTAACTAGAGGTTTCGTTTAAACTAAAACCTTATTAAATGAAGTAAAGAAACACAGACTTACTCACAATCATTTAATAATACTTTGACGACCGGTTTCGATCTCTACACTATTCAGATCATCATCAGGTCGGCGTTACAAGCACGGTACACAGAGAACCGGTATGTTCACACGCATGGAAGGCGAACGCGTGACGTCATATGGGAACCTTAATTTTCATCCGGCAATGCTAAATGAAGCGGTAATATTGTTCGAATTTTAAAATTATGTACCTATCATCGCTTTTTAAATAAGAAATTGTATATTATATTCTTTTTACTGTCATTTTCCAATATGCATTTAATTTAAACATGAATTTCCATTGAAAAATAATGATTTTAGGTATCCGTTGTCCAATATGCATTTACCATAGTATATTAAAAAATAAAACAGAAATAATATAAACATTCACTTCACTTCTGGGTCTGTAAAAATATTTCACATAACATTGTGTCTACTTACTGTTATTCTAAATTGTTGAAAAATATTTGACTAAAAATAAAAACTTAACCACAAATCAATTAAGAAATTTTAAGTTTTAGATGAAGTACTTAGAACCAATTACTTGATGACTTTAAAATTTTATTTACAAAATAGAAAAAGGTTGATTTTAAGTTAAACCATGTTAGGAATCTAAAAATTTCAAGTGCGAACATTTTATTAGACGGTAATATACATACATATACAGAGTGGGCCAAAGAAAACAGTCCACCTCGATATTTGGCAATATTTATTAGATTTTAAGGAAATGACGAAACAGGTCGATTTTTGATCTAAGTGGGACACATTTTTACGGTACATACATTTATCATTTGTCAACCCCCTTTCTTTCACTTCCCCCACCCCTTATTTTTAAATAGGGAATAGGGGTCCTCTTCTAGCTCATTTACAAGGTTACGAGATTATCTACTCAGTAATATAAACATTAACATAATTATTTATACAGGGTGTTCAAGAAAAAAATATTTTAATTAAATTATTTGACACAAAAAGAAAAATGTATGTAATTTTTTTAATTCAAAATACATTCTACTGCTGTCATAAAACAGAAAAATATATTTTTTGATAAATAAACATTGCTCTTCGCTTAATTTCAATATTCAAGCTGCCACCCATCTGCCTCTTGGTAGGTTGAATATTGAATTTAAGCGAAAAACAATATTTATTTGTCAAATAAACATTTTCCCTGTTTTCTGTCAGTAGTAGAATGTATTTTGATTTAAATAAATTGCATACATTCTTCCTTTTGTGTTAATTAATTTATTTCAAAATAATTTTTCTTGGACACCCTGTGTAAATGATTATGTCAATGTTAATATTATTGAATAGAGAATTGAATAACCTTTCAAATGAGGTAGCACACGACCCGTATTCCCTATTTAAAAATAAGGGGTGGGGGAAATGGATGGGAGGAATTGACAAATGGCAGATGTATGTACCGTAAAAATGTGTCCCCCTTAGATCAAAAATCGACCTGTTTCTTCAGTTCCTTAAAATCTAATAAGTACTGCCAAATATCGAGGTGGACTCTTTTCTTTGGCCCACTCTGTATAATATGTATGTATAAAATGTTCGCACTTTAAATTTTTAGATTCCTAACCTGGTTTAATTTTAAATCAATTATGTATATTAATACATATTATGTATAATACATATATTATGTATATTAATAAAAAAACAAATTTGCGGGAAAGGTTTTATTAATAATATTAGAATTAGTATAATTAAAATCGTTTTTTTAAATTAGAAAATTTAGATATCTTTTTGTCAAGTGCCCTCTGGTAGTTTTTAAAACTTATTTTTCTGTTAATATCCCTTATTCTAATATATGTTCGTGTTCTGCACATGCATAATATCACCTCAAATGGCATTATAGTCTCGGTTTTAATAAATTACTCTAAAACTAATAGTTATATTATAATAGTTTTAAAAATACACAGTTATGCTAATAAACAACAATTTGTAACTAAAATAATATAGAATTACTTCAATCGTTAACAGCTTAATATTTTAAAACCGCCTCAATCTATTCACTTTCAACGCCACCACATACGAAATAATGCATCCAAACAATAAGCAAATATCTCTATTAGGTTCCCACGTGACGTGCTGCGCGGCCGAATCAAGTTTAGCGACGACAATCGGCATACCGGTTCTCTGTGTACCGTGGTTACAAGTAGTTAAATGATGCCGTTACAAGGGATGCTTTGTAAGTTCATCGATAACATGTTTATACGTCCAACTTATGCTATAGTCGGTTCGCTAAACTCAGACGCAACTGGCTAGATATTTTAGTCGATAATTTTTTTGTTTTTTGCCAATTTTGCAAAAATTGGCAAAATTACTAACTATTTAGTGATTATTAACTATTTAGTAATTATTTTTTGACAATTTTACTAAAATTGGCAAAATTACCGACTAAAATATCTAGAAAGTTGAGTCTGAGTTTAGCGAACAAACGATAATAGGATAGCTAGGTAGGGACTGGGCAAGCAGACATGCTTCGTAGGTCAAAACACAGTGAAATGGAATGGATCCTGAAGGCAGATGTGTTGTGAAACAAAGAAAGATGTATTAGTAATGAGAAAGACAACGTTCGAGGGGGAATGTTCTTAAATGCAGCTAAGTTCTAAATAGACTTATTGTAAACAATTGTAATATTGTGAAGGTCTTTGCTCGTAGATGTTTTGAGCTATGGGCAGAGGTCAAAGTAAGGAAAATGACAAATAGGAATAAATATTCAAGTTTTTATGGTTCCCAGTCACAAGACTAAGGGATGTCATTTAATTAGTATAATTGTAGGTGCCTAACACTTGGAAATCTATGAAATGTAGAGGATTATAAGAAAAGTAATTAGATAAAAAAGATAGATAAAAAATGACATCCCGTAGTCTTGTGACTGGGAACAATAAAAACTTGAATATTTATTCCTATTTGTCATTTTCCTTACTTTGACCTCTGCCCATAGCTCAAAACATCTACGAGCAAAGACCTTCACAATATTACAATTGTTTACAACAAGTCTATTTAGAACTTAGCTGCATTTAAGAACATTCCCCCTCGAACGTTGTCTTTCTCATTACTAATACATCTTTCTCTGTTTCACAACACATCTGCCTTCAGGATCCATTCCATTTCACTGTGTTTTGACATACGAAGCATGTCCGCTTGCCCAGTCCCTACCTAGCTATCCTATTAGCATAAGTTGGACGTATAAACATGTTATCGATGAACTTACAAAGCATCCCTTGTAACGGCATCATTTAACTACTTGTAACGCCGACCTGATGATGATCTGAATAGTGTAGAGATCGAAACCGGTCGTCAAAGTATTATTAAATGATTGTGAGCAAGTCTGTGTTTCTTTACTTCATTTAATATGGACTCACATATGCAACCCATTCAATATTTAAAACCTTATTATACAGGGTGTCCCAAAAGTAGTGGAACGGTCGAATATTTCGCGAACTAAACATCGGATCGAAAAACTGAAAAATACGTGTTCAATCATTTTCAAAAATCTATCCAATGACACCAAACACCAACCCCCACTACACCCCCTGGAGGTGGGGTGGAGGGTAACTTTAAAATCTCAAATGGAAACCCCTAGTTTTTCTTGCAGATTTGGATTCGTTACGTAAAAGTAAGCAACTTTTATTGAAGACATTTTTTCGAACTGTGGATAGATGGCGCTATAATTGAGAAAAACGATTTATCCTGATACCATAGGTAAATTATAGAAACGGTCTAATATCTCGAGAAATACACTTCCAAATGAGAAACCAAAAAAAAGGTTTTTAATACTTTTCGAAAACCTATCGAATAACACTAAACATGACCCTCAAACCCACCCCCTGGAGGTGGAGTGGGGGGTAACTTTAAAATCTTAAATATCAACCCCCACTTTTTATTACAGATTCGGATTCGTCATGAAAAATTAAGCAACATTTATTCGAAACATTTTTTAGAATTGTTGATAGATGGCGCTTTAATTGGAAAAATACGATTAGCGCCATCTATCAGCAATTTTAAAAAGTGTTTCGAATAAATGTTGCTTAACTTTTCATGACGAATTCGAATCTGCAATAAAAAGTGGGGGTTGCTATTTAAGATTTTAAATTTACCCCCCACCCCGTCTCCAGTGGGTGGGTTGGAGGGTCATTTTTGATGTTTATCGATAGGTTTTCGAAAAACATTAAAAACCTGTTTTTTGGTTTCTCATTTGGAAGTGTATTTCTCGAGATATTAGACCGTTTCTATAATTTACCTATGGTATCAGGATAAATCGTTTTTCCCAATTATAGCGCCATCTATCCACAGTTCGAAAAAATGTCTTGAATAAAAGTTGCTTACTTTTACGTAGCGAATCCAAATCTGCAAGAAAAACTAGGGGTTTCAATTTAAGATTTTAAAGTTACCCCCCACCCCACCTCCAGGGGGTGTAGTGGGGGTTGGTGTTTGGTGTCATTGGATAGACTTTTGAAAATGATTGAACAAGTATTTTTCAGTTTTTCGATCCGATGTTTAGTTCGCGAAATACTCGACCGTTCCACTACTTTTGGGACACTCTATATAAAATGAATACTTATTTATTTATTCTTCCTTTATATACCTACAGGTTGTTTATTACATAGCGATTTCGAAATAAAAATGGTCAAAACTCTTAAATACCCTGTATAGTAGTATCAAACCTCATATTATAAGAACCGAGTTAGGAGATAAATGTAAATATAAAAATATAGGGTGACCTATATAAAAATTGTATGTTTGCTCTACCACGTAGTTATTAATCCCCTGTAAAATTCAGCATATCTTCCAAGCCTGGAAAATACAATTGCCTACATTTTTTCTAAATAAATTTTTTGGATATTCAACACCATAATGGAATTTTATCAACCAATGTCGCATTAAAAACGCACCTTTTATATTTCGTACAGTTTTGTAGCGCCAATTCATTTAAAATTCCTCACTTTATATCAATTTAAAAATCTTTAATAACCCCAATCAATTCTAATGATTCAAGCAGTAAGACAATGCCAGTTATCTCGACGCTACATGTAAATGAATTGACTAATTGACTTTCAAATCAGACGTGAATTTTTATTTGTTACTTATGTCAATCTCTAGTATAACAGTCTGTTCAATAAGTTTTGCGGTTCGATAACAGAGGGCGTTGCTACTAGCCTAATTATTTTTAATATGTTGGTACACTTTTCATATGAACGTATGTGAAGTTTCATTTCAATCTTTCACTTCCTCACTCCATTCTTTGTTTATTCGCTATTTGCTATGAGTTTCGCTGGTAGGGGTAGCGCTCTCTCCCGGTTTGAAACTTGTACTTTTCTTGTAAAATTGGTGTATGTCAAATATTGCAAAACGAGAAAAATAGATATTTATCGAAACAAACACAAATTTTGAACTGAAGTATTATTGTAAACTGAGGTTCAAAGGAGTAGTGCTGCGAAATACAATGTGTCGCTTGCTGATAACACCTCTAGCCTTCTTCTTCTTAAAGTTCCATTTCCTAGCGGAGGTTGGATATCATAATGGCTATGGTCACTTTGTTGGTTGCTGCTCTGAACAGTTGTAATGAACTACAGTTAAACCATTCTCTAAGGTTCCTCAGCCAGGAGATGCGTCTTCTTCCTATGCTTCTTTTTCCTTGGATCCTTCCTTGCATAATAACTCTCAGCAGCTCATATTTCTCTCCTCTGGTAATGTGACCCAAATATTCTAGTTTTCTTGTTTTTATACTGTTCATAATTTCTAACTCCTTATTTAAACGTCGTAGCACTTCAACATTGGTAATCCTTTGAACCCACTGAATTTTCAACATTCTTCTGTAACACCACATTTCGAACGCTACTATTTTTCTTATATGTTGCCTTTTCAATGTCCAAGCTTCCATTCCGTATAGTAATATAGAAAATATGTAGCATCTTAGAGCCCTCAATCTGAGAGGCAACTGAAGGTCTTTGTTTGTAAGCAGTGTCTTCATTTTTATAAATGCTTGCATTGCAGTTTCAATTCGGACTTTAATTTCTTTGCTTTGGTCATTTTTGTCATCAACCCAGGTTCCCAGATATTTGTATGTCTTTACTTTTTCTATTTGGGTTTGCTCTAGTGTTAACCTTTCATTTCCATGTTGTGTTTTTGAGACAATCATAAATTTAGTTTTTTTCTTGTTTATTTTGAGTCCATATCGAATGCAATAATCGTTAATCCTATTTAACAATTCTTTAGCGACTCTAGGGTGTCTGCCATTATAACGGTGTCATCAGCGAATCTTATGTTATTTACTGTTCTTCCGTTTATAGAGATTCCATCACTTAGTTCCGCTATCGCTTCCTGAAATATGGCTTCACTGTACACGTTAAACAGTAGCGGCGACAGTACACAACCCTGTCTTACCCCTCTCTTTATATCAATATTCTCGGACTCTTGTTCGTCTATCTTTATATTGGCCTTTTGATTCCAATACCTCTAGCCACTCCTACTCAATTCCTATCCTCACCTCCAAGAAATGTGACTTAATCACACGGGTGGACCCCGGCACAGTATAAAGAGGGACAGTAGAACCACTCTCCGAAAAATTGGAAGTAAAATCTGTAGTCGCGCATGGCGACCGCGCAATGTTCTTAGTCGCTTTTGCCCCACTCTCTCATTGCTAGTCGCATATAAACGTACGGGTTTTAACAGGGAAAACCCGCATCCACCACTGGTGAATTATCAATTGCGTACTGCCGGTATTACTTCTTGAGATCAAAGTGCCGACAGAGAAGTGGTTTTACTGTCCCTCTTTATACTGTGACCCCGGTAAACCTGAGCAACCCTACCGGAGATTGGGTAACCAACCCCAGTGGAAAGTAGGGTCAGGGCTGACGAGGAAGGGAGAAATGGCCCTCCGAAAAGGGGGTTGGGCGTAGGGCTAACAACCCTATCCTAAAAAACACACATGTTACGAACGTTCAAGGAAAGAAAACCGGACTGATCAAACGACGACGACTGCGCGAGAAAAAGGTACACGATTTAAGCCCTCCAAAATCTGCTCGGTGAACTGAATAGATATAACAGCTCTGCAGGAAATGAGATGGACCGGGATTGACACCATTGACAAAAGACACCACATTATATTCTATAGTTGCGACGCTAAAGACCGCGCACTAGGTACTGGCTTTATTGTAAATAAAAAGGTTAAACACCTCGTAAGAGACTTTCGTGCTATGAAACCTAGAATATGTATCCTAAGACTAAGGGGAACTTTTTTAACTATAGCATTTTAAATATGCATGCCCCTACAGAGGAAAATTCGATGAAGAACTAGAAGCTGCATACCATTCATGCCCATGCCCAAAGAATGACATCAAAATTATTTATGGTGATCTCAACGCAAAAATAGAAAAAGAGCAACAATACCTACCAACGATAGGTAAGCACAGCCTCCTTGAAGTATCCAATGACAATGGCATCAGACTAATAAATCTAGCAACTCCCCTTAACATGGTCATTGCCAGCATATGCTTCCAGCGAAAAAATATTCATTAGGGAACGTGGACATGTTATTATTGACTCTAGACATCACTCAGACGTAATAAACGTATGCAGCAGACGAGGGGTAAATGCCGACTCAGATCACTACCTAGTGAAAAGTAGAATAAGAGCCAGAATCTCAATCATAAAAAAGGAAAAGGGATCCAAAATTGAAAAATATGAAATAAAAACCTTAACAGACAACAGCAAAAAGGCCAAATACAAAGAATATATAAAAGGAAGGCTAGAAAACAGACAAAAGCACGAGGATATAAACAGAGAATGGGAAGCGTGTAAAAACATCATACAAGACGCTGCCAAAGAGGCCTTGGGTCTACAAAAAAAGGTCAAATCAACTGAAGGGAAGTGGTTCGATGAAGAGTGTCGTAACATAACAGAGAAAAAATAATGCATATCAACGATTACAACAACGACATAGAACAAGACAGGCAGAGGAGGAATATAGAATATTAAGGAGCTAAGGAATGCTAAGGAGGGAAGAGAATAAAATACATAGCAGAAAAAAAGAACACATAGAAAAAGAACTTCAAGAAATTGAAGAATTAAATAAACCAACAGAAACCAGAAAATTCTACCAAAAACTTAACAAAAGCAGAAAAGAATTTAAACCAAGAACAATGATGTGCAGAGACAACGAAGAAGATATAGTAACTCAACAGAGTGAAATACTACAAAGATGGATTGAATCCTTCAAAGAAAAGTTTGAACAAAACGGAGATCCACTATACGATGGAATTATACTGGATCAAACGGATACCAGAGAAACAAACCCCCCCCCCCCCCTCCGTAGCTGGAATGCAAGAAGTAATTACCAGACTGAAAAACAACAAGTCACCTGGATTAGACAATATTAGCGCAGAATTAATAAAAGAAGGCGGAGACTCCCTATTGAATGCGATATACGAACTAATAGTGAACATATGGAATAACAAACAACTGCCACAAGACTGGAATACCGGAGTAATTATTCCACTACATAAAAAGGGAGATCAGCTTGAATGTAAAAACTACCGGGCAATAACGCTACTGACTGTGGCATATAAAATACTGTCAAATATTGTGTATGAGCGATTGAGACCATATGCGCAACAAATAGTTTGGGGATATCAGATACCAATGTGGTTTCTGCAGGCGGAAGTCCACAATAGATCAGATCTTCGTCTTGAGGCAAATCTTGGAAAAGACTAGTGAATTTAATATAGACACACATCATCTCTTCGTTGATTTTGAGAGTGCCTATGATAGTATCCATCGAGAATTTCTGCTCCACGCCCTCAAAGAGTTTAATATTTCAACTCAACTCATTGATATAGGAAAAGAAACACTTAAAGTACAAAGCAAAATTCGAATTCAAAACGCACTAACAGATACAATCCATGTTAGAAGGCGCCTACGACAGGAAGATGCCCTATCCTGTATTCTATTCAACATCACATTAGAGAAAATAATTAGAGAGTCAAAAGTCAACACCAGAGGAACAATAATAACGAAAAGTGTACAAATATTGGCATTTGCAGATGATGTTGATATCATAGCTAGCAGCAAAAGAGAAATGATAGAAGCATTTAATGCGATAGAAAGAGCGGCACAAAACAGTGGCCTAAATATTAATGAAATAAAAACCAAATACATGAAGGCCAGCAAATCGACAGGCCAAACAAACCTACAGAATCTGACAATAGGAGACTATAACATCGGAAGCGTAAAAAATTTTACATATCTAGATTCACTAGTTACGCAGATAACAATGTCAGCGAAGAAGTTAAGAGAAGAATACATATTGCCAATAAAACATATAATGGACTAATTAAACATCTAAGATCTAACAACATCACGAGAAAAACCAAATGTAAAATATACAAAACCATGATAAAACCGGTCCTTATATATGGATCAGAGACATGGACACTGTCGAAAAGCGATGAGAACTTATTAGGTACGTTTGAACGAAAAATCCTCAGACACATATATAAGGGGGTGAAAGAAAATGACGTATGGCGCAGAAGATATAATTTTCAACTATACGCAGCATACAACGAACCCGACGTCATAACATCCATAAAGATCGGACGTCTGCGCTGGATGGGCCATGTTGAACGGATGTTGGAGACCGAAACACCAAAACATATAATGAGGCAAACACCAGTAGGGAGAAGGTCAAAGTGAAGACCCAAACTTAGATACATGGAACAAATGGAACAAGATCTGAAAACACTTGAGATTACCCACTGGAAGAACAAAGCAAGGAACAGAACAGAATGGCGGAAAATCCTAGAACAAGCCAGGACCCAAAAAGGGTTGTCTAGCTACTGATGATGATGATGATTATTGTAAACTGATTACTGAACGAATACACAGAATTTTATAATATTTAATATATAAGTTCCTGCGACTGGATTACTGCTTACGCAAGAGGCCATTGAGAAAAGGAAGAAGTTTATGTGAAATTTAAAGGTTACGTCCGTTTTTATTGGCTATGAGTTTCGCCGGTAGCGCTCTCTCGCGGTTTGAAACTTGTACTTTTCTTGTAAAATTGTTCAAATTAAATGCACAAAACTGCCATTAACAGCGCTGGCGAAAACTATTTAATCCCCTCTGCTCATCGGCTCACAGCGAATAAGCCATTTAGTATCGACGTGTCACAGTATTTTTTACAAAGGAAAGAATCAAGTGTCGTTCAGTGATTGAATTTTTATTTTTGGATGGTTTAAAAGCAAAAGACTTATCAACGAATATTGAAAGTGTATAAGGACTCTTTTCCTTCAATTAGTACTTACATACAGCAGAAAGAGGGGTTGGTGAATTGAAACGTGGTCGTGAAAGCCTTGAAGAAAATCCACGTCAAGGACGTCCAAAAACATCAACAAACATCAACCAAAAATCGTAAAAAATACAGGATATCACACTGGAAAATCATCGAGTGACTGGAAAAGATTTAGAAGAAACCGTAGGCATCTCATTGGGCAGTGTAGGCAATATTTTGACTCAAATATTGGGTTTCAGAAAGTTGTGTTCACAATGGGTGCCGCATTCATTAACAATAGAACAAAAACTCATTCGAATGCGACTTTCTCGACAACATTGAGAGCCTTTTCGAAAGGATAAAGTGCGTCGATTCATCACTATGGTCTACCACCATGATCCTGAATCAAAATAAGAGACTAAAGAGTGATGAAGAACCATCACTCCTATCGGCTCCCAAACGAGTTTGTGTCCAGAAATCGGCCAAGTCCAAGGGGTTAGCTTCAGTTTTTCTGGGATGCGAAAGGAATTTTGTCTGTGGATTACTTGCAAACTGGCAAAACAATGAATTTTAAATATTATTGTAACGTTTAGACCAGCTGAAGGAAAAAATTCATGAAAAAGACCCGACTTGCAGAAGAAAAAAAATCATTTTTCACCAGCTCAATGCACCGTGTCAAATGAGCATTTTGACAATGGCTAAAATACATGAATTAAAGTTCGAATTGTTGGAGCATCCACCGTATTCACCAAATTTGGCCCCTATCGATTTCCATCTGTTTGAATACCTAAAAAATAAAGCGTTTTTCGTCCAATGATGAGGTCATAACGTGGTCGTGAAAGCCTTTATTTGTATTTTATTTTTTTATATTTGTATTATTTGTATTTGTATTATCAGGAAGGGCTGTATTTTACAGCCCTTCCTGATTCTTCCTTCAGGGATGGAATTCTTAAATTGGAATCTCGTTGGAACAAGTGTATTAATGTTCATGGAGACTATACCGAACAATAAAGTGTCTTTCAAACCATAAAATTGTGTTGTTCTTATTGAACAGTTCGTAAAAAACGATGCAATGATGATACAACTTCGGGCTTGTGCAAAAACATCATACTGAGTGATAAAAAGTATTCACTTCAATAATACATATAAAACGCGCGAAGATTTTTATAGGAATTGATGAAAAGAGGTTAAATGTGTTTTTGATACATAAACATCTTAATTGTGTTATTATTACCAATAAATTCTCATTTGAACCTATTTATTGTAGCATTAAGATAATTTGAAGTGGGTAGAAGGACCTTAAACTAATTTCTTGAACATTCTTCTGGGTTTCAACATTTAATAGCACTAAATTGTATTCATATATAACTAGTTGTGGGATTAGTGGGATAATAAGCATACAGTTTGGACATATTTACTTAAAAACGTTAAAAAGCACAAATAGTCTCTTTATAACTGGCATATCTAATTACTTTTGGTTAAGCAAGTGGAAAAAAGAACAGGTTGAATTAAAATAAAGGACATTTAAACTAAAAATATACCACAACACATAAAAATGGTTTATAAAAATGATCTACTACCAAAAATATCCACTATATTGACAAGATCTTCTAAATGTAATCCAGTTACTGTTGGTAAACAAAATGTGAGAAATCACGGACTTACTTAATATAAAGGAGATTTCCATTAAACATCTACCACAACAATCAAAATTTTTTTGTACAAATGATCTAGGTAAGGTACTAATAAAAATGAACATTATATCTACAGGATCATTTTCTAACATTGCGCTTATATGGGCAATAATGCTCGACAACATGAATAGACCAATCTGAAGTAATTAGTGGAGCAATGTGGTACAATTTCAAAAAAATGTGGCAACTGCTTCGGAAATATTGCTTCTAATGGTACGTTTACATGGGCAACAAAAATTGCTCAATTATGAATGAGCAATAATGAAAGCAACAATATTGAGCGATACGGAGCAACTCTAAGAAACTAGACAATACTTTCATACATGAAAGCAATATATACAACAATAGGGAACTTGCATAAAATTTTTAATTCGAAAAAAATGGTATAAATCACGACAGAACATAATTTAAAACATGTATCAAAGATAAAAAAGTTGTTTTTGTGTTCCGTTTCGCCCCTAAAGACTATTCTAAATTCAAATTAATGCAGCTAGCACAAAACGCGTCGTGACGTCATATGGTTGTGTCTTTACATTCTGCACCAACAAAGTAAACAAAATTGTATATAATTTTAAATTAGACATTATAAACGTCAGAGAGAATACAGCTATGTGACGTCACAAGTGTTTTTGATCGTATGAACTATTTTAAATACATAGAAAGCTTGTACATTTACAAAATGGCACTAAACAACACTTATAGTGTTTTCTTTTATTTTCCATAGTAAACCTTCTTTCCTATCCTTCAAAAACTGTATCAAACTCCAATCTCAACAAACTGGTATATATTATTACAATGACATACGATAAATGTCATTAGAATATAAATATTTTTCCCTTATTCCGCGACGATAAGCTGGCCAAATACCCAAGTAGGTGGAGGCCAATAAACTAAAGAAGAAGACGAATATACCTAAATACTTACTTTACTTACTTACTTAGTCCTAAGCCTTTCTACCTTTAGGTGTAAGGCTGGTGGAGTTGAGTTTGGCATTGTAGTCTCCATGCTTTCCGATCTTGCGCTAGGTTTCTTGCACTTTCCAATGTCAATCCCTTCTTCTCGACTTCTTTCCTGATTTCATCTACCCACATAACTCTTGGTCTCCCTCTTTTGTTTTTCCCCTGCACTCTCGTTTCGAACACTCGTTTTGTTAGCCTCTCGTTCGACATTCTACACACGTGCCCGAACCATCTAAGTTGTCCTTCTACTATTTTTTCATTGATTGGTTCTAGTTTTAGGTTTTGTCTAATTGTTTCGTTTCGTATTTTGTCTGTCCTTTTTCTGTTTGCTATTTTCCTCAGGAACCTCATTTCCATAGCATTGACTCTGGATTTTTGTCTCCCCGTCAATGTCCATGTCTCGCTGCTATACATGATTGTTGGTCTAACTACTGATTTAACGACTGCCGTTTTTACTTTTTCCGGTATCCCTTTTTTCCCAAAAAATGTTGTTTTCATAGTGTTAAATAAGCTTCCTGTTCGTCCCATTCTCTCGTTTATTTCCATGTCTTGTTTACCATTTGATTCGATTATTACTCCTAGGTATTTAAAATATTCCACTTGCTCTAGTTGTTTCCCGTCTAATTCTATTGCGTGTGTCTTCCTCGTATTTGAAATTATCATTGTATCATTGTATCTGCACCAACAAAGTAAACAAAATTGTATATAATTTTAAATTAGACATTATAAACGTCAGAGAGAATACAGCTATGTGACGTCACAAGTGTTTTTGATCGTATGAACTATTTTAAATACATAGAAAGCTTGTACATTTACAAAATGGCACTAAACAACACTTATAGTGTTTTCTTTTATTTTCCATAGTAAACCTTCTTTCCTATCCTTCAAAAACTGTATCAAACTCCAATCTCAACAAACTGGTATATATTATTACAATGACATACGATAAATGTCATTAGAATATAAATATTTTTCCCTTATTCCGCGACGATAAGCTGGCCAAATACCCAAGTAGGTGGAGGCCAATAAACTAAAGAAGAAGACGAATATACCTAAATATATAACCATAAACATAACCATATAGTACCACTATGTGACGTCACGGGTCGTTTGAACTATTTTAAATCACAGAAGAATTTAAATTTGTACTTAAAGTTATTATGAGTTTTTGAAGCATGAAATTTTGAAAATCTCATTTTTAAACAAAACTGAACATTATTATGTAATAAAAAAAGAATGTGTGTGTACTTTGTACGCACGTAAGAAGTTATACTTCTATTATATAATTTCAAAGAAATAAATATACTTAACAGGTTATTTGTATTTTATTTAAATATTAAACTAACTTTCTTACTTTATCACTTTTAAAAAAATTTTATTAAAACGATACCAAAAATTAAAAAAAAAAAGAATATGAAGCGTCCGGAATTTGAACCCAGGACCTCTCGATCTCCGGTCACACGCTCTCCCACTGAGCTATATTCCCTTCGCTTTGACAGGTTACAAGATTTCTCATACATACCGACAAATTTAATAGAATAAGTGAAGTATACAAAAATACTTTAAATATACTTACTATTATTATAAAAGATCTTATTCCCGAGGAAGACAACTCCAAGGACACAAAAATTATAATAAATAATACAATTACTAAAAACACTAATATATCCTTTTAATGACTTATTTGCGCTGACAGCGCTGATACATACATATCTTGAAAGATTAGCAACGAACTACATACTGTCTGTGTGCGCATGCGCCCGGTATTATAAAATTTCACTCTCGATCATAAAGAAGTATAACTTCAAAAAAATTTGCAAGTTCCCTATTCAGTTAAAGAACTGTGAGCGCTATGGATGGCATTCTTGCAGCGGCAGCTTGTAGTGTTTTTATTATCATGAGCTAAAAGCAAAGAAGAAAGGGCAGACTTATTTAATATCACAGACATTTGGGCAGTTTGAAGATTAGTTACTAAAAAAATATACATTATATCTAAAAAATATTTTTCTAAGTGCTTTACAGAGTTACTATTTGTCAAGGTATATAAAAATTGACAGACATACAGATATAGAAAGTTTAGACTGAAAAATATACGACACCATTTAAAAAATCTTTCTACAAATGATCTAAAGAGACAAATCAATATTATATCCAAAAGAACTATCTCCAGCTAATATCTAACTGTCATTCACTTCAAAAGTTGATGGAAATTATGTACATAAGGCCTGAAAAATCATATTATACAAAAAAACACTTAGCTTCTCTGAAAAGAATTATTCTAAGGGTACCAAAGTGCCTCATTGATAAAAGATTCCAATGATTCGTTTTATAAAGTTTTCTAATAATTTCACAAATAGTTTTTTTTTAACTATATAACTGATTCCAGCTGGTTCCTAAAAAAACTGATACGACTCTTAGTACGATTTGATTATTTTGAGCAGGGCCCAGAGCACGCCAAATAGAATTCTATTTTGCTGACGTCACAAAATAGAATTTTATAATGGGATAATCGACGGTTGCTAGGCAACGTGACGTCACTAAAATAGAATTCTATTTGGCGTGCTCCCGCACCAGGGTATGATTGGTCTGACATTATATTATATTTATTATGACAGACAAATAATAAAATAAACAAACAAACAGCCATTTTTTCAGGTTGAAGTTATCTCACAAATTTTAAGATTTGGCAGTGACAGTATGTAAATAATAAGTATTTATTCTTCAAAATATAATAAATTAAATATAATTAAACTCATATTCATTATATCACACCTCATCAAAAGCTTTTTACAAGAACATAGTCAGCGATTTTGATATGGCTTAGAGCCAGACTACATCAAGATCGCCTATAAATCAAAAACAAAAAGAAAGAGAAGAAGAAAGTACACTGCTCAATTTTCTGCAAAATACGCTTTAAAAGTCGTATCAGTTTTTTTTGGAACCAGCTGTACATTGTAGAAGTAGGCATAAAAAGATTTTTCTGTAGAATTACTTTATCTAAAGCAAATATAATAAACATTATCAATATGTAATGTTTGCCTAGTTTTCTTTAATATTTTTATCATCAAATAATCTTAGATATAGACTTTCCTTTCTATTTCTGTGACTTTGGTGACTCAAAGAAAAATCCTATTTAACAATAAAACACTGAAAACTTTTGTTTTCAATACTTCAATTACTCACTCTGTGGCTCAGTGGTAAGAGAGCCTACCTTTGGATTCAGGGGTCGTGAGTTCGAATCTCATTTAAAAATTAATAAGTAAAAATAATTTCTATCCTTGTGGGATTGGTACTCTTTCGGAACAGAAATTCACATGTCAAAAAATAACTACGATATAGAACTGAATATCATTAAACAAGTAGTAGTAAGTAAACAATGGATACAACAAACAAATAATAAACAAAATTGTAAACCAAAAACTGCAGAAGAAAACACTGAAATTAGTCTTCCCACCACCAGAGTTACAAGTTACATGAGGTGACCGACTGACTAAAAACTTACATAGGTCAAACTGGTAGAACCTTTAACAAAAGTATAGCAGAACACAAAAGAGCTTTCAATAATAGAAAAACGATTCTATGTATGTACTTCACATTCTAGATCATTATCATTCTTTTAATGGCAAATTTCAAATACTCCATATTCAAAACAAAGGCTTTAGGCTATCCTTACTAGAATCTATAATCATATATTTTGTAGGATTATTGAAAACAGAAGGTTTCAGTGTTCTATTGTTAGATAAAATGAACTTCAATCAAGTAACTTCTGAATCCATAACTTCTGAAAGAACTCTAGCTCAAGACTATTCCAGCTGTAGAATACAGCTATAGCTGTAGCTCAAGAGCATCCCACCTGTATATTGGACTTAGCAGATAGATTCAGTGACTGTGAGTTCTGTATTTGTGGTGACTACAACCTACCTGAGGCATCCTGGTATAATCTTAGTGATGGTGTAGGTGTAACAGTTGAGTGTCCGCAACACTATCCAGCAAATATTATTTGTACTTGCTATAATTTTCTTAATATGTCACAAGTAAATACTTTGCCTAACCTTAATAATAAATTTTTAGATCTAGTTTTTTGTACGCAGAGGGATGCAGTTGTGTCAATTTCTACTGATATTCTATTGAATACTTCTCAACATCATTCAGCTTATACTATATTGTTACCTGCGGTTAATTTAAATTTGTTTCTTAAATATGATGTCTTTTATCATGATTTAAAAAAATGTAATTATCAGGTTTTAAATGAACATTTAGCATCAATTCCTTGGAACGAGGTATTAGATGTATCAGATATTGATTGCTGCATAGAAAATTTTTACCATATTTTATATGACGCCATCAGTATGTTTGTTCCTGTCAATCGGTTTAAATCGTTGAACTTTCCAGTTTGGTTTTCACGAGAATTGATTGAACTTGTCATACAGAAAAAAATAGCTCACCGGAATTTTAAAGCATCTGGCAACTCATATGAGGAATTTTCAGTGTTAAGGGAAAGATGTAAATCATTACAAGCAGTATGTTATAAAAACTATTTAGAGAATATTCAAGCAAATCTTTCAAGCAATCCCCGCTCTTTTTGGAGACATGTTAATGCTACACGTGGGTCTAACGCTTATCCTAATGTAATGTCTAATGAAGGTGGGGATGTAATAGCTCAATGTGGTGAGGAAATAGTCAATCTATTTGCCAATTATTTTTAATTAGAATTAACTTTGAATTAGAGTAAAGTGTAGATATCCAAACTCTGGAATTTAGTCTGACAGATGTTTTTGAGGGAATTATGAGTTGAAAAACTACATATTCTTCAGGGCCTGATGGTATACCTGTAGCACTTATTAAGAACTGTATGTTTTCCCTTTGTAAACATTTACAACAAATTTTCAATTTATCATTGTCATCATCTATATTTCCACATTATTGAAAAAATAGTTTTCTTACGCCTATCTATAAATCTGGCAATCGTGAGTGTGTAAATAATTATAGAGGTATAACTATTCAATCAGCAATCCCAAAACTTCTAGATAAATTGGTATCGATAAATCTTACCTGGGCTTGCCGAAACATAATTATTGATGAGCAACATGGTTTTTCTAATGGAAAGTCAACTGTAACAAACCTTGTCAACTACCAACAATACTTGTTGGGTGGATTTGAGAATAAGATTCAGTTCGACAGCATTTATACTGATTTCTCAAAGGCATTTGACAGGGTTAATCATAACCTGTTGGTTCATAAACTTCATGCGTCTGGCTTTGGTGAACCCATTGTTAATTGGATGTAAAGCTTTTTGATGGGACGTACACAACAAGTTCGTATCAACAATTATGTTTCTAAAGAATTCCATTGTTGTTCTGGTGTCCCACAAGGGTCTCATTGTGGTCCCTTGCTCTTTAACTTGTTCATTAACGATATTGGTAAGGCTATCAAAAACTCACACTTTCTACTATTTGCTGATGATCTTAAGTTATTTCGTTACATACATGATATATCAGATAGAGATCTTCTGCAAGATGATGTTAATAATATATGTTTATGGTCGAAACAAAATGGTTTAAGCCTAAATCCGACTAAATGTTCTTGTATTTCATTTGGTCGTATAAATTAATCTAACAGCTAATAGATATGTTCTTAATGATGTACTCTTGGATTCAGTTACTGAGATTAAGGATTTGGGTGTATTATTGGATTGTGCATTGACATTTAGAAGCCGTTATCTTAAAATTAAGGAAACAGGATTTCGCAATCTTGGTTTTATTTATCGCAACAGTCATGATCTCTCACCTACTGTATTCCAATTACTGTCTCTAGTGCGCTCAGGACTTGAATACTGCTCTGTTTGGTCTCCATTTCATCAAGTTTACATTGATGGATTGGAGAGCGTTCAGCGGAAGTTTCTAAGATCCTTAGCTTATAGAGCACATACTAATATAAGAAATACTGAAAATTTCGTCATAGATTATTTTGGAATAATGTCTCAATTTAATGTTGCTACACTGAAGAACCGCAGGTTGAGAGCGGATATGTTGTTTCTATTTAAAATTCTAGACAATGCTATTAATTGTCCCTCGTTATTGGATAATGTGTACTTAAACACAATACATAGAACTCGACACACTGCACTCTTTTATATTCATTTTCATAGGACTGAGTATGCTCGTCATTTTCCCTTGTCGAGAATGCTCAGCTTATGCAATGACATGCTACTTGATCCATTCTGTCCAAGCATTAATATCTTTACAAGGCAGCTTGGGAGTTTAATGATTTAAATATGTGATATTTTTCATCTTCTGTAATTGGATATACTGTGTTATTTTACAAATTTTATTGTTTAATTGTCTTTTATTCGTTGATTTTTGATGTTTTTTGTACATGATTTTTACTTTTACTGTTTTTTTTTTGTATTCGTTTGTAAATGGTTCTACTGTCGAAATAAATAAATAAAAAAAAATAATAAAGACTAATAGATAAAAAGAGAAACGAGTGGATAAGCCTAAGGCCAGACACGCGATAATTTACGGCGCCGTAAGAGCCGTTAAATGAAGCGCGAAAATGGGTCCCATGGTGAGAATAGTAGATGGCCAGACTGAGCTGTAAAATATCGCGCAGCAACATCGAACGGGCCCATCTTTGGCGTCGTGTCGCAAACGAAGGGACGAATTCATTCAAGAGACCTAGTATGCAGTGTACTGAACGAAATTTGTAGCTCATCTAGCCACAACATAAGAGAAATAACAAAAACTCCCTTAGCATTTACTATCAAAATGTACGTGGAATACGCACGAAACTAAGAGAATTCTCATCATCAATAATATCAGATGAACTTGATGTTATACTCCTAACAGAAACATCTTTACATTCTGAAATCCATGATAAGGAACTAAACATTGAAGATTACGTTATTTATCGATGTGATCGTTCAAAATAAACAAGCAATGCTCAACGATTGGGTGGATCACTAATTGCAGTTAAGAAAACACTACAATCTTCAGTTTTAAAATCTACTATATCAAATATAGAAAATGTTTTTGTACAAATCATATGTGCTACTAAGAAAATTCTTTTTGGGTGTGTCTACATTCCTCCAGATGCGTCGTTGGAAATTTATGAAGATTATGCAAGATCAGTGGAAGAAATATTGGCAAGTCAGAATTTCTCGTCAGTATTTTTATCTGCTGACTTTAATATATCAAAGATAAGATGGGAAAGTGATGAATTTGGTTCTAGAGCTATTGGTATGTTAACGGATAAAGTTAAATGCATATCTGACCTTTTTGCTTACTTAAATTTTTTTCAAGTAAATACTATACCTAATTATCTCGGTAACTACCTTGATTTGATTTTCACAAATGTTGAAAATATAAAAACACGAGCCAAGACCGTACCAATTGTTAAATGTGACAGACATCATCCAGCCTTAATTTTTGATCTAAATCTTGATAAGATATCTTTACTAAAATTTGACTATGTTTATACTGATTTTAGAAATGCTAATTATATCCAAGTGAATGAATTTTTAGGTTCTTTTAATTGGGATGATATTTTTAAGAGTAATAATATTAATCAAGCTATACACATGTTATATGAAATATTACATTATGCTATAGACGTTTTTATACCAAAACATAGATGTAAAAACCGCAAATTTCCAAAATGGCACTCACCCGAATTGGAAGAACTTATTTTTCTAAAAAACAAGCTCACAAAAAATATAAGTTAACAAAATTACCTGAAGATTATAAAATTTTTTCAAATCTTAGAGAAGAATGTAAAACTCAATCAGTAAATAGCTATAATGTATATGTTAGGGATCTAGAAGGGATTGTGTCAAATAAAAAGGAATTTTGGAAATTTGTAAATAGTAAACGGAATCATTATGAATTACCTAGTACTATGAATTATGGCGATATTTCAACGGATGATCCTCAACAAATTTGTAACTATTTTGGAAGTTTTTTTGCCTCTGCATATACAATTTCGAATTCTAGTTTAGATACAGCAAAATCGTTTCTATATAATAATTATGTCGATATTAATAGTTGTGATATTAGTGAAGTAGATGTATATAATAGCATAGAAAAAATAAACCTTAATCTAAAATGCGGCCCTGATAATATTTCACCCATTTTTGTTTATAATTGTAGATTCATCCTTTCTCGGGTTTTATGTAAAGTTTTTAATATGTCGTTGTCTCAAGGTGTTTTTCCTGATAAATGGAAAGATAGTTATGTTACCCCGATACACAAAAATAACGATAAGAAATCTATTGAGAACTACAGAGCAGTTTCAAAAATCTCTATTTTTGCTAAAATCTTTGAAATGTTAATAACTGAAAAATTATATCCAAAAATAAAATCCATACTAATATATGAACAACATGGTTTTATGTCAGGCAGATCTACATCTACAAACCTACT
Source organism: Diabrotica virgifera virgifera (assembly GCF_917563875.1). NCBI lineage: Eukaryota > Metazoa > Arthropoda > Insecta > Coleoptera > Chrysomelidae > Diabrotica > Diabrotica virgifera. The sequence goes on along the minus strand of NC_065450.1, from coordinate 197,458,246 downwards.
TGTATTGGAGGAATTCATTTTAGAGGCCTTGGAGAGCCGGTGGCAGGTTGATGTGATCTACACCGATTTCTCCAAGGCATTTGACAGGGTGAATAAGGATATATTAGTTAAAAAATTATCTGCATTAGGAATTCATGGATCATTATTATCATGGCTTGAAAGTTACTTAACAAATAGAAGACAATTTGTCAAAATTCATGATTGCTTATCATCAGAAATTAAAGTCTTATCAGGAGTTCCTCAAGGAAGTCATCTCTCTCCAATGCTTTTTAATTGTTTTGTCAACGATGTTTTAAACTGCTTTTCCGATTGTAAAATATTACTGTATGCTGATGATTTAAAGATATTTAGGGTAGTTAAAGATGTAAATGACTGTCTTCTAATACAAGAGAATCTTGATAATTTTTTCAGGTGGTGTTGTGACAATAAACTGAATTTAAATATTGATAAATGTAAAATAATGAGATATCACAGAATCTTACAACCTACACTCTTTAACTATTCTATTAACAACAAAAACTTGGAAATTTTAACATCCATTAAAGATTTAGGCATTATTTTTGACTCATCTTTGAGTTTTACTAAGCACTTTGAGTTTGTTGTTAATAGAGCTTTGAAGATGCTTGGTTTTGTAAAACGTAGTCTTTCTGATTTTAATAATATAAATTGTCTTAAATCTGTCTATTGTGCATTAGTTAGATCAATAATAGAATATTCAAGCTGCATATGGACACCCTACTACAGATGCCACATCGATAATATAGAGAAAGTCCAAAAAAAATTTCTAAAATTCATTGCATATAAACTAAATATACCGTCTGAAAACATCAATTATAGTGAAATTCTCAACTTACTAGATTTATCATCACTGGAAAATAGAAGATCATTTCTTGATTTAGTTTTCTTATATAAGATTGCTAATGGATTGGTTGATTGCTCAACACTTCTTGAGAAGATAAAATATAGAGTTCCTCAATGTAATACTCGTAGTAAAGAACTATTTTTTGTAGACTTTCATTGCACCAATTATGCACAGAACAAAGCAATTGGAAGAATGTCTAAGGGGGCCAATAATATCGATATTGACTTTTTTGACTGTTCATTGCCTGGTTTTAAGAAAAAATTTTAAAAAAAATGCTAAATTGTATTTAATATATATATATATATATATATATATATATATATATATATTTTTGATTTTTCAGTCTTTATATAGTGATATTGTTCTATATTTTAATATGTATTTATGATTGTGATACTACCTATACCTATTGTGATATGTGGTATTTTTGTAAATGGTATTTTTGGCCGTAAATAAACTATTTATTTATTTATAATTTCCACCTTCACTAGTTTTATCTCTTTTTGTTTCGCAATGTATTATGTTTTCCATCTTTTGAGTTATCTTGCCGGTTATTAGCGCGCTCATCACTGTATAATATAGTCAACCTCTTTTATCAAAATCTGTTATTAACCTACTACAACTACAACTATTCTCAAAGTTTTTGGTGGTATTTAAGTAAACCTCTTCCAAAGTTCTTGGTGGTATTTAAGTAAACCTGTTCCAAAGTTCTAACATCATTTCTTGCTCTAAAGTAACAATATTTTAGTAAGTAAATAATACATGAATTAACTAAATTAATTGGGACAGTATAGACAAGGCGAAAACGACGGGTCCGTTGGGAAAAATATTCCCATGAGATTTTTTTGCATAATCACATTCGTGAGACATCCCAGAATAAGGTTCAAGAAGTCACCCACGTGAAAAGTGGTTCAATTTTTTTTTAACAATTTTGTTTATTCAAATTGCAAAAATCAATATTTTTGGCTCGGACAATTTTTTTTAGGTTTTTTGGACCATTCTGGACAAAAAAAGGTCTCTTATAATTTTTCTCTAAAGTTGATCTTTTTCGAGTTATAAGCAATTTAAAATTTGAAAAATGCGAAAATGACCCTTTTTAAGACTTAATAACTCGGTTAAAAATTATTATTATGAAAGTTAGAAAGTGACTAAATCAAAATTTAAAGTCTCCGCTACATGATTCTGAAGAAATCTGTGTTATAAATTTATTACTAAGCTGTTATTTTTAATTAATAACAATGGGCGGTTAGATTGTATTGACGCGGCTGTAAATGTGAGTGCAAGTAAGATGCACAATTTTGGACTGCCGGAATGGCATCTCTCTCACACTCAGCATTTACGGCCGCCTAACACGTGCATGGCGCTCATTATTATTACTTAAAAATAACAGCTTAGTAATAAAATAATGACAAAAATTTCTTCAGGATCTTGTAAGGGGGCATTAAACTTTGATTTAGTCACTTTCTGACTTTCATAATACATAATAACTTTTAACCGAGTTATTAAGCCTTGAAAATAGCCATTTTTCGTTTTTTTCAATATTAAATTGCTTTTAACTCGAAAACAATCACCTTTAGAGAAAAATTATAAGAGACCTTTTTTATCCAGAATGGTCCAAAAAACCTACAAAAAAATTGTCCGGGCAATATTGATTTTTGCAATTTGATTAAAAAAAATTGTTAAAAAAATTTGGACCTTTTTTCACGTGGGCGACTTCTTGAACCTTATTCTGGGATGTCTCACGAATGTGATTAGGCAAAAAAATCTCATGGGAATATTTTTCCCAACGGACCCGTCGTTTTCGCCGTGTCTAGTACTTTGTACTTAAAATTAATATTATTGATTTTAGTTTGTAATACAATTTTTCTGGTTAACCCTCCGGTAGCCACATCTCATAAAGGTACATGAGTGGATACACTGCACTACCTAATGCCGCACATACAAAAAACGGTATTAGATGTTAAAAATATCAAAAAAATTTTTAGAATAACAAAAGAAAAGCGTTATTGTTAACATTCTATTGTATGACTTTAACATAATGTAATAACTCAGGTGCAAAATAAAAAACGAGTGGTCAGTCTTACAATGTAATCTGAACAAAGAAAACGTTTACCTACTACAAAAAAAAATTCACAAACATCCCAAAAGTAAATTAAGTACAGTTGGAAAAATGAAAGATTACCCATGAACGATCATATCAATCACATATTATTCAGATTATTAATAATCTCTCTCTCTCTCTCTCTCTCTCTCTCTCTCTCGTTTTGCTATTTATGGAAAAAGACAGAAAATACAAAATATGTGATTGATGTGATCGTTCATGGGTAATCTTTTATTTTTCCGACTGTACCTAAATACAAGATAATTGAATTTATCTTATAAACACACATTGCACTGAATTTTTTTCTCATTTTGATTTTTGCAAAAAAAAATTATTGAACAACTCTCACTTCAACGCTCAATATCAAACTGATAAAACACTTCAGAAAATGCAATACCCGCAGGTAGTACTTTAAAGATAGTCACTCGCACATATCCAAATAAATAGATAATGGTGTGTACGAAAGAATATTGGTAAAACTTATTAAAGCTTTAAAATGTGACACAGAGTATCGCAGGGTTAAAATGGGATATACTAACCATGTAAACAGTGCCACGAGTTGTAATAGCAGTAAAGATAAAGTCCACAAGTAGTTCAGTACAACTATTCATTCAGGAATTAATACAAGGAACAACTAATAAACAACATTTTAAACCAAAAATTTCATAAAGAAGCCCTGAAATTAGTCTTTCCACAATCAGAGAAAAAACCAACGAACTGTCAACAATGATGGAATCGCCATGAAGCAAATTTAATGGCGCCAGGATGAGATAGAAGATAATCAGGTAAAAGAGGGAAGATAATCGCCAGAAAGTGCTCAGGTACGTTGTAGTTGTAGCAAATTTTACCTGACAAATTCTCTGTCTCTCTCATGTCTCTCTAGAAGTGCTAGAACCTCTCTCTTGTATGTTGGCGCCTATCTCGCTTCACTGTTGGAATGGTACGGGCCATTCCATCAGTGTTGACAGTTCGTTGGAAAAAACCCAGTTCTTCTGCTTGATTACATATGCAAGCAAAATCTCAACAAAAATGGCCAAACATAAAAAAGAAAGGAACACCAACATTCAGGACAAACAACAACTTAAGCAAATATATTAAGAACAAGAGCCAACAGAAAAAGCATATTGGTATATCGATGGCTAAGTGTGAAAACCTCGTATCTCATTTTTTTTCGAAAATAACATTTTGGTGGTTTTAGTTTGAAAACCTTGTATCTCACGATCTACAACTGTTAGAAAAAATCCAAATACACTAGACTATTTTCTACAGCCGAAAAAAGAAACCACGTATATCAATTGCTCTCTTGATTTAGTGTGAATACCACGTATATTTATAACCAAGAATTTGGTACTTAATTTGAAGTGTTTGTTTGAGGGATTCGACTTGGAGAAATGTTTTTGTGAACAACAAGAGGTAGTCCTGCATACAGAAACATTTTATGAACCTTAAATCAAAAGATTTGTACTGTATCAACCTAGTATTTGGAGGTGTGCAATAAGCTACGAAAAATGAAAACCTCGTAAATAATAATATACACAATCTCATTTGAGATGAAAACCACGTATATCAAGATATACGAGGTTATCATAGTTACTTGGGCAAAGGCTCTATATACTGCAAGGATATTTACGTGTTTTTCATAGTTAATATTTGTATTTCCAATTTAATAGCAACATTTAACACTTTTAGCTCTAAGCCAATATCAGATAGTTGTCTCAATGTGCTCAAATTAAAAATACATAACAGCAGTTTTTGTTTTTAGGTTATATTATGCCGAAAATCAGTTTTTTGCCTCTCCTGTAAAATTGTAATTTAATGAGATACGAGGTTTTCACACTAAGCCATCGATATACAAATTTGCATGTGGAGACTGCCCAAAAACTTACATCGGTCAAACTGGCAGTACCTTTAATAAAAGTATAGCAGAACACAAAAGGGGGTTTCAATAATAGAAAAACAGATTCTACGTACTTACACACTTCGCCTTTTATATCATAATCATTTTTTTAATGACCAATTTCAAATTTTCCTTATTCAAAATAATTTTTTTCTTCAGTTCATTAGATTTGTCAAATTTAAAAAATGGAAAAATATGACAAAAAAAGTACAAGAACAGTAGCTCAAAAATATATACTTATTATGTTCAACCTCTTTTACTAAAATTTAATATAATGCCTCTTCTTAATTTAATTCTAATTGTCTATCAATCATCAAACTTTTATTAACCTACTTTCAAATTTTTGGTGGTATTTAAACCTGTTACAAAGTTCTAACATCATTTTTTCTTGGTCCAAAGTAACAACATATTATTAAGTAATACATGAATTAACTAAATTAATTAGGGACAGTACTTTGTACTTAACATTAATATTCTTGATTTTCGTTTTTAATATAATAATAATTGTTCTGGTTCAAATATTTTATAATACATACTAACCATGTAAACAGTGCCATAGATCCTCAAAGAATCGTAAATGCAGTAAAGGTAAAGTCCACAAGTAGCTTGAGCACAGCTATCTGTCCAGGGATGGACATATTCCATACAAGTAGCAGCAATGGGGCTAGTAATTGGGATTATTTTGCTAAAAGTTTGGGACATTTTCCAAAACAATTCACAACACTATTTATATAAATTTGATCATAATGGTAAAGACTATAAGTATCGTAGAGGTTTTTGGAGAAGAACTTTGTACCGTTTTGTCTCCGCAAACCTTCTGTACAACCTCATAGGAACCTCAGTACGAAGTACGACTGTTTCACTAATTTTAATCTTAAAAATTAACGCATGTTTGGTTTTTACGTTGTCAAATTACATATGGGCTTGACACAGGACGTCATGTTTTTTGGTAATTGAGAAGTCGAATTGACTATTTGTCCGAGAAACGGAAGATAATCTCAATAATTCAGGGCTTATGCAATACATCATACATTTAGCGGAGAAAGAATTCCATATTATGTATCTTTAAAAATGCTACCATGATCCACGGTTCTTAGATATTACTACGGTTGCCTAAATCGACTAACCAATGAACATTAAGGGTGAGATTACGTCACGAGAGTTTACTGTCATTTGAATCGTAATATGATTTTTTCGAATCCTGAGAAAACCAAGTATTTTAGAAAAATTTAAACGCAGGATGCAAGATTACATTATTACCGAGGGCGGAAAGCCCCTTAGAATAAACAAGCAGATTCTATTGAATGAAATATTTGAAATTAAATATCACACTTCTCTTTTATTTTCAGCCCTGTAACTTATTAAAATAAACATTATAGAAGTTTTCAGGGACTTTCAGCCCTCGGTAATAATGTAGCCTTTCATTCTGAGTTTAAATTTTTCAAAAATATTTATTAGTTTTCTCAGGATTCGAAAAAAATGAATACAATTAAAACACATTGAGAATTTTGACATGCGTCAAAGTTTTGCATTAACTCAATGTAAAATTCTGAACTGTTGAATTCCAGCTTCCCTAATAATTATTTTACATCAAAAGACATTAGAAACTATTTGAAGAGGATTGAAATCTGTATTGGAAATAACTGTTAAAATTGGTCTACGTAATTATTTATACTAACTGTAAATATTTTTATTTTATCATGTATTGTTTAAAAACAATAGGGCTTTTCATCGATTGTCATTTGTTTCGAGCTTCTGTCATGTGTCACATAATATTAATACATCTACGACATACGTCTTTGGTTTCTATCATTGGTATATGCCAATAACGTATGACGTAGATATATTAATATTATGTGACACATGACAGAAGCTCGAAACAAATGACTGTGAATGAAAAGCCCTATACAGTTGATAAGATACCCTCAGTTGCGGAGAAAGGATTAATAATAAAGATTTTTTATTCAGTCGATGGTGAGAGCACTGTCAGTTAAATAGTAACGTGTGGCCTTACTTTTACACGCATACCTATTGTGGCAAATGTATCATATTTTTCAAAATTATGTCAACTCTTTCAAAATGTAAACTCTTGTGACGTAAAGTCAAAAATATAAGTCTCCCCACCACCGTCGGACAAGACAACCGTAATAAAGTCTAATAACCGTGACCATGATCCCCATGATCTACAAATCTACATGAATCTGTACAGGGTGAGGCAGATAAAGGGCCTATTAGAAATATCTCGAGAACTAAAGCTAAGAGAATAATAAAAATTGGAATACAAGGGTTTTGAGGTATAAACTATTTAATGGAAATATTTTAAATGGGACACCCTATATATTTTTACACTTTTGGGTTCTCCTCGGTTTCTTTTTTCTTAAAATATAAGGTTTTGTAATATTATACAGGGTAGGTTAAAAGATAATAACGTTTTCTTATTAATTTCGTAGTAATATTCACACCCTGTATGATTGTAGTAGTTTGATATAATAAACTCTATTAATGTTCAAATGATTTTTAATATAGTCTACTATTGCTAAGAGTTATTGGTATAGTTTAATTTTTCATTTTAGTATACAGGGTTGGTCGAAACTCGGAATGAGTATTTTCTGAGTTTTCTTAAATGAAACACCCTGTATTTTAGTACTGTAAGGAAATGTTCTTTTATGGTACTTTTTAATTTCTTAATCATTCCCTATACCTAACTGCTTTAATTTGTGAGTTATTGGTTATTCAAGCCAAACATTAATTGCAACACAAAATAGGTGAAATTGTATTAGGTTGGCCGTGAAAATATTCAATTACAAATATTTTTTTGGAAATAAATACATATTAATCTAGACTGATACTTAAAATTGCCAATAATGGTTGAGGTGTCAAAATACCATCGAAGTTAAGATTGTTGGTGCGATTAACAATTAAGCACAAATTAAAGCAGTTAGGTATAGGGGATGCTTAAGAAGTAAAAAAGTACAATAAAATATCATTTCATTACAATACTAAAATATAGGGTGTTTCATTTAAGAAAACTCAGAAAATACTCATTCCGAGTTTCGACCCACCCTGTATACTTAAATTAAAAATTTAGCTACACTATCAATTGTTAACAATAGTAGACTATATTAAAAATCATTTGAACATAAATAGAGTTTATTATGTCAAACTACTACAATCCTACAGGGTGTGAAGATTGCTACGAAATTAATAAGAAAACGTAATTATCTTTTAACCTACCGTGTATAATGTTACAAAACCATATATTTTAAGAAAGAAGAAATCGACGTTAATCCAAAAATGTAAAAATATACAGGGTTTCCCATTTAAAAAAACGAAGGTATAAGCAACTTCCGGTATAACCGGAAGTACCAAATCGATTAAAATATTTTCATTAAATAAATCAATCTTCAAAACCCCCATATTCCAAGTTTCATAATTCAGTTTCCTTTAGTTCTCGAGATATTTCTAATAGGCCCTTTATCTGCCTCACCCTATATATCTTTGCTATTACTGGTTACATTGATATGCATGTATATACAGGGTGGTTCATCTTATTCGCCTCGGTGTCTGTACGGAAAACCACTTGATATTTTAATAAAATTTCTTCACAGTAATATACAGGGCCATTAATACTACAATCTAAAAATAATGTGAATTATACAGGGTGCTCCAAAAAAGAGTGGTATATCAAAGTTATATTTTTTCTTATGGAATGCCCTATATCTGATAGCATTACTGAATTGACCTTAAAAAATAAGCTATACTTTTATAAGGGTTCCCTATACCTAAATACAGGGTGTTTTGATTTATTTCGATTTTTATGAAAATGTAAGGTTTTAGAAAAAAATAAATATCTACGAATCTAAGAATCAGTAACAAATTCCTTCTTGGATCTTAATAATAGACTATTTAGCATACTTAAACAGATGCTTACTGCAATAAAATTTCTTACAGGGTGGTCAAAATATGAGATTGTTCTATTAACAAATTCAAGCTGTAATAACTTACTTAATTTAAATGGAACACCCTGTATCTTACTAGTCTATCGCGTAGAAAATATACTTATCTTTCAATTTGTATTAGGGTTTCCTACACCTATCTTTTTACAGGGTGGTCAAAATATTAGATTTTTCTATTAACAAATTCAAGCTGCAATAACTTACTTATTTTAAATAGAACACCCTCTATCTTACTAGCCTATCGCGTAGACAATTTATTTAGCTTTTAATTCTTATTAGGGTTTCCTATACCTATCTCCCTTCATTTGTTAAATATTTAAAGATTTCCTAATTTGCAAGCTTTAAAAATTAGAATTAAGTAAATATGTCGTGGTTACATATTATGCACAACACATCACCAACACCGGCAATATACTTAGACATGATACTGTCAATAATAAAATTTTCATTGTTATCATGTAATCACACAAAGTGTTGTATTGTTTTAGTTGATTTTGGCCTACATGTGACATTGAATAATATGTATATATTAAACTGCATACCCTATATTAGATGCCGTATTCTGGAAGATACTTAAATTATATTTCATTCCGTATAAGTATTTTCCATATCTTAAACCAATGGTTATTAAATAAATTTAAGAACACCAATTCTTATTTGAATCTTTGAATCGCAATTACAGACAATTAAAGGCAATGCTACTATGACGAAAACGAGCCTATTGTACAAAAATATGTAAAAATGGGTATTTACAGAATAACGTGGGAATTAACATTTACAGAATAACATGTGTATTGAGAATGTTTACATGGAATTGAAGAGATTTTAAATATCTTCCATTATAAAGAATAGAATATCGAGTATGTCATTTAAAATAAGAACACTGTGTGATTAAATGATAAAAATATGAATTTTATTAACGAAAGTATCTTGACTAAGATATTTAAGTATATTGCCGGTGTTGGTGATGTGTTGTACATAACCACGACATAGGTACTTAATTCTAATTTTTAAAGCTTACAAATTAGGAAATCTTTAAATATTTCAAAAATGAAGGGAGATAGGCATAGGTAATAAGGATTGAAAGTAAAGTAAATTTTATACGCGATAGATTAGTAAGATACAGGGTGTTCCATTTAAAATAAGTAAGTTATTACAGCTTGAATTTGTTAATAGAACAATCTAATATTTTGACCACCCTGTAAAAGATAGGTATAAGAAACCCTAATATAAATTGAAAGCTAAGTAAATTTTCTACGCGATAGACTAGTAAGATATAGGGTGTTCTATTTAAAATAAGTAAGTTATTACAGCTTGAATTTGTTAATAGAACAATCTCATATTTTGACCACCCTGTAAGAAATTTTGTTGCAGCAAGCATCTGTTTAAGTATGCTAAATAGTCTATTATAAAGATCCAAGAATGAATCTGTTACTGATTCTTAAATTCGTAGATATTTATTTTTTTCTAAAACCTTACATTTTCATAAAAATCGAAATAAATCAAAACACCCTGTATTTAGGTATAGGGAACCCTTATAAAAGTATAGCTTATTTTTTAAGGTCAATTTAGTAATGTCATCAGATATAGTGCATTCCATAAGAAAAAATATAACTTTGATATACCACTCTTTTTTGGAGCACCCTGTATAATTCACATTATTTTTAGGTTGTAGTATTAAAGGCCCTGTATATTTCTGTGAAGAAATTTTTTTAAAATATCAAGTGGTTTTCCGTACAGAGACCGAGGCGAATAAGGTGAACCACCCTGTATATGCTTGTATCAACTATTGACCAGCTATTCAACGTATCTATGGGAGCTTGTCGAGCGTGACATAGAGATCTATCAAATTTTTGTAGATTTTCGACAAGCCTATGATATTTTAACATAAATGTAATTATGCAAAAATCTTATGATTTAATTATGCAAGAATTTAGTATACCAAGGAAATTGGTAAAGTTAGTTCAAGCTGCCATGAGTCACACAGTAGCGCAAGTAAAAGTTAAAAATCAATTGACAGATCCCTTTTTTACTAAAGGGAAATATGGTATCAACAATGCCAAAGTGATTTTTCTATAAACCCTTGGTTCCACAAATTCACATTTGTGGATCGAAGGCACTTGACATCAATTATTAGAATGCGAACGGGCCATTGTCACACACCAGACCATTTGTTTAAAATTAATTGTAGTGATACTCCTTTTTGTGAATGTGGACAAATAGGAAGTATAACTCATATGTTACTTGAATGCCCAATTAACAAAACAAATCAATTTGACCTGTATCAGGAACTTATTAATATAGGAAGTCCAAAGCCCCATTTCAATACAAAATCTCCTACATAATATTAATGACCAAACCTTAAGAAAGATCAATCAATTTTTAACAATATTTCAAATTAAAATATAAAATAAAAATAGTTATTTGAAAATCATATCACAATAAATTTAAAGAAGGGAATATGGAAAAATCCAGACCCTTTGAAAAGAGGATTCCCTTCCAGTTAGTCTAAATACGAGGACTGGCCAAGTACCTAAGAGGTGGAGGCCATGAAACTACAAGAAAAAGAAGATCCCTTCCCAGTGGCTGAAACAGGGAGATGGACTGGCACCAACTCTGTTTAATAAATGTATGGAATACGTTATAAAAAAATATCCAGAACCACATAAGTTTAAACATGAATCTCAGTAGAATAACAACGACAAATAAATATTATTAAAATTAGTTTTTGAAATATTAAAAAGGATAAATATATTGTCAATTAGATAAGAGTTAAACATTGATTCCATTTTAGCAATTCTATTTTTTAATTTTCATTCTTTAATTTTACTCTCGTACGTCCAAGGTTTTTACCCAACGTGATTGGAAGTAGAACTGGAAGTCGATATTTGAGCTCTTCGTGTAACTTTGCTTCGATTGACTTCCACTTCGTTTTTTGGCTTGCATACAAGTGCATCTGCCAGTTGCGTCGATTGATACCTATACGATTTCACTTATTTTGAGTCATTGTTGCCAATGACTTCCGGTCATAACTTTTTAACCGGAAATGACATCAAAACAGAAACTAAATATTCGAGCTTGACTTTTCAATACGCGTCGATTGATATATCGCGTACTATCTCTGCGGGTATAATGTGGCAGTTTCGGTTACAACTTTTTAACCGGATATATACTGTATTACTCACCTTTAAAATGTATAAACTCACCATTATCACAATATTAAAACTTTTTCTTTGACTTCTCAAAAACAAACCATGTGGCGCTTACGTTATTCGGCGGACCCATTCAATTATTGTGTATTTCTAAAACCATAAAATGAAAAATAAATCTAAAACACGACGCAAAATCGACGTAAAAACTACGTTTTTCATATCACGTATTTAAAACGTGATAAAAATGACGTGACTTATGGTAGGACATATTCACGTGATTTTCGACGTCGAAAAAACGTGATAAACTGACGTCGTTTGGTGATAATTATGACGTTTTTTCAACGTTTTGTAAACGTTATTTGGTTGCCTGGGAAGTGATATAAAAACTGGAAGCATATACTTGTTCTCGTCTTGCTAAGGCGCGTCGAATAATATATCAATTGTACTATTTCAGCGAGTTTAAACAAGTACTTCCGGTTGCAACTTTGGAACCGGAAGTCCGACGTCAATTTTTTCACTCTTAATACTATCTTTGGGTTATAAGCTCTCATTCAACACCTCATTTGCCATTCCATATTATGTTCTCATATCGGAGGAATTGTGTTTACGGACGGATAGACAGGCATGGAGAATTCAACGTTTTCACATTTTAATGATGTAAAATGGGTGGAAACAATAAAGTGTAATATACATACCTCTTCGTTTTGCTTTCTCTATAAAATCTTTTTCAAATTTGAATTTTTTTTTATAATGCACTTTAGTACTGTCGCCAGGGGGGGGTACAACAGCCTCCTTTATTCAGATGGACTTACCCAAGTTTTTTTATGTAATTTGACCCGTAGAACACGATTTTTTTGGGTAACAGTTGATCCGAATGTCGATAAGATTGTTATAGACAAAGAACTTGAGGAATTACATAACAGCGATTATTCGCAAAACAAAACATTTTTTTTGTATTTTTTGGGTCATTCTAAGACAAAAATTTTCTTACAAGTTTTTTCGTAGGATGCATTGTTTTCGAGATAAACGCGGTTGAACTTTCAAAAAATCGAAAAATTGCAATTTTTGAACCCGAATAACTTTTGATTCAAAAATAAAATAGCAATTCTGCTTACCGCATTTGAAATTTCAGGTCAAGTTATACCGGTATTGATTATTTGCATTGCTAAAAATTTATTTTATTATTGTTAAACAAAGCTATAAACACATAGTGCTTGAGTGATGTTTTCAATGCATCTCTCATCTAAAATCGAACAAGTAGGCGCATCTACAAACAGGCAAATTCTACGTAACATGCATTGAAAGGCATACATTGAGCACGGGTCAAAACGCTTAAACACTATGTGTTTATAGCTTTGTTTGACAATAAAAAAAATTAATATTTAGCAATGCAAATAATTAAAACCGATATAATTTGGTTTTAACTTTCAAATGCGGTAAGCAAATTGCTATTTTATTTTTTAATCAAAAGTTATTCGGGTTCAAAAATTGCAATTTTTTGATTTTTTGGAAGTTCAATGGCGTTTATCTCGAAAACTATGCATCCTACGAAAAAACTTGTAAGAACATTTTTTGCTTAGAATGACCCAAAAAAATACAAAAAAAATGTTTTGTTTTGCAAACAATCGCTGTTATGTAATTCCTCAAGTTCTTTGTCTATAACAATCTTATCGACATCTGGATCAACTGTTACAAAGAATTATATAATCTAAAATTTATTAAACAAAACTAAAAATAAGACGCCGAAAGTGGCTTGCGTTAAGTCTTCGATTCAAATTCAAACCAATACTTTGCTAAAAATAAAACGGTGTCCAGTGGTCGGCCTGGTGACGAAAGTGAGACACTCGTCGACAACTACTGAGCCACTAAAATCAGCCAGACACTCAAAGTGGCTCGTCTGTAGTCATTCATTTAAAATTAAAACAATGCTTTGCTGCACGGTGGCGGACACCGGTGTCAGACACCAGTGTCTTGATCTGAACAGGTACTAGACACAAAAAATTAATCTAAGCAGATTGTAATCAGTGGCGGCTCGTTATTTTTACAATAGGGGAGCATCTACCTAACTGTAAAATATCTAGACAAATTTGCACTAGCAAAAAAAATGCGCCAAAAAAATGTAATTTGATGTCCCATTTTTTGATCATTTTTGAAGTTATACTTCTTTATAGTACGACAGTATGGCGTGTAGTTGCTGAATCTTTTAAGTTATGTATAAATATATCAGTGCTAGAAAAGGTGTGAAAAGAATATATTAGTGTTTTTAGTAAATATATTTATTATAATTTTTGTTTTTGAAGTTATACTTCTTTAGGCGCGATTGAGAGTAAAATTTCCTAATTTTGCGCGCATGCGCACACAGACAGTATGGCGTTTAGTTGCTGAATCTCTTAAGTTATCTATAAATATATCAGTGCAAGAAAAGGTGTGAAAATAATATATTATTAGTGTTTTTAGTAAATGTATTATTTATTATAATTTTTGTGTCTTTGGATTTGTCTTCCTCGGGAATAAGATATTTTATAATAATAGTAAGTGTATTATTTAAAGTATTTTTGTATTAAATTTGTCAGTATGTATGAGAAATCTTGTAACCTGTCAAAGCAAAAGGGAGATAGCGCAGTGATAGAGCGTCTGACCGGAGATCAAGAGGTCCCGGGTTCAAATCCCGGACGATTCATATTTTTTTTATATTTTTGGTATCGTTTTAATAAAAAAAAATTTTAAAAGTGGTAGGTAAAGAAATTTAGTTTAATATTTAAATAAAATACAAATAACCTGTTAAGTTTATTAATTTCGTTGAAATTATAATAATAGAAGTATAACTTCTTACGTGCGTAAAAAGTACACACACATTCTTCTTTTTTTTTTATTTGTCTTCCTCGGGAGTAAGATGAGTATTATTAAAACACTTTATTGTATATTACCAGAGAACGGCAGTTCTCGCCAGTGGCGCACACCTACACCCCCTACACGCGATACTATATATACACGAAATTTTCGATTTTCTAAATCTGACTGAATTGAAAATTGGGCCAACTCCTATCTTAAAGTTCAGGAAAAGACTCACCCATTATTCATATGTCTCACCATCCATTTTGTTCCAAGGGTGTGGATTTTACGGCCCTTCCTATTTAGGCTCTGTTTTTCGTTCTTGTCCCCAAAACTCCCAAAAACTTCAAAAATGTAACTCCGAACTTTGCGGCATCTAATAGAAGCGATCATTTCCTTTCCAACGCATGTCTAATTTTGAAAATCGGTTATACCGTTTAAAGGTTTTGGGGACGAGAACGAAAAACAGACCCTAAATAGGAAGGGACGTAAATAAATACTCTTGGACCAAAATGGATGGTTGGCATATGAATGGGTGAGTCTTTTCCTGAACTTTAAGATGGGAGTTGGCCCAATTTTCAATTCAGTCAGATTTAAAAAATCGAAAATTTCATGAATATAATATACTTAGTGTCGCGTGTAGGTGTGCGCCACTGGCGAGAACTGCTGTTCTCTGGTAATATTAAATATTACAAAGAACCCTCTATCTATAGTCTATAGCAAAGTATGCAAAAATACAAAGATTCCGCTGGATCACCTAATGTCTTTAGTATAAGATCACCTTATAATAATGGATAATGACAGAACACCTAATAGAACGCCGAGCGGAACTATGGTGGGCCAGTAGGAACACCAAGAAGAGGTGGATAAACGAAGTGAGAACCGATGCGAAAGAGATATTATTGGAATGACTGACAAAAATGTGTTTTAATTTAAATTTTAACCTAAACGTTTGCATTGTGCTGATTAAATGATTCGTATTAATCATGGAAGCTACAACAAAACAAACTATTCTTATTTTTATTTAGAAAAAAAACCGGAATATTAGACATAATGAAATGTGAGTATTGACCTTAACATTCCTCATGCACCAATTAGATTAGAGAACTAAATGACGTAAGAGGCATTGACCAATTGAAATCCTTTATTGCAAGATAAAGAGATTACTTGACAATTCCTGTCAAATATATGTGACATGTGACAGTGACATATGGTTTGTGTTTACGTTTGTATGCTAAAATTGTTTAGGAAAATTGTAAAGTTCGTTTATAAAAGTTTTGTGTTTAATAATAATTCATAAATGTAGATATGTCAGAAAAAATACTAGACAGCCACGGTTGGAAATTCGAGGCAGAAGCAATAATAAACGATATTAAAGATCATGTGAATGCAGTTGTTATATCAGAGAAAATTCCCAGTACGGACAGTTGTATTTTTCTAAATCTAGTAACCATTGAAGACAAAAACTATTGTATTCAAATATCAGCTTTGGGTTTTAAGATAGTAGGTTTGAATTTCGACGAAACCGGTTTAGACAGTGAAGAATTTTATGAAACACCGTACGCTTTACTCTATAAAATAAGTCCTGGTTTTAAAACATCATTCGCTAACGCTCTGTACGTAAAATTAGAACAAATTTGATAAATAAAACGGAAATAAATAAATAGAGTATTCGGTGTGAAGTTTCTGCGATCCCCACCTAGCAACTTGAGCTACAGCTAACTTCGCAATTTTAAAAAACAATGACTGACAAATGACGTTTCGCGAATCTGAGAAAATGAATTATTTATTTGACTTAATTTAAAGGTAAAGTGCGGTGAGTCAGGAGTTCCTATGAATAAAATCGTAGTAAGGTGATTGTGTGTATACAGACGTTCTGAACCGTTTACTTGTGATTTGGACGTATAATGTGAAGTCGCATACTTACAGCAGCCCACAAAATGTATAGCAATTAGGTAAGTAAAAACTACTGCTACTGGTATTACTCACATCATTCCAATTAATGAATGGGTACACTGGTACACATGTACTTAGTTCTGAAAACACGAATAGTTGTTGAAGCCTAACATTTTTGTGCACTTAGAAACGATAGGTAGATTTAAACATCTATCATTACACTTCGTGAGAAACTGAGGGTCTTTACCTTGGGAGAGTATGCAAGTAGGCATTGTTCTATGAATACAATGAGTATTATAATTAATTCCCATAATTTTTTGTTTAATTAATGATTAATGTACAGTTTATACTAGAAAATAAAGTATGTTAAAACTGTTAAGTGAGTACAAAACCATTTGGGTTAGTGGAAAGATGTATTGAGTGTTTTTGAGAGATATTTGTTTGTTTTTGTTTAGCCAGGAAGTATTTAGTGATATAATTGTTGAATAATTGGTACTGGCAGGAGTATGGTACTTAAAAATATTTTGTAAGTTTGTTATTATCTCTAATTTGCATATAAAAATGACAATAGTTTGGTCATTTAATAGTATGGGATGATAAGAGATTGTTTTGCAACAATAGTTCTTTATTTGAATGGCCATTGAATAGGTTATTAGTGTTTATAAAGGATACTGGTATTGTGATTGGAGAAGACTAAAAACATTTTTTTTTATAGGAAATACAGTAGAACCCCGATTATCCGTGTGCGGATTATCCGGGCTGCGGATTATCTGTGCTATGATTTTCTATTATTCAAACTGCATTTTTGAGGTTTTATCAAAATAGCGTCACCGTAAATCACTCGACTTAAACCCTATATGCCGAGAAGAAGTCTCATAATGAAAGATTTATTTTTTCTGTTACCTTTTTATGGTATGTACATATGTATGTATATACATACATATGTATTATATATGAGAAATACATGTTTGGATTATCCGTGCATTTCAATTATCCGTGCCAACGTCCAGTCCCGAGGAGCACGGATAATCGGGGTTCTACTGTATATAATTTTGAATTTTATTTTTTTAGATCTGTGGTGCTTTATAAGTTTCTTCTCAGTTTTTCCTCAGTTAATTTTAAACAATTACTTAGGCGAACCCTGAATAATGATTACTATTACTGCAAACGAAAAACTCTCTCACTGGTTTTGACTTTAGAAGTTCTTTATGAAAATACTGCAAATGTCTCTGATTTTGATTCTCAAAGAGAATGCATTTTTGTTGTTCTTTGTGATAACTACTAGTTACCAGGTGGTGGAAAGTACTGCAAATAAGCAAATCTCTCTGATACCACCTGTCTTATTAAGGAGATGCTTTTCTCTCTCTCTCTCTCTCTCTCTCTCTCTCTCTCTCTCTCTCTCTCTCTCTCTCTCTCTCTCTCTCTCTCTCTCTCTCTCTCTCTCTCTCTCTCTCTCGTCTCTCTCTCTCTCTCTCTCTCTCTCTCTCTCTCTCTCTCTCTCTCTCTCTCTCTCTCTCTCTCTCTCTCTCTCTCTCTCTCTTACCTTTTTGTTCCCATGTAGAATAGATGTGTTTTTTCAGTCTCTCTTAGAGAACTGTTAACCCAGCATTTCTCGCTAGGTTGGCTTTTACGTCAGTGGTCACGTGTGAGATTTTGTCTCAGAGAGAGAGACATACTTTATTGATACAATGTACCAAAAGGCCATCGACCGAAGTCTTTCAGCCAATTTACACTATTAATATACATTAATACAGTATATGTTTTTTGTTAATATTAATACAATACAATAATTAAAAAAAATATTTGTATGTGGTGGTAATCACAATATCACTGACAATTAGTTACAATATACAGATGATGATTTAAATAGAGTTGTTTATTGTCTTGATGTGTAGCAGATTTCTTCAAAAAGAGTTCTTCCCGGATATCTACGGGCACTGTCCTCTGGTATCTTCACAATGTGGGGCTCAATCAAATTTTTGTTATTGTCATTAATAAAGAGATATTTAAACAGCCTATTGAGTCTCTCATTAATAGGTTCAATTCCAGTTTTCTCGTACAGCATTCTGTTGGATGGATTATGAAGTGGACTATCAGGATGACTAGTGTGACCAACTCCAATTGAGTCGAATCTGGGACAAGGCTGAAAAAAATACCTAAAATCCGGGACATTTCAATGAAAATCGGGCCATTTTTTTTCAGAAGACAATTGAAATACAGAAGCGAAAAAAATCCACTGTTTTAGTTTTCGTAGAATTATAATACCACGATATAAAACGCATGCGTTTTGGATCTGGAATTAGTATTACACTCTAGAGATTGTCGATTTTTTTTTCGTCCTACCAATTCAGTTTGATGTGAATTCTTAGAAGAATAACGTATTCAAAATTTCAAAATAGAATTTTACCAAAACGTTGAAAATTCGGATGGCCCGGAAGCCTTGTCCGGGACACCGGGACATGACTTCGTAATTCGGGCGATGTCCCGGATTTTTCGGGCTAGTTGGTCACACTAAGGATGACGCATTCTAGTAATTTGTCGAAGGCTAGTTGTTTCAGCCACTTTTATATTATTTTTTGCAGGACCTTTAGAATTATAGAAAATTGCAGAACCATACTCCAGCATGGGCCTGCAAATTATTGGCTGCCGTTTCAATCGTAATTCCCTCATTCTTGTATGTTAAAACTTCTGAAGTGTTTTGCTCTAGTTATAATTTTCCTTTTTATAACTGCTGTGTGGTGGTTGAACTTCAATTTGTTATCTATTTCTATTCCCAAATACTTAACAGTTTGGGAGGGTTTAATAATATTGTCGCATATGTTTATAGTTGGTTAGTGATCTTGGATTCTATGGTTAAATATTATTAGTTTTGTTTTAGAAGGATTGATTGTTAATCTCCATTTATTCATCCAAGATATTGTGTCATCCACCTGCCTCTGCAATAAGCCCATTGTCTTAATTAAATTTTTTCCATATGATATCACTGCAGTGTCGTCAGCAAATTGTAGCAAATTAGTATTGGTTAGTCTATTGTCGCATATGTCACTGCAATAGAGATTATACAATAGAGGGGAGAGTGGTGAACCTTGTGGAACTCCTTGTTGCACTGAAAATGAATGGGAAGATTTTGTCTCACATTATTTAACTTTTGCCTTTTTTTACGAAATCAAATTTTCAAAATAGGTTTTAAACTTAATAAAATTATTATTAGCTTTACACAATGTGACTGTTGATGCACTTGTACATTTTAATCTAAAAATGTAGAAATAATTTTAAAATTTCAATATGTATACAGGGTGCGCCAAACCTCTGGTCTTCTTTGATTATGGCTAAACTATGAGATACACAAAAAAATGTTTATAACAAAACTAATGTGTATCAAAGAGGTCTATAATTTAAAATTATTTTCAATTATACAGGGTGAGTCAGAACGACGGTATGAACCAAAGTTTTATTTTTTTAAATGGAACACCCTGTATATTAAATCATTTTTCAATATATTATTTAAAAATATGAAAAATTTGTATAAGGTTTTATAGGTCTAAAGTTAATAATTTTCGAAATATTTACATTTTTATTGAGAAAAATGGTAATATTTATAGGGTTGTGGATTATGTTTCCAAGGAAATAAAAATTTGGGTGATAGGTCAAAGTTTTTAAAACATAGTGTTATTTTTAAATAATTTAATATTTTTTACTTTTAGCCATAAAATATACAGTGTGATCACTATTTGCAAATACAAAATTTTCTCATTTTTTTTTAAATGGGACACCCTGTATATTACTTTTGCGTTTTGTAGTAAATATTACAACCTTTCCTTTGGTATAAGGTTGTATGTACCTAGCATGTTTAGTTTTGTAGATATTTAAAAAAACTATAGATTTTACGTGTTTGCGGATTTTTTATTTAAAAATTTTTTTGCAAAAAAAATAATTATAATCTGGTTTTAGAAACATACACTAAAATATAAAATATGAAGATAAAAACGTAATTAAAGATTAAAATAAATCGTATGCTAGTACAATTCAATTGAATTTAATAACTTTAAATTATTTTACAAAAAATATTTTACCATATTAATGAATGCATAAATTAGTTACTAAATTAAATAAACAACCAAATTTTAAATCAACCGTAGTAATTTTTCTACTACAGCAACTTTCCTGTACCAAATTAATTGTTAGTTAAATTGTATTTAGTTAAACTTTTAATTTACCTTTTAAATTTACTTACATACATCTTGAGAATATAAAAATTATTATAAAGTATGCTTTGAAACAAATGAATGTTAAATGTATCATCCAAATTATTTATTAATATAAATATAGTATTTTTACTACAAAAACGTTATTACGTAGGTCAAAATTTTTGACGTAAGAGAACTGTCAAAACATTAGAATGTGACTTTTCATTATTGCCGTGTTTATAATAAACATAGCAATAATGAAAAGTCACATTCTAATGTTTTGACAGTTCTCTTACGTCAAAAATTTTGACCTACGTAATAACGTTTTTGTAGTAAAAATACTATAGTATTTACTGGTGTCACAAAAACTGGGAATACTTTTGTAGTTGAAATTTTTGTAACAATTTTTTTTATTTTAAATTTTAATTTTTTAACCGAAACATTTTTGGATATGACATTTGTTTTGGGCGAAACCATTAGAAATTATTACCAGATTTTGTGACACGAGTAGGTACATAGATACTATTTACTTCTTAATATACTTCCATAACGTTCATTTGTTTCAAAGCATACTTTATACATTCTCAAGATGTAGGTAAATTAAAAAGTTATTAACTGATCTTACTCGTAAATACAATATAACTAACAATTAATTTGGTATAGGAAAGTTGCTGCGGTAGAAGAATTACTACGATTGATTTAAAATTTGGTTGTTTATTTAATTTAGTAACTAATTTATGTATTCATTAATATGGTAAAATATTTTTTGTAAAATAATTTAAAGTTATTAAATTCAATTGAATTGTACTAGCATACGATTTATTTTAATCTTTATTTACGTTTTTATTTTCATATTTTATATTTTAGTGTATGTTTCTAAAACCAGATTATAACTATTTTTTTTGCAAAAAATTTTTTAAATAAAAAATCCGCAAAAACGTAAAATCTATAGTTTTTTTAAAATATCTACAAAACGAAACATGCTAGGTACATACAACCTTATACCAAAAGAAAGGTTGTAATATTTACTACCAAACGCAAAACTAATATACAGGGTGTCCCATTTAAAAAAAATGAGAAAATTTTGTATTTGCAAATAGTGATCACACTGTATATTTGATGGCTAAAAGTAAAAAATATTAAATTATTTAAAAATAACACTATATTCTAAAAACTTTGACCTATCACCTAAATTTTTATTTCCTTGGAAACATAATCCACAACCCTATAAATATTACCATTTTTCTCAATAAAAATGTAAATATTTCGAAAATTATTAACTTTAGGCCTATAAGACCTTATGCAAATTTTTCATATTTTTAAATATTATATTCAAAAATGATTTAATATACAGGGTGTTCCATTTAAAAAAATAAAACTTTGGTTCATACCGTCGTTCTGACTCACCCTGTATAATTGAAAATAATTTTAAATTATAGACCTCTTTGATACACATTAGTTTTGTTATAAACATTTTTTTGTATATCTCATAGTTTAGCCGTAATCAAAGAAGACCAGAGGTTTGGCGCACCCTGTATATATCTCAATTTCAAATTATTGATACTTGTACCTTTATTTTATTGTCCTGTAACAGGGTAGGTAAGTTCTAAAATTATCCTTGCATGATTCATATTGCAAATACAAAATAAAATAATGCCACAATGTAGAATAATGCTATAAAATAATGCTAAATAATATTAGAAAGGGTGATCGTGTGATGAGAGAATAGCTCACGTGAATAGCGCTGTCTTAATGGTTGGTCCATACTAAGTCAACTAAACCACCATCTGAGTAGACAAGTCTATTCGACTGTTTAGAGGAAGGGTAATTAGGAGCCTAAAAGGAACTACATGTGTAATTTACCACGGAAAAAGTTGTGTGCAGTATTCTGAAACCGTGAGAGAAAATCTCACATAGCAACCAATGCCATGAAAGATGTATTGAGTGTTTTTGAGAGATATTTTGTTTGTTTTTGTTTAGCCAGGAAGTAGTTAGTGATATAATTGTTGAATAATTGGTACTAGCAGGAGTATGGTACTTAAAAATATTTTGTAAGTTTGTTATTATCTGTAATTTGCATATAAAAATGACAATAGTTTGGTCATTTAATAGTATGGGATGATAAGAGATTGTTTTGCAACAATAGTTCTTTACATGAATGGCTATCGTCGCTATCGAATAGGTTATTAATGTTTATAATGATACTGTTATTGTGATTAGAGAATGGAATATTAATAGTAGGGGAGCAAAGTATGCTAAATGTGCAGTCACTCGAGTGTTATGGGGACCTATTGGGTTGTGAAGAGTACATCCTAAAACCAAAAAAAGTTAAGTAAAGTTTTCCGTTTTAGTGGACGCTTGCCATTTTTTAATTTAAATTTCCATTTCCAACAATTGTTTCTTCCGATTATAGCGTCATCTATCCGTAATTCGAAAAAATGTTTCGAATAAAAATTACTTATTTTTACGTAAGGAATCCAAATCTGCAATAAAAAATGGGGGCTCCTATTTAAGATTTTAAAGTAGCCCCCCACCCCTCCTCCGTGGGGGTCGTGTTTGGTGCCATTCGATAGATTTTTCTAAAAGATTGAATAAGTGTATGTTACAGTTTTTCGATCTGATGTTCATTTCGCGAAATATTGCGGGATTCGTATTTAAAATATTAAATTTACCCCCTCCACTCTCTGTGGGAAGTTGTGTTTGGTATCATTCGATAGATTTTTAAAAAATATTAAGCACATATTTTTTAGTTTTTCGATCTGTCAATAAATTCGCGAAATATTTGCTTTTTTCTTGTGAAACTTTGGGACTCGCCCATTTCCTTTCGCCCGGCTCAAATCGTCAAGATTTTTGAAATATGCACTATTTTGCATGTACTTAACTTACCTTATCTTAATCTGACAATCGAGTTTTTTTAAGGATAGATTTTTTTTCGGGCCCCCCTTAACGAACGCCCCTGTGTTAAGAGCCAATATATGGTAGAGGTACATTTTCGGGGTACAAGGTTTCTCCTCATGTAATAATCTGACGCGCTCGAGTAACTGCAAAAATCCCCGCTTGGGCTCCCCTACCATAAAAACATTTTTTTTAATAGGAAATACCTATATAATATAACTTTGAATTTAATTTTTTTAGATCCATGGTACTTTATATGTTTTTTCCAGAAACAATTTTCCAGAACATAGAAAGGAAAAACCCGTGTTGAGCTGGCCCCCCCCCCCCACTTGCAAAATTTAAAAAACAAATAGCCCTGATTTATGAGCTATTTATGAGCTCTCATATTCCGCAAACTAAAAATTTTGAGCTCGTTCCACTGAGCAGGAATTTAATACCCTAGTGGACTTAAAAATAGGAATATTGAATCGGTTTTTGCGGCAGAATTACGAGCTATTTATGAGCTCTTGAAATTATATAGTTTCGATTTTTGAGCTCATCCCCTTCACCCCCAAACAACCCTTTAATTGATTTAACTTAAGAGAAAGATGCTGAGAAAACTTAAAATATATCGTATTGCGGATATAATTCATATAGCTTATATACTCTAAGAATAAACTATTAAATCAAGAGCATTTCGATTATTGAGCTACAACCCCTTCGCAAGAAAACCACCCTATTTTCCCGGCTTAAGAGAAAGTTGTACTTAAAATGCATTAAACTAATTATTTGGCGACTACATATCATTTAATAATTTATAAGCTTCCAAATTACGCGCATTTAGATCAGTAAATTGCAATTTATTTTGTATAGTGCAGTCACTGAAGGTAAAAATCAACGATTACCTTCAATTTCGGTGAACCTTCATTGATTTTCACGAAAATTGGTCAGTAGTTAGAGGATACGTCAAGAAACAAAGGTGACATGGTACCACCTTGCGCCTTTACCCTGAGGGTGGATACCGCCCCTTCTCGGGGGTGAAAATTATTTTATAAAAAATAAATGCACAAATCAATAAAAGAACAAATTAAAAGCAAAATTTATTATATAAAGTTAATAAAATAAGTCAATACTTTTTAAGTTATTAAAGATCAAAGATTTTAATTATTTGTGAAAAAAATGCATGTTTTGAAAAGGTTTTTTGTAAATCACTGAAAAACTTTAAGTTTTTACAAAAAAGTTAATAGTAGTTTAATTCGTATAGCTTATATTCTAAGAATAAACTCTTAAATCACGCGTCTTTCGATTATACAGCTACAACCCTTTCGCAAGAAAACGACCCCATATTCCCGGCTTAAGAGAGAGTTGTTCTTAAAATAATTTAAATTAATTATTTGGCGACTACATATCGTTTAATAATTTATGAGCTTGCAAAATATACGCATCTCAATTATTGAATTGCCATTTTCTTTCTATAGTGCAGTCACTGAAGGTAAAAATCAACTAGTACCTTCGATTTCGGTAAATCTCCATTTATTTTCACGAATTGACAATAACAACTTGGGGTTTTAGCCTGGGGTATATGTCACCCCTTCTCGGGAGTGAAAATTACTTTATTAAAAATAACCCCACAAATGGAGAGAGGGACAAATTGTAAGCAAAATTTGTTATATAATGTGATTAAAATAAATCAATACTTTTTGAGTTATTAAAGATCAAATATTTTAATTTTTGGAAAGAAAATGCTTTAGAGCGATTTTTCATAAATGACTCAAAAACTGTAAGTTTTTACAAAAAAGTTTTCATCACTAAAATTGAAGCTAATAAAAAATATAATAAATTGCTTACTTGAAAAACCCTTTAATGTTAATTTAAAGTAAGTTATTGGTAATTAAATGTATATTTTTTTCCGCGACTGTTAAAATCTAAGGGTTCAAGCTTAAATAACGGGAAAGAGATGCATTTTATAACACTTAGGTACTAAATACTTGTCAAAGTACTTAGAAATACCTATGAAAAATAAGATGCAGAAAAAGTTGATAGTATCAAAATCCGCTCACCAATTTTCGTGAAAATGAATGGAGATTTACCGAAATCGAAGGTACTAGTTGATTTTTACCTTCAGTGACTGCACTATAGAAAGAAAATGGCAATTCAATACTTGAGATGCGTATATTTTGCAAGCTCATAAATTATTAAACGATATGTAGTCGCCAAATAATTAATTTAAATTATTTTAAGAACAACTCTCTCTTAAGCCGGGAATATGGGGTCGTTTTCTTGCGAAGGGGTTGTAGCTCTATAATCGAAAGACGCGTGATTTAAGAGTTTATTCTTAGAATATAAGCTATACGAATTAAACTACTATTAACTTTTTTGTAAAAACTTAAAGTTTTTCAGTGATTTAGAAAAAACCTTTTCAAAACATGCATTTTTTTCACAAATAATTAAAATCTTTGATCTTTAATAACTTACAAAGTATTGACTTATTTTATTAACTTTATATAATAAATTTTGCTTTTAATTTGTTCTTTTATTGATTTGTGCATTTATTTTTTATAAAATAATTTTCACCCCCGAGAAGGGGCGGTATCCACCCTCAGGGTAAAGGCGCAAGGTGGTACCATGTCACCTTTGTTTCTTGACGTATCCTCTAACCACTGACCAATTTTCGTGAAAATCGATGAAGGTTCACCGAAATTGAAGGTAATCGTTGATTTTTACCTTCAGTGACTGCACTATACAAAATAAATTGCAATTTACTGATCTAAATGCGCGTAATTTGGAAGCTTATAAATTGATAATGCTAAATGATATGTAGTCGCCAAATAATTAGTTTAACGCATTTTAAATACAACTTTCTCTTAAGCCGGGAAGATAGGGTGGTTTTCTGGCGAAGGGGTTGTAGCTCAATAATCGAAATGCTCTTGATTTAATAGTTTATTCTTAGAGTATATAAGCTGTAGGAATTATATTCGCAATACGATATATTTTAAGTTTTCTCAGCATCTTTCTCTTAAGTTAAATCAATTAAAGGGTTGTTTGGGGGTGAAGGGGATGAGCTCAAAAATCGAAACTATATAATTTCAAGAGCTCATAAATAGCTCGTAATTCTGCCGCAAAAACCGATTCAATATTCCTATTTTTAAGTTGTGGGGGGGGGGCTGACTCAGCCCCCCCCCCCACTAGGGTATTAAATTCCTGCTCAGTGGAACGAGCTCAAAATTTTTAGTTTGCGGAATATGAGAGCTCATAAATAGCTCATAAATCAGGGCTATTTGTTTTTTAATTTTTGCAAGTGGGGGGGGGGGGGCAGCTCAACACGGGTAAAGGAAAATTAGTGGAAAAAAATTTGTAATTTTAAAATACCTACTTGTAAAACAAATATTTAATAAAGAAGCAGCTGACAATAAGGCTTAATATGTTCTAAAATAATCTACTAAACAAAAAAAAAATAATACGGCACAAAATCCTTAAATGACCTACTAACAAATACCAAAACATTCAAATCTTTCCTGTTTGGATGACACTGCCATAAAACGATTTTAATAGGTAAATAATGAGTTAGCATGGATGAGTAAACATATATTACAACAACAATCCTCTAAAATGTTAAGTTGTGGGTCATTCATGCACCAATAACTGCTTTATTTTATATCCCTGGCTAGTTTTATTTCAGTGTAGCATGGGTGTAAAATTTTTATGGCCCTAACATATGAAATTGTATAATTTAATAGCCCCTAGCAAATAGTTTTTTTAAACCATTAAATTGTTGTTAAAATCCATTGGAGATGGTTGCAAAATTTTTTATTAGTTTATACATATGGTAAGTGTTATTTCTATGCAATGTAATAATGTTTTGTAGTAAATACTTTTCTACATAATTTGCATATTTTTTTGTAAACAGATTCATTTCTTGATAGTAGTCTTAGTCCAGCTCGAAATCCAGTTTCTTGTGTTTTTGAATACTTCGTGTACGAATTTTTTTTTTGTATATGACGACTCAAATGGGTGTGAACCATCCGAATTTCAAAGCTCGTAAATGAATTAAAGTAATAATTGTCATTTCAGTTGTCACTTGGCCTGTGTACGTCAGATAAGATATCAGTTGACAGTTTTTAATAATTGCTGTATAGGACATTTCAAAACTTTGACGTTTATGTCACCGCTGTAGGCAATTAATAAGTGTATTCGCAGAGACAGTCAGGGACTAGTCGACAACAAGTGGAGCAAGCCATGACTAAAAGTTCGCGACAGGGTCTGCAAACGAACATATTTTATTTGTTTATATTTTTTGACATTGTGTTTCTTAAAGTTTTTACCTCTTTAATAGTTTTTTGGTTGTATTTTGCGAACATTTTGTTGTTGATTTTGTGCAGTTCTTAGTTGTAGAAGTACTCTAACGACTTTATTTAGTTTTAAGCAGTGAATAAATAAACATGAGTGAATATTTTCGAAAGTTGTTGTCAGACAATGCAGATGTTGCTCGAAGGTACAATAGTTAGTTATTTAGCATTTTTATAGGACATTTTATAGCTTTATTATTATGTTTAACCATTGTTTTTGTCTCTCAGATCATAACTTATTTAGTTCAGTTGGTTTTATGCTTAAAATGTAGCACTGATGGTAACCGATAAAACTGAACTTTATCACGATTAATTCACATTCCACAATTGAAAACACAACAGAGATGAAGCATATTATCGATTCTTTCTGTAAAAATGTTAAATCAATCCTTGTACAAAACAAAATTACAAATAAACGCAACTAAAATGATCTAAAACATGTTAAGAACTGATAGAATAACATTTATGCTGGCCTCCCCGCTGTCAGATTGATTTAAAATTGACAGCATGTTGGACTGGCCTATACAATAGAGCATTCCAACATGTTGTCAAAATTAAAATCAATATGGCGGCTGGGAGGCAAACATAAATGTTATTCTGTTAGTTCTTAATGTGTTTTAGATAATTTTAGTTACGTTTTTTGTAATTTTGGTTTTTACAAGGATTAATAATATTTTCACTGGAAGAATTAATTTAAAAAGATAATATGCCTCATGTGTAATCATGATAAAGTTCAGTTTTATTGGTTACCATCACCCAGTTATTACCTACACCATGTGCTACATTTTAAGCATAAAACTGAACTGAATAAGTTAGTACCTGAGAGACCAAAACAATGGTTAAATGTTATAAAATGTCCTATAAAAATGCTAAATAACTATTAACTATGTCCATGTTATATTTGGAAAACCGTCTCCACTCTAGGTTAACTCAGAATCCTTGAGGGAAAATGAATCTATATAATTTTATTTTGCCAATCTTTTGCTTGTACTTATACTAGCAACATCTGTATTATCTACCAACAAGTTTCAAGAATATTCACTCATGTTTATTTATTCACTGCTTAAAACTAAATAAAGTCGTTCAAGTACTTCTACAACTAAAATCTACACAAAATCAACAACAAAATTTTCGGAAAATACAACTAAAAATCTATTAAAGGTAAAAATCTTAAGAAACACAATGTGGTACAAATATAAACAAATACAATGTTTGTCAGTTGACTCCCAGGGGTGTGATAAACGTCAAAGTCTTGGAATGTCCTGTATTTTTACATTGAACTTACATTTTAACATTGGATGTGTCTCAATAAATTCGATCAACTCTTTTTTTGTTCGGCCGATACTGAACCACCATATTTCATGCCCTTGTTTGCTCCTTTCAGCTAATTTAGAAGAAACGAATTGTTTTAGATGATAAAATCATCATAAAATAGGTTGAGTAAAACTGTCAGGTATTCTACTTTTTTTTCTTGAGTTTTGTTTGTTTGAATTTGCAGTGTTGTCGGTGCAAATTATTTTCGTATACCTACATTTCAAAGGACATTCAAAAATATACATTTAGATTCGTATACGAAATTTTTCATTCGAGTTAACTCATATACGAAAAAATTCGATTGAATTTGAATATATGACCCCAGTTTCAGAGACGAAAATGTCACTGAACCTTTAAAAATCATATGAACAAGCTGAATTTTGCTGAGAATGTCAGTTTCGGAACCCCAAAAAGTATACAAAAAAGTTTGCGCCTCCTACCCTCGGGCTTTCCCCTAAAACCCCCCTCCATAAGGGGGCGGAAAACGTCTATTTACCAAGAATCTGTATGCTGTAAAAACAAAAATGTTTCAAATAAGAAATGTAGCTTTGTGTGTAGAATGAACCTTTCTCCTTTTTAATTTTTAAAAGGGAAAACGTAGTTGGCTGTATACCATAGTTATAACAACAATTTTTTAATGGGCCCCACTGCCTTAAATTCGGCTCTGGTGAGCACATCCCTAGTTAAGCGCGAAAGAGTCGTGCCTTAGCGTCGTGATGCCTAGCGACGCCGATCTTCAATAGTCGAATAGTGAGCTTCTATACTGAGTACCCGCCAATTAACATATTTCAACATAGAAACCAATTTGAGGAAAAAATCTTAATACAATCAGTACGATTACAATCGCAAAAGCATAACCACTATTAGTAGAATGAAGTTTGGTCACGCATGTTATCCAGCACACTTACATAAAATCAAAATACTTGAGAGTGATCTTTGTGAAGTTTGTAATAAAATTGGTGACCTGGACCACATCTTTTTTGATTGCCAAAAATGTAGGGCTCAATCCAATGAGCTGCTCAGAAAACTTCTATATTTGAACATTGAAAGCCCATATAACATAATGTATCTTCTTGCTTTAGACAGAAAAGAGATTTACGATTGTTTGTTATATTTCGCCAGAATAACAAAAATACAAATTTAACAATACCTTTTACTGCTACCTTATGTCTTTCCTTAATGTATATATACCTTATCTATATCCGAGGTCTACTTTTGATCTTTATAAAATGCCCTGATCGGTCTCTGGGCGAGAAGAGTGGCATCCTTGTGTTAAATCCTTGTACTCTATTTTATAAAATTTGTATCTGGCTGTGTGGGTATTACCTTAAAGCAAAAAAACCAGAGATGTTTTCTTTGTAACAGATGATATGCCAATAAAATTGTTCGTTCATATTTACCATTTAAATACTTTATTCCACTGTTCGCGATTTTACTTCATTAATCAACTAATTTCAATTTCCATCAAGTTAAACTTTATTCCTGTCTAACACCTCGGTGTGGTATTAGACAGGGATGCGTGTTGCCACCTGACTTATTTAACATTTATGGTGAACATGTCATGAGGATGGCTTTAGAAGGATGGGCCGGTGGAGTAACAGTATCTGGTAGGAAAATCTCCAATTTAAGATTTGCTGATGACACTACACTTATAGCAGCAAATGAGCAAGAAATGTTTGATCTCCTGCGAAGAGTTGAGTACGAAAGCAATAAAGTTGGTCTGAAAATCAATAAAGCTAAGACAAAAATAATGGTGGTCGACAGATTTGAGACTATTCAACTGACTAACATGTTACAGGAATACCAGATAGTAAACACCTTTGTCTATCTCGGGTCTAGTATAGCTAACGATGGTAACTGTGAAGCAGAAGTTCAGAGACGTATTGGTATGACAAAAAATGCGATGAGTCGCCTGACTAAAGTTTGGAAAGACAGATTTACCTCTCAAAATATCAAGGTGAGACTGGTGAATGCCCTTGTATTCTTATTATTTCTATACGGGGCAGAGACTTCGATTCTTCGCGCAGGCGAGCGCCAAAAAATTGATGCCTTTGAGATGTGGTGCTGGAGAAGAATGCAGCACAGCGCATACCTTGGACAACTCATAGGACGTCATCAAACGTTTTCATTCTCAACCAACTCGGATTAAAAAGAGGCTATCCACAAAATGTCTCCAACGAATTCTGCAATTCTTCGGTCACATGGTTCGTAGAGGTGACGATAGTTTGGATAGATTAATCGTTTCTTAGTCCAGAAAGCCACTGCGCATCCGCTAGGAAAAATATTCTGATTCGGATTTTTTACACAATCTTACTCAAAAAAGACCTCTTTTAACAAATTTGCATGTTGCCAGGATCAAAAGTGGGTCCAAAAATTTTTTAAATGTTTGTTTTTTCGTTTTTTTTCCTAAAATAATTTTTTTTTGCATGGAAAAAAGTTTTTTTAGGATTTATGGATAATTCCAAACAGAAAAGGTCTTTAGTGACTTTTCTCTAAAAATGATAGTTTTTGACATATAAGCGATTAAAAATTGAAAAATTGCGAAATCGGCCATTTTTAACCCTCAAAAACTATGTGAAAAACTGAAAATTTGAATGTTGCCAAGGTAGGTAGATATTCTTTAAACATCGATTGATGAAATCCCGAAGAGTTTTTTGCCATACAATATTCAAAACTCCTTTGTTTTTTAATTGCTAATCAAGCGTGCGCGACACTATTTTCCACTGACAGTATGGTGCAAATGAAAGGAATAAATTCGTTATTTCGTAAACCGGCGACTTAAGGAAAAATCCCGAAACAGGTCGATTTTTATTTTTAAGTTATGATATTGTGGCATATATGGTATACTAGTGACGTCATCCGTCTGGGCGTGATGACGTAATCGATGATTTTTTTAAATGCGAATAGGGGTCGTGTGGTAGCTCATTTGAAAGGTTCTTCAATTCTATATTCAGTAATGTAAACATTTACATAATTATTTATACAGGGTGTCCTTCTACTTCTTTTTTTCTCAAATAATTTAATTTAATAAAAATTGTTTGGACACCCTGTATAAATAATTATATAAATGTTTATATTACTGAATAGAGAATTGAAGAACCTTTCAAATGAGCTAGCACACGACCCCTATTCTCATTAAAAAAAATCATCGATTACGTCATCACGTCCAGATGGATGACGTCACTAGTATACCATATATGCCACAATATCATAACCTAAAAATATAAATCGACCTGCTTCGGGATTTTTCCTTAAAGTCGCCGTTTTACGAAATACCGAATTTATTCCTTTCATTTGCACCATACTGTCGCGTCGGTGGAAAATAGTGTCGCGCACGCTTGATAAGCAATTAAAAAACAAAGGAGTTTTGAATATTGTATTGCAAAAAACTCTTCGGGATTTCATCAATCGATGTTTAAAGAATATCTACCTACCTTGGCAACATTCAAATTTTCAGTTTTTCACATAGTTTTTGAGGGTTAAAAATGGCCGATTTCGCAATTTTTCAAATTTTAATCGCTTATATGTCAAAAGCTATCATTTTTAGAGAAAAGTCACGAAAGACCTTTTCTGTTTGGAATGATCCAAAAAACCTAAAAAAACCTTTTTCCATTCAAAAAAAAAATAATTTTAGGAAAAAAACAAAAAAAAATCGTTTAAAAAATTTTTGACCACCTTTTGGTCCTGGCAACATGCAAATTTGTTAAAAGGAGTCCTTTTTGAGTAAGATTGTGCAAAAAATCCGAATCAGAATATTTTTCCTAGCGGATGCGCAGTGGCTTTTTGGAATATCTGGAAACGTTCCAGGGAGAAGATCAAGAGGACGATCACCAACTAGATGGGGTCAATCCAAGCAAAGTTGTCCAAAGGTGGTTGCTTGACTGTTTTTAATATTTTTTATTTTCCTACCTTTTAAACTTTAGTCTATAGAGAGTACAAAATTGCATTCATTTTATTTTTAAAAAATTTAGTTTGCCGATGACGGTCATTTTTGTTTAAGCGTGTCGATCATTTTCACGGAAAACATGGCCTCGCTCTTTAGCCAATATTTTTTCTGAGGTTTGTCCTAGAACAATAAATCAAAAACCAAACTTTTTAGAAAACTCTAAAAAACAGCCTATAGCATTATTTAATTTCAAACTAACCTTAAGGCCTTAAATGAACCTCAAAGTTTGAATAGATAAACTGATAAAATTCCATTTTCAGCAGCATAAGGCAAGCCGATATTGGTTTGTAATTTTTTTCTGGAAAAGATATACGTACATACTTTAAATAAAAAAAGTTTAAGCTTTGAGACTTGAGTAAATTTTTTCAAAAAAAATCTCAAAAACGTAGTTCTTTGGAAAATCTCAAAGTTTGACCCCTTATATCTCTGATGGGCACAAATGAAAAAATTTGAAATTTATCTGAATGTTAGCCCCTAGCAACTAGAATAACAAGTAAAAATTTGAAGTTGCAGACTTACGTCATATAGGAGTTACAGACCTGAAAAATGGTCAAAAATCAAAATGGTCAAAATTTGAGCGTTTGGGGACAGGGTAATTAAAATTCAAATAAACTGTCTAATGAAATAAAAATTAATCAATTTTCAGCAGATTTCACAATGAATATAAATTTATACAGGGTGGGCCAAAGAACAGTCCACCTCGATATTTGGCAATAGTTACTTATTAGATTTTAAGGAAATGCCGAAATAGGTCCATTTTTATGTTTATTATATTGCAACTTTTTGGGATATATATTATACTACGTGACGTCATCCATCAGAGCGTGATGACGTAATCTATGATTTTTTTAAATGGGAATAGGGGTCTTGTGGCAACTAAAAATACATTGTACTGCTGTCAGAAGATGGAAAAAATGTTTATTTCACAAATAAACATTTCTTTTCACTTAAATTAAATCACAAACAGCCTTTCACCTACCTCTTGACAGTTTGAAGATTTAATTTAAACGAAAAGAAATGTTTATTTGCCAAATAATAATTTTTTTTCTATTTTATGACAGCAATAAAATGTATTTTGAGTTAAATAAATTACATACATTCTTCTTTTTGTGTTAATTAATTTAATTCAAAAATTATTTCTTGGCCACCCTGTATAAATAATTATATTATTGTTTATACTACTGAACAGAGAATTGTACACTCTTTCAAATGAGATAACATACCACCCCTATTACCATTAAAACAATAATCGATTACGTCATCACGCCCAGGTGGATGACGTCAGTGACGATTTCACGTCATGGAGACGTATAAAAAATATATGTGTAAAAAAATTGTAATTTAAAAATAAAAATCGACCTGTTTCGGCATTCCCTTAAAATCTAATAACTACCAAATATCAAGGTGAACTCTTTTCTTTGGCCCACCCTGTATAAACTTGGATTCATTGTGAAATCTGGTGAAAATAATTTTTATTTCATTAGACAGTTTATTTGAATTTTAATTACCCTGCCCGCAAACGCTCAAATATTGACCATTTTAATTTTTGACCATTTTTTCAGGCCTGTAACTCCTATATGACGTAAGTCTGCAACTCCAAATTTT
The DNA here is from genome assembly GCF_917563875.1 of Diabrotica virgifera virgifera. Classification (NCBI taxonomy): domain Eukaryota; kingdom Metazoa; phylum Arthropoda; class Insecta; order Coleoptera; family Chrysomelidae; genus Diabrotica; species Diabrotica virgifera. Next base: position 197,423,278 of record NC_065450.1, on the reverse strand, counting down.
TATTCCTTATTCTAATTGCTAGGGCCTAACATTCAGCCAAATTTCAAATTTTTTCATCCGTGCCCATCAGAGATATAAGGGGTCAAACTGTGAGATTTTTCAAAAAATTAAGTTTTTGAGATTTTTCTTTTGAAAAAATTTACTCAAGTCCTAAAGCCCAAACTTTTTTTATTTAAAGTATGTACGTATGTCTTTTGCAGAAAAAAATTACAAACCATTATCGGCTTGCCTTATGCTGTTAAAAAAATGTTGAAAATGGAATTTTATCAATTTAACTCTTCAAACTTTGAGGTTCATTTAAGGCCGTAAGGGTAGTTTGAAATTAAATATTGCTACAGGCCGTTTTTTAGAGCATACTTTTCTAAAAAGTTAAGTTTTTGATTTGTTGTTCTAGGACAAACCTCAGTGAAAAATTGGCTAAAGAACGAACCCATGTTTTCCGTGAAAATGATCGATACGCTTTAACAAAAATGGCTGTAATCGGCAAACTAAATTTTTTAAAAATAAAAGACTGAGATTCTGTACTCTCTATTTACGGAAATTTAAGAGGTAGAAAAATAAAAAACATTAAAAATAGTCAAGCAACCAACTTAATTTATATTGGACCACTTGGCATGGATTGACCCGATGGTCCGGTCAAATTAAGAATTAAGCTGGAAACTCATTCTGCGAAGCTCTTAGAGCAGCTGAAGATAGAGACCAATGGAAAATAATTGTTAGGAATATTGGAAGAAATCACGATCCTCAGTAATGGGGAAACGACAAGAGAGAGAGAGAAACTTTATTCATTGACTAAATCAGGCATTATAACGGGATGTCACTTTTTAAAATAAAGGCAAAATTTAGGTATATAATATGAGAAAAAAACTTTGTGTTCCTTACAATCTTGATGTGTTTATTTACACCTCATCTTCTATGTATAAACTAGTCCATATTTCAGATCATTAACAACGTATTTACATCAGCGCATGTTACAAAAACAAATAAATATGATATAATTGCAGGCTGTACTTCGATCTGTGTGTCACTACGCCCTGTAGCAGTTTGAATTAATAGTTAATGTACTTTTCGTCAATTTAGATTAAAAATACGAAAAATGACCTCGACGAGAATTAACACTGCGAACTAATGGGATGCCGCAAAACAGAGCCCAGCCTATTTGATGATATAAATATACAACGTGCGAGAACAGATAACTATACAGAGGCCGACAAGACACACCGTTTTTATCGACATTATTATAATATATTCATACTTGAAGCTATATTAAAATTAAGGTAGATATAAGTGTATACACGAATATGCTGTGGTTTATTTAATCATAATAATAGCTGCAATAATTAGAGTACACCAAGGCAGAAGCCTTCGAAAACGGTAAAACGTGAAAAAAACTTAACCGCAAACGTTTTGCACCACCAAAAATTATGCTCATTTTGAAAGTTTATTTTCTCGTGAACGGATTAACGGAGTCCGCTAATTTTTTTCTATTGTTTTTGATTTTTTTTATTTTAATTTATGTGTCTCGGCTACAATGGCCTTTGACAATATTGGTTATACAATAATTAATTACAATGAGGACTTAAAACTAATTATTACAACAGTTAATTTCTAAATCTTAAATAACAGGTAAAAATTATGACAAAAATATTGGATATACAATCATTAGATACTATAGAGAGTTACAACTAATTATTACAATAATTATTAATTATTAATTATAATGATTAATTACACAGCCCAACAAAAACAAATTTTGTCTTGCTGCAGAAAAAAAAATTAACTGATTTTAGTTAATTCACCTGTGCTGATTCCAAAAATACAAACTTTTTCTTTGTATCAGCTCTAGTTTTCGAGATATATCATACTCATCAAATACTTAAATATTCTTACATTTCTGTATATTCCACCACTATAATTGCAATATGTTTATGAACAAGCTTAACAAAATCTAAGACAAATGGGCAAATGGACAAAAGGGCATATCAAGCCTATTTTGGTGTTCATTTAGGAGATCAAGATAAATCCTGGGCTCCACATGTAGTGTGCAAAACTTGTCTTGAAAACTTGCGACAGTGGACGAAAGGACAACGAAAATGTTTAAAGTTTGGTGTTCCAGTGGTATGGAGAGAACCAAAAAATCATTTTAACGATTCAGCAAAGACCATCCTAACCTGGATTCAGCAATAAGACCAATTCCACATCAGCTTAAGCAGATAGCCATTCCAATATTTAGCAGTCTACTTACGTTACCAGAGGATAATGTCGAAATGCTATCTGACGAACTACAGACTAATAGATTTGGGAAGACGACAGTGATTTTGAAGGGGATTCAACACGTCTTGAGCGCTTTATTCAGGAAGAGCTAAGCGATCTTATCAGAGCTTTGAACCTTCCAAAAGATTCTTCTCTTGCCTCCAGACTAAAACAAAGAAATGTTCTTCACCCAGACACCAAAATTACATACTACCATAATAGAGAAAAGATCTTTTGCCTTTTTTTCTCAGCACGATGATATGGTTTTTTATAACAATATTAAAGCACTGTTAGAAGAAATGGGTGTATCTGAGTATACACGAGATCACTGGCATCTTTTATGGACAATTCCAAACGAAGTTTAAAGTGTGTCCTACATAATGGCAACAAAATATGGAAGTATACCAATTGGGCATTAGAGTGGAAGAAATGCTCAACAACTTTAACAAACACAGTTGTCATATGAGAATTAAAATACCTATACAGCCATTTAGACCGTTTCCCAGAAAATATTGGTGACCTTAGTGAGGAACAAGGGGAACGCTTCCACCAAGATATCAAAACGATGGAAGAGAGGTATCAGGGGAGATGGGGCAATCACATGATGGCAGATTACTGCTGGAGTCTTTAAAGGGACCGTCCTTTTAAAGCCTTTGCAAGAAAATCATATAAAAGGAAGTTTTTAGGTGATGCCGAATAACGGCATTTTCTGCTGCGACGCTGGTAAGGTTAGATGGAAAGTTAAGTTTTTTTGGCAGATACGTGTCACGATTTTTGTAAGTATATTGTTGTACAATAAATATATTACTTTTTATTCGTGTTTTGTTTATTTCACGGGTAGCATCACTACATATATGTAGGTAGTGCTGCGTTAAATTACCCTATATGTTAGAAATGTAATCTGTTGTCGTATTTTCTGAAAGCGATCTGATAGTCTAAGAGCTAGTGAACCCTCCGACTAACGGTCGTCCTGTAAGGCTAGAAATTTTTCTAGTGATAACTCATAGCACATCAAGGCTAAAAACCATGACCTGGCAGGCCTCAGCGGTGCACGTGTATCTACCAGGTGAATCGAAAAGTGCAAATTTAGGGGGTAAAATAAACTTTCTCCTGTAAGGTTTAAATTTAAGTACGTGTTTGAGTAAGTCATTTAGAAGGAATGTGTACAATGACAGGCGATTCTGAAGAGCATAAGACCTTGCCAGGCGAGGGAAAGATTAGGGGTTTTTCCTAAAATTATTCTTTTTGTATCGAACAATTTTTTTTTAGGTTTTTTGAATAATTCCAAACAGAAAAGGTCTTTAGTGATTTTTCTCTTAAGTTAATAGTTTTTGTTATATAAGCGATTGCAAATTTTGAAAATTGCGAAATCGGCCATTTTTAACCATAAATCGGACATTTATCTAAATATTTCAAAGTTACCAAGGTAGGTAGATATTCTTTAAACATTGATTGATGAAATCCCAAAGAGTCTTTTTTAATACAATATCGGAAACGCCTTTGTTTTTTAATTGCTAATCAAGCGGGCGCGACACTGTGGTATAAGTGAGGACGTTTGAGTTGGCATAAATTCATTATCTCGAGAATGGGCAAATTTCAAGAGAAATCCTTAGACAGGTCGATTTTTAATTTTAAATTAGGACTTTTTGGCATATATCTAATACTAGTGACGTCATCCATCTGAGCGTGATGACGTAATCGATGATTTTTTTTAAATGAGAGTAGGGGTTGTGTGATAGCTCATTTGAAAGGTTATTTAATTCTCTATTCACTAATATAAACAATACCATAATTATTTATACAGGGTGTACAAAAAAAATTTTTTTATTAAATTAACTTTGATTAAATTTGACAAATAGAAGAAAAAATTTTTTTGTACACCCTGTATAAATAATTATGTTAATGTTTACATTACTGAATAGAGAATTAAATAACCTTTCAAATGAGCTATCACACAACCCCTACTCTCATTTAAAAAAATCCTCGATTACGTCATCACTTTCAGATGGATGACGTCACTAGTATTACATATATGCCAAAAAGTCCTAATTTAAAAATAAAAATCGACCTGTCTAAGGATTTCTCTTGAAATTTGCCCATTCTCGAGATAATGAATTTATGCAAACTCAAACTTCCTCACTTATACTACAGTGACGCGCCCGCTTGATTAGCAATTAAAAAAACAAAGGGGTTTTCGATATTTTATTGCAAATAACTCTTCGGGATTTCATCAATCAATGTTTAAAGAACATCTACGTACCTTGGCAACATTGAAATTTTTAGATAAATGTCCGATTTAGGGTTAAAAATGGCCGATTTCTCAATTTTCAAAATTTTCAATCGCTTATATAACAAAAACTATTAACTTAAGAGAAAAATCACTAAAGACGTTTTCTGTTTGGAATGTATCAAAAAACCTAAAAAAAATTTGTTCGATGCAAAAAGAATAATTTTAGGAAACACCCCTAATCTTTCCCCTCGCCTGGCAAGGTCTTATGCTCTTCAGAATCGCCTGTCACTGTACGCATTTCTTCTAAATGACTTACTCATTTAAAAAACACATACTTAAATTTAAACCTTACAGGAGAAAGTTTATTTTACCCCCTAAATTTGCACTTTTCGATTCACCTGGTAGATACACGTGCACCGCTGAGGCCTGCCAGGTCATGGTTTTTAGCCTTGGTGTGCTATGAATTATCACTAGAAACATTTCTAGCCTTACAGGATGACCGTTAGTCGGAGGGTTCACTAGCTCTTAGACTATGATGGAGCAAATCTGGTGGAATTTTTGGATTCAGCAGACCCAAATTACCTAGAAAAAGTAAAAAAATTTCCGGCAGCAAGCTGTGTGTTTACCAGTGTTATTAATCACTGAATTTTGAATAACAGGTAGAGATTATAAAGACAAAAGATCATATTTTGTGTTAAATAATTGAATGTCTTTCAAGAAACTAATTAGGTTATGAAGTTGATCGGACGAGTTTAAAATATCTTTAATATTTGGCTTAAGTTTTTGATTTATCTTTGGTGTATAGAATGTTGAGCAAATGTTTACTCAAACTTCTTTTTTGAGCTTATACTGGGTGGAAGAAAACAAATGTTTTTCTTGTTAAGTTTGAAACAGCCTGTCGGAAGGACAAGGTACAAAGTGGGTATACATTAAAATCATGTTTTAGTGTTTTTTTGAATGTCCCTGATATCTTTAAAAACAAAGAAAATAGAGGGTTTTAATCTTTAACATGTGTTTTAACTAAAACAAAAGTTTGAGACACCTTGTAGGGAGGAAAAGGCACAAAGGTGGGTATACATAGAAATTAGGTTGTAGTCTCATATTTTGTGAACATTTTAGTTTTTTAATCTGCCTGATATCTTTAAAAACAAAGAAAATATATGATTTTACTCTTTAAGGGGAACGCAGCAAATTGCAAAATTTTGACGCATGTCAAAATTTTCAATGTGTTTTAAATGTATTCATTTTTTTCGAATCCTGAGAAAACTAATAAGTATTTTAAAAAAATTTAAACGCAGAATGAAAGACTTTATTACCGAGGGCCGAGCGGTTATAAAGTCTTCAATAAAAGTTTTCATGCGGTTGATATTTTCCGAGTTAGTGGGAAAATAGTAAAAAGTGGTGGGGGGAGCATAATTATTGAATTAAATCTTTTTTACGAGTTGCCCCAAATGTTATAATTATATCATTTAGGGGAGATCAAAAGTAGTGCAAATTTAAAATCTCGACTGAATTCCGCGGTTGCATTGGCCGCCATATTGATTTTAAAGTAAAACCGTTGTTGCTTAATATCTCCGCCATTTTCAACTTTTCGACAAAAACGGTAGGAAATAAAATTGTTGGAAATGCAATTTTTTACAATTTCTTTTGCACAATTTTTTTATGCGACCAACATCTCGAAGTTACAGGGGGAAGCATGATTATTAAATTGTCTCATTTATTGTTAACTTTACTACATAATTTTACATGAACAAAAATAAAGATATCATAATTATATTTTATACAATTTTTGAAATTTTCAATGACACATCAACCTCACTAATTACATAAAAGACATAAATAATCACTTATAGTCCGTCCGCTATAACTTTTCCCATGCGATACGATTCATTTTCAATCAAATTAAGTCAAAACATAAATTGAAACGAACGTCGATGTGTATAATATACATTTTGTATACTGTATACTACACACATCGGCGGGCGTACGTTTCACTTTCTGTTTTGACTTAATTTGATTGAAAATGAATCGTACCGCATGGGAAAAGTTATAACGGACCGACTAAATATATATGCATTAAGTTCACTTAATTTTATTAACTAACGGGTTTTATTGGTTGAATTCGTCTGTCGATATTTTAGTTTTTCGGTCAGCGAATATATTTTAATATTTCAACAATTTTTTTTAATTTTGTACCCTGTTGGGGGGAATTTTCCCATCCCCCCTTGTAGACCCGCCACTGGTTCTCTTGAAAAATTGTAGTAAATCGTAATTGCAACAATTTCAGTCTTTACACTTTTTGTCGAAAAGTTGAAAATGGGTGAGATATTGGACAAAAACAATTGCTATAAAATCAATCAGGGCTTACACTCGCACCTTTACTGCAAACGTACTACCTTAAATATTGATTTTATCAAAAAATGAAAGAAATCAAAATTGTACAAAATTCATTTCTTTTCATTTTTGTATAGGTACATATTTGTTGTAAAACTAATAATAAACGAGATTATTTCATTCATAGGAGATTCTGACCAATAGAAAGCTACAGAAATCTAAATTAAATCGATAATTTTTGATAATTTCCCGTCGTCAAGTATATTACGTCAGATGCCCTTCGTTGCTACGAAAAAATACATTCAGTGACATTAATGACAATTAATGTTTCAAAAATTATAAAACTGATGACTTTCAACCGTCAAATTAATATTTATAACAACTGTTTGTTTAATTGTACTGTTAAAGTTTGGTTTTGAACAGTTTTATTCATGAAATAATCGCAACAAATTGCACTCGATCTCTAAAATTAATGTAGAATTTTTGCCCTCGTGACACTTTGACATAATTTCACTCGGCTTCGGCTCGTGAAATTAAAACTGTCAAAGTGTCACTCGGGAAAAATTCAATAATTTTAGAGCTCTTGTGCAATTACCTACTACTGATAATTCAATAAATATGCTCTAACTGTTACTATCTCTCACCATAACTCGGAAAATATCGACTGCACGAAAAAAATATAATAAACGAAAATATACAAAACCGCATTCTCAACAATTTCAGTTACTACCATTTTTGTTGAAAATTTAAAAATGGCGGAGATATTGAGTAAAAACGGTTCTTATTTAAAATCAAGATGGCGGCTAACGCAACGGTGGAATTCAGTTGAGATTTTAAATTTATACTACTATTGACCCCCCTAAAGATTAGAAAAATAAAATTTGGGGCAGCTCGTAATGCAGGGTCAAATGCTATCCCGACTTGGCTATTAAGGATATAAGCACTTTTCGACATCATCAGCATCTCTTCTCTTAAGAGTCCAAAACTGTTTCTTTTTTCGTTTTTATGTCAAAACTGTTGAAAATCGTTGACCTTCTTTTTGTAATAAATAAATTAAAACCGCAGTCACTTATGCAACGCTAGAGAGAGAGAAAGAGAGTGATTCTTGAGATTACAATTTAATTTTCAATGAAACCATTGATTTCTCATCGCATGGTTCATAGGTAACATCAACAACATTTCACACACTTGACCAGATAATTAAAAGAAATCATGTGTGGATTCGATTAGTAATAGTAATCGCTAAACATCCTCTTTGTGTGTTTTTCGAGCATCAGCGATGATAATATTAAGAGTTTATCGTTCCAGTTTGATGTTTATATCAACACATTTTAGATTATAATGCTAATAAATCAATCGCCGGAGATGATGCGTACATACATCCTAAGATGACTAAAAACAATCATTTGATAAAATTATGTACTAAACTTTGATTTACCAGTGGCGTTCGCGAATAAATTTTTCGTAATAGACTTACTGAATAAAATTAAACTAAGCTGGTCAATTAAGGGGAGGGTATGGTTTGAAATCAACATTTCAAGCACATTTTTGTGATTTTTTTTGAAACTATGGTACAATTATTTTATTTTTAAATGAAATAAGCATATTAAGTACAATTCAAAGAATAATCAAAAAAATTCAAGGAGAAATATTGAAAAATAAGCCAACGGGGGCCAATTTTTACAGACACCTAAAAAAATGGATTTATGGAATATGTTTTTTGAATCGCGAAGTAATCTACAAAGTAGGGGGAACAGTTGTTGAACATTTCTCACTACACTCAAGCGTGCTGGCACTAAACCGCCAAAGCGAGTCGAAGGTGGGATATTCAACACGGTGTATCTCTGGTAATTTTACTCCGATCGATCTGAAATTTTCCGAGAGTATTCTTGTAATTATGCACTTTCATTTACAATAATAAAAGAATCCAAAATTTCAAAGCATCCCCCTTTAAGTAAATTGCGAGCAGCCTAATTGTAAATAGGAAGTATGCAAAAATGAATATGAAAGAAACAATTTGGCAGGTCATAAATTATCTTCTGTTCAAATAAATCACTTATTTGCACTCGATTTTGCATCGAAGCTTATTATTGGCAGGCACCACCTCGACTTCGAAATCACATTTTTTGATAATTTGGGTTATTTTAGGCAAAAGTTATGGTTCTATTTTTTTTTTTCGTAAAATGCTTACTTTAGGCGTTAAACGCAAATAAACAATTAAACATGCCGAAAAAAGCAAATTTCTCCGTTTTTTTGAGTAAATAATAAATAAACCATTATGGTCGGTTTCACCAACGACAAATAGTAGTTTATTCTATGAATACAGTTATTCGACCAATAAACTGACATTTCTCCATTTTACTAACGTCACATAAAACTTATTTTAGTTATTTATCAAATAAATACTTACTCTTCGAAAAAATTGCCAAGATAATCTCGCTATATATTTTTAAAAAAGTAAATTCGCCAGTTTTACGTTAAATTATCAAAGTTATATTGAAATAAAATATAAATATAAACGTCTGCAAATGTATTATGATATTTTTTGACACCGATTTTTTGTCACAACTCGTTATTTTAAAAATATCTGTATCTCATTATCTCAATGGAAATTAGACGTCTATAGACGTTCTGTCCATCATCTGTGTTAAATCTTAATAAAAAAAGAGTGTGTGTACTTGTACACACTTAAGAAGTTATACTTCTATTATTGTGATTTCAACGAAATAAATATATTTTAAACAGTTTAATTATTGTATTTTTGTTTAAATATTAAACTAATTTTAATACTTAAAATAATACCAAAAATTAAAAATACCATTAATACGTCATTTTTTATGAACTGTACCCTCCCCGCAATTACTGTTCCCTTGATGAATGGTAGAAAATCTAAAAAACGTCGAGATTTTCTACACAAATTTTTAATTTTCTTGTCATTATATTTTATTACTATGTAATTATCCTATTCCCAGTGAAGACAAATCCAAAGACACAAAAATTATAATACCTAAATATACAGTGATGAGCGCGCTAATAACCGGCAAAATAACGCAAAAGATGGAAAACATATTAAGTTGTGAGATAAAAAGAAATGAAACTAGTGGAGTTTGGAGATTTAGCGATAAAAACCTATAAACTTCTTCTTCTTTTTGTTTTTGGTCTCGCTGCAAGGCGATTACCAACATTCTATTTATTGTTTCCCACCTTTAGACGTATCAGAGGAGTATGTCAACTAAAACTGTCACTGTCATAGTCACAGTTGCCAAACTCGTCTGATACGACTAAAGGTGGGAAACAATAAGTGGAATGTAAATTTATAGGTTTTTATCGCTAACCCTAGGGCCACACAGGCGCCGTAAGAGCAGTAAGCGCTGTTAAAAGCATTGCCAGACGGGGATGTAAATTACGGCGTGTCGCGAGATGAAAATACAGGTTTTTGGTCGTTGTTGTGGCTAGATCAGCTACAAATTTCGTTGAGTACACTGCATCCGAAGTATCTTGGCGTTTATTTTTTGTTTCGTGCACTACGCGACGGCTAATAAAATGAATTCGTTCCTTCGTTTGCGACACGACGCGACGCCAAAGATTGGCCCAGGGGCGTCATTTGATAGGGTCAGGAGGGCGCATTTGCTCCCCCCTGACCCTGAAAATGATTGAAATTTACAAAAAATAGATCAATTTTGTATTATGTTTGCATATATAATATATTGTATATATAATGCTTGCCCCCCCCCCTATCAAAATTTCAACTGACGCTCCTGGATGGGCCCGTTCGATGTTGCTGCGCGATATTTTACGGCTCTTTACGGCTCAAATTGTCGCGTGTGTGGCCTTAGCCCAAACCGCTCACCTTCACTAGTTTCATTTCTTTTCATCTCACAACTTAATATGTTTTCCATCTGTTGCGTTATATTGCCGGTTATTAGCGCGCTGTAATTTACTACAAATACCAATATTTTAACTAACGCTACACTGTCGGTATGCGCGTACTTCATACTGTCGTTTTTATAAAAATTCACTGTCGACATTTTTCCCAATCGCGCCTAAAGAAGTATATCCTCAACAATGACGAAGTAAAAATTTCGATATCCCCGAGATGGTACGCTTTTTCTATTGACTTATTCCTTATATTTCAGTTGAAAAATAGCGAACAGTAATTTTTAGATTTTTTAAGTGTTCTTTGGGATGTACCTCTTTCCTAGGGTACCTATATGTGCAATATTTGAATATTTCCGTGTCAGCTGCAAGGAATACAAAGACCTAGTTAGGCATACTATTACTCCAGGGAAATAAGGTTTTTGTCGGAACACTTGAGCAGCCAGGTTGCAAATGGATTTTTTGGCTACTATATACCTAATACATACATTATAAATACAAAAATGCCCGTCACAGTTCGGACGAGAAACTTATAGTCCATTCTTTCACGGTTTTTGCTCTAAATTTTAAAGAGCCGCTTGGATTGACATGAAATTTGGCATACGTATAGCTTACATGTCAAAGAAAAAAAGTGATATTGTGCCGATGTGTGCTTTTGCCCTGGGGGTGAGTTTCACCCCCTGATGGGGGTGAAAAAATATATGTCCAAAATAAGTCCGGAAATGGGTAAACTGACTAATTTTAAGTAACTTTTGTTCTATAGAGCTTTTTCGCCAAGTCAACACTTTTCGAGTTATTTGTGAGTGAATATGTTCATTTTTCAACAAAATAACCACATTTTTAGACGGTTTTTTGCAAATAACTCAAAAAGTAAGTATTTTGTCGAAAAAAACGTTCTTAGCAAAAATATAGCCTATAAAAAAGTAAAAAAATGGTATACGCGTTAGATCTCTGGATCTCGTAGAACCAGAGTTATAGCCAATGAAAAATAGATTTATATTCACCAAATTTCAAATGGAATATTTCGACGTGAAATATTAAAAAAATTAAGCACTTTTTGGGGAAAACCCGTTATAACTTTTTTAAAGTGTTTAAAAAAAGCTTTATTTCTGTTTTTACAAAAAGTTTCTAGCATTAAATTTAAGCAAGTTACGCTCAAAATAAAGTTGATCCCTTTTGTTTTTGTAAAAAAAAAATCGGGAAGACCACCCCCTAATTAGCAACTTAAATGAAATTAATCGTTACCGCTCCACAAATTATTTTACTTATGTTGTGTTTATATGATCTGTAAGTTTCATTGACTCAAAGTGCTTATTTTTGAAAAAATTTGTTTTCAAAGTAAAATTTTTAAAAATTTAAATTTTGAAAAATATGCTTTTTTTAAAATAACTTAAAAATTGTTAGAGATACCAAAAATCTCGAAAAACAAAAAAAGTAAGATTTGCTTTTCTGAATATCATGTATTTTTTGGTTTTTCTGTTAGACAAAAATTGATTAAGATTTGGTGTTTCTAAATTTGCATACATTCGTGATCAGTGACTCGTTCAACCCCTTTTAACTACAGCCCTTTCAATAATAAGGACTTTGAACCGATGAAACTTACAGATCATATAAACAATATATACACGAGTCAAGAAACTTGTGAAGTCGTAACGATTAAATTCATTTAAGATACTAATTAGGGGGTGATTTTCTCGATTTTTTTACCAAAACCAAAAGGGACTAACTTTATTTTGAGCGTAACTTGTTTAATTTTGATGCTAGAAATTTTTTTTATAAAACAAAAATGAAGCTTTTTTTAAACACTTGAGTTGTAAGTTGTAATGAGTTTTCCCCGAAATGTGCTTCATTTTTGGTTATTTCACGTTAAAGTATTCCATTTGGAATTTGACGAATATTAACCTATTTTTCATTAGCTATAACTCTGCTTCTACTAGGTGTAGAGACGTGATATATACACCATTTTTTTAAAATTTTTACAGGCTATATTTTTGCTAAGAATTTTTTTTCGATCAAATTCTTACTATTTGAGTTATTTGCGAGAAACCGTCTAAAATCGTGGTTATTTTGTTGAAAAAAATGAACATATTCACTGCCAAATAACGCGAAAAGTATTGACTTAGTGAAAAAACTCTGTAGAACAAAAGTTACTTAAAATTAGCCAGTTTATCCATTTCCTGACTTTCTTTTGACAAATATTGTTTTACTCCCAAGAGGGGGTGAAAACCACCCCCAGGGCAAAAGCACATATCGGCACAATATCACTTTTTTTTCTTTGACTTGTTAGCTATGTGTATGCCAAATTTCATGTCAATCCAAGCGGTTCTTTAAAATTTAGAGGTTTTGCAATATTTTACCGTTAAAGAACGGACTATTAGTTATTAACAAATAAGGGCCAAAAATGGTAGTTTTTTCATTTAAATCACTACAGGTAAAAATAGGGTAATTAGATGTCTTATTTAGAGTAATCTTATTTTAGTAGATCAGCCAAGGTTTAAAATGGCCCTTTTTGAATTTTAGTCCGATCATTTTTTGCGTCGGAAAATGACAATAGAAGACTAAAATTTTAAAAATAAAAAATGTGCTATATTTTTTGCGAAAATGGCCTTAAGACTTTCATATTGAAATAAAAGTTGAGTCAAACATTCCGTATAACGCACAAAAAATTTTTAAACGATTCGTCAATTAGTTTAAATTTTATTCAATTTGTTTATCGCACAGAGCTTTTTTTCGCAAGTTATTGTTCAGAAAATACTAATGACATAGCAATTCTGTGGAAATCACATGCAAGAAGAATAGTTATGTTTTCAAAGTGTTGAAAAAAATCATTAAAAAGTCGTTTTTATCACTCCGAAAAAAGTTTAGTAAAATAGAGTCATTTTTGGCTTATAAATAATTTGAATAGCTTTGTTAATATTGACTATAGAGTAAATATACTTTAGGATTTAAAAATCTGGTATTTTTACACGAATTTCAGAAAAAAACTTTTTGCCTAGGTTATTTCTTCTCAAAGTTAGCCACTTTTATTATTTAATTCGCAGTTACTTTTATATACATCAAATTCTCCTGTAACAGTGTTAGTTACCATACTACTCCGAAACGGCTTGGCCGATTTTTATGAAATTTTACACGTATATCCTATAGAAGGAGAGAAGGTTTTAATCTATTTTTTATACCCATTAGTTATAAGGGGGGTTGCACCCCTGACATTTTTTTTATTTTTTTTTGAACAAAATTATCTACCTTAATTTTATATGATGTAGAAATAAAAAATACATACAACCCTTAATTTTCACTCTTTTATCACCAACCCCTATTTGTTAACAGCCATCTATATTTATTTACATCTTTAAAATTCTCCTGTCATAGTGTTACTTTCCATACTCCTCCGAGACCGCTTGACCGATTTTTATGTAATTATATATGTATATTTGGTAGGTCTTAGAATCGGTCGTAATCTACTTTTCATATCCCTGAGTGATAAGGGGAGTTCCCCCTAACATTTTGTAATGTTAGGTGGGGATGTGTGTACATAACGTACTCTATAAGACTACGAGTACATACAAATTTAAAAAATTATGATCAAAATCCATCGATAAATCGCAGCATATGTTTGCAGAATCAGTTTCATTTTTTCAGTGCACGGATTTTAATAATTCCTCTCCACCGACCACGAATTAATTCCGTTCGGACGCCATTTTTAAAACATTATTAACCACTCTGTTGTGGTTTCAAAGTTTACTCAAACTTTTACACATAAACTATATATCTTCAACTTCAAAATAGCTCTAGTTAGGTTGCTTAATTGTTATAAACAAAGTAGCCTTCAATTAAATAAAAAAAGTAGCTAACTTTGACCGTAATTAACCTACACTAGGTTCGTTTTCAAGATGCAGTAGAAATAAACAAACCAAGACACTTTAAATGCCACTAGGAGTACAACCGAATCATAATTTACAATGTATATACATTGTAAATCCTAAATCATGATTTCCAAAGTTTATACATTGTAAATTATGATTCGGGAGTGCTCCTAGTAGCATTTAACGTGTCTTGGTTTGTTTATTTCTACTGCATCTTGAAAGCGAACCTAGTGTAGGCGAAAAATTTTTATTTGAAAATTCGTATAAAAATACCAGTTTTTCAAATCCCGTTGTAGTTTTAGCCTACAGTCAATATTAACAATGTTATTCAAATTGTTTATAAGCCAAAAATGACTCTATTTTAGTAAAATGTTTTCCGAGTGATAAAAATGAGTTTTTAATGATTTTTTTTTAAAGACGTTGAAAATATGACTATTTTACTTTCACGCTGTTTTCACAGATTTGATATATCATTATTATTTTCTGAACAATAACATTGCGAAAAAAAAGCTCTTTGCGAAAAACAAATTGAATAAAATTTAAAATAATTGACCAATCGTCCTAAAATTTTTTGTGCAGTGTGTGGACTGTTTGACTCAACTTTTCATGCAATATGAAAGTCTTTAATTTATTTTCGCAAAAGTTATAGCAAATTTTTTATTTTCGAAATTTTAGTTTTATTTTGCAATATCCGAAGTAATAAATAATCGGACCAAAATTCAAAAAGCGCTATTTTAAACCTTGGCTCATCTACTAAAAGAAAAATGTTATAAATAAGATATTTAATTACCATATTTTTACCTGTAGCGATTTAAACGAAAAAACTTCCATTTTTGACCCTTATCTGTTAATACACTCTGGGCCAAAATTAACGGGCCACCTTAAAAATGGGTCATTTTTCATGTCTATATCTCCTAAACCTGTTGTCCGATTTAAGTGATTTTTTTAATATGTTATAGCCTTGTTCCTTGACAATATCGTTATAATAATATTGTTGTTAAAGAGGTACATTTTCATTGTATACCGGGTGTACGAATCAAACTGTGTTTTTTTTTTAAAGTTTGCATCACCCTTTGGAATATTCTAGTATTTTTAGAACACTTAAACTAAAACCTAACTATAGCCTCATACTTTCTCAACATTTTGTTGTTTGATTGATTCTCTTATGTTGGATAATAAAAAAGTTAGGTGCTTTAACAATTAGACATGTTTTTGATCAATACAGGGTGCTTTTAAAAAAATTTGGCAAAGTTTAAGGGGTAATTCTGCATGTAAAAATAATGACAGTTTGCTTTATAAACTTATGTCCGCAAATGCTTCGTTTCCGAGATGGGGGGTCTTGAAATTTTTCTGACAAACTGACGATTTATTTATTACTTTAAAACCAATTGAGACATGCACATGAAATTTGGTGGGTTTTAGTACTTAGTTATTGCACATTTTTTGGCATACAATTAAGCATTTAATATTCACCATTGGCGCGCATAACGGTAATATGATGTCTCATATTACCCGTATGCGCGCCAATGGTGAATATTAAATTCTTAATTGTATATAAAAAAATATGCAATAACTACGTCATAAAACCAACCAAATTTCATTTGCGTATCTCAACCGGTTTTAAAGCAATAAATAAATCATCAGTTTGTCAGAAAAATTTCAACACCCCCTATCTCGGAAACGAAGCATTTGCGGACTAAGTTTATAAAGCAAACTGTCATTATTTTTTCATGCAGAATTACCCCTTAAACTTTTCCAAAAATTTTTAAAAACACCCTCTATTGATAAAAAACATGTCTAGTTGTTAAAGCACCTAACTTTTTTATTATCCAACATAAGAGAATCAATCAAACAACAAAATGTTGAGAAAGTATGAGGCTATAGTTAGGTTTTAGTTTAAGTGTTCTAAAAATACTAGAATATTCCACAGGGTGATGCAAACTTTAAGAAAAAAACACAGTTTGATTCATACACCCGGTATACAATGAAAATGTACCTCTTTAACAACAATATTATTATAACGATATTGTCAAGGAACAAGGCTATAACATATTAAAAAAATCACTTAAATCGGACAACAGGTTTAGGAGATATAAGACATGAAAAATGACCCATTTTTAAGGTGGCCCGTTAATTTTGGCCCAGAGTGTAATTAAATTTCTCGTCCAAACTGTGACGGGCATTTTTGTATTTATAATGTATTAGGTATATAGTACCCAAAAAACCCATTTGCAACCTCGCTGCTTAAGTGTCCCGAACATGGTATATTTTTGCCTTATTTCCCTGGTGTATATAAATACATTCACGATGAAAACTCTCATGAATAACAATCCATAGTATGACTCAACCGATTCGAAGAATGTCACTACTACAACAAAAAAATAAAAATACTCTCATGTTCGCAGAATCCCCCTACAACAACAGCTCACCTATTGCTGTTTCAGAAACCCACGGAGGACGTCACTGACCACAACACAATTCTCTAAAAGGTTATCGGCAACAAGAATGGACATTAACCATTCCGCAAATGATTCAATTTTATTCTTTAGCGCAAGTTGAGTGTATTGGTCAATTTGGAGAGGTTTGTCACCGCTGATCGTACGCATTTTGTAAGAAAAAATTAACTTTGTATTGTTGAGTCGAAAGGTCACGCGTTTAGACGAAGAAATTCTAATGAAATAGCACGAAGTTGATGAGTGTGATTGGTGATTAAATTGTTTAAGTATTTATAGTGACAAATCAAGCTGGATTATTGGAGGAGAGATGGATCTGAGTTTGTAGAACATGCTGTGTTTTAATTGAGAAAATCGGGAGTAGTTTTTCGCGATGGTGCAGTTGGCATTATGGAGTTTGTGGAGGTATGTTATTGTTTTTGTTTCCGTTGTTTTATTGGATAAAATGTGTAGTCGGAATAATTCTATCATTGCCGAAATAACAGTTGAAATGAAATTCGTTTGAATGAAGATACAGATGAGCGTAAAATACTTAGCGAAATCTTGAGCTATAAACGACCAAGGGCAATGACACACAGATATAATTTTAAATTATCATCATCATCATCTGTAACCACTAACAGCCCATGGAGGGCCATGGTAGCCCGTTGGGGTCTTCTTCTTCTTCTTCTTCTTCTTCTTCTTCTTCTTCTTCTTAACTCAGGCGAGACTCGTTAGTCTCTGGCACTTAGTCATAAGACCTTTGTACCAAACCCTTTTTTTCTCCTTAAACTTTAATAAATCCTGTGGCCTCAACGAAGGCCAACAGTTTTCTTATTGGTAGTTTTAGGATCTCTTCTGGTTCAAACCTCATTTGACCAGTGAAGTTCTGCCTTACATCACCTAGCACACTGCAATAGCATAGTATGTGTATGGCAGTTTCTTCTTCCATTTCGCACTTTCTGCACCATGGTTCATTCACCTTACCTAGTTTGTATAGGTGATTTCTTAAACGACAATGTCCAGTCACCAGCCCGTTGGGGTTTCTAGGCTCTAAAGTTTTACATGGTGTGGAGGCCAGCGCCACACATAAACTCATCAAAAGTTTTAACGTTATATCTAAAATAACTACTTCCTAGTTTGTCCTTTTTGTTGAGGAGATCTTTGCGGTGTCATGTATGTTTTGCTTACTTGACTATAGATGACCATGTTTTCCTTTCATTTGCTTGTTTGTCCCATTCTCGTATTCCTCATTCTTTCAAATTATGGTTAGTACCATCAATCCATCGCTTTCTGGGAAAAGACCTCTCTGAAAAGAGACCTCTCGGTCTCCCGTTTAATTGTTTTCTCCTTTCTACGTGTCCCAACCAACTCAGTCGTTTACTTCGTAGTTCTTATATTATATATATGCCATTCCCCATTCTCCTGTATAGGTCCATACATTTTCCTTAAAATTTTTCTTTCCCATTTAAGAAGTTGTTTCCCTTGTTCACTAGTCAAAGTCCATCAGTGGATCATACCAACCCTTTAACCCTTAAACGCCCAACCTTTTTTAGGTTCCATGTACGCCCAAGGATGGGTAAAAAATGTCCACCTCGAAAATAGCTTATATATTTATTGAGAGTTGTTGGAAATGGATTAAACTTAAGAATATTATTCTTAATAAACACAGCATCTTCTAAAATATTAATATAAACAATTTATTACAAACCTTACAACAAAATTACAATGCACATCAAAATTATTAACCTAAAAGTAAAAGCCAGTAATTCAGATTTGTCGATTTTCTCCACATTCTTCCTTTCAGCCTCCTCATTGGCAGTATAATTATGTCAATTATGTAATTATACGTCGATAATTATATGGATTATGTTCCTACCAACAAGAAATTATATAGAAACCTTTAATAACAAGTTTTATCAAGGGTGTACTTTTTATGCCCACCCATAGTTAACTCAAGATATTACTTTTATTTTCAAAAATATCGTTATAACCAAATTAACATTCGATAAAGGGCTGTATTTTTAACAATAAATAATTTTTTAAAAATTTTAAACACATAATAAATATGTTACAAGGGAATACGCATTAGGTGGAAATTTTTTACCCACCCTTAGGCGTTTAAGGGTTAATGAACTAGATGTCGGAACGTTCATTCAAACAGCCTAGACGTGTTGGACACATAATACGAATGTTTTACTACACGATTGCTAAAAAGCTAACCACAGGAACACCTGTAGGAAGAAGAAGTAGAGGCCGACCGCGAATTAGGTGGTTAGATGGTGTTAGCACAAGATGGCAACAAATCAAGGAAATATCTTATTTCTCTGGACCATATTATCTTTTATTGTGTTTTCTTTTAACTTAATTAGATCCAATACTCCTTCTTTGAATGTCATATTCCTTCATTACAACACTTCGATCATCTTCATCTCATCTTTGTCTCGACAATCCTTTGTGAATTCTGGTCTGCTCTAAGATTCGTCGCCATTCTGTTCAGTTTCTGGGGACAGGGTATCCAAAGCAATGTATTTTGAATTCAGTTAATTGGCACAAAAAGATAAATGTATGTAATTTATTTAATTCAAAATACATTTTACTGCTGTCAGAAAACATAAAAAAATGTTTATTTCACAAATAAACAATGCTTTTCCTTTATATTCAATGTTAAAGTTGCCACCCACCTGCCTTTTGGCAGTTTGAACATTGAATTTAAGCGAAAAGCAATGTTTATTTGCCAAATAAACATTTTTTTCTATTTTCTGAGACCAGTAAAATACATTTTGAATTAAATAAATTACATACATTCTTCTTTTTGTGTCAATTAATTTAATTAAAAAAAAATATTTTTGTCAACCTGTTTTACCTGTAATTATTAAAATATTTATATTACTGAATAGAGAATTGAATAAACCTTCAAATAAGCCACACGACCCCTATTCTCATTAAAAAAATCATCGATTAAGTCATTACGCCCAGATGGATGACGTCACGAGTATGATATATATGTAAAAAAAAATCATAATTTAAAAATAAAAATCGACCTGTTTCAGGATTTTTCCTTAAGGGGGCAAATAGGTTTAGAGGTTTCAAAATTTCGAATTTTTGGAACTAGCATGAATCGATAGTATTACTATTCAAGAATGTGTTCTGAAAATTTCAAAGCAACATTCGAAGTCCTTCCCAAGTTATGAGCGCGCTCGCGTAGAGCGCAATCTATGAGATTTTTTTCAAACGCGTTTTTCTCGAAACGACTTTTTTTCGGCTTGCGTGACGTCTAGCTCAAAAAATAATTAACCAATTTTAAAAAACCAAAGTGATTATTGTTCGTTATTAAATTGTCTTCGATATGAACCTCCAATCGGAATAAAAAATGGGTTTTAAGTTCAGTTTTAAGGGCAAATAACTGAAAAAAAAAACGGTGAAAATTGATGTTTTTTTTTCAAACTTGCGTAATTTTTCAAATTTTTGATTTTTTTAGCCGATTTGAGGTTCATATCGAAGAGAAACTTGTAATAAACGTAAAAAATTTTGGATTTTTGATTTTAGGCGGAAATTACGACCTCTACATGTCACGCAAGCGACATGTTCGTGCGGCGAACGTCCACGCGTTATTGCTCTATTTTTAAATATAATAACTTAAAAAAATTTGGACATATACTTTAGAATATGTATAAAATGACTCGGAAAATGATTCCAAAGTTGCAAAAAAAAATTTTTTTGTCTACCTAAAAAAAATTTCAAAAATACATGAAAAATCGGGCTCCTAAACCTATTTCCCCCCGTAAAGGCGCCGCACAGTGGTTCCAAATGCTGAAAACGTGGTCATGAGGCGAAAAAAGGAGTCCTTGTTTAGGGATTTTCATGTTTACAGTTGTTTTCTGATACTATCGTAGAGTCCTAATACGCAGGTGTGAGGATCAGACTGGATGTATTCTGGTTCACAGCTCAGGAACAAGTGAGCCATGTCCGGGGTTATTTTGGTCGGCAGAGAAAGTGAAAAAGAACGCGTATATTGAAAACGCTGTAAAACGTTTTGTAGTTTATCAATTTTATCGCTGTAAAGCAGATTCTTCTTTTTTAAGTATTTTGTAATGTAAGGTGTAACTTAAGTCAACATTTATTAACAACAAATGTCTTAAATTTGTTAATGCATAAATAGTGAAAAAATACTTGAAATATTTAAAATTTTGTAAGATGCATTCAAAAAGTACAAAATTCTGCATAATAATGCGACTAATGTTTATTAATCTTAATATATATAGTAGGGAGATACAGAATCACTTTGGTTTAGCTGCCTATAACTGCCTATGCATTGCTGGCAGTTGTTTGAATAAAAAAGTGGGAAATGACGCATATTACAAGTTTCTTGCGATTGTTGCGTATGTATGGGCAGTTGTACATAAGTAATAGGTTCTGAATATTGTACTTCATAAAGAAAATTTATTGGTAATCAGCAGTTTCAAAAGTCCCTTATAATATAAAATTTTAAACAAAAATGCGACTAAAATAAAATTTTTTAATTTCTTTCGTCCATATTGGATCCGCCATTATGTTTAAAAAAGAAGTAAAGTTATATTTGTAATCAGCGACCTTACCTACCAAATTTGTCAAAAAAATTTCCGTTTTGATTGATATTTTCAATTTCTTTGCGCCATGTTGGATCCGCCATTTTGTTTTTCAGAAAAAATAATGCCAAATTTGTAATCAGCGATGCCAAAAAACCATTAAGAACGAAAGTAATTCCAAATTGTATAAACAATATACGCTTTTAACGGCCGGTTTCACAAGTCGAAGTTAACTTGTGGTTAAGAGATAACCAGAAGTTACCCCGAAATATGTGTTTCACAATATCAGGTCAACGGCGAAGTTGTGGTTAACCGACAGAATTTTTAACCAGAGCTTGGAGTGATGGTTAAGCTCTTAACCAGAGGTTATCCTAACCTAATTTCGTTTTATTGACAGGACAGAGTGTATACACGTAAATTATTAATTACAGATATGAATTTATATGATGTACTTAAATGCGTTTAGCATTTCAGCGGCCAATAATTGTTCGATTTTTAAATGATTTGCTTCCTGGGGTAATTATTAATACATACTATAGTCTCTTGCTTGCTACATGTTTTTATATTAATTTAATTTTAACAATATTGGCGAAAGACCTTAAAACAAATATTATTCTTAAACAAAACTTAAAATGTATAATGTGCATGTAATATACAGTGTGTGTACTTTAGTTGGCCACGTATGGGAAGCATTTTTAATATTAATTTTACGAAAAAAAGATACTTCAAAAAAGTTTTGCATAGTAATTTTTATGGTTCAAAATCTAAGATGCAACCATCATGTATCAAATTTTATTAATCCCATAGGAGGTATGTTAAAATATATGAATTTTTAAGGGCCGGTTGTTCGAACGCTAATCAAAACTGATCATTATCAAATATTTAATTACAATTATATTTGATTAAGCGTACTTCTGACAGATGTCGCATTTTGAGGTTATGTTGACTGATTTATTTTATTATTTTGGTTTTAATTTAAAATAAAACATAATTAAACTCTTTCTGATGTTAATTTCTTGTTTTTACTTACAAATCAATAATAATAATAAGCAATTTTTAATAATTTAAGAGCTGCGGCTATATTTTAATTACTGTTTTACCTACAATCAATAACTGATTAGTGTTTTACATGTATTTTTCATGTCGCGATTTGATTCCCATCAAGAAAATTGATTACAATAAATGATTGATTATAATCAACTTCTTGATTAGCGTTCGAACAACCGGCCCTAAAGCAAGCAAGGTAGCAAGAATCAACATCAAAAATATGATTATGCAAATCAACCACAAGTCTGACTGAATATCCTAACCACACATATACACACATTTATTTTTCCTTAATCTGCAAAATAAACTCCACAACTAAATATAAAATCCTTAAAAAATATATATATATACAACAAATTAATAGTCATAAAGAAATATAACAATTTATTGAATTTATCCTAATAAAAATCAATGGAAACTCATCTGACTGATCAGCTGATTTGATAATTCTTCCATAAAAATGTTATTTCTGGTGATCATTGTCCATAATTTCCTACAACATAAGAAAAATAAAACAAAACTTACGGTCAACTAACCATGATTGAATCTGTGGTTGTGAAACAGCAACTGTCAGTTAGACTGTGGGTAAAGGTTAGTTGACCGCTAGGGTTAACCACAGATTGTGAAACCGGCCGTAAAGGTTCATGATCACGTTTTCGGCATTTGGAACCACTTTGCGCCGGCTTACGAAATAACGAATTTAATCCTTTAATTTGCACCATACTGTATATTTCAGATGGTCACAAGTATTTTTATTTCGTCGTAGAACCAATATTATCATGATTTTTTCCTATTATACCATGTTTATTTAGTAGTCTATTTAAAAGTGTACATTTTTAATACTAGGCAAATACGTACAGATTTATGGGGGATAAAGCATATTTACCGATACCTGTTGCTCATGTTGATAATATTAACTAGATCTGGATGTACCTCGACTTCCGTTATTGTTTACCCCGATAATAACAGCCTCGATTGCATACCCCGTTATCTCGATGATGTCAGCCCTTTGTCCTATTTTTAGACCATTTTTGCAATAATACCATCGACTTTTTTGTTACAGTAATGTAAATAGGCATCGAAATCCTGTATTTACTCGCGGTGTTTGATCGAGGTAAACAAAGAAACTTGATAGAAAGATATACTATTTTTGCAGGTTTATTAGATATTAAATTGTCAGGGAGACGTAGTAAGTCGTTAAACGTCATAGAAAATAAATTGACGTAATTATACGTTGATAAAAAAGATCAAACATGATTAGAAAAGTGGCACTAGACCAATGAACGAAATTTTCGGTGTTAAATTGTATTTCGACTTAAAAAAAATCGGTAAAGTTAGCATATCCATATTTAGGTCAGGGCGCATCTGTAAAAATTTTAGTACATTTGGACGTTGAGAGGTGACTCAAATTTTTTTGCAGAAATTGCTTGAAAATAACTCAAATAATAATACTTGAGTTATCCTCCCTCTCAAAAAGGTCCGGAACATTGTTTAAATAATCAAAATGTCAAAATATGAAGGGAAAATTCGATTTTTTTTATTGGTTTTTTGATTATAACTTTAAAACTATTCATTTCTGAGAAAAGTTGTACTGACATAAAAGTTGCGTAATTAAATTTCCTACAATATAGAATTGGTTAAAAATTTAAAAAATAGTCACCCTTGTTGCAAAATAGCAATAATTGCGAAAAAAATCATACAAAAACAAGTATTCACATTTTACGTTTTTCAACCATTTATGCTACACTTCTCGTCACCTCTCAACGTCTATCTCAACAGATGCGCCCTGGACTAATTATAAGGCGGAACTCAGAGCAAGACTTATATAATTTATTGCTAATTTATTGGTAATGTATTAAAAAGAAAAAATTTATTGCTGTAGACGTTTTCGAGAAACAGTGGATATGTTAACTTTACGGTAAAGCTAGCCAAAAACTCAAAAACTACCCCATCATCCCCGGAAAAATCAGCGCCAAACTCAACCCCGGAAAATCAAGATATCGGCCAAAAACGATGAAACTAGAGGAATGAACCGCAAGGAATTAGTTGCTAATTTATTGCTGAATAACAAAGTGGTAGTTTAGTTTACTTCAGAACTATTAATTGTACAAATAGCATCTTATTAACACGTTCGGTGCCCATCTTGAGCAATCCCCACTTGGCTGGTATTACCACGTACTTAAATCGTTCATTTGGTAACACAGTACATGGACACCGAACGTATTTTAATAAACGTACATAGTTCCTATAGATCAGTAATGAAGCTCAATATATTATGCAACAGAAATCTATGCTACTTATGCTCTATACTCTATGTTATCTACAGTGACTGAGGCAAGTACGTATTGCAACATATGCATTGTCAGGTCTAGGAGCTTTGCCATCTTTTAGTTGTGATATTGCTCTTTCCACTTCATCTGATGTGATTGCTAAGTGGTCATAACATTATGTAGGATGGAGGTTGTTCGGATGTAGTATCATCAAAGAGTTCCTGTGTCCTGTATGTATTTTGTCCATGCAGATTTCTGTCTGTGATGATATTCCCCTGTTGGTCTTGCAATTTGCTAGTTATGTTAGATTTCTGACGACCAACTGTTTGTTTGCCTGCTTTGGTGTATGGTGCAGCTTACGTTGTATTATCTACTTTAAGAGATTGGTGCTTCGTAGTCTCCATAGCTGATTATTTTAAGTTGTTTTCTCCCATGTCCATTAATTTGACCCTGTCAAATGTCTTTTTAAGGCATTTCTTAAAATTCTCCTGTCACAGTGACAGTTGTCATACTCCTCCGATACGTCTAAAGGTGGGAAACTATGTAATGTAATGTTAATTTATACGTTTATATCGATAATTTCCTCCTCTACTATATTCTTCTCTTTTTACTCCACAATGTATTATGTTTTCCATCTTTTGCGTCTTTTTGCCGGTTATTAGCGCGCTCATCACTGTATAAACAGTGTAAAAGTGATATGTATTCAAATAACCGCAGAAAATCGGTTGTATACTTTTGACAGCTCAAAAACCGTCGGTTCCAATTGAGTAATGATTGGTGCAACGTATTGTAAAATAAATAATAGTGTTTTACTGACCTTCACCAAAACCATTAAATTCATAGAAACAGTACTTATTGCATATTGCCATGAGCAAGACCAAATGCAATACTAAGAAATGTGCTGGCAAATGCACTAGTATGCACGCCAAAAGAGAAGAAAGAAGAAGAAGAAACGGCAGTTGTCAATTTTTTTAAGATACCAACATAAACAAAACAATGATGTACTTAATTATTATCGCTGTCCAACAAAATTCCTGAATTGCAATAAATTTAAGATAAACGACAACGAGGGAATGTGACGTACATCGATTTTTAATCTGTGTCTACCGTATATGCTATTACTTATTGTTTTTGCTCTTTTACCAGTCGATTGTACATAAATTCGTTAATTTATTATATTTTGAGTGGAATTGAAGACTGTCCACTCCCTCTATTATAAATAGACTGTTGGGAAGTTAATTTGATGATAGTAGTAGGTTACAAAATTAGAAAAATAGAAATATCATTGAAAATATATAAGTTATTACGATTTGGTCTGCTTCGAGATATTAACTATTTCTTTGCTTATATTGTATAGGGAAGAATGTAAGGTGCGTATGCACTTACAACGGTAGGAAATGAGAGAAGTATATTTAAAACGACACAACAATATTAGTTGACTGAAATACCTTGTCCAAAATTTATATAGTGTCAGGAATCGGAGAGAAGAGGCTAACATTGTTACCAAATTTATTGTTTTTTAATGTTGTTCTGAAGTTTCCTTGTGGCATTTTTGTAATAAACTATTCTAAACGTTTCAATGCCCAAATCGGATGTCGTTGTCAAAATACAAAATATTACTGTATTACTCAGTAATATTACTGTATTACCCAGTAATATTTTGTATTTTGACAACGACATCCGATTTGGGCATTGAAACGTTTAGAATAGTTTATTACATCCGATTTTTTGTTTTTATTTGACCTGTCATCTTTTTTAGCATTTTCAAAAATGTACCAATACAATCAAATTTGGCTAATTATCAAGCTCCTACTATCAAGGTATCTTCTTTTGCAGATTAGGGGCAATGGACAGCTTGCATGTGAGTTCTCAACAAACAGGAAGTAAAACGTCCAGTCGTAGCGCCTCCCCTTGCAGGCCCAGAGAGCAACAACAACAGCAACAACAACTACAACAACAACACCAACCGTACCATCCTCATCACACGAAAACTCTGAGTCACGGATCAGTGGATAGTTCGAAGGTGAGTCATTCAAAAATACACTTATTAGGTATATCCTTTTATGGTTATTATCTTAACATCCATACACAGTGGACCAAAAATCTGGAAACGCCTAATTGTCTCTTAAACGGATGGTCCGAATTGTACAAAAACAATGTTGTCAGATTTACCATTTTTCTGATTTTTATCATTAGTCACTTTGGTTTTTTTTTGTATATTGTACCTTTGAAATTTCCACTTCAACACCAGTTCAACCGTATACAATACCTTTGATTTTATGTAGTCAGAAACATCTTAATACGATAAAACCAAAGCCTAGAAACGCCTAATCGTCTCGATATTTTTTTTATTCAAACTATGTACAACTACATTTGAACATAAATATATGGTCTAAGAACTAGCAATGTTTTCGAGAAACTATTTTAAGACAGCTGATGTTTTCACATATTGTCCCCTATGCTTCCTCGAACACCGTACCGGCCATCTGGCTGCTGATACAGGTTGCGTTCATTACTGCGCAGCACACCTGTTGTACAGGTAAATACAAAATCAGGGTGATTGATGAGTGTGATAAAGCTTAGTAGATCACCCGTGTTGAGCTGCCCCCCACCCCACTTGCAAAAATTAAAAAACAAATAGCCCTGATTTATGAGCTCTCATATTCCGCAAAAAATTTTGAGCTCGTTCCACTGAGCAGGAATTTAATATTTTAGTGGGGCTGACTCAGCCTCCCTCCCCCCCCCCCCCACTTCTTAAAAATAGGAATATTGATCGATTTTTGCGGCAGAATTACGAGCTATTATTTATGAGCTCTTGAAGTGATATAGTTTCGATTTTTGAGCTCATCCCCTTCACCCCCAAACAACCCTTTAATTGATTTAACTTAAGAGAAAAATGCTGAGAAAACTTAAAATATATCGTATTGCGGACATAATTCCTATAGCGTATATATTCTAAGAATAAACTATTAAATCACGTGCATTTCGATTATTAAGCTACAACCCCTTCGCAAGAAAACTACCCCACCTTCCCCGCTTAAGAGAGAGTTGTTCTTAAAATGCATTAAATTAATTATTTGGCGACTACATATCATTTAATAATTTATGAGCTCCCAAATTACGCGCATTTAGATCAGTAAATTGCAATTCTTTTTGTATAGTGCAGTCACTGAAGGTAAAAATCTACGATTACCTTCAATTTCGGTGAACCTTCATCGATTTTCACGAAAATTGATCAGTGGTTAGTGAATACCTCAAGAAAGAAAGGTGACATGGTGCCACCTTGCGCCTTTACCCTCAGGGTGGATTCCGCCCCTTCTCGGGGGTGAAAATTATTTTATAAAAAATAACTGTACAAATCAATAAAAGGACAAATTATAAGCAATATTTGTTATACAAAGTTATTAAAATAAGTCAATGCTTTTTAAGTTATTAAAGATCAAAGATTTTAATTATTCGTGAAAAAAATGCATGTTTTGAAGCGGTTTTTCGTAAATCACTGAAAAACTGTGAGTTTTACAAAAAAGTTAATAGTAGTTTAATTCGTATAGCTTATATTCTAAGAATAAACTCTGAAATCACGCACATCTCGACTATTAAGCTACAACCCCTTCGCAAGATAACCATCCCATATTCCCGGCTTAAGAGAGAGTTGTACTTAAAATAATTTAAATGAATTATTTGGCGACTACATCTCGTTTAATAATTTATGAGCTCGCAAAATATACGCATCTTAATTATTGAATTGCAATTTTCTTTCTATAGTGCAGTCACTGAAGGTAAAAATCAACTATGACCTTCGATTTCGGTAAATCTCCATTCATTTTCACGAAAATTGGTGAGCGGATAGAAGATACCTCAAGAAACAAAATTAACAATAACAACTTGCGGTTTTAGCCTGGGGTATATGTCACCCCTTCTCGAGGGTTAAAATTACTTTATTAAAAATAACCCCACAAATAGAGAGAGGGACAAATTCTAAGCAAAATTTGTTATATAATGTTATTAAAACAAATCAATACTTTTTGAATTATTACAGATCAAATATTTTAATTTTTGTGAAAAAAAATGCATGCTTTAAAGTGATTTTTCATAAATAACTCAAAAACTGTAAGTTTTTACAAAAAAGTTTTTATCACTAAAATTGAAGCTAATAAAAAATATAATAAATTGCCTACTTAAAAATAATGTTAATTTAAAGTAAGTTATAGGTAATTAAATGTATATTTTTTCTGCCACTATTCAAATCTAAGGATTCAAGCTTAAATAACGGGAAAGAGATGCATTTTATGTAACATTTACTAAATACTTGTCAAAGTACTTAGAAATACCTATCAAATGAGCTCCAGAAAGAGTTGATAGCATCAAAATTTATACTCCAAAATTTTTTTCCAAAAAAATGAATTTTTTTTGAATAACTCTGTTAATTTTTATGATATCAGGCACATTCAACTATTTGAAATGTAATTTCAAGAGCTATAAAACTCTATTACATTTAATCTTTCAAATACTTTATTTTTTTAGGATAATAGTAAACGGCTCCTGTTACATTGTTCTCGTAGTAAAATTTAGGCTTAAAGGTTTCTATCTTCGTTATTTTGATTCATACAGAAATCAAAAGACAAGTAAAATCTTCTAATAAAAAAACTCAAATTTCGTTATCTATCATTTTTTACGTGTATCGAGTATTGTTGGAGTTATTATCAAAAGCAAATGATTTACGAGAATTTGAAAAATTTTGATTTTTGTTAAATCATATTTAAAATAATTCTACTTTATTAGCAAAGATTTTACTTGTCTTTTGATTTCTGTATGAATCAAAATGACGAAGATAGAAACGTTTAAGCCTAAATTTTACTACGAGAACAATGTAACAGGAGCCCTTTACTATTATCCTAAAAAAATAAAGTATTTGAAAGATTAAATGTAATATAATTTTATAGCTCTTGAAATTACCTTTCAAATAGTTGGATGTGCCTGATATCACAAAAATTAACAAGAGTTATTAAAAGAAAATCATTTTTTTGCAAACATTTTTGGAGTATAAATTTTGATGCTATCAACTTTTTCTGGAGCTCATTTGATAGGTATTTCTAAGTACTTTGACAAGTATTTAGTAAGTGTTACATAAAATGCATCTCTTTCCCGCTATTTAAGCTTGAATCCTTAGATTTGTATAGTCGCAAAAAAATATACATTTAATTACCTATAACTTACTTTAAATTAACATTATTTTTAAGTAAGCAATTTATTATATTTTTTATTAGCTTCAATTTTAGTGATGAAAACTTTTTTGTAAAAACTTACAGTTTTTGAGTTATTTATGAAAAATCCCTTTATAGCCTAATAAAATAAAAAAAAGTCAAAATGTAAATTCGTACAGGTTAAAACAAATTTTATATCAAAGTTTAGGTGGGTACAAAAGATATTTTCAAGACAGTATCCAAATCATACAAGGGGATCATTGTTTAAATAATTAAAAAGGGGTCATTTTTGCAAAAAAAATATACTTTTTTAACTGCTGAGGTAACTCACTTAATAATGAAGGTCTATGGGATTCTTTTCTGCAAAGTTGAAGGATAAATATTTCACATAAGACTTAGTATATTAAATTTGACCCCCTATTTATTTAAATAATTGTATATAAAACTTTAAAAACAAATTTGCAAAAAATTATTTTTAGCGTTTTAGATAAGCACTATAAAATATCTTGTTTTACAGATTAAGTTGCGCTATGTTACCAGTATTAAGTAAAAAAAAATTGGTCGGAAAATATTTAATATTTTTTGAGAAATTGAATTTGTTTTTTAAATGTTACTATATTTTCAATTGCAAAAACGCGGTTGTTCCCAAAGAAATATTCACCTGCATAAAATCTCATTATTTTTATTTTTATGTATGTTTTCGATAAATGTATTGTTAAATTCAAATTTTAGTTAAACTCCCCCCTACAATGGCATTTGAAAATTATTCAAATTTGTTTATAATTTGTTTTTTTAGTAACGTCGCGGGGATTAAGTATTTTGAAATCCCGTTTCGATAATTGGGTTCCTGGGAATTTTTTATTAATTAACAAAATTTTTTTGTCGTTTTTTCTTCTTCTTTTTTTCCTTGTAGTTATACTACGGGCCCTTTTAGGGCTAAATTTTATTAAGAATATTGAATCTCTAAGTTGTAGATTGTAGACCTAATAATATTAAGATTTAACTAAAATATCTTAAATAAAATGTGGCTACTTACTGAGTTACAGGGTGTTTTATTTAAAAATTTAAAAATTATTGTTGCCAAGTACTTTAAAACTATTTGACGTATCCTTATCATACTTGGCAGAAAGTGTGGCTATTATACACCCTACTAAATTGTGATTAATAAACGTTTCTAGCTAGTTCCAGAGGCGTACGACAGGGGATAGTGAATGATTGACCCTTCCCAAATTCTACGCCACTGAGTGAATTACTATTTTAGCGAAATTTTTCGATTCTCCAATACTTTGTATGTAAGTAGCTGTATTGGTATCGATAAAGTCATCAGTTTGAGAGATATTGGAAGTTTAAAATGAATGAATGAATGAATCAAAATAACTATGCCGTTTCATTTTTAACATCCAATATCTCGAAAACTAATGACTTAAGCGTTACCAGTAAAGAGTATATTATTTACTTATAAAGTATTGGAGAATCGAAAAATTTCGCTAAAATAGTAATTCACTCAGTGGCGTAGAATTTGGGAAGGGTTAACCATTAACTATCCCTTGTCGTACGCCTCTGGTAGTAGCTAGAAACTTTTATTTATCACAATTTAGTAGACTGTATAGTACCCACACTTTCTGCCAAGTATGATAAGGATACGTCAAATAGTTTGAAAGTACTTGGTAAAAATAATTTTTAAATTTTTAAATAAAACACCCTGTAACTCAGTAAGTAGTCACATTTTATTTAAGTGATTTTAGACCAATCTTAATATTTTTAGGTATAGAATCTACAACTTAGAGATTCGACATTTTTAATGAAACTTAGCCCTAAAAGGGCCCATAGTAATATAACTCCAAGAAAAAAAAAAGAGGAAAAAAAGACAAAAATATTTGTTAATTAGTGAAAAATTACCAGAAACCCAATTATCGAAACAGCATTTCAAAATATTTAATACCCGCGACGTTATTAAAAAAACAAATTATAAACAAATTTGAATAATTTTCAAGTGCCACTTTAGGGGGAAGTTTAATTGAAATTTGAATGTACCAATACATTTATCGAAAATATACAGAAAAATAAAAATAATAAGATTTAATACAGGTGAATATTTCTTTGGCAACAACCGCGTTTTTGCGATTGAAAATAGAGTAACATTTGATAAACAAATTCCATGTCTTAAAAAATATTAAATATTTTTGGACCAATTTTTTTTTGATTAATACTGATAACATAGCGCAACTTCTCCTGTAAAATAAGATATTTTATAGTGCTTATTTAAAACGCTAAAAATATTTTTTTGCAAATTTGTTTTTAAAGTTTTATGTATAATTATTTAAATAAATAGGGGGTCAAATTTAATTTAGTAAGTCTTATGTGACAGATTTACCCTTCAAATTTGCAGAAAATATTACTATAGACCTTCATTAGTAATTGAATGACCTCAGCAGTTGAAAAAGTAATTTTTTTGCAAAAATGACCCCTTTTTAATTATTTAAACAATGATCCCCTTGTATGATTTGGATACTTTTTTGAAAATATCTTTTGTACCCACCTAAACTTTGATATAAAATTTGTTTCAACCTGTACGAATTTACATTTTGATTTACATGTAGTATAATTTTATTTTACTAGACTATTAAAGCATGCATTTTCTTTCACAAAAATTAAAATATTTGATCTTTAATAACTCAAAAAGTATTGATTTATTTTAATAACATTAAATAACAAATTTTGCTTAGAATTTGTCCCGCTCTTTATTTGTAGGGTTATTTTTAATAAAGTAATTTTAATCCCCGAGAAGGGGTGACATATACCCCAGGCTAAAACCGCAAGTTGTTATTGTTAATTTTGTTTCTTGAGGTATTCTCTATCCGCTCACCAATTTTCGTGAAAATGAATGGAGATTTACCGAAATCGAAGGTCATATTTGATTTTTACCTTGTGACTGCACTATAGAAAGAAAATTGCAATTCAATAATTGAGATGCGTATATTTTGCGAGCTCATAAATTATTAAACGATATGTAGTTGCCAAATAATTCATTTAAATTATTTTAAGTACAACTCTCTCTTAAGCCGGGAATATGGGATGGTTATCTTGCGAAGGGGTTGTAGCTTAATAGTCGAGATGTGCGTGATTTCAGAGTTTATTCTTAGAATATAAGCTATACGAATTAAACTACTAATAACTTTTTTGTAAAAACTTAGTTTTTCAGTGATTTACGAAAAACTGCTTCAAAACATGCATTTTTTTCACGAATAATTAAAATCTTTGATCTTTAATAACTTAAAAAGCATTGACTTATTTTAATAACTTTATAAAACAAATGTTGCTTATAATTTGCCCTTTTATTGATTTGTACAGTTATTTTTTATAAAATAATTTTCACCCCCGAGAAGGGGCGGTATCCACCCTCAGGGTAAAGGCGCAAGGTGACACCATGTCACCCTTGTTTCTTGAGGTATCCTCTAACCACTGACCAATTTTCGTGAAAATCGATGAAGGTTCACCGAAATTGAAGATAATCGTTGATTTTTACCTTCAGTGACTGCACTATACAAAATAAATTGCAATTTACTGATCTAAATGCGCGTAATTTGGGAGCTCCTAAATTATTAAATGATATGTAGTCGCCAAATAATTAATTTAATTCATTTTAAGTACAACTCTCTCTTAAGCCGGGAAGATGGGGTAGTTTTCTTGCGAAGGGGTTGTAGCTCAATAATCGAAAAGCACGTGATCCAATAGTTTATTCTTAGAATATATAAGCTATAGGAATTATGTCCGCAATACGATATATTTTAAGTTTTCTCAGCATTTTTCTCTTAAGTTAAATCAATTAAATGGTAGTTTGGGGGTGAAGAGGATGAGCTCAAAAATAGCTCGTAATTCTGCCACAAAAATCGATTCAATATTCCTATTTTTAGCCGCCCCCCCACTAAAATATTAAATTCCTGCTCAGTGGAACGAGCTCAAAATTTTTGATTTGCGGCATATGAGAGCTCATAAATAGCTCATAAATCAGGGCTATTTGTTTTTTAATTTTTGCAAGTGGGGGGGGGGGCAGCTCAACGCGGGTTGTAGATCCGCTATAGTAATAGATAGCAATAAAAGTTAATAACAAAACTTGTAGCCAATTTTGAGCTTCACATTACCGAATTAGTTAGAATGTTACAGGGTGTTCGATATCATGGTGGCAGACCAAACTTATGTTTTTTTTAAATGGAACACCCTATATTTTATTTTATATTCGAAATTCTGTTAACTTCTCCATAACAAAAATATAAAGGTTTGTTATGTTATACAGGGTACATATTTACAAAGTTATAACCAATGTTCTACGAAAATCGTAATAAATTCAGCTCCCTGTATAAATAAAAATAAGCACAACAGTAATGGTTTATTAGTGATATATTTTTTTGTTAATTGTCAAATTTTATAAAAATGGTTGATATTGCTAATTTTCTTTATATCGAATAAAGGATGAGTCAAAACTGAATGTTGATAGTAACATATTCCTTTTCAGATAAACAGAACTGTAATTTAGTCCAGACAAATTAATATATTTTTTGCCAACAAAAATGAGATTTTTCAACCAAATAATGTTTCAAGTATGATATGCAAAATAATTTTTATTTGGGTTCTTTTAATGAGCTTGCTTTTTTTGTCATTAAAGTAGAAAACACTTTAAATTTCACTTATTAAATCATTATCGTCCAGTTATCGTCTTAATTATTTTAACTGTACTAATACCCGATGACTAATTCTGAATGATTAATGGGTTGTTAAAACATTTTATCTGTAGCGGCTTCTGGAATGTCTTAAAAATATCGAATTTCATTGATAAAATGCGCATATACCACCGATCTTCGCTTCGATCATACCGTCGCCTTATGGATAGAAGAATGGTTTGGAAAAGTATCGTCGAACAAGTTGGCTACTTCATATAAGCTCTTTTTCTATCGTCGTAGCCCCTAATCATTAAAACAGTAATTCACCCGTTTTCATTAAAAACCGTGTTTATTGTAGAGCTTTTAAAAACACATAAAACAACTGTCAGCTTTAGTTATTAAAAGGATTTATTTTACAAAATGTTTCTCCTAAAAAGCCACATTTCAAAAGCTTCCAGATTTCTCATTTAGTCAACATTAACACTCCAAGCTTCGTCACTATAAAGAAGAAGAGTCGATATATCATTTTATCATCCGATATCGGATTTGCAGATCGAGTCTTTGGTTACTCAGAAATTTCTTGATCATCAAAAAGGCTGCTCTTAATTGCTCTATTCTCGATCGAATTTCTGATTTCGGATTTAGATCTTCAGTACCTAATGAAGACTCCTAAGTATTTTATTTTGTCCACTTGTTCAATATCTCCATGACATTCCATGAGAATGTTATGTCTAACTTTGACGAAAGCTTTCTCGTAGTCTATAAATGCGACGAAAAGACCTTTTTGTTGGTCTCGACATTTTTGGACAAGAGTTGTGCTTCTACTATTTCGAAGCCATTACGAAAGCCAAACTGTCTCATTACTCATATCCTCTTCACACTATCTGAATATTCTTGCATGTATAACCTTTAGGTTTTCAATAATTGCGACATTAATGCTTGGTTGCACCAGCAAATCTTAAGCTCCAGCTTATAGATATGTTGAAAAAGTATGTATTCGTTACAAAGCACTCGTTACTTAACGAATGCCGAAAGTAACGATTACTATACAGAGAGGCAAATCGTTACTTTGATTACATTGATTACTCTGATTACTTCGTACTAATCGTATCAGAGCGAGTAACGACTATTGTATCTACTTTGATTACTTCGTACCAATCGTATCAGAGCGAGTAACGACTATTGTATCTACAACCAGTACACTGATTACTTTCTACCAATCATATCCCAGCGAGTAACGGACGGGACCGGTATTTTATGAGTGTTATCGAATATCGTTATCGGTATGAAGCGTTTTAAGGGTGTGAGGGTGAGGACTGAGAAATACGATTCTCGATATGATTACAGGTACTCAAATACAAAAGTAACAAAGATAATCATAGTAATCAAATCATTTTTATCCCTTAAACAGATCGGTGAAGGTCGTTGTTATATGGGAATACCTATACAAAATACCTACCTACTGAGAAATACGATTCTCGATATGATTACCGGTAGTCAAATACAAAAGTAACAAAAGTAATCATAGTAATCAAAGTAACGAATATTGTAAAGTGTAAATGATTACTTTATACAAAAGTAACGATTTGTAGCGAATACTTGAAAGTAACTATAATCAACATCACTACCAGCTTAGCCCAGCCCAGCTTATAGATAGAGCCGCCTTTACGTATCACCATAATTTTCGATTCTTATCTAAACAATCCACGTGGCAATCCATTGTGGCAAGCTGAAGATTGATCTAAGACTCAATACTCAATGGTGCAATGCGTATGTTCCGTAAGACGAGTTTAAAGCACGTCTTAAGCGTCGTTTAAACACAACGATAAGTCACAGCAACTAGTTGTGATGACAAGTTGAAACGCTGTTTAGACGCTGCGATTCAATGCGATACCACCTTCAACCCAACCCCAACTTTGATAAGTTGTGCGATGCACCGTTTACACACAATGATAAGTTGCAACAACTCGATTGACCTTGATAAGTTGTTTGATTTATCGCTGTGTTTAAACGACCCTTTAAGGGATAAACACAGCGATAAATCAAACAACTTATCAAGGTCAATCGAGTTGTTGCAACTTATCATTGTGTGTAAACGGTGCATCGCACAACTTATCAAAGTTGGAGTTGGGTTGAAGGTGGTATCGCATTGAATCGCAGCGTCTAAACAGAGTTTCAACTTGTCATCACAACTAGTTGCTGTGACTTATCGTTGTGTTTAAACGACGCTTTAGGCTTAAGGCAACCAGGCATTAACTGATTAATCTATAGTCACTACAGACGACCAATAACTACACAGAAGTCCCTCGTATATAAAACAGTTATCCTCGCCGATTTTCTTTTGATTGCGGTACGTTTTTCCGCCCATTGTAGTTTCTGACCCCCGCCCCGTCTCCGTACCGTCCCCTAATTAGGAATTGTCGTGCTCAATCTAGCGCAAACAATGTTGGCTCGCATTCGAGATTCTGTGGTTTCGTGGAGGATTTCCAACGGTTAATCGATTCAGTCGTCATAATAAGATTTTCCTGACCCCGGTCAAGGAGCACATGGAAATGAGACGCTTAGAACTTGTTGCTGCAGCGTCTCGCATGCAGGGCCGTTGTTTTCGTTTAATTAAGCTATAAATAACAAAGCGGTCTTCCGTTTTACCGTCAAAGACAAGAGACCTGAGGAGCGGTTAATGTTTTTCTAAAGACACCGATGTTGTTCCTTGTTTCTCGTTAGTTCTAGGTGTAGATAAATTATGTTCTATATGAGAGAGGATGCATGCGTATATAAAAAAAGGATTCTGGATACAAATAATATGAGAGCTCTTACCTGAAAATTTCGAAAATCAAAAAATTGCTATAACTTTTGCGAAAATGAACTTAAGACTTTGTATTGCATGAAAAGTAGAGTCAAATAGTTCATATAATACACAAAC
Source organism: Diabrotica virgifera virgifera (assembly GCF_917563875.1). NCBI lineage: Eukaryota > Metazoa > Arthropoda > Insecta > Coleoptera > Chrysomelidae > Diabrotica > Diabrotica virgifera. Next base: position 197,385,620 of record NC_065450.1, on the reverse strand, counting down.
AATTATTTCAAGACGATTCGTCAATTAGTTTAAATTTTATTCAATTGGTTTATCCCAAATAAGTTTGCATTTTTTGCAGTGTTATTGCTCAGAAAATAATAATGATACAGCAATTCTGTGGAAACCTTTAAAAAATCAATAGAAAGTAATTTTTACCATTCCGAAAACATTTTACTAAAGTAGAATCATTCTGGTCCTATCATTTGTTGCTTCGGAAATTGTAAAGTAAGACTAAAATTTCGAAAATCAAAAAATTGCTATAACTTTTACGAAAATTAACTTACGACTTTGTATGGCATGAAAAGTAGAGTCAAATGTTCATATAATACACAAAAAATTTCAAGACGATTCGTCAATTAGTTTAATTTTTTTCAATTTTGTTTATCAAAAAGAGCTTTTTTGCAATGTTATTGCTCAGAAAATAATAATGATACAGCAATTCTATGGAAACCATTTGAAAGAAGAATAAAATTAACTATTTATAATGGGAAATAAGCCACAATTTTACCAAAAAAAGATTTTATTAACGTTTCGAAGCCCAAATCGGGTTTCGTTGTCAAAATATAAAATACTACTATTTTGTATTTTGTATTTTGACAACGAAACCCGATTTGGGCTTCGAAACGTTAATAAAATATTTTTTGGTAAAATTGTGGCTTATTTCCCATTATAAATAGTTGATTATAAAAATGCCACAAGGAAATAGCTTCAGAACAACAAGAATAAAATTAATAGAAAGTCATTTTTACCATTCCGAAAACATTTTACTAAAGTAGAATCATTTTTGGCTTATAAATAATTTGAATAACTTTGTTAATATTGAATGTAGACTAAATCTACTTTGGGATTTGAAAAGCTGGTATTTTACACGAATTTTCAAAAAAAAACTTTTCGCCTAGGTTAATTACGGTCAAAGTTAACCACTCTTTTTTATTTAATTCACAGTTACTTCTATATACATAAAATTCTCCTGATAACAGTGTTGGTTACCATACTCCTCCGAAACGGCTTAATCGATTTTTATGAAATTTTACACTTATATTGTAACTTTCTAATCTTAATCATATTCATGATTCCCAAGACTTGGAATTCAAATCTTGAATTTCAAGTCTTGGGAATAGGGACCAACCCCAATTTTTAATAGCCATCTACATATACAGGGTGTCCCCGAAAATAGTGCGTTCCTTAAAGGTATAGGTAGAAGGCACAATGTAGAGCAAAAAAATCTTTAACATTTTTTTTCTAAATTCAGCCGTTTGACCAATAAAAACGAAAATACATTTTGACATGCAAACTGAAGTCTGGCAACAACGTGTAATTCAAAGACAGTCACAATAGTAGGTTTGTAGGTCAGTAGTTGTATCTGGTAGGTAAAATAATGTAAATATCAACCAAACCTTCTGCAGGGGTCTAGTGTTTACATTGTTTTCACCCTGTCCGTGGTCTTCCCCTCACATCAAACAAACCAAGAATTTGGTTTGTTTGATGTTATTGACATTTAATATTTGGCATAATTGGTTATCTAGTTTTATTATGTACCAAAAGAACGGGTATTTCTTATTTCTTAAAAAGTAGGTATTTTGGGTATTAAACAAATATTATATCCATTGTTGTTCTGAAGCTATTTCCTTGTGGCATTTTTATAATTAAGTATTTTCTATGGAAAATACTCCACAATTTTACTAAAAAATGAATTTATTAACGTTTCGAAGCCCAAATCGGGTTTCGTTGTCAAAATACAAAATACTATTAAAATAAACAAAAATGTTGTTGCTAAGTAAAAAAATTCTTCTAATAATTTATTTAATCTGACTTATTTATATTGGCAATTCAGACGTATATTATACATTTTAAAGTAGAAGACTTTAAAATGATATCGCCAATATTTATGAGTTGCGTTCCTAGGACGACTTTACTAAAAGATAGTTCATTCGATTACATGAAATCAATCCCAACTCAAGAATATCCGTTGCAAAAAAATCATAGCATGTGATCTGTCTTTAAAAAGACAACTAAATGCAACGATGACAGTAAAATTCTTGCGTTAGAGATTCCATAGTAAATCACGAGGGAAAACCAGGAAAAAAACCTCGTGATACTATCCCGACATCGTAAGTATTTGGTCTTACATTTAATTTACCTTCAAAAAACTAATACCAAATTCTGTAATACTAAGTAATATTCTGTAATAATAAGTAATACTAAGTAATACTAAAATATAAAATTTGTACTAACTCGATATGTTTTTGACTTACTAATCGTGGTATTTTCTTTCTATTGACTTCCTCTTTCAGTATGGGTAACCACATCCTACTGCATTCTACCGAGGAATTTGCGACACAATTGGTTTCATTTAGCATAATTAGAGCCGATTCTTTGATTTTTCTCTTAGAAATGTATATAGAGTTCAGTGGAGAGATTCAAGTATAGTCCTGAAAGAATCAGATAGTAAAAAGAAAAAAATCAAAGAAGCGGCTCTAATTATGCTAAATGAAACCAATTGTGTCGCAAATTCCTCGGTAGAATGCAGTAGGATGTAGTTACCCATACTGAAAGAGGAAGTCAATAGAAAGAAAATACCACGATTAGTAAGTCAATAACATATCGAGTTAGTAAAAATTTTATATTTTAGTATTACTTATTGTATATCTATGTATTATTAATATTATTTATAATTTAAACATATTAAAGTCAGAATTTGGTATTAGTTTTTTGAAGGTAAATTAAATGTAAGACCAAATACTTACGATGTCGGGATAGTATCACGAGGTTTTTTCTTGGGTTTCCCTCGTGATTTACTATGGAATCTCTAACGCAAGAATTTTACTGTCATCGTTGCATTTAGTTGTCTTTTTAAAGACAGATCACATGCTATGATTTTTTTGCAACGGATATTCTTGAGTTGGGATTGATTTCATGTAATCGAATGAACTCTTTTAGTAAAGTCGTCCCAGGAACGCAACTCGTAAATATTGGCGATATCATTTTAAAGTCTTCTACTTTAAAATGTATAATATAGGTACGTCTGAATTGCCAATATAAATGAGTCAGATTAAATAAATTATTAGAAGAATTTTTTTACTTAGCAACAACATTTTTGTTTATTTTAATAGTATTTTGTATTCTGACAACGAAACCTGATTTGGGCTTCGAAACGTTAAAAAATTCATTTTTTAGTAAAATTGTGGCTTATTTCCCATAGAAAATACTTAATTATATCCATTACTTTGTAAAGGATACAGAATGGGTAAAGTGTGCAATATTTTATGAATTACCCAAAACACTAAATGGAGAGGCCTATAAATTTATTGTAAAATGTTTTGCCGGTACTTCTTGAAGTGCCTTTGCAAACACGACGTGAAATGTGGTTTCGTCACGACGGAGCCCCAGAGTTGTGAAAAATCTTCTGGATACCACGTTTAAAATTATTCTATATTTCAATAGATTTCAGAAAAACATTACGTAGGTACAAATAATTTGTCCTATGTGCATTTACATTTTAGGAATTAAACCATAGTTACTTAAGTAAAAGTTATAATTTATGTAAAATTTCGAGCCCTAATTATAAAACCTTAATTAATTCGGATAATAGCAAAAATGCCACATTATTAAAGCAAGAAATAATTATTTTGCAGGTAAGTACCTACCGATGTCAACAACCCCAAAAATCACACCTCAAATAGTAAATAAACAAGGGGTTCTATTAAGGGTCGTTTAAACACAGCGATAAATCAAACAACTTATCAAGGTCCATCGAGTTGTTGCAACTTATCATTGTGTGTAAACGGTGCATCGCACAACTTATCAAAGTTGGAGTTGGGTTGAAGGTGGTATCGCATTGAATCGCAGCGTCTAAACAGCGTTTCAACTTGTCATCACAACTAGTTGCTGTGACTTATCGTTGTGTTTAAACGACGCTTTAGGTTAAATTTTCAACAGTCACAACAAGTTCTTCTACGCCACGTTGCCATGTCATTTAAATTCATGAAAATAAAGGATCACTTATATGGAGAACAATGTAATTTTTTTCTTGGAAACGGTTAACTTTAGAAAAAAATGTTATATGACTTTTTTGTTCTAAATTCTGTATTATATCCACACCTGAAAGGAACGCACTATTTTCGGGGACACCTTGTATATTTACATATATAAAATTCTCCTGTCACAGTGTTAGTTGCGATACTCCTCCGAGGCGACTTGACCGATTTTTATGAAATTATGTAATATATGTATTGTTATGATCTGCTTTCTATTACTTTTATATTAATTATTATTTATTTAAACTAAAAGGGAGGTTCCCTAGGTTGGCTGTATACCATATAGTTAAAAAACTCTAACAAGAAGTAAAACCACTTCTATGTAAATTGGTATATTTATTAAAACTTAAAAATCCCAATGGATTGAATAAAAATGTCCAATTCAGAACGTTTTCAGACCTATCGGTCCATCATCAGTGAATGTGCATACTTGCTAAATAGCCCCAGAACCAAACAATGGTTGAATTTAAAATTCAATTTACATTATTTAAACTTTCACTTTATAGTCAATATTTCACTTATTCACTTTATAGTCAAAGTTGGCCTAAGATGGTTGATTGAGGTTTTGGTAGGGTTTCACCATGTTCCCATAGGCAATATCCTGTAACATCGGCGTTTAGCCTGTTTAATATTATTTTTAAATAATGTAAATTGAATTTTAAATTCAACCATTGTTTGGTTCTGGGGCTATTTAGCAAGTATGCACATTCACTGATGATGCACCGATAGGTCTGAAAACGTTCTGAATTGGACATTTTTATTCAATCCATTGGGATTTTTAAGTTTTAATAAATATACCAATTTACATAGAAGTGGTTTTACTTCTTGTTAGAGTTTTTTATTATTTATTTGATCAATTATTTAATTAACGCAAATCATACATAAAAATATTAAGAAAAAATCTCAGGGTGCCTTTTGTCAAAAAAATTTAATTAAATTCTCTTAGGTTATACTTATCCTTTCTCGTGGTTTCAGTATCTCTTAGTTGATCCTTATCGGGATAAAATAGGAAAAGGAAATAAATAGAAAAATCATAAATAAACACATACAAATACCTTTATTATCAAAAGCAATGCTCTATAAATTTATCAATTAAATCCTGTGGGCATAACTGTCCAAAAGAAACTTTTACCATATAAATTAATCTAATTCAAACAAATATTTATCGCTTTGTTCTTGATACCCTTAATAAAAAACAAGCTAAACAAACAAATTTGGTATTCGCAAATTACTTATACTTCCTATTAAATTTTTCAAATGTTGGAATCTTAAATGCATATGCTTTTACGTAAAAAATTTAACTTCTGATTATAAAGAAAATCTATCACATAGTTTATTGACTGACCCTTTTGATTCACACACAATGATGTCTCCTCTTGACCCAAACAGCTCCTCCTTGTTGATTATGTTAGGCTACCAATCAAAGCCCTCTCCGTTCTCAGCAAACAATCCAGCAGGATACCAGCAACTATTTCTCCAAAACACAAGCCAGGCCTCTTTTTGCCAGTACTCGTTCAATAAACTCCAAAACTCTCTCCTCTCTTTTTCTCAACAATAATCTCCTGAGACCCAAGTATCTTTTTTACTTGGTGTCACAAATAATTTTAATAACGATAATTCTTGTAACTTACTCTCTTGGACTTTACAGAATCAAAGAGGTATTTCTTCTCGATTTGATTTGTCTCTTGTTCCACTTTTCAGCTACTCTCACTATCAAAACACAACCACTAGTACTTGCTTCTGAACTACTCACGAAAACTTTTGACTGCTCCTCTCGGCTGCCGGTAACACAATAATCCCTCTTTCCAAAACTATCTGAAAATTCAACCTTCTCTCCTTCCCATTCCAAATTGCCAAACCAATCAGAGACATTTCTTCTTCCCCACTCTTTTTTTCATTAAAAAAAACCACTCATACTTTCAAAAATATTCGTACCATCATAATAATTACTTTCGGGAAATTCTACAAAATTTACTCGGGGTTAAACAAAAAGAGATTAAAATTCCAAACTTTCTTTACCTTAATTCTCTAAGAACTAATTACCTATGGCTTCTACCTTTCCCGTAATAAACAATCGGTTTAAAATAATAATCCTAAATAACTTTCACTTCACTTTTATTTACAAATGTCTTTAAGTCTTCATGGAAAAATTCATTAAGGAGAAACCACCTTGCGTGAAAGCTAACTTCTAATAAATATTTACAAATCAATATACAGGGTGTATCAAATTTATCTGCCCGCGTTATTTAAAAAAAAATAAAATTTTTATTCTATATTTGATTGATAACTTGAAACACAATATATGTATATTCGGTAGGTCTGAGAATTGGTCGTAATCTATTTCTCATATCCCTGAGTGATAAGTTGGGTTCCCTCCTAACGTTTTGTAATGTTAGGTGGGGATATTTTTGCCTTATTTCCGTGGAGTAAAAAACAATAAGCCGTTATTTGTGGTATATGAATTTAATTCATAAACAGTATGTACAGAATATAAACAGGCCAACTGATATCCGTTAACCAGGCCCACCGATCGACCCAGATTGATATTAGCACTCGGATGATCCTCTCTCTGTAGCTCTCGTTAATTGCACCCACCGCGAGGGCAGCGAACTAGTCACACGAGAAATAGTTTAATCGTTTGATCCCTTTGCATTGTTCTTCTTATCTGGCCTGGCGGCGATTCTGTGTGTCGAAGGAAAACAGAAGCAAAGTTCAAGTTCGTGGCGTGGTACGAAATTGCGTGGCGACTCAATGTCGGCAAATCATACATAAAAATATTAAGAAAAAATCTCAGGGTGCCTTTTGTCAAAAAAATTTAATTAAATTCTCTTAGGTTATACTTATCCTTTCTCGTGGTTTCAGTATCTCTTAGTTAAAATCATACATAAAAATATTAAGAAAAAATCTCAGGGTGCCTTTTGTCAAAAAAATTTAATTAAATTCTCTTAGGTTATACTTATCCTTTCTCGTGGTTTCAGTATCTCTTAGTTGATCCTTATCGGGATAAAATAGGAAAAGGAAATAAATAGAAAAATCATAAATAAACACATACAAATACCTTTATTATCAAAAGCAATGCTCTATAAATTTATCAATTAAATCCTGTGGGCATAACTGTCCAAAAGAAACTTTTACCATATAAATTAATCTAATTCAAACAAATATTTATCGCTTTGTTCTTGATACCCTTAATAAAAAACAAGCTAAACAAACAAATTTGGTATTCGCAAATTACTTATACTTCCTATTAAATTTTTCAAATGTCGGAATCTTAAATGCATATGCTTTTACGTAAAAAATTTAACTTCTGATTATAAAGAAAATCTATCACATAGTTTATTGACTGACCCTTTTGATTCACACACAATGATGTCTCCTCTTGACCCAAACAGCTCCTCCTTGTTGATTATGTTAGGCTACCAATCAAAGCCCTCTCCGTTCTCAGCAAACAATCCAGCAGGATACCAGCAACTATTTCTCCAAAACACAAGCCAGGCCTCTTTTTGCCAGTACTCGTTCAATAAACTCCAAAACTCTCTCCTCTCTTTCTCTCAACAATAATCTCCTGAGACCCAAGTATCTTTTTTACTTGGTGTCACAAATAATTTTAATAACGATAATTCTTGTAACTTACTCTCTTGGACTTTACAGAATCAAAGAGGTATTTCTTCTCGATTTGATTTGTCTCTTGTTCCACTTTTCAGCTACTCTCACTATCAAAACACAACCACTAGTACTTGCTTCTGAACTACTCACGAAAACTTTTGACTGCTCCTCTCGGCTGCCGGTAACACAATAATCCCTCTTTCCAAAACTATCTGAAAATTCAACCTTCTCTCCTTCCCATTCCAAATTGCCAAACCAATCAGAGACATTTCTTCTTCCCCACTCTTTTTTTTCATTAAAAAAAAACCACTCATACTTTAAAAAATATTCGTACCATCATAATAATTACTTTCGGGAAATTCTACAAAATTTACTCGGGGTTAAACAAAAAGAGATTAAAATTCCAAACTTTCTTTACCTTAATTCTCTAAGAACTAATTACCTATGGCTTCTACCTTTTCCGTAATAAACAATCGGTTTAAAATAATAATCCTAAATAACTTTCACTTCACTTTTATTTACAAATGTCTTTAAGTCTTCATGGAAAAATTCATTAAGGAGAAACCACCTTGCGTGAAAGCTAACTTCTAATAAATATTTACAAATCAATATACAGGGTGTATCAAATTTATGTGCCCGCGTTATTTAAAAAAAATAAAATTTTTATTCTATCTTTGATTGATAAATTGAAACACAATAGTATGTATATTCGGTAGGTCTGAGAATCGGTCGTAATCTATTTCTCATATCCCTGAGTGATAAGTTGGGTTCCGTCCTAACGTTTTGTAATGTTAGGTGGGGATATTTTTGCCTTATTTCTGTAAAGTAAAAAACAATAAGCCGTTATTTGTGGTATATGAATTTAATTCATAAACAGTATGTACAGAATATAAACAGGCCAACTGATATCCGTTAACCAGGCCCACCGATCGACCCAGATTGATATTAGCACTCGGATGATCCTCTCTCTGTAGCTCTCGTTAATTGCACCCACCGCGAGGGCAGCGAACTAGTCACACGAGAAATAGTTTAATCGTTTGATCCCTTTGCATTGTTCTTCTTATCTGGCCTGGCGGCGATTCTGTGTGTCGAAGGAAAACAGAAGCAAAGTTCAAGTTCGTGGCGTGGTACGAAATTGCGTGGCGACTCAATGTCGGCTATATCAGAGAAGAAAACGTTCGGATTTTATCATAATATTCTTAAAGACATCGTAAATAACTCATTTGAAATTTTTAGGCTAAAATAATCATTTGATGATACAGGGTGTAACAAAAAGACAGGTCATAAATTAAATCACGTATTCTGGGACCAAAAAAGTTCGACTGAACCTACTTACCTTAGTACAAATGTGCACATAAAAAAAGTTACAGTCCTTTAAAGTTACAAAATGAAAATTGATTTTTTTCACTATATCGATAACTATTAGAGATTTTTTATTGACAATGAACACGTGGTATTTTTATGGCACGAAATGTTAAAAAAAATAAAAGTGAAATTTGTGCACTTCATAAAGATTTTATGGTTCCCTTAAAACCCCATAAATATTTGTGTACTTTCCAATTAAATTATTATTGTGGTACCATTAGTTAACTACAATGTTTTTAAAACTTTTTTGCGTCTTAAAGAAAAAGATCTTCTGTGTAAAAGGTATATTAGTTTGAAAACCCCAATAAAGGGCTACATTAAAATACAGAACGTTTTCGCTCTAAAGAGAGCATCATCACCACGAGCATATGGGTGGTTGAGTTGATTTCTCTGTCTTACAAAGAGAAATCAACTCAACCACCCACATGCTCGTGGTAGTCATATGGTGCCTTGAGGTATACCTTTAATTTCACCCATCGCCAGGGTTTAATAAATAATATGTCAATGTAAGACCTTTGGTCGGCATTTTAATGGTTTTAACCCATGTATTTTTGGTGGCTTAGCATGTAGAGCTTGCTTAGAACACTGATGATGCTCTCTTTAGAGCGAAAACGTAGAAAATGTAGCCCTTTATTGGGGTTTTCAAACTAATATATCTTTTGCACAGAAGATCTTTTTCTTCAATTTTTGTAATTAATGGTATACAGCCAGTTACAGGAAAATTTTTCCTTGTGGATTTTTGCCTCTTAGTACTTTTTCGATAAGCCAGTTTTTATCGAGATATTTTGAACGTTTGTAAAACCCAACACATATTTTAAAATAATTAAGTAAGATTATAGAATATTATTTTGATTATTTTTTAATGATTTTAATTTCCTATCGTGTATGTAGTAAGATTTTTCATCACGTGTTTAATTCTATCCAATCAGATTAATACTATACTGGGAATAATCTGCTTAATACACTCCTGGCCAAAAAAACTGGGACACCTTAAAAATGGGTAATTTTTGAGGACTCGAATCTCCGAAACCTGTTGTCCGATTTTGGTTATTTTTTCAATATGTTATAGCAGCGTTTCCCAACCGGTGGGTCGGGACCCACTAGTGGGTCGCGGGCGGATTTCAGGTGGGTCGCGGCGCAGCTCTTACAGTAGCTGAATAACGTACATGTATATCATTATGAGTAAGGGATGGGTCGCGAATATGAAAAAACATCAGAAGGTGGGTCGCCAGACATAAAAGGTTGGGAATCACTGTGTTATAGCCTTATTCTCTAAGAATATGGATGTCGTAATAGAGTTGCTGAACAGGTAAATGTCATTGTATACCGGGTGTAACAATAATACTGTGTTTTTTCCTGAAAGTTCGTAACACTCTGTAGAATATTCTAGCTTTTAAAAAATATTGAAATTAAAACTAAATTGTAGCCTTAGCCTTTCTTAACATTCTGTTTTTTGACTCACTTATGTTGGATAATGAAAAAGTTAGGTACTTTGACAACCAGCCAGGTTCTTCATCAATACAGGGTGTTTCTAAATAAGTGCAACAAACTTTAAGGGATACTTCTGTATGAAAAAGTAATGACCGTTTGATTTATAAATACATGTGTCTGCAAATGCTTCGTTCCGAAATACAGGATGTTGAATTTTTTCTTACACACTGACGATTTAGTTATTGCTCTAAAACCGGTTGAGATATACAAATGAAATTTGGTGAGTTTTAAGAGGCAGTTATTGAGCATTTTTTGACATACAATTATGTGTTTTATATTCACCATTGGCGTGCATACGGGTCATATTACCCGGTCATATTACCTGTATGCACGCCAATGGTGAATACAACATTTTTATTAGTATGTCAAAACATGTAAAATAACTACCTCTTAAAACCTTCCAAATATCATTTGCATATCTCAACCGGTTTTAGAGCAATAAGTAAATCGTCAGTTTGTAAGAAAAAATTCAACATCCCGTACCTCGGAAACGAAGCATTTGGGGACATATGTTTATAAAGCAAACTGTCATTATTTTTTCATGCAGAATTAACCCTTTAAAGTTTGTTGCACTTATTTAGAAACACCCTGTATTGATGAAGAACATGGCTAGTTGTCCAAGTACCTAACTTTTTCATTATCCAACATAAGTGAACGAGTCAAAATGCAGAATGTTAAGAAAGGCTAAGGCTATAGTTTAGCTTTAATTTCAATATTTTTTAAATGCTAGAATATTCCACAGGGTGTTACGAACTTTCAGGAAAAAACACAGTATTATTGTTACACCACACCCGGTATACAATGGCATTTACCTGTTCAGCAACACTATTACTACATCGATATTCTCAGAGAATAAGGCTATAACATATTGAAAAAATCACCAAAATCGGACAACAGGTTTAGCAGACTCGAGAAATAAAAAATGATCCATTTTTAAGGTGTCCCATTTTTTTGGCCAGGAGTGTATTATTATACTGAGGATCAATTTTAAGTATTTTGTTTCGGTGCAATTACAAGTTTTCTAGTTTTGACAACTGTCAAATTTAAGAAAATTAATCAAAATAAACTTATATGGGCCATTCCACGAACATACGCCTGTTTTGGATTATTTCGACAACGAATATTTTACTGTGCAACATAAGAAGTACGAAAGTAAATGGCGCTAATAATTATTCCAATAAACAACAATGTAATTTGCAATTTACTTTCGTTCTTCTTATTTTGCACAGTAAAATATTTGTTGTCGAAGTAATCCAAAACAGGCGTATGTTCGTGGAATAGGGTATAGCTCTGCATCTAATGTCAAATTATCACAAAAGAAAGATTATTTAGAAATTAGAACTTTTGTAAAAAATTAGAAAAAACAGTAACTATTCCGAACTTTCCCCATACATGGGGCAAGTTCGTAAACAGCTATTTAAAACTCAATTAAATTTATCTTCATATGCTGTGGGACAAAATCGGAATTACTAATCCGTCATTTACGAAATGCTTTTTGCCAGATTAAAATAAGTTGCTTAGTTTAAAAATTCTTACATTTAAATAGAAAGAATGTTTTTTTGCATGGCATTGATGGCCTGCCCGAATTTCTATCAATGCTCCTTTAATCGTTTCTGCTGATTACGCTCTTCGGTTCGTTTTTCTAACATAATATCTAACCATTTTGGATCTAAAAAAGGTTATAAATAAATAATTTGAGCAAGAAACCATAAAAAGTACAAAAAAAAACCTTTAAAATTGACTGGAAAAAGCACAAGTCCGGTCTTACCCCGCTACATGCTCCGAACTTGCCCCGTGCACTAATATTTGCGTAGTAAGACCAGAGTAGTGCTTTTTACAGTAAATTTCAAATAATCGACAGGAATTATTTCTTTAACGTAAACTTTAAGCAATGTTCTTAATACTTATCAACAATAAATGCACAAGATACCAAATTTGCTGTAAAATACCGGCACTTTCTTCAACAGCTCTAGGTTAGATGAATGTTTACTACTCATGTACTTACATTTTATAAATGGCAAAATAGTGGTAGAATTACGTCTGAGTGAGAAACATCTATGTCAATCAGTTCATACTAATCTAGTAGAGATTTCTACTTCTTAACTTGTACAATTAAATGTATCTTATGATATATTTAGAGCTAATACGAACTTGCCCCGTTTACGATCTTACCCCACTCCACCTTAATTAATGTAATAATTATTACATGGTAAAAAAATCACTTAAATCGGACAAAAGGTTTAGGAAATTCGAGAATCAAAAATGACCAAATTTTTAAGTGGATCGATTTTTTTGCACCTGAGTGTATTTTTAGTCCCAGAATATGTGATTTAATTTATGACCTGCCTTTTTGTTACACCCTGTATAATAATTAAAATGGGCTGAAGTAAAGAATTTTTATTTTATTTATTTATTAATGGATTAACCCCAATAACAGTAAAATGCAATAAAGAAAAGGTAGGTTTAAATCATAAATCTAGACAGAAATAATAAACTTATGAATGTAGGTACAACTAAACATAGAACAGTAAACCTAAAAACATTAACAGGCATTTAAGTAAAATATAATACATACATACAATTATCCAATACAAATTTCACCTTTGGCTAATTGGCTATGCCAAGGCCATAAAGGAAGAAAAAAATGTCACCTTAGAAGTTGAAATCAATGAAATAAGTTGTACCAATCCTGTTGACCTTTTGGGTAAAACTGATATAATAACACCCAAATTAACATTTAAATGAAGACTATTTCTACTATTCCAATTGTATAAACGATCAAGATCAGCTTGTACGGACAATTGATCTCTAAGTCATCAATAACCATCCAGAACTTTAAATCATCAGCAAACATTAAGCACTGCCTACTCAAAAAACAGCTCACAATATGATTAACGCATAATATGTTGAAGAAATAGGTGATATATTTCCTCCCTGAGCAAAGATTGAGGTGACCATTATTGACTCAGAAAGATTACCAGCAATAACTCTTTTACTACGAGCTGACAACGTCAATGATATTTTAGTACAGAATATTTAGATTCGTGATACTTTCCATTCATGAAATATATCGTTATCAGGCTCATAAACAAATATATATTTGATTTAATTTTTTATTAAAGAAAAAAGTATAAAACAGTAGTAGGCAGGTGAACTGTAATCAGTATTTTTTGGGAAATTAGATAAGGTTTATCTTGAAACACAAATCTGATTTAACTTTATTATTATTCACTTTATCTATCACATTATTGGTGTATTAAAATTACTGCAACATTTGAGACAAGAACATTTTGAATGGTTCTTAAGTTCTTCACGTTGGTTGATGATATTACGTTGGATATTTTCAACTATAACGAACTTAGAATAAACAACACATGTTTTGTACACAAGACCAACATAAATATTGGTAGCGCCCAAAATCCCGACAGCCAAAATCCCGACGGTCAAAACACCGACGACCGACACGCCAGAATCCCGACACGCCAGAATCCCGACAGGCCAGAATCCCGACAGGCCAAAATCCCGACATGCAACAATCCTCGCATAAGCAAAAAATCCCGACCACTACATTTTGAATATTTATTGTTTTTCTTTTCAAATGCAATACCAAATCATATTAGATTAATCAATATCATTATAGAGTATTTAAATTGAAAAATTAATTACTTACTACGGGTACTAATTACGTACGGATACTAATTATTATGTATTTTAAAAGAAAAATCATTAAACACTTTCAATCACTTAAAATCATTAAACCTTCTTTTAAAAATGATTTTTATATTATAAAAATCATATTTTATAATATAAAAGCTATACTTACTGTTATGGACAAACTTCTGATAGAATGGACTGTAATAATATTATATTAAAAACTTCTTGTATTCAGCTAAAAAATTAATTACAAATTGTTAAAAAATGTGATTTTATATTATGACAATCAATCTAATAATTTTTAATGACAATCTGACAAATATATGTTGTGTATTTTTGATGCTTGTTTTTTCCCGTCATTGAGCAAGGGCGGAACTGTCTATCCAATAATAAATAATACTTTTCGTCCATACTCCCCGCCTTGAACAGCTCCAAGACCGTTCAAACACAAATCACCTAAGTTAATGAGGAACACTAGAAACAAGTCTCAGCTAATGGTAATGGACAAATTTTAGTTATTCCTCGTTTATAAAGTCCATGAGCGGTTTTAACAGTTACCACTCGAATTTCACCATCATCACCAGGGTGAACAGACACTATTCTTCCTAACTGCCACTGACAAGTGGGCAAATTGTCAGATTTTAAGAGCACTAAAGATCCGACTTGAATGGTGGAAGTACTACTTCTCCATTTATGACGTTGTTGGAGATCATTCAGGTAAATCTTTGACCATTGCTTCCAAAAGTCTTGCAACAATTTCTGAATCAGTTGGAATCTGGACAATTGGTTTATTTTTATCTCTCCTTGAAACGTATGATCAGGGACAGCGGTCATCGGTCTTCCGATTAAAAAATGTGAGGGAGTTAAAGGAGTGTAATCGTTAGGATCAGATGATAGAGCATATAAAGGACGTGAATTCAAAGTGCCTTCAATCTGAATTAAAAATGTACAGAATTCTTCATAAGTTAGAAGGGTTTGACCAATAATACGAGATAAATGATATTTTACCCCTTTTATATTACTTTCCCATAATCCCCCGAAATTTGGAGTACTAGGAGGAATGAAATGCCATATAATATTCTGAGCTGCGCAAGAGGTGACAATTTCATCCTCTGATTTTCTAATGAAATCATACAAAATTTTTAGTTCATTTTTGGCACCTACAAAACTTGTACCGTTATCTGAATACAGATGCCCGGGTTTACCGCGTCTAAAAACAAATCTTCTAAGGCCTGCCATGAAAGCTTCAGATGTCAAAGAACTAATTAATTCTAAATGTACTGCTTTCGTGGCGAAGCAAATAAATAAACATATGTACGCTTTATACGTTTTACATCCGCGACCTTTTCTATCCTTTAATGTAACTGGCCCTGCGTAATCTAATCCAGTTATGAAAAAGGTTGTGATATATTAACACGATGTTCTGGCAAATTAGCCATAATCGTAGAACCAGGTTTGGGTTTAAACCGATAGCATCTAATGCAATTCCTTACAACTGTTTTAGCTAGGGACATTCCCGCAATTATCCAAAATTTTTGACGAACTGTCGCTAACAAGAGTTGTGGACCTGCATGTTGAAGTTGCACATGCTCATGTCTCAATATTAGTTTGCTTAAAACATGAATCTTATCTAATAGTAAGGGATGTTTCCCATCATAATTCCTAGAAGATTTTCTAAGACGTCCTCCTACTCTCAATAATCCAGTTTCATCTAGAAAAGGCGTTAAAGGTAATAATCTACTCTTTGACGAAAGGTCTTTACCGTTATTTAATAATGAAATTTCTTCAACAAAACTTTCTGTCTGAGCTAATCTAACAAGAAAAACCTCTGAATCAGTAAATTCGATTGCTGAAATCGGGCCATACCTTCTACTATTAGACTTTGACTTTGAATTATTAACAAATCTTCTACAATAAGCCATAATTCTAATTAATTTGTTCAGATTCGAGTATTTATAAAAAAGTGAATTAAAATCATTTTTTATAGAAACTAATGCCTTAGATTTCTTTCTCATTTCAGGAAGGTTTGATATATCAAGTAAATCATAGAACTTAGTTTTATCAAAATCTGTTGATAAAAATTGAGGGCCATTAAACCAGAGCTTACAGTGAGCTAATTGGTCTGGCAAAATTCCTCTACTACCAATATCTGCAGGATTCTCAGACGAGCTAACATAATTCCAATTTTCAATTGTAGTACATCTTTGAATTTCTGCAACACGGTTTCCAACAAAAACTTGAAGGTTTGCTGGGTCATTATTGAGCCAATGCAAAACAATTTGTGAATCACACCAATAATATGGAGTGTACTGAAAAGTAACAGAATCTGAAACAGATTTCATAAGTTGGACCAATAATAAGCTACCACACAATTCTAATCGAGGAATAGTCAATATTTTGACTGGGGCGACCTTAGTCTTAGCACATAACAAATGAACATTTATAGAACCTTGTGAATCAATGCATCGAGTATAAATTGTTGCACAATATGCGTATTGTGAAGCATCACTAAATCCATGTAATTCTATTATTTTAGGTTTATTACTCAGAACGCACCGTGGAATTCTTAAATCATTCATCTTAAAGTGACATAACTTAGACTGGAACTTTTTCCATTTATCACACAAATCAGAGGGGACTTCGGAATCCCAATCAAGTTTTAACGACCAAAGAGATTGAATCATAATTTTTACTAGGATTATACAACAACTGGCTAAACCTAAAGGATCATAAATTTTTGCGATTGCAGAAAGCATTGTGCTTCGTTATTTTTGATAAAAGATCAGGGTTTTCAACATGAAAACTGAAAATATCTAACTTACTAGACCATTGAATACCAAGAGTTTTAATACACTCGTGATCTCCTAAATTAAGTACTTTTAAAGGATCGGAATAATCTTTAAAGTGATCTAATACCAATTGGCTGTTTGAAGACCATTTCCTTAAATTAAAACAAGCTGACTTCAATATTTTGACCACTTCATCACATCTTTTAATAGCTTCAGCCTCACTTGAAAATCCAGTAATGAGATCGTCAACATAAAAATCTCTCAGAATAATTTCACTTGCTTCAGGAAACTTGATTTTATTATCAAATGACAATTGCTGGATACACCTAATGGCTAGATATGGCGCACTGGCCGTGCCATATGTTACGGTTTTTAAATTATAAATTGAAATTGGCTGAGAAGGACTATTCCTCCAGACAATTGTTTGCATTCTTCTGTCATCGGGATGAACAAGTATCATCCTATACATTTTGCTGATGTCGGAAACAACAACAACTGCATGTTGTCTAAATCTAATCAAAATACTCAAAATATTATTTTGAATTGCTGGTCCTGAATATTGGATATCATTCAATGACTTCCCATTAGTCGATGGGGCAGAACCATTAAAAACAACACGGAGTTTGGTTGTCAGGCTTTCATTTTTGATAACACCATGATGTGGTAAAAAATAATTAGGTTCTGTGGTGCCTTCCGCATCTAAATTATAATCAATTGACATGTGATCTATATCTAAATATTCTTTCATGAAATTTAAATAACCATTTTTAAGTTCGGGACATTTCTTAAATCTATCCTCTAAATACAATAATCTTTTAACAGCTAATTGTTTAGAATCGCCTAGGACAGAAGGATGTTCCTTCCAGGGAATTTTAACAATAAATTGACCAGTTTCTGATCGAGAAAATGAATTTTTAAAATGATTTTCAACATAAACATCATCCTTTGAATAAGAAATATGAGACTTTGGCTCTTCAACAGACCAAAATTTCTCTAATTGTAAATCATCACTACTAAATATTTGTGAAAAATGACATCTAATATGATTTTTTGTTGGATATGGAACTTTACCAACCACAATATAACCAAAAACAGTATTTTGGAGGGAGGGTAAATTCTTTCCAAGATCTATGCGACCATCTAACATTATATCCCAAAACAAACTAGCATCAAGTAACATATCTACCTTACTGCTTACATTAAATGAATCATCTGCCAAAGTTATATTAGGGGGTATTGAGAAATTTGAGACATTAAAAGTATAAGTTGGCAAATTCTCAGTAATCTGTTGCACCACTATGCAATGTAAATTTGACTTAAAATTGTTTAATATAGAACCAATTTTTAATTGACATTTTTTATTTAAAGATGAAACGGAATTATTAATTCCTGAAACACAAATATTTGCTCTATTTGTGTCTAAATCGAGTTTACTTAGAAAATCCTCTGTAATAAAACATGATTGGCTCCCTGAATCTAGGATTACTCGTGCGATATGAGTATTTCCGTATCTATCATATACTCTAACTTTAGCAGTACTCAACAGTACATAATCATTATTTGAACAATTATTTTTTAAAACAATCTCATTTCTATTAACATTATTTTCTGAAGTATTAGTTGACAACTTAACTTTATTTGGTTCATTCTCGGAATCATTGTTCGGGTTGAAATTATTTGAACTGTTGTCTTTAACATGAATATCAGATGGTTTATTTTCATGTAAAAGAGAACTGTGTTTGGCTTTACATATCTTACAACCGAACGATTTACATTGTTTGTAGGAATGTCCGGTACATAAACAATTTCGGCATAAATTTAATTGTTTTATTTTATCCCATCTTTGGGTTACTGAAAGTTTAAGAAATTCTTCACATAGGTAAATCAAATGATTTTGTTTACAAAAATTACAACTTCTGCTTTTACTAGTTAGCAGAGATCTAGAGCGTTTATCTTGGTAATTAGATTTATAATCCGGTTTTGTCACATTGCTTAACTCTATAGTTTCCAAAAAATCAGCACGATTCTTCAAGAATTCAAGAAATTCGTTTAAACTTGGCAAATAATTATCTATTTTTCTTTTTTCCCATTCCCTAGAACTAAATTTATCCAATTTACCACTTACCAAATACACCATAATAGCATCCCAATGTTCAGTCGGTAGTTGAAGTGATTTTAAAGCGAATAAATGCTTTTTAACTGAATCTATCATGCTTCTAAGACCTAATGCAGATTCTTTATTTAAATTTTCAATCTCAAAAAGAGCTTTTAAATGATTGTTTACTAACATCCGAGAGTTGTCAAATCTGTTGCATAGAGTCTGCCATGCAGAAATGTAATTTTGTGCAGAAAAATCTAAACTTTGTATAATTTTCAATGCATCACCTTTTAAACTCGCACGTAAATAATGATATTTTTGAATATCTGCCAATACTTTATTATTATGAATTAACCCTTCAAAAGTATCTTTAAACTCAATCCACTTCAAATAGTCCCCATGAAAGACAGGTAACTGAATAGGAGGTAATTTGACACCTTCTAATCCACTATATTCATGGCTTATGTCTAACCTTTTCGACTGTGAACTGGATAAATCGGAACATTTTCTTTTTAACATCGTTCTTGCTCTAGACAAAGTTTTTGAAAATATAGTATCTAATCGTTGTCTTTTCGCATACTCTTGTTGAATATCTTGATCCTGACAATTTAATTCAATTGACATTTGGATTTCATCAAATTCAGTAAACAAACTTTCAGTTCTTTCTGTATTCAATTCTATCTGCGAAAAATGGTCTTCGCTTAAATCATTAATCGCGATATTTGTCATCGACTCTATAAATTTAATAAAATTGTTTAATCTTTGTTCAATTATATCTCTTTTGCGATATAATTGACGAAAATCAGAAGCTTTCATAGGCATTTTTAGCTTTATATTAATCAAAATACGTAGCAAATAATATTATTTAATTGTACGAACTCAAAAATCAACGTTAAGCAATCAAGTAATAAAAGTCAAATCTAAATCTGTCTTTTATCTAATAATCAAACTTAGCCGAATATTGGCTATGGTCCTATAATCATTTATATTTAAATAAATCCAATAATAATAGCAATATCTACTAATAATAATCAGAAATCGTATAGCATTCCACAAACTAATACTCCAAATCAACTCAAATACATATTTGCATACACACAAAGGTGTACAAATCAATCTAATAAGTAATTATTTTTTAGCTAAATAAAATTATAGGTTATAAATCAACTATTCAATGCGCAAAATCAAAAATTTTTAATTGAACCCCAAAATCCTCAAAAATCTAATAATTTATTGGCACTTTGTTGAAAGGAAATAAATATGAAGGATAAACAAAGAACAATCAAGATAATAAATGGAAAAACCTCACATTTAATTCAATCGGCAGAGCGGATCCAATCTGGCTGAATCATAAATTCTTCAAAAACCAATAATCTTCATATCCATCTGGATCTATTAGACCATTGTCTCAATCATCGGGTTCGATCGGACACAATTTTATGCTTCTCGGGCTCGAAGGTACCAAATGTTATGGACAAACTTCTGATAGAATGGACTGTAATAATATTATATTAAAAACTTCTTGTATTCAGCTAAAAAATTAATTACAAATTGTTAAAAAATGTGATTTTATATTATGACAATCAATCTAATAATTTTTAATGACAATCTGACAAATATATGTTGTGTATTTTTGATGCTTGTTTTTTCCCGTCATTGAGCAAGGGCGGAACTGTCTATCCAATAATAAATAATACTTTTCGTCCACTTACTGAAATGGAAGGTTTTACTGTTAATATCTGTATATGGTTACTGATAATATCTATTATGAAAGTAAACTTGAATTCAGGATTTGATTATACATTATTGGACTATATAATATATTGTCAAAAAAAATAATTTAATTCATATACCCATGTTAGAAATTTTATTTAGAAAATTAGTTCATACTAAATGGTAAATACTTTTGTTTAGTAAAAAAAAAATAAAAAACAGATGGTCATAAACAAAAAAACCACAAATAAATGTAATTATATGTTAAAAAGGAACTTATCAAACCTGTCGGGATTCTGGCGTGTCGGGATTTTGGCCTGTCGGGATTCTGGCGTGTCGGTATTTTGGCCGTCGGGATTTTGGCTGTCGGGATTTTGGCTGTCGGGATTTTGGGGAAGACCCCATAAATATACATTCAATAACATCTATGGCAAAGATCTATGATAGATTATGTTATAATCAACAAAGATATATCTACATCCATCAAAAATAATCGACGTAAGATGCCACAATTCAGCATCATATGTAGGGAGCTACCATAGCCTATACTAAATTTACATTCAAGATGCAGTAGAAATAAACAAGCCAAGACACGTTAAATTCTACTAGGAGCACTCCCGAATCATAATTTACAATGTATTATTGTGTATCATTTTATCAATCAAAGATAGAATAAAAACTTTATTTTTTTTAATATAACGCGGGCACATAAATTTGATACACCCTGTATATTGATTTGTAACTATGTATTTATTATAAGTTAGTTTTTAAGCACTGGATTTATCCTTAATGATTTTTTCCCTGAAGAATTAAAGACATTAGTAAATAAAGTGATGTGAATAGACAAATTGTTTCGGGATTATAATTTTAAAAAAAGGTTGCTTTGTTACTAGCGAGGCCAAAAGCCACAGGTAATTATTATGTTTAGAAAAATAATGTAGAGACAGTTGGAATTTTAAGTTCTTTGTTTAAGCCCGAAGTCAATTTGTAGAATTCCCGAAAAATATTTATCATGAGTAGAAGTATTTGTTTGGAAAGTGCATGGGTTTTTTCGAATGAAAAAAGTGGAATGGGAATGAGAGAAGGTTGAATGTCAGATAGTTTGAAAAAAGGAGATTATTATGTGACCGGCATCGCAGAAGAGCAGTCAAAGTTTTCGTGAATAGTTCAGAAGCAAGTGGTTGTTAGATAGTGAAGAGTGTAGCTGAAAAGTGGAACGAGAGACAGATCAAATTGAGAAGAAATACCTCTTTGATTGTGTAAAGTCCAAGGGAGAGAATATTATTGTGAGAAAGAGAGGAGAGAATTTTGGAGTTTTTTTTTAACGAGTACTGGCCAAAAGAGGCCTGGCTCGTGTTTTGGAGAATTAGTTGCTGGTATGCTGTTGGATTGATGCTGAGAACGGAGAGGGCTTTGATGGGTAGCCTAACATAATCAACAAGGAAGAGCTGTTTGGGTCAAGAGGATACATCATTGTGTGTGAATCAAAAGGTCAGTCAATAACTTATGTGATAGATTTTCTGTATGTTCAGAAGTTAATTTTTTTGAGTATATGAACTAAGATTCCAATATTTCAAAAATTTAATAGGAAGTTTTGCTAATATCTAAATTTGTTTGTTTAGTTTGTTTTATCAATGTTATCAAGAACAAACCGATAAATATTTGTTGAATTAAAATTAATTTAGGTGGTAAAAGTTTCATTGGGACAGTTATGCCCATAGGATTTAATTGATAAATTTGCAGAATATTGCTTTTGATAATAAAAGATATTTGTATGTGCTTATTTATGGTATTTCTATTTATTTCTTTTTCCTATTTTATCCCGATAAGAGATCAACTAAGAGATACTGAAACCACGAGAAAGGATAAGTATAACCTAAGATAATTTAGTTATTTTTTTTGTATGATAAAAAGGCACCCTGAGATTTTTCTGAATTTTTATGTATGATTTGCGACAATTGACTAATTAATTAAATAAATACTAATTATTATAAAAGTAAGAGAAAGCAGATCATAACAGTATATACATTATAAATCCCATATCATGATTTCCAAAGTTTATACATTGTAAATTATGATTCGGGAGTGCTCCTGGTAGCATTTAACTTGTTTACAGTTACTTGTTAATAATGTCTTGGTTTGTTTATTTCTATTGCATCTTGATTGTAAATTTAGTATAGTACTAGTATTATGTAAAATAAGAATCATCATTAAATATATATCACACCCAAGAGAGCAGCAGCAACAATAATAAAAATCAGATCCAATGACTAAATACGGAATCCACGGAATACGTATACAGAAAAAGAATATCAGAGAAGATTTCTGAGAATGAAATATTAGAAAACGAAACCATCGAGAAAAGCTGGAAAACCCTTAAAAATGTTATGAATCATATTTAAACGGGAAATAGTTTAAGGCTTTTGTACTCTTTTCTTTACGTGTCGGTGTGGTTTCATTTCTGTATCAGTCCAAATTCACTGTCTTGGTTTGTTATTGGTAGTGTTTCAAGGTGTGTCCATTTTATATAAGCATCATCAATGGTGCTACAGCCGTATGAAAGAGCCTCGACCTTCTCAAGTCTATTACGCCAGTCAGTCCTATCCATTGCCAACCGTTGCCAGTTTGCTGCGCCTATTTTTCTCCCATCCTCATCTACACCATCCTTCCATCTAAGTTTTGGCCTACCCCTATTTCTACTTCCCACAGGTTGTGACATAAGGATTCTTCTAGGAGGGTTGTTATGCTGTGATCTTGCTAGATGTCCCGTCCATCTTAGTCTTCCTATTCTTATAAGAGATACTACGTCTTTACCACCAAATATATGTTTATATCTGTGGTATACCTCGTAGTTGTACCTCCTCCTCCAAATACCACTTTCACAGATGCCACCGAATATTTCTCTCAGGATCCTTCGATCAAATATAAGCAGAAGGTTTTCATCTGCCTTGGAAATGGTCCATGCCTCCGATCCATATGTCAACACTGGTTGTATAAAGGTTTTGTATATGGTTATTTTTGTTTTTTGGTTTCTGCTTCTCCATTTTATATACGAGCAACATATTCTTTCCAGTCATATATGCCTTTCATTTCTTTTTTCATCATAACATGTAAATGGCTTACATTTGTCACTGGGATATGCTATGCACCATCTCTTGTGCCCACTCTTTTATAGTATTTGTTGACTTTTTTTATTCTAAATGTTTTCATTTTTTTCTATCTCGAATTAAATATGGCAATAGTGTTACAGTAACAGTAAAATACACTGGTGAGTATAAAATCACGATATGTCACTTCAAAATTGTGAGTTAGGTTTATCTTTGTAAATAGTGAATCATTGTATAAGTAGGCGCTGAATAATCTGTTTTTGGGGAAATGTTATCTGTCATAGTTATCTGAAATATAATGTCGCTATATTTACTTTTTTCATTAAAAGTCTGAATAATACAAAAAAATAATTCAAACCGAATCGAGTTATTTTAAATTATATTACTTTACCATATTCGCGGTGTGCAAGTACTTGGAAAGGGAAACGAGAAACGACCGTGCGCGAGTCGCGGAGAAATATTGCAACTATCTTAAATAATTCATATTGTCAATTGAAATTGTCAAATTGACGTATATTTCATACCTTCTGTCATTGACGCAGAAAAATTATATATTGCTCCACAATATTGATATGATATGCAATTATTATATAAAGGTAAATTTAATTAATTATATTTTGCTTGCAGTACTGCATTTTAATAACTGATTTTATTTACTACATACAATTGTTTACGTTTGCTAAACATAACCTGCATCTTATTTTTTCTTCTTATTATTTTTTTGGACTATGGTCTTGACAATTATCCAGCAACCAGGACTAATATAATTGGCCAATATAATTAAAAGTGCGAATAAAAGTACAGAGCGTAGAAATAGAGGTCGCTTTGCCGAACTTGCACGGTCCCCATAGAGGCAGTTACTCTGACTAAAGAAATGACGAGAAAGGTAGAAGTTTTCGAGATGTGGTTTTTCAGAGGAATCCTGACAATATCTTACATAGACATAGTCACAAATGAAGTAAGACTTTCAAAAGGAACATAATTATATACACAGGTACACCGGTTTATTAGGCGTCAACGCCCATTTGGTAGGGATCTATGGAAGAGTATCACTGAGACGCAAGCCCTTATCCCTTGCCGTACTGCTTCCCCATAGGCCGAATATTAATAATTTTTGTGTTTTGACAACTACACCCGATTTGGGCGTCGAAACATTAATAAAATCTTTTTTTTTTTGTAAAATTGTGACTTATTTCCCATCAAAACTAGTTAATTCCGTTTTCCTGAAAATGTAATAAACTTTCTTATTTCAAATGGAACACCCTGTATATTTTTTACGTTTTGATGTTCTTAAGAAATACTGATTATTTTTCATGTCCTATATCATGTCCTTTTTCATGACCTATACCTAAATGGCATAATTTCGGAGTTATTGCTACATTTATTTAAAAAAATTTAACAAATTATAAAATTAATTTTTTGGCCCGGGCAGACATTATTTTAGATTCTTTGGATCAATGGGAACAAAAAAGGTCTTTTATAATTTTTTCTTAAGTTAATCGTTTCCGAGTTATAAATAATTTAAAACTGAAAAAAACGAAAAATGAATTTCAAGGTTCAAAAACACAAAAATAAAAAATATTACTTTTGAAACTACGAAGGGCCTAAATTCAACTTCAAAGCTTATTTTGTCAGCTAGCGATAAGTAATTTGGGTTTGTTTCATTTTAAAACATTGTTTTTAGTTGTGATGCAGCCCGATCGTCCGTCCTCTCATATTATGCGCTTTATTAACAGTTAAAAAACAATGCTTTAGAATAAAACGTGCCAAAAATGCTCATGAGGAGCTGATAAAAGAAGGTTTGAGCTTGAATTTAGGCATATGTTTTATATACTTCATAATTTCAAAAATTATATTTTTTTACTTGTGTTTTTGGACCTTGAAAATGGTAATTTTTTGTTTTTTTTTTCAGTTTTAAATTGTTTATAACTCGAAAACGATTAATAGAGAAAAATTACAAAAGACCTTTTTTGTTCCTAATTATTCAAAGAATCTAAAATAATATATAGCCAGGCCAAAAAAAATTGATTTTATAATTTGTTTAAACTTTTTTTTTAAATAAATGTAGCAATAACTCAGTAATTAAGGCATTTAGGTATAGAGGGAATATAACATGAAAAACAATAAATATTTCTTAAGGACTTCAAAATGCACAATATACAGGTTGTTGTATTTGAAATAAGAAAGTTAGTTAGATTTCCAGAAAAACGGAAGATCTGACAACAATGTTTTTACCACTATAATATTGGCCGCATTAGAAAACCCTTACCCACCAAAATCTATAAAAATCGTGCAAGCCGTTTCCGAAATAATTGAGGGTTTCCATACATAAAACTCACTCTGTATATTAAACAGATATAAAAAACAAGAACGGCAAAAATAATGTTCAAATAGAAATAGAAAAAGCAGACGCAGGAAAGGAAGATCCAGAACGAGATGGTTGTAGACCTGGATCCCGCGTACCAAAAAAAAGTTGATTAATATCAAGCTGAAAATTTGTTAATAGCTTAACGGTGTCTAGTCGGACACACTTTGATGTATGGGAATACTGGAACAGAGGAAGCTTTAAATGTGTAACAAGTTAAAAATTTGGAACGTCATACTACGAAAACGTCCCATATTTGTCGGACAGAATTTCCAATTGATTTGTTACCCTTTCATTAAACTCTCATGCAAAAATCAGACTGGTATGTATCACCAACTGGGCATTTTAATAAGTCCGAGACGTGGAGCATGCCAAATGACAGGAATTATGTTATTGATAAACAGCAGTCTGATTTTTGCATGAAAGTTTAATGAAAGGGTATCAAATAAATTTGAAGTTCTCTCCGACAAAATACATGGGACTTTTTCGTAGTGTAACATTAAATTTTTTTTAACCTGTTCCACAATTAAAACTTCCCCTGTTCCAGCGTTCCCGTACATCAACGTTTGTCCGACTAGACACCGTTAAGCTGTTACCAAATTTTCAGCTTGATATTAATCAACTTTTTTTGGTACGCGGGATCCAAGCCTATTGGATCAATGAACGTAAGATAATAGAGAAATGCACAAAAAGGCGTGACTTTTTTTCTATCTATTTTTTATTCTGTCACACCCACATAGACATATCAACAATTCTACTTTTGAATTTTATATGAAGTAATTCACACAAAAAATGTATGCGCAAATATCAACCACCATTGTTTAATTATCTAACGACCAATTAAACTAATTGCAAAAGTATGTAACGTACATGTGACTGTGACGGTCAATGCAGCGATATCCAATCCATAACGAACTCGCAATTGGTGTGAACATCGTTCTAGTCGTTACGAAAATCTTTAAAAAATCATCGTTTATTATAGATTGCATTAAATTATGCCATTGGAAAGTATTGGGGCATCGTCGAAAATATTAATTGTGATTTTGCAAGAAGATTGGTGTTTGTTTTGAAATAGGAGAGATGAAGGACAACATTTAACTGCTATTATGTGAAAATGTATGATCCTTGATAGTCCTTGATTTTTTCGATTTTTTGCACTCCATTCAAAAGCTAAATAGTTGACATAAAATTACAAAATTCAGTTTTTGAGAACATTGAAAAACCTTCAAAATGCCGATTTTTGAAAGTTAAAAAGTTAATTTGTTGCTACGCAAACTGAAAAATAAGTGAAAATCGTTATTTGTTAATAACTTTTACTAAAACTACTTTAGAACTTTAGTGTTTCACCCAAAGTTGGGTATTGGCGTACTTAAGGTGATACAGTAGCGATTAACAGGTAGCCAAAACACGTTCCAAGATTGCGGCTGTAATTTTGAATATTTTTTCGAGATATTTGGCACACGTATTCGTAATATAATAAAGAATGGCGGTACAGAGCCCAATTTGAAAAATATATTGATATGTGGAAATTACTCTGTAATTAAATACAATATTAAAAAAACGAGCCTGTACCGCCATTAAGAAGAACAAAAAAATACACTTTCTTCAAATAAACTTTTTTATCCGATGCCTAGATTTTGTGTCATTTTGGAACTACTAATGAAATAAAAAATTTTAGTAGTTCCAAAATGACACAAAATCTAGGCATCGGATAAAAAAGTTTATTTGAAGAAAGTGTATTTTTTATGTTTTTCTTAATGGCGGTACAGGCTCGTTTTTTTAATATTGTATTTAATTACAGAGTAATTTCCACATATTATTATATTTTTCAAATTGGGCTCTGTACCGCCATTCTTTATTATATTACGAATACGTGTGCCAAATATCTCGAAAAAATATTCAAAATTACAGCCGCAATCTTGGAACGCGTTTTGGCTACCTGTTGGTCGCTACTGTTTCCTCTTAACAAACCTTCAAAATTTGAGACCGATCCATTAATTAGTTTAAGAGTTATTCTATTTGTTTATCCCAGATACCTTTATTTTGCAATAAGATAAGACAGAATATAATGAAGATAGGGCAATTCTGAGTATGCCAAATGAAAGTAAAAGAGTGATGGTATCGGTATCAAAATGTATTAAAAAAAAGATAAAAAAAAAATAATTAATATAGTCAAAAATCCTAATGCCAGATTTTTGAAATTTTGTAGTTTATAGACATTTAGAATAACTTTAAAAATGTTGTCTGTAGAAACAATCTTTTTCTATATTCGAAAAGATAGTATTTTATCACGAATTTTCAAATAAAAAAATTTAGCCTGGGTTCATTTGGGACAATGTTAGCCATATGTTTTTTTGATTCTCATTAATGCCATTTTAAATAATGGGATTTGTATTTTTTCTTAAAAAAAATTGCACAAACATTGTACCTTCACAGCACCCTCTACGATTTTTCAAAAATGTAGTTCAAACGATTATTAGGGGGAACTTACAAATTTACCGAGTTAAAATACCGAAAAAGCAATTTCAAACGAATATAATTTTCTGTATCTCCGGATCAAATCAATGCAATTTGTTTAAACAACAAATATGCAATTTGTTTATAAATTTTTTAATTAATAAACAGTCTAATTTGTTTAAACCAGAGGTTCCCAACCAGTATGCCGCGGCACACTGGTGTGCCCTGAAGTCCCTGTAGGTGTGCCGCGAAATTCACATAACAATACATTATGATTATACTCATTATAGAGATTATTTACCCAAAGTGTGCCGTGGCTGAACGAGTTTTTAAGTTAGTGTCCCTCAAGCTAAAAAAGGTTGGGATCCGCTGGTTTAAACAATTCTTGGAAAAATATTTTTTTTACAATAATCTATTTTTTTAACCGTAGTATCATTAATGATTATAGAAAAATTTAAAGTACACTTTAATAAATAAATGATTTTTATTAGATAATTATTTACTGAAGATAATTTATTTATTAAAGTACCTATACGCTATGAGCTCGTAGGTAGAGGGGATAATTAAAAATTCGCGTGAGCGAGTAGTGACAAGTCTGTAAGCTTTTACTGGAAATTTGACATAAATGTCAAAGTGATTAATTTAAAACATTGAAATTAAAAACATTAATAGGAAATAATATTAGTTGGTCAAAGCTGTGGTGTATTTTTTTAACTTAAATATACTGACGTTTTAAATACTGAATTTAAGTTTTTTTAGTATTTCGTAATATGTAATTATAAATTAATTTAAGCTCCATCTACACGATAATTGTGAACGTATCCGAAGTAAGAAATTAATATTTCATTAATAGAACGTAAAAATGATTAGCAAATTTTTTTAATTACTTTTTTGCGTTGTAAATATTAAGCGATAACAATTAAATAATAAATTTTAAAATTACCGGTGAAAGTTGCATTAGTAATCCGCTAGGAGCGACACCAGCGAAGCTCAGAGCGTATATGCTTCTTTTCATGAGCATTTTTCAGTGCGTCACAAATGATAGAAAAAAAGGTAAGTCCTTGATAATATACATTTTAGTGACATGATATTTTAGTTAAATCTGACAATTTTATTTGCAATTTGGCAAAAAAACAAATCAATTGTGTTTATTGCATTTATAAAATGGTATTTTTTTATTTGTATAGTCTTATAAATAGTTCAGATTATATTCGTAGATATATTATATAATTCGCAAATTATTTTATTTTCGATTATGGCGCCATCTATTGACAACTAGAATAAATGGTATAAATGTCACCGACGAAATGTAATCACCGACTTGCGTTTTTTTCTGTCATACAATTTAATGCGTTAGAAAGAAATCGAAAAACTGTGACGCACTGAAAGATCCTCATGAGAAAAAGCATACCTTAACTTTTTCTATGATTAATAATGATAGTATGATTAAAATCATGGATGTTTGGGAAAAATTATTTTTTCTAAAATTGTTTAAACAAATTAGACTGTTTATTAATTAATACATGTCTAGACAAATTGCATATTTGTAATGTACAGAAAAATTACATACAAATTAAAAAAAGAACAATCAAAATATATTCAGTAGATCCCGAGATATAGAAAATGATAGTAGTTTTAAGTTGCCTTTTTTAGTTTTTGAACTCGTGCATTTGTCGGCTCCCAGCTCCCCCTTCATTTACCACGACTAGTCACCAGTTAAACTACATTTTTAAAAATTCGTGTAAAATACCAGCTTTTCTAATATGTAAAATGATTTTTTCTACGGACAATATTTTTAAAGTTATTTTAAATGTTTATAAACTACAAAATTTCACAAATTTGGCATTAGGATTTTTGACTATATTAGATAATTTTTTATCTTTTTTTAGTACATTTTGATAACATCAGTTTTATACTTTCATTTGGCATACGCAGAATTGCCCTATCTTCATTATTTTCTGTCTTATGTTATTGCAAAATAAAGGTCTCAGATAAACAATTAGAATATCTCTTAAAATAATTAATGGATCGGTCTCACATTTTGAGGGTTTGTTAAGTACCCCAGTACCCAACTTTGGGTGAAACACTAAAGTTCTAAGGTAGTTTTAGTAAAAGTTGTTAACAAATAACGATTTTCACTTATTTTGCAGTTTACGTAGCAACAAATTAACTTTTTAACTTTAAAAAATCGGCGATTTGAAGGTTTTTTAATGTTCTAAAACAGAGGTCGGCAACGTTTTTAATGTAAAGAGTGAAATACTAAATTAAAAATTCATGGCGGGCGCCAACTATTTTTTGACCTAATAAATATATAAATATAAACGTATAAAAAATATACGTTTTGAATTTCTTGTCCAAATTAACAATTGTTTAAGGGCGCATTAAAATTTATTGAAAAGCGCAGTGGCGCCCGCGGGCGCCGCGTTGCCGACCTCTGTTCTAAAAGATTAAATTTTGTTATTTTATGCCAACTAATTAGCTTTTGAATGGGGTGCAAAAAATCGAAAAAATCGCGTTTTTTGCACTAAATTGTTAATAATTAAGGTGATACAGTAGCGATCAACAGGTAGCAAAAACGCGTTCCAAGATTGCGGCTGTAATTTTGAATATTTTTTCGAGATATTTGGTACACGTATTCGTAATATAATAAAGAATGGCGGTATAGAGTCCTATACTAAGAAGAGGAAACTAAAATTTTTTATTTCATTAGTAGTTCCAAAATGACACAAAATCTAGGCATCGGATAAAAAAGTTTATTTGAAGACAGTGTATTTTTTTGTTCTTCTAAGGGCCAATTTCTCATATCGAGTTCAACTCCAGTTTAACCTGAACTTCTAGTAAACGTTAGTTTAAAGTCAAAATCGTCTTTCTCAATTCACGTTCAACCGATGGCAGTTTAAACTTGAACGATGCTTGAACGGTAGAATTCGGCCGTTCAAAGATTTCAGAACTCAGTTCAGATGATTCCATGGACTACGCATGCGTTGTATTAACACGAAACGCTGTCATAATATAAATATATCCTATTTTATTATATTAAGCCTAACGATAAACGATAAAATTATTTTTGTTTTTATAATATTTATTTATAATTATTAAAATTACTATTTGACTATAAATACTTAAATTTAACTTTATTCACAAACAGCATAAAAATGGTAGTTCAAAATGGCGACAGTATTTTACCTTTTGCCATCTGTTGGCGTTTCTCGAAAGCTGTAGAACGAGCGCTGACATGAACGCGCAATGAGAAATGCATTTCAAACAAAACCACAGATCACGGGTGAACCTGGTTCAACTGAACCATAGATTAACGCAGGTATGAGAAATCGACCCTTAATGGCGGTACAGGCTCGTTTTTTTAATATTGTATTTAATTACAGAGTAATTTCCACATATTCATATATTTTTCAAATTGGGCTCTGTACCGCCATTCTCTATTATATTACGAATACGTGTGCCAAATATCTCGAAAAAATATTCAAAATTACAGCCGCAATCTTGGAACGCATTTTCGCTACCTGTTGATCGCTACTGTTTCCTCTTAAAAAACGGACGCGAACTCTAGGCAGGAAACCGGTAGGTTTTCTTCCTATAGGTATACAATAACTAAAAAAGTATTCAGCTACTTGGATCTTTGAGTGTCCCGAACATGGTCTATTTCTAACTTATTACCAGTGGCGGCTTTTCTTTATGTGCTGCTGAGCTGCAGAACTACCAAACAACCATAGCAAATCTTAATTATTAAAGAATAATTAATATAGTTTTATTTCAAATCTGCCATATTATCATATTAAACATCAACTGTTAATAATAATTCACCAACAACGATGATTAATATTATTTTTTTTACGTATTTACTCCTCTAGTGAAACCGTATAATTTTTTTACGTATTTGGTGCTCCAGTGAAGCAATCTTTTTACGTATTTGCTGCTCCAGTGAAGCCGCGTCGATAACAACCGAAACACTGGCAGCGGTAAAATGCATTTATTAGGCAAACGGCGATCTTAGCCGATGTGCTTCGGCAATCGGCTGATTAACGGCCTCGGAAATGTGTTTGCGAGCTGCAATTCACGACAGTTATTCGTGACCGTTGCATCTGTGCCGTGTTTAGAAATTCTTAGGTTACAATTGTGGGATACATGGCGGAGTGCAAACAATAATTAAGAGAAAATATGAAACTGCTCATTTTGTGCACTGTTACGCCCATCAATTGAATCTAATAATGTCAAGAGCATGTTCTATTAATTCCCAAGTACGCGTATTTTTTGGAGATTTACATGATATACCTGGATTTTTTAGTCATTCACCTCAAAGAATAGCTGTCTTAAATCAAATAGTTGGAAAAAATATTCCTCGTTCAATCCCTACACGCTGGAATTTCAATATTCGTACAGTAAATGTCGTTTACGAATATAGAGACTTTATTATTGAGTGTATGGAGCAACTAGAAGAAGAGTCAAATGCTATTACTTCCAAGGAAGCAAGAGGACTTAGACGTATTCTGGAAGATCAAAATTTTACTTTCTGGCTGACTGTTTTTCATTATATTATGCCACATGTTGACGTTTTGTACAATAATCTTCAAAAAAAGAACATGGACCCAACCGAAGCACAGAAAGCTATACATGTTTTTGAGCAAAGTATTAACAATGTCCGAAATAAAATAGACCCTATCATACATCAAGCTTCAAATTTAAATGCGGCGCCTAGTGTCCAAAAAAGGAAACGCCCAAATAACAGCCAACAGGATCACCGTATTGCCTGTCTAGAAGTTTGTGATGTTATTATAAACAATGCAAAAGAACGGTTTGCATATACAAATCATCTAGTTGCCGCAACACTTTTATCTTCAGAACATTTCGAAAAATATAATAATAAGTTTCCTGAAAATGAATTGGATTTAACTTGTACAGCTTATAACTTCTTTGATAAAAACCGTTTGCGAACAGAACTGTCAGTTTTGTATTCCAATATCGAGTGTAGAACATTAAAAGGTGCAGTGCCTTTACTAAAATTTATAATTTCTAATAATTTAGAGGACACATTAACAGAAACCAAAAAGTTGATACAAATTCTGGTGACTACGCCAATGACCACAGCAGAAGCTGAACGTAGTTTTTCAACTTTAAAACGGATCAAAACATTTTTAAGAAATTCAATGCGCGAAGACAGATTAACAGCCCTTTCCACACTCTCGATAGAAAAAAAGTTCATCGCTTCAATACCGAACTTTAACGATAAAGTAATCGAAAAGTTTGCGACAAAAAAGGACCGGCGTATTAATTTCCAATTTAGAAAAATGCAATAAATGTAAGTTAATTAGATTTTTATAGCATGTCGTTATTAGTTACTATTAATTAGTATTAAAGCTAATTTTATTGTTTTTGTTTTCGTATGTTATTCTATTTCTATTATTTTATATTGGCCGTGGTTCATGCAGCACACCCTATAGCAGATGTCACGAGCCGCCACTGCTTATTACCCTGGAGTATGATGGATTCGACCGTTACTGGAAGTTCATTTTATCTAACAATAAAACACTGAAAAACTTTTGTTTTCAATACTTCCACAAAATTTATTATAAGTAAATGTCACTACAGCTGTTTCGGCAGAGTGCATTTCTCAAGTGATGTATATTACTAAGTGTCTGCACTTAAAGTTTATAACTGCATAGGTTGAAGAATGGGGAGTTGTTTGTCTCAAGTTGGTCATTATGAATAAATTATTATATCTGTATTTTTAATTTATAGAGCAGGGCGCATCTGTAAAAATATTAGTACATTTGGATGTTGAGAGGTGACTCATATTTTTTTGCAGAAATTGCTTGAAAATAACTCATATAATAATATTTGAGTTATCCTCCCACTCAAAAAGGTCCGAAACATTGTTTAAATAATCAAAATGTCAAAAAATGAAGGAAAATTTCGATTTTTTTTTTCGTTTTTTGATTATAACTTTAAAAGTATTGATTTTCGAGAAAAGTTGTACTGACATAAAAGTTGCGTAATTAAATTTCCTATAATATAGGATTAGTTAAAAATTTTAAAAATTGTCGCCCTTGTTGCAAAATAGCAATAATTGCGAAAAAAACATAAAAAAACAAGTATGTACTCGCATTTTACGTTTTTCAACCATTTATACTACACATAGGACCTTCATATTTCACCGAGAAAAACTTTATGATATAATAAAACAATACTGATTATTTCATTCATAGGAGATTCTGACCAATAGAAAGCTACAGAAATCTGAATTAAATCGATAATTTTTGATAATCTCCCGTCGTTAAGTATATTACGTCAGATACCCTTCGTTGCTACGAAAAAATACATTCACTGACATTAATGACAATTAATGTTTTAAAAATTATCAAAGTGATGACTTTCAATCGTCAAATATTTATAAAAACTGTGTGTTTAATGGTACTTACATAAATAAATTACAATAAAATTTTGGTTTTGAACAGTTTTATTCATGAAATAATCGCAACAAATTGCACTCGACCTCTGAAATTAATATAGAATTTTTGCTCTCGTGACACTTTGACATAATTTCACTCGCCTTCGGCTCATGAAATTAAAACTGTCAAAGTGTCACTCGGGAAAAATTCAATAATTTCCGAGCTCTTGTGCAATTACTACTGAAAATTTTAGTAAGATCTGTTTAACAGATTTTGCAAAATAAATTTTGCAATCCAGCTTTCGCAAAAAAAATTCATTTTTTCAAAATGTTGCAGGACTGAAAATAAAGCAGACGGCAAGTTGAATTTTTTTTTACATATAAAAGAATACTGTATCTTTCATTTGCAATTCGCAAAATTAAAATGGGTTAACTACCACGTCAGGATTTTTTTTAAATAAACATTAATTTTTGGTGCTACGCGCAGGACAGCGGATACGTTTGCTCTGATTAGGCATTCCAATGACCTTTGATAATGATTGATAACTTTTAATTTTTAGTACATTTCGATATAAATAAATAAATATGTTTATTTCAAAATAAAAACACATAGGTACTCTGTCCTTTCAAATAACACTTTTTTTAGCAAAAACTTTCTTTCATATATTTTAACTTAGAGAATTAAAGTTTATTATTTTTAAACATATGCAATTGTTTAAACAATATTTCACAAACAATAATCAAATTAGTTTGATTTTTGTGGAATTAAAATATTAAAATAACCCTTAACCCTTATTGGGGTATTTTAAATATACCTTTTACAACAAATCTAGTATTTTTGTGATTTATGGTATACAGCCAGCTACAGCAATTTTATTTTCCTCGTGGATTTTTACTATTTAAAAAGTTTTAAATGTTCGAATAGATTTATTCGAATGCGCGCTCTCTCTCTCCCTAAATACGTATTCGTTTTCTCAGAATTGTATGGGTTTAAATCTGTAAGCAATATTTAACGATAATTAGTTTGTTAACAATAATTGATCGATTGATTACCGATAGCTTGATAGAGATGATTAAATGATTTTTCGACAAATCTTACAATTGATTGACAAGTTATATTCTATATACAAAGTACTGATTAGTAAATATTTAAAGCAGATAAAACATTTGTACCGAAAAAATTATCCCGGTCCATAGTCCAAGTCTGTGTATAAAAAATTATGTATTCGTTATGATTGGTATTAATAATATTATGACAACAAGTTGCTTTGTGTTATTATTAACCAATTCCGTAACAATGCGATAAGAAGTTCAATTCCTGTTTTACACTACTTAATAATAAGAAAAGTGATAACCAGAACCAAATCCGTTGAACAAAACCAAGATAAGTACGAAAGTGCGGCTTGAGTTTTTCCTTTGCCAAAGACGTCCGTTTTGGCGAGGATATGAATTATGTAAAAAATAATTTTATTATCAAACAAATAAACATACATTTTAGGTTACGGTCTTGACTTGTGTTGTAGTTTTTTCTTGTTTAAACTTCTCTTTAAAGATATGCGATTTGCACACTCCACGGACACAACGGCTATCAACAACATAGCCCTACATTGAAAACTTCAGTCCAATTGCAATGCATAATATGGTAATTATGGTATGTATAGAACTTACTTATTTTTGGATTGCCACAGCTACACACAACCCAACTTATATGGAATCACCAAGTATTTCAAAGTAATATTTATTTCTTTTGAAAAAACTTGTTATTGTCGCGGAGAATAAAGGTTTTTATTGAAAATAAACCAAACTATAAGACAATCAGATAGTACAGCTTGATACGGTATAGGTTATTTGCTCGAGTTGCAAATTGACCGAAAATAAATAAACTAACTTTTGCGTCCAAAAACGAAAATATGCGTCATATGGGGTTATAGAACTTACAATGGGGAAAGATTATTGGTCTTGTGGAGCAAGTAATGTTCTCAGATGGACAGCTGTAGAGCTAGGCATAACATAGGGCGTTCTGTACAAAACTTATGCTAGGTAACAGGACTAGGAAAGCTCAAAAATAAAGCAAGGGAAAGTCGCCAAAAAGTAATAACGGCTCGCCACGATCGTTTAATTGTCCATTCAGCTGGAAGACACCCAACCATTTCTCACCTGCAGCTCCAAAGGCAGCTTTTGGAAGCTACAGGTGTAACTTTTTCAGTTGAAACGATGAGAAGAAGAGTTCGTGCCAAGAAGTATACAGCAGGAGACAGTTATGGGTTCCCGAATTATCCAGGCAGCACAAGATTGACCACCTAAATTGGTGTCTTCACCACCAAAACTGGAACATTGGGAATTGACAAAATGTGCTATTTTCAGAAAAAGTCAGGATTTGTGTAAAATCAGATGAACCACGAAATCGTGTACTTAGAGGTCGAGGAAGACAAGCAAGAACGAAAACTGTCAGATCTGTTCACAAATATACAAGAGGATGTGTAATGTTCTGGAGAGGAATTGTAATCCATTAAAAAAACTCCTTTAATTTTCATCCAATCAACTTTAACTGCTCACAGGTATGTTGATAACCTGTAGTTAGGCTCTGGAGAGGTGCAACAGGAGAAAATTTAATTTTGTTGCATGATAATGGACCTCCACATACCATTAGACTGACTAGAGACATCATTGAAGCAGAAAGTATCCTTTGTTTGGAGCAGCCTGCTTGCTCACCGGAGCTTAAACCTATAGAGTATTTGTGGGATATGCTTAAAATAAAAATTAGAGCTCGCCAGGATAATCCACAAAACACTGCACGGCTAGTACAAGCTGCTCTTGAAAAATGGAGCAGCATACCACAACAAAATGTTAATAATTTGATTAGGAGCGTGCCCACACAAACTCAAGCTTGCATAAGGACTAGAGGTGATAACACTATCAAAAAAAAATAAAAACAATTTAAACCTTATTAGTTTTACATTAAAATTTTTTATTCTATTGACTTTAAAACAACTAGTTTCAATTTGCTTGTTAAATACTTTATTGTTTTATTTAATTGTTACGTATTTGTTATCTATTAAATTGCTTTAAAATAAATATTGTTTGACTTCGTGTGTTCGTTTTTTAAATTCGCACTAAATAATAAGAAAAATCAGCTGATTCCATATAAATTTGGGTGTGTGTATTTTGTTTGCCGTTTATCACATCCTGATCGCCATTACTTCTTGTACATGTATCTTCTTCAGGAAAGTCCCTTTTTCCATTGCTGTTCTTATTTTTTCGTTTTACTGTAATCTGGGACGTCCTCTTTTCCTCCTTCTATTTGGTTCGCGTTTCCAAGTTCTTAACAGTATTCTGGACTCGTCCATGCTTCGCATTTGCCCATACTATAATAATTTTCGATTTTCTATTTCGTCTTTTAGTTTCTCCTTCACATTCATTCGTTCTCTAAAGCTGGACATTCACGGTCATGCCATCTCGTCAAATGGCGTGATATACGGCCAAATTTTGATCGTCAGTGTTTAATCACGATTGCTTTTTTTTTGTGATGCCAAAATCTGGATTTCTATTCGCTTCGTAATCTATCGCGCGACGCCATTGCTCGGCGCGTTAAGCCATCATGTCATCTGCTCATGAGTGGCGATACACCGCGTCATGCCATCTAGTCCTGTCGCCAGGGGGGGTACAACGGCCTCCTTTATTCAGATGGGCTTACCCAAGTTTTTTTTATGTATTTTGACCCGTAGAACACGAATTTTTTGGGTAACAGTTGATCCGGATGTCGATAAGATTGTTATAAACAAAGAACTTGAGGAATTACATAACAGCGATTTCTCGCAAAACAAAACATTTTTTCGTATTTTTTGGGTCATTCTAAGCAAAAAATATTTCTACAAGTTTTTTCGTAGGATTCATAGTTTTCGAGATAACCGCTGTTAAAATTTCAAAAAATCGAAAAATTGCAATTTTTGAACCCGAATAACTTTTGATTTAAATATAAAATAGCAATTCTGCTTACCGTATTTGAAAGTTCAAGTTAAATTATATCGGTTTTGATTATTTTCATTGCTAAAAATTTATTTTTTTATTGTCAAACAAAGCTATAAACACATAGTGTTTCCCGTACCTAATACATGCGTTTTAATACATCCTACGTAGATATTGCCTCGCTTGCACTAGTACCTACTCTACCTACTTGTTCGATTTTAAATGAGAAATCATTGAAAACATCACTCACGCACTAGGTGTTTATTACTGTTTATAGCTTTGTTTAAGAATAAAAAAATTAATTTTTAGCAATGCAAATAATCAAAACCGATAGAATTTGACTTGAACTTTCAAATGCAGTAAGCAGAATTGCTATTTTATTTTTTAATCAAAAGTTATTCTGGTTCAGAAATTGCAATTTTTCGATTTTTTGGAAGTTCAACCGCACTTATCTCGAAAACTATGCATCCTACGAAAAAACTTGCCAGAACATTTTTTGCTTAGAATGACCCAAAAAATACAAAAAAATATTTTGTTTTGCGAGAAATCGCTGTTATGTAATTCCTCAAGTTGTTTGTCTATAACAATCTTATCGACATCCGGATCAACTGTTACCCAAAAAATTCGTATTCTACGGGTCAAAATACATGAAAAAAACTTGGGTAGGTCCATCTGAATTAAGGAGGCCGTTGTACCCCCTGGCGACAGGACTAATCGTGCCACGCTCCCGTCAATGTCCAAACCCACGTCCATGTTTGACATTTTTCGTTCATTCTACCCTGAGACGTCGAGCGCACCACACTGCTTTGTAGTGAATAGTAAATAAAGACAGACACAGAGTAGAATTACTGACCAAGATGGCATCCGGACCTGAATCATTAATTGAATTTATCGATAAGTCTAAGGAACTGGAATGCTTGTGAAAGGTGTCTGATAAGAACTTCAGAAATAAACAAAACAAAAACATTCCTGCAATATGCTAAGAATTACTTTACATGTCTCTGGTATTAGGACTCACAAAAGTTGCGAAGATATTACGGTCGTAAATTTGAGTTCCTCGTAAGTCATACCCGACGCCTAAGAAAGGAAGCGATGCACAAAGCCTATCATGAGATCTTACAGCTTCTATCATATTGGTGTCTTGTTTCTTTATTAGTGGAGTAACGAGCTCGAGTAATTTGAAGTATTCTGGCTCCTCTATCCTCAGGTAATTTCTCCAATCACTTGGATCCAGAAACATTTCGTTTGATAAGTTCCAAGTGTGTGAAGGTACTCCTTTTTCTCAACCACTATTTGCATCATTTCTTCTTTCCTTTTTTTATAATTATATGATGACAAACAGTAACCGCACAAAGTAAAAGTTCTTCTTCGGAATCCGACATTGTACGTCTTCACTGAACCACGGTAAATACGAAATGATAACCAATTTGGAGTGATCATGAGTGAGCTATGACTTTGGAGTCAATCAATTTGACTGAAGCCATTTGGCTTGGCTCCAAACGGATTGGCCGTGAATTCCCTGCTTAATTCGTTCATTTCTCCTTTGTCCATTATTGTTAATCTGCAGCATTTTCTCTAAATTACAAATTAAATGAATCATTTATATAAACTTCGCACAAGTTGGTTCGTAGCTCGTTCGTAGTTGGTTCGTCGCTTTTCATGGATCGTGATGAGTTTGCGATGAGTTCGCTGTAAATATATTTTCAACGAATTGTAAACTTTAAGGTACGTATAGATATGCGCGCCGAACACTTCGCGCCGTGCGTGTGTCCGGTACGCGTTCCTGGCGGGTTCGTTAGATTAGTAAGCGTTAGTACGTGTTTTCAAGTGGCACACAAACGGTGCGCACACGATCCAACTTCTGTCGGCGCGGCGCCAAGAACGTACGGCGTACACACGGCGCGCATATCTATACATACCTTTATGCGAGTAGCGGCTTTGAAGTTACCTCAAGTATTTATGTTCGTTTGTTTGTTTTATTGAGATTATTCACCTTCAGGTCTTCTTTACCCCAGTTTCCAAATTCTTCTTCCAGTTAGTGTTTCATAAATATATGATATAAAAAAGTTGGTGACAGACAGCATACTTGTCGAAGTCGAAAGTGATTTTACGGCATTTATGTAGATGTTACCTACTCCGTGACGTTCCATTGCTTTCCACAGGTTGTTGACACCG
This sequence comes from Diabrotica virgifera virgifera, assembly GCF_917563875.1. Lineage (NCBI taxonomy): Eukaryota > Metazoa > Arthropoda > Insecta > Coleoptera > Chrysomelidae > Diabrotica > Diabrotica virgifera. The sequence goes on along the minus strand of NC_065450.1, from coordinate 197,344,394 downwards.
TGGTGTGCCTTTCGGAGGTTCACAAGTACAATGTGCAAATCTGCATTGAATACTGTTTTTTATGAGCTGTTTGATAGAGAATATATTATCAGCACATGAGCGTCCGAGACGAAAACCACTGTGGTCTTCTCAAGATCGCAGTTATTCCTCCATTCTTTCTTTAATGAATTTCCCATACAATCTACGCACAGAAGGTGTGACGCATATTCCGCTATACCTAATTATTGGAAACTATTTTGTTTTCCAATCAAATTTCCTGTGGCTGGCTCTATACTATTAATTACAAAAATTGAAGAAAAAAATCTTGTGTGTTAAAAGTATATTTATTTGAAAACCCCAATAAAGGGCTACATTAAAAAACAGAACGTTTTCGCTCTAAAGAGAGCATCATCAGTGTTCTTTGCAAGCTCTACATGCTTAGCCACCAAAAATACATGGGTTAACACCCTTAAAATGTCGACTAAAAGTCTTACATCCACATGTTGTATACTAAATCCTGGCGATGGATGAAATTTAGAGAGATACCTCAAAGCATTATATGACTGTTCCACGAAGCATGTGGGTGGTTGTCAGTTGGCTTTCACCTTTCTCTTTTAGACCTGGATCCCGCGTAAGAAAAAAAAGTTGATTAATAGCAAGCTGAAAATTTGTTAATAGCTTAACGGTGTCTAGTCGGACAAACATTGATGCACGTGAACACTGAAACAGGGGAAGTTTTAATGGCGGAGCATGATAAACGTGTCGTCCTGACAAGTTTATGATGGTGAAAAATAGCAAGTTGTTTTTAAGTTTATTCAATAGTCAACGTTATATAATATATGAAAAAATGTTTGTCCGACAAAAAGGTTGGGCATTTTAACGAGTCCGACACGTAGAACATGTCACATCACAGGAACTATGTTGGTGATGAATAGCAGTCTGATTTTTGCATGAGAGTTTAATGAAAGGTTAAAAAAGCAATTGGAAGTTCTGTCGGACAAAATGAATGGGAAATTTTCCTAGTCGAACATTCTAAACATGTAAGATATAGACAAAAATGTTGGTGATAAATAGCAAGCTAATTTTGATTTGTTTATGTACAAATTATATTTTGTAACGCAAAAAGTTATATGTCGGACAAAAAGTTTGGGCAAATCGAAGGAAATAAATAAAAAACATTTTTTCAGAATGACTTAGTCACATATTGATAAAGCTATTTTAGTTGTATATTATTATTTATATTCACATATTTGCATGTGCATATATATACATGCACACTCCAAAAACAGTAAGGTAAGTATCAATGCATGTATATATTGCAAAAGAATTATTTTTTTGGGTGGAGTTTGTTCGAGATATTCTCAAAATGACAATAAAAAATGTCAAAGAACATGTGAAAGCAATCTCTTAGGGTTTTCTAATTAGGCGCATCAGAAAGTACGGAAAATTTCCTACAAAAAACGTTGTATACATTTTTTTCCATACTCAAATCTTAACCCTGTAAACGACATTGAAAAATGTGAAGAGTCTAAAACTTCGGTGTTTATAAGAATAGACGTAAATATGACACATTATGCTTAGAAGTATGTATTAGAAGGCTGCATTTGTCAGTGTGACACTTTGTGCTATACAAAGTAGTATTTGAAAGTACATGGTCTCTGAGTTTCTGTTTGCCACGTGTGTTGGAAATTAAAATTTATATTAACTATGGAGTGTTTTTGTGTCTATTTTTGAGTGTCAACAGTTTAAATTTTAAGTCGCCAGATCAAAAGTGAAACCATTCAACGGAACATTTTTGAGTAATTTTCGAACATTTTACAAAGTTAGTAAAATACTTGGTCATCAATTCAATGAGGTTCAGTTGCCAGATAATTGTGAAAGTTCTATTGAATATCATTCTTCGTGCTATAATGCTTTGCTTGATTGAAAAAGGATACCTAAATAAATTATTACTAAAATTGTATAACGTAATTTTTCTCAACTTCAATAAAATAATAATGTAATTAATATGTCACATGACAAGAAATAATTTGCTGCCAAAATAAATCGATTAGTTTACATTTGAAGTTACGATTGCAATTTATTATGAATTATTGTCAAAAGTGACAGTTTTTCTTAAATGGAAATGTATTCATAGACATAAGGGTAGACAGGGAATACAGTGCAAAAAGTCGATAGGTGGTCTATCTATCTCTTTTAACCAAGCGATCCCGCGCATGTGGCAGACAAAGATAGCTAGACCACTCAATCCATAATATAATTTGCCTGATCTACTATAAATGTATTACAGTGAGGTATCTAAATGATGTTGAGATAAATCGAAAGATATCGATTGTAATTGATTGCAGGTACTTTTGACATAGAATAATCACCCCTTATTGAAATTTCAAAAATTATTTTTTTAAATTGTCCGACTACAAAATCTACCCCTTATTTTTTTCCGACAACAGTCATTCTTGGTAAGGAATAATTGACTTAATTAAATTTCATCTTTGTCGGAAAGCTATTTATCACCAGAATTTTTGTCTATATCTTACCTGTTTAGAATGTCCGACTACGAAAACTTCCCATTAATTTTGTCGGACAGAACTTCCAATTGCTTTTTTAACCTTTCATTAAACTCTCATGAAAAAATCAGACTGCTATTCATCACCAACATAATTCCTGTGATGTGATATGTTTTACGTGTCGGACTCGTTAAAATGCCCAACATTTTTGTCGGACAAATATTTTCGCATATATTACATAACGTTGGCTATTGAATAAACTTAAAAACAACTTGCTATTTTTCACAATCATAAACTTGTCAGGACGACACGTTTATCATGCTCCACAATTAAAACTTCCCCTGTTCCAGTGTTCCCGTGCATCAAAGTTTGTCAGACTAGACACCGTTAAGCTATTAACAAATTTTCAGCTTGCTATTAATCAACTTTTCTTTCTTACGCGGGATCCAGGCCTATTTGTGAAGACAGAGAAATCGACTCAACCACCCACATGCTTCGTGGAATAGTCATATGATGCTTTGAGGTATCTCTCTAAATTTCATCCATTGCCAGGATTTAGTATACAACATGTCAATGTAAGACTTTTAGTCGACATTTTAAGGGTTTTAACCCATGTATTTTTGGTGGCTTAGCATGTAGAGCTTGCAAAGAACACTGATGATGCTCTCTTTAGAGCGAAAACGTTCTGTTTTTAATGTAGCCCTTTATTGGGGTTTTCAAAGAAATATACCTTTTACACAGAAGATTTTTTTTCTTCAATTTTGTTTTCCCTTTTATGTATGGAGGTTAATCCCATTCTCCATTCCTTCGGTAGTTCTTCAAATGAGCACGTGTTAAATTTATTATAATAATATAAAAAAATTTACAGCAGAACTATTATTTATTACATTTGTTTTAAATATTTGTTTTAATTCTTGTATTACGTGTTTTAGCAGTTCCGCAGGTATATCTCCAGGGCCACATGCTCTATTATTTTTCATCATTTTTAATTCGTTTCTTATTTCGTTTTCAGATATATCCGCAACTAGTGTCAGTCTGTCTCTTATTTCTTAACTTAAGAGGGTATATAGATACAGTCGACTCGCGTTAATTCAAACCTGCGATAATTCGAAACTCTCTATAATTCAAAGTTATCACGAGTTCCCTACAAAATCTCTTTATATTTCGAACTAAATCAATACATTTTTATGCACTTGGTAATTCGAACGAAAAAAATCATTTCTATATAACAAAACGACGCGTTAATTCGAACTCATCGGCGTCCAGCACTCGACAATTCAAAGTTGCAGAGAGAAAGATGCGGAAAGATTGTAGTAAGTACAGTTTTCTGTACTATTTCTTCTGTATTTTCTTTTTCTGTACCTACTTCAAAAAATCCGGTTTCTTAAAAGAAGATCAGGAAAATCTTCCAATACTTATGAATTATGAAGAACCAGCAACTGAACCATTAGTTGACATCAGCGGTGTGAGTTTTTCTGACTTGTTCAAGTAGATGAAGATGTTGCTGTCTCAGGTTCACTAACCGATGGCGAAATTTTATCTGCGACAGATACGAATGAAAAAAGTAACGATGAAGATGAGTACGATACATAAGAACCTTTGGCAGAGGTGTCAGTTAAGGGAGCAAGATCCTCATTCGATACCTTACAAACCTTCTGTCTACAAAACGAAAGTGATGAAAAAGCATTTCAGGCACTTTTTTTCTCTTAAAAAAATTATTGAGCACTCGGAGCAGCAGCAATGTGCTTTGAAGCAAACCAGTATAATACAGTTCTTTCGAAAGATTGATTAATTCACATTATGAATACATACATGTATGTACACGAATGTATGGTTTGTTCAACAGTAAATGGTTTGAATTCAATTAGTGCGGTCGTAAATATTATTAAATTTATCTGACCTGGCCCATTATTAAGACCCACCCGGTGCGATAAGCCACCGAGCTAGACAGAGTTGGTCTTTTGCAATTAACACTGACTAGACGGTACTCCCATAATAAAGCCTAAAATAAATTTTACCTGAAACCGGGCCTTTTATACTATTATCGGTTAATCCGGGCTGTTTATAGTGGTAACTAATTGAACTTAACCATTTACTGTTTAACATACCATACCTCTAAACTTTTGTCATCGTTATAGAATAGCAGTTAATAAATAATAATTGATCAACACTTAATAATTCGAAGATTTATTTATTTTCTCTCACAAATTTCGATCCATGTGATATTTCAAACACTCAATAATTCGTAATATTTTAAGAGTCCCTCGAGTTTCGAATTAACGAGAGTCGACTGTATCTTTTTTCTTTTAATAGTCCAAGTAATGAAGCTAATAGGACAAAACCTCGCAATTTTTACAGAATGGATCGATTTGTTTGAAAATTTGAGAATACGTAGTGGATAGTCCAAGGATCAAAATCTATATGAGGCCGAAAGGCGCTTTTACCATGGGGGTGGTTGCCACCCCATCTCGGGGGTGGAAATTTTTTATTTTATTTTGACAGCAAAAGTTGGTAAACACATTCATTTTAAGCAAAAAACGTTCTATACATTTTTTTTGATAAAAGTAATAGTTTTCGATTTATTCGCTATCGAAAGTGTTGGTTTAAATCGAAAAATCATTGTTTTTAATCAGTTTTCTGCTAATAACTCAAAAAGTTTTCGTTCTATCAAAACAAGTTTGCTTAACAAAAATGTACCTTTTGAAAAAATAAACAAAACCGTTTTTTTATAATTTGCTTTAAGACCAATGGTAATCGAGCTATACTTTATTATATGTTAGCTCTTCTTCGTAAAATGCTAAATATTGTAGTTTCAAAGTCAAAAGACGGGAAAACTATGCATTTTTCGAGGATAACTTATTCAAGCTAATTTAAAGTATTTAAAAATATCTATCTCCAGAAATAAAAAAATAGTCCCTAGCTCAAAAATTAAGTGACTTATAGTAAAAAGAATGTCAGTCCCTATTTTTTTCAGCGAAAGAGTGATCGTAAACTTCCCCCTACTCTCCACCCTAATTAAAATTGGTCATTAACCTTATTTGGTCTTCTTAATTTATGTATTGTCAATAGGTTGTAGAGGTTTGACCGGCTTATAATGATTAGTTAAAAAAAATGAGTAAAACGCGAATAACGAATTTTTGTAGTTTGGTAAAAAATGCCCATTTCTTCAGAATAGAAAGATTGGTATCATAGATACGAAAAAATATTTAAATATAAAATGGTAGCTTATTTAATTCCCAAGAACTGGGTTTGCAAAAATTTTTTTTACGGCAAAAATTGAGTGAGCTATTGAAAATTAAAACTTATAAACTTCAAAACTTGTAATTTCAAAAATTACATTTTTTGAGACGTCATATCATATGAATTAAATTTTTGAGATTTTTTTTGAATGAAACATCATTTAGTAAGATGCTTGAGAGGTAAGTTGTGCAAAATTGAGAGTTTTATAAGAAAAACTGTATTAGTTACAAATTTTTAAATCATTTTTAAACAAAATTCATGTAAGGCTTACTTTCCGCCCACACCGTACTTATGACCATACATTTTATTTCTTTCTATTATAACCATAAGATAGCTTAATTATTCTTCTTTCATGTTCAATTTGTAAAATTTCATTTGATCCATTAGTTAAAGAATTACATTAAAATAACTCAACCATGCACTTCGCTGTACGCTAGTTTACAGGGCGCCAATGTTTGTGAGAAGGGTGACTTTAGCATAAATAAAAAATTATAGTAGACACAGATTTAATTTTAGAAAATTCTTTATATAAGGTTTTTTTTGTAAAATTTTCTGAATTTTTCAATCGTCAAGTCAGTTTTTTTCTAAACTTTATATTTTCGGAGTTATTTGAAAAAACATCTAATTGCGTGGTTCATTTGTTTAATAAAAAATGAAGCACATACTTCTCGACTAGAACTTTTTGATATGTTGTTTATTAAACATTTCTTAATGAAATTACAAAAAGTTCTATCTCTTTTGATTTTTTCCGAAGTGAAAATCTATATGCACTCCCCTAAATTGGAAGTTCTGTCCGACAAAATACATGGGGCGTTTTCGTAATCTGAGGTTCCAAATTTTTAAACTGTTCCACATTTAAACTTTCCCTGTTCCAGTGTTCCCGCACATCAAAGTTTGTCCGACTAGACACCGTTAAGCTATTAACAAATTTTCAGCTTGCTGTTAATCAACTTTTTTTGGTACGCGGGATCCACACCTAATATTTATAAGTCCTGTCAGTGCTTTATCGTGGTTATGTAGTCTAATATGAGTTATTTTTGTGGTCCTCCAATGCACAAGTATTCGATTTTCATTTTATTCACTGCAGTAGCTTTTATACATTTTAATTTTTCAGTACATACATTTTACTCGTCCACCCCATAGAGTCCAGAAATATCAATTTAATGATTGATTGATCCCCTTTATGAACAATTACCGGGTACGCCCTCATCTCGAATCAAAAGTTCCGAGTTGAAAAGTTTGTTGTTTTATCGCCTTACCGTCGAAAAAGTTACGGAAAGTGACATCCTGCGCAGTTATATCGAAACGGCGATAGAAAATAGACCCACCGTGAGTGAAAATTCGCTAGGAAAACTCGACCGGATCGCCGATGGTTCGGAAAATGATAGGCACGTAATGTTCGCAAGACTATTTTTGTGTATGCGTATTTAAATTCGTTAATCAAAAACAAGGTACAAGGTTGATTTTTCCCGTAATGGATGATATACTTGTTTTATATGCGACATATGTGAGTATATTTATTAATTTGGTGTATAATTCAGGCAATTTAGACTCTTTTTTTATTCACTTACGATCTATCGATTTTACTAAAGCTTTTGACACGCTAAACAAGACATATTTTTATTAGGAATTGTTAAAAATGTTAACATCTATCAGACATTCACTGATTTTTTTGTTATTTTAAATAACACCTATGCGGTGTATTAGTTACTCTGCTCACAAAATATTAGACTAACCAGCAAATTTTCTTTATTTCCAATCTTAAAACTAATATTTCTTGAGTTCTATCCAATGGTATTCCTCAATTTTTTTATCCAGCTTCTATCCAATGGTATTCCTCAATTTTTTATCCAGCTTAAATGTAGCACCTAACTCGTACGGGTCTTTTTGACATAACGCTATTTGCATTATCATAAAAGGTTCTACGATAACTCAAAATAAACTTAGGCGCATAGAAATCGGCCCACTTAAAAATTTGGTCGTTTTTGATGTCTCATATTTCCTAAACCTGTTAGCCGATTTATTTATTTAAATATGACCGATCATATTACCCGTATGCACGCTAATGGTGAATATAAAATTCTTAATTTTATGTCAAAAAATCCGCAATAACTAGCTCTTAAAACCAACCAAATTTCATTTGCATATCTCAACTGGTTTTAAAGCAATAAATAAATCGTCAGTTTGTAAGAAAAAATTCAACATCCCTTATCTCGGAAACGAAAACATTTGCGGACATACGTTTATAAAGCCAACTTTCATTATTTTTTTATGCAGAATGACCCCTTAAAGTTTGTCGCACTTTTTTAAAAACACCGTGTATTGATGAAGAACATGTCTAGTTGTTAAAGTATCTAACTTTTTTATTATCCAACATAAACGAATGAATCAAAAAGCAGAATGTTAAGAAAATCTGATGCTAGAGTTGGGTTTTAATTTCAGTATTTTATAAATGCTATAATCTTCCACAGGGTGATTCAAAATTTAAGAAAAAAACAGTTTGATTGGTGCACCCGGTATACAATGAAAATTTACCTGTTTAGCAACAATATTATTACAGTGGTATTTTTAAAGAATCAGGCTATAACATGTTTAAAAAATCACTTAAATCGGCTAACAGGTTTAGGAAATATGAGACATCAAAAATGACCAAATTTTTAAGTGGGCCGATTTCTATGCACGTAAGTCTAGTTCTTTTGAGTCTTCCCACTATTCCATGCAGATCCATTAGTTGAATAGCCTCTACGCCTTATGAAATCTGTTTTCATGCTTCTTTGCTTCTTCTTCTTCGACTTTTTCCCATTATGAGTTGCCTTTTTCGTCCTTCCCACAGCACTCTATTCTCCAGTCACCTTCTATGAGCTCTCTATCTATCATAGCATTTCCTAGGTAAGTTTTCCATCTCACAGCAGATCTTCCTTCGTCTTCTTCCAGACGGGTCCCAGTCCAATATTCCTTTCGGCCACCTATGCTCTGGCATTCTTTTTACATGCCCGTACCAGTATAGGGCTCTGTTTTGTAATTGAGCATTCTACTTCCATTCTGCTCCATATTTCCTGTTCTTATTTTATCCTCTGGTGATTTGTAGACATCTTCTCATAAAGTCCAATTCAACTGTTCATATTTTAACAAAGTAAGTTATCAATCGAAGTAGCACAGAAAACGACAATAAATATCGTCTCCATACCACCAGATTAACAACAGGTGGAATACTTTCTTTGGTTACATCTCCTGAGATTTTCAAAATTTATAAATCATACAGGATGCCGAGGAAATTAAGATGAGAGAATTTTAAATAATTCACAACCCATCTGCTCAGCGTGGTAAAAGCTCCAACAAGAAAGATTGCTTAATACTCAAACAAAAGAGTAAATGAATTAAAAATGCATAAACATTCTCAATTACTTTGCAACACGAAAATGCAGCAGCTGCATAATACTATGGTCAAACCTGAGAGTGTAGGAGGAGTCTATACCGGTTTCGGGGGTTGTTCCCCCCTCATCAGTAATACCATATCCTCCTCTCTCAGATTCTTCCACATACCACACTTTGGGCCTTTCCCCGAATTGCAAAGGAAGAAATGTCACGGATGAACTAGGGCCATCCCTATATAGGGCCATCTAGGATGCCGAGGAAATTAATTTCCTAATTTCATCGGCATCCTGTATGATTTATAAATTTTGAAAATCTCAGGAGGTGTGAATTCGGAAAGGCCCAAAGCATGGTACCTGGGGAAATCGGAGAGAAGAGGATATGGGACTACTGATGAGGGGGGAAAGACCTCCGAAACCGGTATAGACTCTTCCTGCACTCTCCGATTTAACCAGAGCATTATGCAGCTGCTGAATTTTCGTGTTGCAAAGAAATTGAAAATTGTTATACATTGTTCATATTTTATTTCGTGTTGTTGTTGTCATTAGCCATACTTCCGCTTCATATGGGGTAATATTCAGCACAATGCTCTGAAAGATCTTCTTTTTTGTTTCCTTTTTCTTTTCTTTCTTTCGTTTTCTTTCTTTTTTTAATGGTATGTTCACTCAGACGAATATTTCTCACCTCAAAAAGACGCGTACGAGCTTCAGATCTCAAAAGCGATTTTGCTTGCTGACACGTTGCTGATAATGAAGCGGTCGTCTTGAATTGCAGTGCAGGCCGGCACGTAGTCCCGATCTTAACCCAATTGAACACATTTGGGACAACCTCAAAAACTGGCAAACTTGGAACAGAACCGGCTCCAAGAAGTCCTAGAGTCCTAAGGAGCTGAGACGTCAACACCCATTATTAATACTCTTTTTTTTAATTATAGAGTTTCAAAATTATGTTTGTTCGAATTTTCTTCGAAGATTTTTAAACATGGGATTTCTGCTAAGCATCCATTGATTAACGACTTTTTTTTTCAATTATTTTATTGTTTGAATTTCCTTAAAGGTAGCTTTCACCGTATCGTTCATACAGGGTTTTTCCCCGGAAGCCGTCCGTGCATGCACCCCGGTGGCACTGCAGCTTTTCAGCTTATTGTGCTTTTCAAACAGGGTGGTCCAAGATTTATAATTTCTGGTGAGCGGTTAAAATTGTGCCGAAGAGTGTACCTATATCATGGTTAGTAGCATACAATTTAAAAAAGAAGGCATAAATAGACGGAGATAGTGAAAAAAAATGTAAAAAATGTAATGTTTACTTCTCACACTATAAGGTTGTCTTTCATAATTTAAATTTCTACTGGTAGCCTAATTTGCCTGTGTTATATCACCCGAGTTACATTCGTCCGCACGTTTGATTAATTCCACTGCATATTAATTCATCGAAAAAGTGGACAAGGTCACTACGCGACGAACGTTCAGAGGTCATGCCGCTATTGTTTTGTTTTTTTCTGTTTCTTTTGTTACAGACCGTGCCGATTCGCGTACGGGGAACACCACGAGCTAGAGCCTTTTTGAGACGAAAGCGATTAGCTAACGTCAAATCTATCAGATTCAACAAGGTAACGGAAAAGGCTTCAAACACGCTTTAATTGTTTAACCCTTTAAGGCTAATTGTTTCTTTCTTAAGACGAATATTTTCGAAAATTGTTAAATGAAACAGAAGTTAATAGATAATACCTGATACAAAAAAAAAACGGAAATTATCTTCATCTTTTATGGGGTGGTCAATATTGCTACCAGTAGGTGTTTGAGCATTTACCACTGGATTTTGCCGACTATAGATTTCTAGGTTTCTACCGCTATATTTACACACTAAAAGAAAAGTTGTAAAAGAGAATTGGCGATGTTAAGTCACAATGACGACCTCTCATGGATTTCGGCGGAACTAAAATGATGGTCTTTTTCGTTTTATTGGCCTGCTATAATGGGGGTTTTTAATGACAAATCGTTGTCAAAATAGTTGTCAGTATTTTCTAAAATCAATTTAATTAATACATTTTAATACAAAAGATTTAATTAAAAGCTTACAAACCTTTTTTCAAGAGTGTTCTTATGTGTATGTTGTGTTGCAGAATATTAAATATGTCTATTTTGGAGTAAATATACATCTAGAACGAACACGTCTTTAACCCTTATCCGGGCAACACATTTTACTTACGTAATCGGGCAACTCGGGTCCGTTGGGCCCACCACTGTTCTTTAATATACTATTCATATTTAACCATATATTATGTCTAATATTCATTTTTTATTTTTTATTAAAGTTAAATTTAAATTCTCTATATTAAAAAAGGTGCTACTATAGTACCTATGTGGTCTACCTCGAGGGTGCGATCTACCTGAAGGATTTGCACAAAATAATGAAATGCAAAAAAACTTTTGTAGAAAAAATATTTATTTACAAGTAATAAAGATTTGGAGCCAAAGAAGACTTGATTAATAAATAAATAAAATTTTTTGTAAATCTAATAGGCCATTTTATTTGAAAAGAGGGATTGGTATTTACGCATACCCTGGAAAAAGATTACGGTGTTGTTGCCTTTCATTATTGTGTGAAAACTCTTCTGAGAAAAGATTATGGTAATTAGCAGCTCATGTATAAAGTACTGACAAAAACAATCTTTACAAAATGAGTAAAAGGCATGTCAGAAAAATATTATTATTTTACTTTTACAAATTAATACTTTGTCACATAAATTAACTATTTTAGTTAGGATTAAGCCACAAGATTAGCTTATTCCCAACTAGAATAGCAAATTGATTATGACAAATTAAATTATTATTAAGTATTAGGTTAAAAAAAACAATAAAAATAACAAGATACCAGAGAAACACTGTAATTCAATATAATTTTACTGGCTTAGTAGTTGTCGACACTAACATCGGTATCAAACGACTGATAGCAGATGCATTATTTATTTCAAAATATGTGTAGGTACCTACCTAAAAATGCTATTACATTCCAACAATCATTATCAGTTTTTACAATTCATTTATAATAGATATAACACCTATTGTAAGCATCTCTTTGATGTTCACATCAAAGAGATGTTTAAATTGTTTGTTTACATGTTTAGACTTTATTATTGGATTTCCGGAATCATAAAAGTCTTTTACATAATCCACAAAAACATTACCTGACTGCCAGATTAACTTCTGTAACAAAGATTTAGACTTTAGGTATAAATACAAGTAGGGCCCGACAGCCCCGTATTGCCCCTTTACGTGACAAAATTTTTTCGACGCAATAATTTCAAAAATGATAATGAATATTTTGAATAGCTCATGACTATGTTGAAGGAAACACACTTCTAAACAAATTCAGTGATGCATAAAATTCAATAAAATTTTTTTTATCAGTTTATGATAAAAGAATTGGCGTGTCGGGATTTACAAAAAATAGATCAATTTTGTATTATGTTTGCATATAAATGTATTGTATATATAATGCTTGCCCCCCCCTATCAAAATTTCAAATGACGCTACTGAATATTTCAATGAATAAAGTAACAAAAATCTAGAAAAAATATCTATAACAATAACACTGGTGAAGTAAGTAAACGCTTATTGGTAGCTATCTTTACCGCACAACTACCTTCGGATTACTGCGGGCATAGTAAGTCGTGTGGTGTCTAATTTCGCCAAAGATCCTTTGTAACAGTTCTGTTTGTACATGCATACAATCTAGTACTGATTGCTATAGGTTATAAAAACTAACCTTCAACAAGAGTGGTAAATATAGGTACCATTGACACTGACACTTAAAGGGTTAAATCAGTCGCAGCTTTGATCCTATAATATAGGTATCTTAACTAATTTTGATCGTTGTGAGTTACACACTGCATTCTTTCTACGGCTTTATATACGGTTATTTTGAAAAGGCTATTGTTCTCGCTCAAAGGGAAAGGATCTGAATATTTTGAACCTTCTGTGAATAAGTTTAACCTTCTGTGAATAATTTTAACCTATTTTCCAAATGTATAAGGATCATCAGGTTAGTTTATGACAACGTTTAGTTTCAGGGATCGCTGTTCCTTATTCTTCTTCGGCACTCATTTCTGTCCATCGTGTCTTCTCCATTTAAGCCTATCTCTCTCAAGTCGTCTGCTACACACTCCCTCCATTTTGGTTTCCTCTGCCTCTCTTTCCATCAACTTCTAACAGCTTTATCTTTCATTCCATGTAAGTTCTCATTTTTACGTCTATAGCCATCTAGCGACACGCTTCATTTATTATTTTTTTAATCGCTAATTTTAAATATTAACTTTTCTCAAAACCAAAGAATACGTCTCATGTTAAATTCACATGTGTTTTTCGTTCCTAAAATACACAACCAGATTGTTTAAATTTAGTGTCTTTTTCAGGGAAACACAAATTGCCAGATTGGCCACGCTCTTTATGTCAACTTCTTAAAAACCACAGAAAGGTTCACAGCTTTTAAAACGCCAGATTTAGTAATTTATCACCTTTTCTGGCCACATGGTAGAACCGCATACATGATGACATAATAGTGTTGTGGTCTCGGTCAGTATCGACACACCGGACACGCAGCGCAGTCACACCCTCGCTAAAATAACAAACCCTTACGACATATAAACGAAGCACGCTTGTTTACCCAAAATAAATAAATATATTAATGTTCGTTGTTAGCACTTACTTTAATTTCATAATTGTTTCCGTAAACCACCAACGGAACACGTCTGATGTGACCAAACCATTGCAGGTGTTGTAGAACCTTTTTGAGATTGTAATCTCCCCAGCTTTTTTCTAATAACGTTCCTGATCTTGTCTCTTGTCGTCGTCTTACTCAACATCCACTGTAACATTTTCATTTCAGCTACTTCCATATTATTTTCTTGAACCTTCTTTACAAGCCACACATCAACACAGTAAGTCCAGTCGTCAGATACTAAAACGCCACTGAACCTCTAAAAATCATGTAACAAGCAAAAATTACACCTTTCCCCTATCAACCCCACTCATAGGAGGGAAAAACGGAAAACATCGATTTACCAAGAATCTGTACGTCGTAGAAAAAATGTTCCAAACAAGAAATGTAGCTGAGATAATGTTGAACAAAAATGTTTGTTAGCACTTTTTGTGTAGAATGTATCGTTCTCTCAGAAACAACGCTTGAAGCGACCGGCGATGTTGAATTTCAGTTACGCGTGCTCTTCCAGCACTCTAGAAGACTTTTGCCAAATCCTTATCCTTCAACTTTCACCACTTTACTTTCTGATGTTCTACTTGCTTTTTTTCGCTTCATCTGTATCTCCGTATCTACTATCACCACCACCACTGGTGTTGACTAGCTACACACTCACCCTTTATCACTTTACAGTTGATTACATTATAACGAGGGCGGTTCTCTAAATGCAGTCCGGCGGTAAAACTTTCGAAAGATAGTGTTTTTCTATATTTTGTGATCAAGCCAAAGAATAAACAAGACTTACCGCAAAATGCGAATTCTCGCCACAAAGCTGTATTTAAAAGACTAATTACTTCACGTCCGCAGCCATCACAATACAAAACTCAAATGCATCAAATTTTGGCGTCTGAGTATTTTATACCCTAAAGACAGACCATTATAAAATGTTAGTATAAACATTTTTAAAAGGTACTACGACAAAGAAATTGAGTTTGTGTTTATAATACACAATTGTGTATTATAATATGGCGAAAGTACTCGTACTTTTTGACCTAGTCTAAACACAAACGAAATTAATTGTGTTATAACTCGAAATACGACGTAATAGTAGGGGAGCAAAGTATGCTAAATGTGCAGTCATTCGAGCGTTATGGGGACCTATTGGGTTGTGAAGAGTAGGTCCTAAAACCAAAAAAAGTTAAGTAAAGTTTTCCATTTCAGTGGGCGCTTGCGATTTTTTAATTTATTTTTCCATTTCCAACAATCGTTTTTTCCGATTATAACGCCATCTATCCATAATTCGAAAACATGTTTCGAATAAAAGTTACTTATTTTTACGTAAGGAATCCAAATCTGCAATAAAAAAAGGGGGGCTCCCATTTAAGATTTTAAAGTAACCCCCCACCACACCTCCGTGGGGGGTCGTGTTTGGTGCCATTCGATAGATATTTCAAAAATATTGAATAAGTATATTCGTATTTAAAATATTAAATTTACCCCCACCCCTCTCCGTGGGAAGTCGTGTTTGTTATCATTCGATAGATTTTTAAAAAATATTGAGCACATATTTTTTAGTTTTTCGATCTGTCATTCATTTCTCGAAATATTCGTTTTTTTCTTGTGAAACTTTGGGACTCGCCCATTTCCTTACGCCCGGCTCAAATCATCAGATTTTTTAAATATACACTCTTTTGCATGTACATACTTAACTTACCTTATCTTAATCTGACAATTTCGAGTTTTTTAAGGATAGATTTTTTTTTTTCGGGCCCCCCTTAACGAATTCCATTGTGTTAAGAGCCACTATATGGTAGAGCAACATCTGCAGGGTACCAGGTTTCTCCCCATATGCTAATCTGACGGCTCTAGTAACTGCAAACATCCCCGCTTGCTCTCCCCTACCATAAGAATTATTACGGCCTAAGTTATTACTAGAAAAATGAAACGCTGCAATATGCAGGCAATATTATTGACTAATTACAGTGAAGACGATCAGTAACGCTCATGAAATTAGAAGCAGAAGAAGTCATGTAGTACTGCGTCGTTGTTGTTTCTAATAATAGTGTATGTCATATTATTATTTAAGAACATATGAACTACAAATGGAGCACCGCATAAATTTACGTCGGTTAATTTATCCCAGCATCCAATAATTGCTAAAGATCGTTTATAAATAAAAATTATAATTGGTATACAAGTCAATTTGGCCGATAAATGATGTTTTAATACATCTGGCAGATTTCCACAGTTCGAAAACGTGTAAATGTTATGTAGGAATCGGTCTGGTCTATCTAGGAGACGATCTTGTACAAATAATCAAATGATGATTCGTATTCGAATTGATTATGATGGGAAAGTATTGATTTTAGTTAATGTTATGGCATCGCAGATTTTGAATAGAACTTTACGTCTACAGTGACTAGGGTGATTAATAGAATATTGTGCAACAACACAATATATTGTTACACACTATACTTTTTCTACAAACACAGTTTTTGCTAAAAATAAAAATCACAATTTCCAAACGAATATTTATTATAATAATAAATTATAAATTTTAAACTGTATTTAATTAATACTAATCAATTTAAATTCATTATACCTAAACAAATTACACAGAAATCAGTTAAAAAATGAATGCACTGACTTAATTTGTTTTAATTTAAACTATTTTTTCTACAAACGTGTTAAACATGCAACTTTTATCACTCCATAGGAGCGTTAAAAATGTTACTTTTTCTATTCTCATACTATAATATAAATATCACTAAATACCTGTATCATAATGAATGAAGTTCATTATGATACAGATTTTCATTAAGATACAGATTTTTAACCAGTAGAATCGCGATAAAGCATTCGCGATAAAGATGTACATGCGCAGTGACCAATGGCGAGTCAAATACATACGCTTTGACAGTTCTCAATATGTAAACAAACCGTCAAACTGACAAACTACTGAATTTATTTGTGTTACAAAATTAATAAACTTGAATATATTTTTTGTTGTGAATGATCATAGAAAAAATAGTGTATACAACTTGCATTTAATTATCATTATGAAGCTCGTACTCTATACGAAACTCGCCGCATACGGCTCGTTTCGTAACCCTCATACTCGCTTCATAATGACCATCATTAAATGCTCGTTGCATAATATACTATTAAAGCACTAGTGCTTTAAAATTTTTAAGGCACTGCAGTTAAAATTGAAATGTCAAATTTTGAAAACAAACGTCAAAATATATTTTATATTTCATTTATTAACATTAATATTAACAGTACAACTTGCGCAATTTGAAAAAGGTTTTTTAAAATTTAATTTAAACTGTATTATTGCATTTTTAACACGTTTGTAGAAAAAAAACTATTAAAATTTGTTAGAATATACAACAATAAAAGTAGATGTTATTCTATAGTTGTTATGATTTACTTATTGACAGTATAGACAGTTTTGATGTAATGTCAAGAAAAATATAAAATTGGAATGTCAGTTAAGTTTAAGGTACTAGTACACTTTAGAAGACCAAAACTAATCTTTTTTTTTGAAAATTTTTTTTTTAGAAACTTTATTAAAAATGAACATAAATATGAACATTATGACAAAGTACACCGAAGAATATAGTCAAGACCCATTTAGCGACGTTACGGCAGAGACTGCAGCAAATTCTAAGCGCCTCCAGACAAGAACGGTGGAGCGAGTAAGTAAAATGGGTATGACGCACAGTAGTTAGCAGGCAGGGGCGTAGCTACCGCCGTATCAGCCGTATCAATTATACGGGGCCCCCGACATTCAAGGGCCCCATCGCGGCATGTCGAAACAAAATTCCATTTACAAAGATTGAACTAAATATTCTACAATTATTTCACTATCAAAACGCTTTCAAACAGTGGATATCAACAAGTGGATGTTGTTTGGATATCAACATTTTGGTGTAGTGGATTCTTTATATATCATATCTATCTATTATCTATTCTCTGCCCCATAAGAACAGAGCTTTATTGTTTTCAAGGTACCTCTCATTGTCAATTCCGTTGGCTGTGTGTGAGTTATTGTATAATGTATATTGAAGAATGCCGAATTGCAATTTTTGTAATCGCTTTATCTTTGAATATTTGAAACAGTATTTATATTGTTCGGGTATATTATGTGTATGTTCGTATAATCTGTTCTTTATCTATAATTGTATTTATGTATACCTACATATCTACATTTCTCCAAGAAATGAACGTACCACCTTAAAAATGGGTCATTTTTTATGTCTCATATTTCCTAAACCTGTTTTCCGATTTAAGTGATTTTTTTTAAATGTTATAGTCGTATTTTTGAATAATATCGTTGTAATAATATTGTTGCTAGACAGGTAAATTGTCATTGTATACCGGGTGTACCAATCAAACAGTAATTTTTTCTCAAAGTTCACCACACCCTATGGAATATTCTTGCATTTATAAAATATGTACTGAAATTAAAACCCAACTATAGCCTCATGTGTTCTTAACATTCTGTTTTTCGATTCATTCGCTTATGTTGGATAGTAAAAAGGTTAAGTAATACTTTAACAACTAGCCTTATTTTTCATTGATACAGGGTGTTTTTAAATAAGTATGACAAACTTTAAGGGCTAATTCTGCATGAAAAAATAATGACAGTTTGCTTTATAAACGTATGTCGGAGATAGGGGGTGTTGAAATTTTTCTTACAAACTAACGATTTATTTATTACTCTAAAACCGGTTGATATATGCAAATAAAATTTGGTGGGTTTTAACAGAATTTCATGTTTACCATTGGCGTACGCATGGGTCATATTAACCGTATGCGCGCCAATGATGAATATTAAATTCCTAACTGTATATTAAAAACGCACAATACCTACCTCTTAAAAGACACCAAATTTTACTTGCATATTTTAACCGGTTTTAGGACAATAAATAAATCGTCAGATTGTAAGAAAAATTTTAATAACCCTATCTCGGAGACGAAGCATTTGCACACTAGCAGGTTTATAAAACAAACGCAAACTGTCATTATTTTTTCATGCAGAATTACCCCTTAGAGTTTGCCACACTTATTTAAAAACACTCTATATTACGAAAAACAAGGCTAGTTGTTAAAGTTCCTAACTTTTTTATTATTCAACATAAGAATGAATGAACCAAAAGCGAATGAATAAAACAACAGAATGTTGGTTGTAATAGCTTAATAAAATAAAAAAATCAAAATGTAATTCCGTACTAAATACAGGTTGGAACTAAATTTTTATCAAAGTTTCTCTCTCTCTCTTTCTTGTCGTTTCCCCATTACTGAGGGATCGTGATTTCCCCAATATTCCTAACAATGTTTCTCCATTGGTCTCTATCTTCAGCTGCTCTAAGAGCTTCGCAGAATGAGTTTCCAGCTGAATGCTTTATTTGGTCAGACCATCTAGTTGGTGGTCGTCCTTTTGATCTTCTCCCGGAACGTTTCCAGAAACAATTAATCTCTCTAAACTGTCGTCACCTCTGCGAACCACGTGACTAAAGAATTGCAGAATTCGTTGCAGACATATTGTGGACAGCCTTTTATCAAAGTTTAGGTGAATACAAAAGATATTTTCAAGAAAGTATCCAAATTATAATATGATTTGGATATTTTCTTGAAAATATCTTTTGTATTCTTCAAGGGGATCACTGTTTAAATAATTAAAAAGGGGTCATTTTTGCAGAATATTTACTTTTTTCACTTCTCTGCAGTAATTCACGCTTTTTTGAAGGTCTATACGATTTTTTTCTACAAAGTTGAAGAATAAAGCTTTCACTTAAGATTTACTAAATTAAATTTGACCCCTATTTATTTAAATAACTATATTCAAAATTGAAAACACAAATAAAATATGCACCATAAAATATTTTGTTTTATACGAGAAGTTCATGTTACCAGTATAAAGCAAAAAAAATTGGTCGAAAAATATTAACCATTTATGAGATATTGAATTTTTTAACCCCAGCGACGTTATTTAAAAAAGAAGTAATAAACAAATTAGAACAATTTTTAAATGTCATTTTAGAGGAGAGTTTAATTAAAATTTGAATTTATCAATAAATTTATTAAAAACATATATAAAAATAAAAATAATGAGATCTTTTGCAGGTTTAAATTCTTTTGGCAACAGCCGTGTTTTTGCAATTGAAAATATAGTGACATTTAATAAACAAATTCAATATCTCATAAATTATTAAATAATTTTCGACCAATTTTTTTTGCTTAATATTGGAAAATAGTGCAATTTCTCCTATATAACAAAATATTTTATAGTGCTTATTTAAATCGTAAATACTATTTTTTGCAAATTTGTTTTTAGTTTTATATACAATTCTTTAAATAAATAGGGAGTCTAATTGAATGTAGTACGTCTTAGGTGAAAGACGTACCCTTCAGCTTTGCAGAAGAAAAATATTCTAAACACCTTCATTAAAACGTGAATTAACAGTTAAAAAAGTAAATATGGTGCAAAAATGACCCCTTAAAGACCCCTTATGACATTGTTAAAGAATAAGGCTTTAACATATTAAAAAATCACTTACGCCATACAACAGGTTCAGGAAATTGTCGCTTGCCGTTATACCATAACAACAGAGCTTCTTTGTTTAAGCTCATTTGCAATGCCCATTCATCCTTGGATTGAAAAAGCTGAATCTGTTTTCAAACAATGAGTCTCGACAATTCAAATCTATTTTTCGACTTGGGTTAATTAAAATTTATTAGGTTTATTATTATTATCTATATTTGGGTGTTTTGTGTGTTTTGTTTTATTTCATTATCTTTTATTTTGTACTAATATTGACGATTTATGTAATTTCGGTAAACTGTATTTGTTTTTGTTTTTTTTTCCGACTTTTTGTAAGCTTTGTCCATAAAATTGTAAAATTTTTAGTGACAATAAAGCATATTTCTATTCGATTTCATACAAGCGTTTTTGCTTCTTTTGTCGCGGGGGAAAAGGGCCCCGCGACAAACTTTGATACGGGGCCCCCGTGGGGCTAGCTACGCCACTGTTAGCAGGCTTGGAATATGATCAGAAAACTTAATGGTGATCCCACAGAGGTGAAAGAGCCATGTGCAATAACGCCAAATCAGATAGCCCACCAACTGCTTCTGAATGGCAAAACAAACAGTCGTTGCAAAACGCCAAAGATTATAAGAACTCAAGACCAGGAAACAACTCTCTTGCGAAACCCATTTACCATCGAAGAGCTTAAAAATGGTATTGACTGTATGAAAAATGGAAAATCCCTTGGGGTGGACGAAATCCTAATAGAGCAGATAAAACACTTCGGGCAAAAAGCGAGGCAATGGGTGCTCGATCTATTTAACATCTGTCGCTCTACCTACCAGATTCCACAAATGTGGCGTAAATCAAAAGTAGTAGCCCTTCTGAAACCTGGTAAAGACCCTGACTAGCGAGTAGCTACCGTCCGATATCTCTTCTATGTCATTTATATAAATTGTATGAACGCCTCATTTTCAACCGCATCCAGGAAACATTAGATGCAAAACTAATCCCACAACAAGCAGGCTTCAGACCAGGTAAATCATGCACAGGCCAAGTGCTGAACCTAACAGAGCACATAGAGGAGGGATTTGAGCAGAGGGAGATAGTGGGAGTAGCCTTGATAGACCTCACAGCGGCCTACGATACGATAAACCACAGAACCTTGCTAACTAAGATCTATAACACTGTGCTTGACTATGACCTGGTAAATATCATTAGATCACTGTTGTGTAATAGACGCTTCTACGTTGTGCTAAATGGAAAGAAGAGCAGATGGAGAACCCAAAAAATGGCCTACCTCAAGGAAGCGTTCTGGCGCCTTCCCTATTTAACATCTACACCAATGACCAACGAATGCACCCTCGGACTGAGAGTTTTGTGTACGCTGACGACCTTGGTATCACCGTAAAGGGGAAAACACTCACACAAGTAGAGTCGACAATGGAAGAGGCTTTAAACATGATGTCAGCTTACTACAAACAAAACTCATTAAAGCCAAACCCTACTAAAACCCAAGTATGTGCATTCCACCTCTACAACCATCTGGCGCATGTAAAACTGAATGTTTCTTGGGAGGGACAACGCTTGGAACATACTGATAGGCCCAAATATCTTGGAGTGATACTAGACCGGTCACTATCGTTTAAATTCCACTGTCAGAGCACAAGACAAAAGGTTTCTATGAGAAACAGCCTTCTCCGGAAACTTGTAGGGAGCAAGTGGAGTGCAAACCCCCAGGTCTTAAAGTCAACAGCTGAGGCCTTATGTTTCTCAACAGGGGAATATGCTTGTCCGGTCTGGGGTAGATCTAGACACGTCCAACAAGTCACCACGGCGTTAAATGAAACATGTAGAATAATTACCGGTTGTATGAAGCCTACCCCTCTACCTCTACTGTACTGGGCAGCTGGATTCGCATCACCAGACGACCGTAGATGCGCCTCACAATATGTGGCGAAGTTCAGGCAAACTTTCGATGAAAGGCACCAATTATACGGGTTTGATGAACCGCCAGGAATCAGCCGACTTAAATCAAGGAAAAGGTTTATGAGAAATGTCAGCGTCGAACCACCCGAACTGTTCCCCCTACATCCAGAACGACCTAATGGAATGAACCTGGACTGGAGAACCTGGCGGACACTCAACCGAATACGCACAGGTGTTGCCCCTGTAAAACAGAACCTTATTAAATGGGGCATCAAGACAGATAACGACGCACTTTGTGAATGTGGGGAAATACAGAGCGTGGAGCATCTGAGAGTATGCAGACTTTGCCCATCACAGTGCACCCTCGATGATTTATGGCTCGCAAATACAAAGGGTGTAGACGTAGCCCGATATTGGGCAGAAAAACTGTAGTCGGATCCAGACACGAAAAAGTAAAGTAAGTTCAAGAATTTTTTTTCTCAGAACCTTTATTAAAAATGAACATAAAACTTTTTACATATTAATATCTAACTCTTAGAGAGTACAAAAATATATCTTTTTTCATTTATGCACGTACACTAATGATGGCGGACAGTTGTTAATCTCAGGATTGGGACATCTGAAACAAAAAAATCGTACTGCATTTGAAAAAGGAAGCTTTCTTACGTGACAATTTACCACAATTTGACCAAAAAAAAAAATAAATATTTTTTTCCATGAAAAACTGAAGAAAAACGGGCGATTTTTTCACAAACATTTTTCAAATTTTCGTAAAATCATTTTTTTGCGGAATTTTTCACTAACGGTGGTAAATTGTCACGTAAGAAACCTTCCTTTTTCAAATGCTGTACAAGTTTTTTGTTTCAGATATCCCAATCCAGTGATTAACTGTCCGCCATCGGAATTACTTTTTTTCGAGGCCTCGACTTTGGCGCCCTCTACAATATTAGTGTACGTGCATAAATGAAAAAAGATACATTTTTTTTTAATTCACTAAGAGTTAGATTTTAATATGTAAAAAGTTTTATGTTCATTTTTGATAAAGGTTCTGAGAAAAAAAATTTGAAAAAATGCTTATTTCTGGTCTTCTAAAGTGTACTAGTACCTTAAGTAAAAGTTTTTGTAGGTATTGTCCTGAAATTGAGAATAAATAAATTATAATTGTTGATATATAAGACGTTTGTAGAAAAAATATTGTATGATATACGTGTTAAAATTATATTTTAATATTGTATGATATACGTGTTAAAATTACATTTTTAAGGCACTCATGTGAATTGCAGAATTCGCTTCGCGAATCATGAATCATAATCATGAAGAATTATTCTGCATGCTGACACCGTACACTTCAGATGGTAAGGTTTCTTGACCT
Source organism: Diabrotica virgifera virgifera (assembly GCF_917563875.1). Lineage (NCBI taxonomy): Eukaryota > Metazoa > Arthropoda > Insecta > Coleoptera > Chrysomelidae > Diabrotica > Diabrotica virgifera. The sequence continues at coordinate 197,320,765 of NC_065450.1, read as the reverse complement.
TACCATGATCAAATATTCGTTAGATGTAATGTAATTTTTTGTGTGAAAGTCATTTGTGCTTGTAATTGATGTTTAACTTTTCCGGCCACAAAAAACCATCAGCAAAATTGAGCAATTTTTTCAACAGACAGACAAGGTTTTTTTATCATTAAAAAACTGTATAAGAAATAGAAGTATTTTTATATCGTACATGGGATCCATCTCTCTTCATAGTGGTATTTTGAACTTTTTGACTATAGCTCTGAAGATGGCTTTATAAGCCGAAAGCGCTCAGCTAGGTGTTTTCACACCACGGGGGTTTTTGGAATCGCTGAATACGAATACGTCATCCGAAACGACCCTCGGAGCATCTGTTGTTTAGGGTCACTTCTGAGGCATTTCATCTTCTGGAGTTTCGAGGGGTTTCGGCACTAAATTGATGCAAACAGATTACTCGGGGATTTGTGAAATTGTTGATTACAAATGTGACATTAGAACTGACCGTCGGAGCACCTAGTGCTTAGGGTGACTGCTACGCACGTCATCTATGAAATTTTGGGGCTTTCCATAACTAAGTTAAGCAAATAGAGTACTCGGCAGTATAAGAAAATAGCAAATACCCCCCAGTGATCCGTTTATATTAATTTAGTGCTGAAACCCCCGAAACTCCATAAGATAACGTGCCATAGTTGTATCACTGAGCACCAGGTGTTCTGGGGGACGGTTTTGATGGCGTATCGGTGTTCAGCGATCCCAAAAATCCCTGAATAATCTGTTTGCATGAATTTTGTGTCGAAAACCCTCGAAATTCCTCCAGAGGATGACGTGCCCCAGTAATGACACTGGGCACCAGGTGCTCCGGTGTCCGTTCTGATGGCGTATTCATTTTCAGCGAACCCAGAAGCCCCGAGTAACAAAATATGGCATTTAATATACTGATTTTGAAATGTTTATGCACTTTTGTATGCATTTTATGCACTGGAAATGCAATAATTATTAGTTATATTACGCATTTCCACCTATTTTTCTATTGTAGGCTTTTTCCTGACGTCTTTCTGATGAACACAATGCAAAAAGTTGCAAGTCTCTAGGTGCTGTATTTAAAAATCGATTTCTTCCGATGTTTTTAGTTCTTCATGCCCTGGTCTACTAAAACGTTACAATCGCTTAATAGTGCAGTCATTAAATCGTAAAATAGGTTTTTACCTGCGAAATTTTTTACTATGAACCGATTTACATGAGATTTTGGAATTAGGCTTATCTTACCCTTAACTTCAAAAGTGATATTGACCTGAACTCCGTTTTTTATTTTTAAGGGGTGAAAACAACCCCTTAATGGAAAAATTGACATTGAGCCATTTTATTGCCAGAAAACGTGTTTATTAATAAAGAGTGACATTGTGAAGTGTTTTCTAACACAATTACCTCATGTTAAACTCATTTTCATCCCTTGAAAACCGTACAACCCTTGCAAACAACCCCTAAATCGAAAAAAATTACAAAAAATTAATTTAGTATGATTTAAAAAGATTTAAATACAGTGCGTCCATAAAGTAACGCATAAATTCATTATTTCGTAAACCGGCGAATTTAAGGAAAAATCCCGACACAGGTCGATTTTTATTTTTAATTTCCGATTTTTTGGCATATATATCATACTAGTGACGTCATCCATCTGGGCGTGATGACGTAATCGATAATTTTTTTAAATGAGAATAGGAGTGATGTGATAGCTCATTTGAAAGGGTATTCAATTCTCTATTCCATAATATAATCATTAACATAATTATTTATACAAGGTGTACAAAAAAACATTTTTTAATTAAAATAATTGAGACAAAAAGAAGAATGTGTGTAATTTATCTAAATCAAAATACGTTTTAATGTTGTCAGAAAACAGGAAGAAAATGTTTATTTGACAAATAAATATTGTTTTTCGCTTAAATTCATTGTTAAAGCTGCCACCTAGATACCTCTTGTAAGTTTGAACATTTCGTTTAAGCAAAAAATCATTGTTTATTTGTCAAATAATTTTTTTTCTTTTTTTCTGGCAGTAGTAAAACGCATTTTTAATTAAATAAATTACATTCATTCTTCTTTTTGTTTCAATTATTTTAATTAAAAAAAATTTTTTTGAACACCCTGTATAAATAATTATGTTAATGTTTACATTAGTGAATAGAGAATTGAATACCCTTTCAAATGAGCTATCACATGACCCCTATTCTCATTTAAAAAAATCATCGATTACGTCATCACGCCCAGACGGATGACGTCACTGGTATGATATATATTTCAAAAATTCGTAATTTAAAAATAAAAATCTACCTCTTTCGGGATTTTTCCTCAAAGTCGCCGGTTTACGAAATAACGAATTTATTCGTTACTTTATGGACGCACTGTATAGAGTAAATGATATTTTACGTTCTCTATCTTAATTATCATATTGTTAACCCCCTTTCAACCCTTAAAACAACCCCTAAATAGAAAAAAATTTTAAAAAATTAATTTGTTGTGAGAAGACTTAAATATAGAGTAAATAATATTTTACGTTCTCTATCTTAATTATTTAATTGTTAATCCCTTTCAACCCTTAAAATCAACCACTCGATTAAAAATTGTATAAAAAATTTCTTTTGATAAACCAAAAAGGATTTAAATATCGTTCCACGTTCTCGAAAAAGCTATATTGGAAAATCATATGCTCAAGTTCTTTAACCCTTAAAACTACCTCTAAACCTTTTCTACTAAGTAGAAAAAAATACGATTAGTTTTTGGGCTATAACTACTTTTGAAGCTGTCACAACTTATAAAAAACCATTTTGAAGGTAATTAAAAGAGCTACAACTTTGTCATTATAATATGTAGTGAAAAACGTTTTTTTGAAACGGTGAAGGGTCAAAGGGCTCGAGAGAGAGACTGTGGTTGCGCTACCTCGCTCTCTTTAATCAATCATATCTTCGTCAATTTTTGTGTGATAGGAAAAACAAACCAAAATTTTTGTGAAAAAAAACCTATTTTTTTTGTTATTACACTTTTTTACGTATCTTTCATTATTTTTGACATATTATAAAAAGAAAGTGTTTTTTTAATTCGAATTTTTTTTTTCTTAAAATCGTCATTTTTTTCAAAAAATTTGTGTTCCAAAGCAGCTAAACTGCTAGAATCCATCAAACTCTTTATATTAAAATTGATTCTAGACGGAATATGATTAATTTTAATTTTGGTGGAAATGGCACTTATGAAATCCATTGATTAAAAAAAACATTAGATGTTCCTCTTTTTTTCATTACAGCTCACTCATTTTACGTACAAAAGACTTTTAACAGTGCTCATTTTCAAGCTTATTTTAAGCACTATAAAATCCTTTCTCATTAGCATGCATAAAATTTATTCGCTCTCCGCTAGATGGGATTGAATACATCAATTAAATTTCACACAAAATAAAAAACGGCTTTGATCTTCAATATATCGCTTAATATTGCACATAAACACTCTTTAAAAAATCAATTTGTTCATTTTTTTACCTGCTACAATTTTGTTCATTATAGTATTATCGTTTAAATGCATACTTTTAGAGATATTTGCAAAAAACTTTTGAAAATCGTGAGAAAATTCCGAATTTTCAATTGCCAATAACTTGAAAATTATTGGGTTTTTGAAAAACTTTATACAACATGTTTTGCTTAAAATTAGGTCTTCTATCGATCTGAGGTTATTTTGAAAAAAAAATCCACCACCGAAAAGGGGTGGCAACCACCCCCAGGGTAAAAACGGAGTTCGGGTCAATATCACTTTTGAAGTTAAGGGTAGGATAAGCCTAATTCCAAAATTTCATGTAAATCGGTTCATAGTAAAAAATTTCTGAGTTTTGTTTGTTGTTTATTTGGGTTTATATGACTGCGGACACTAAATCCATTCGCCAAATTTCTGAGTTAAAAAACTTCAATGACTGCACTATAATTTGTTCAATATGGTGAATTTTTTTACGTTGTTATGAAGCCTATTTACTATTTCTTCATTCAAATTTATTTTTACTATGAAAATATTCATAGTTTACTATAAATTGACTGTAAATGGACTCTTTGAATTATTATTTTGCTATTTAGTTTATTAGTTTGTATGTCATTCATTTATAAAGTCATTTCCTAGCTCGCATATCTAATAGTGATTGTAATAATATAATCCTTATCAACCAAACCGAGACGTTAGTCATTAGTTTTCCAAGCAATTTTATCATTACAACAAAAACATCGATTAGTAATCAAATACCTATATTTAAAGTTGAATTTTCAAGGTATTTTTGTATTTAATGACAAAAATTAAACGATACCCAGATGACTCGTTAGTTTACGAGGGGGGAGTAAATAATAGTTCACAGAGAAATTTTGACAGAGTGAGTTTATAAATTAGACACTGTAACATTTTTAATTTTTTTTCTTTTTTATTTCTTCATATATTTAAATCTTCAACATACAGCGCAACTAAATGTCTGAATGTCTATTTGCAATCTTGTTTACCACCTTTTACAAGTTTAACCATCAGTTTTTGAACCAAGATCCATCCTTCCAGTTGGGGTGAACGGTAAGAAAGAGTCTGTCTGATAAAATCTTTGATCCCTTTTTTCCATTAATTTCAAAAATAATCTAACTGAGCATAAATTTTCGTTTGATGCATTTCTTACCAGCCATTTGCTGCTTGCCAAACTTTTCAAACCGCCTTGATTTGTTTTGGAAAAAAATGCTGTTGTATTAAATTCGGCCCGTAAATTCTCCCATAACATCAAATTCCTTCTGGAAAAAGTGAAACTTGCAGTTTACGGCCTCATTTCCTCTCCAATCAAGTTCAAATGAGCAAAGGTGAAAAAACTTATTTTGTGCTCCATCGGGGGTTTCCTCGTTGTAGCTTTGGATGATTTTTAATAGTTCTTCGGTGGATAATATAGGGTCATTCCATTTCAAATCACTCAATTTTGGAGCAAAAAAATTCTGGACTTCCGATTTGTCTGAAAATTGGTATATAGCTTCTGCGGGACCTAAAAATAAGATATTTAAGGTCAAAAAAGCTTCTTCTTTTTTTTCTCAAAATGTTATTTTATGCGATTTTACAGTGATGTGGTGTTTATTTATAAAAATTTGCATTTTCTATCGTAAAGTATCAATGGAAAACATAATATTTTAATAGAAGGAACTCAAAAATGTCATTATATGGCATTATAACAAGTTACTTTGATTCAAAACAAGCTTTTGGTCAAATTTTATAGTGTAGAAAACGTTAAAATACCGCTTTTTACATTTTTCTCCATTCCCAAAATACAACATAATCGATTTGGCTGAAAATTTGCCCACAGATAGACAAAACATAGTACTTTAAGTGGTGAGAAGGATTTGAATTATATTGCAATAAGAAACAAGTTACATGCAATATTATAGTCAAAAATATAGGCGTCTACTGTAAGTACAATTAACTCAAAAATATCGACCTCACGACAAAAATTGTTAAAAAGAAATTGTAATAATTGTGAATACGATTTATTTGGAACAATTTCAGTTTCTACCATTTTTGTCGAAAAGTTAAAAATGGCGGAGATATTGAGCAAAACAGGTTCTTCTTTAAAATCAAGATGGCGGCTAACGTAACGGAGGAATTTATTCGTGATTTTAAATTTAGGCTACTATTGACTCCCCTAAAGATCAGAAAAATAAAATTTTGGGCAGCTCGGCATTCAAGGTCAAATGCTATCCTGACTGGACTAATATATATTTTGAGCCTGATATTACTGCATGTACCTTTTTTAGTATTGTAATATAATTCAAATCCTTCTAACCATTTAAAGTACTATCTTTTGGCTATCTGTGGGCAAATTTTTAGCCAAATCGATGATGATGTATTTTGGGAATGGAGGAAAATGTAAAAAACGGTATTTTAACGTTTTTTACACTATAAAATTTGATCAAAAACTTGTTTTGATTCAAAATAACTTGTTATAATGCCAGATAATGACATTTTTGAGTCCTTTCTATTAAAATGTTATGTTTTTCATTGATATTTTACGACAGAAAATGCAAATTTGTTTAAATAAACACCAAATCACTGTAAAATCGCATAAAATAACATTTTGAGAAAAAAAGAAGAAGATTTTTTGACCTTAAATATCTTATTTTTACGTCCCGCAGAAGCTATATACCAATTTTCAGACAAATCGGAGATTCAAAATTTTTTGCCTGAGTGATTTGACATGGAATGTACCTATAATGCTTTTGAACTGAGTTTTCTTTTTTCTTGAACACTTTGAAGCTGTCTCCACTTGGTATCTCTGGCCAATCTTGCATATTTGAAAGATATATCTGTAAAAGGGTCATTTTTATGACGTATTAATGCCGATCCACTAAAAATTTGGTCATTTTTGAAGTTTCGAATTTCCTAAACCTGTTGTTCGAAAGTGATTTTTTTACCACGTTATAGCCTTATTCAATGACAATATCCCTGTAATAATATTGTTTCTATAGAGTCAAACTGTCATTGTATACCGGGTGTACGAATCAAACTGTCTCTTTTTCTTAAAGTTCGCATCACCTTGTGGACTATTCTGGCACTTATAAAATACTGAAATTAAAACCTAACTATAGCCTTAGGTTTTCTTAACATTTTGTCTTTCGATTCATTCGCTTATGTTGGATAATAAAAAAGTTAGGTATATTAACTGGCCATGTTCGTCATCAGTACAGGGTTTTTTGAAATAAGTGCGGCAAACTTTAAGGGGTAATTTTACATATGAAAATAATGACAGTTTGCTTAATAATCATATGTCCGCAAACGCTTCGTTTACGAGATACGGGATGTTCAATATTTTTTTGCAAACTGACGATTTATTTATTGCTTTAAAACCAGTTGAGATATGCAAATCAAATTTGCTGGGTTTTAAAACGTAATTATTACACATTCTTTGACATATAATTAAGAATTTTATATTCACCATTGGCGTGCGTACGGGTAATATTATTGGTCATAATACCCGTTTCCGCGCCAATGGTGAATATAAAATTCTTAATTGTATGTCAAAAAATGTGCAACAACTACGTATTAAAACCCACCAAATTTGATTTGCATATCTCAACTGGTTTTAAAGCAATAAATAAATCGTCAGCTTGCAAAAAAAATTTGAACATCCCGTATCTCGGAAACGAAGCGTTTGCGGACGCGGACATATGATTATAAAGCAAATTGTCATTATTTTCTCATGTAAAATTACCTCTTAAAGTGTGTCACACTTATTTAGAAACACCCTGTACTGATGACGAACATGGCCAGTTGTTAAAGTATCTAACTTTTTTTATTATCCAATATAAGCGAATGAATCGAAAGACAAAATGTTAAGAAAACCTGGGGCTATAGTTGGGTTTTAATTTCAGTATTTTATAAATGCTAGAATAGTCCACAGGGTGATGCGAACTTTGAGAAAAAGACACAGTTTGATTCGTACACCCGGTATACAATGACAGTTTGACTGTCTAGCAAAAATATTATTACAGCGATATTGTCAATGAATAGGGCTATAACGTGGTAAAAAATCACTTAAATCGAACAACAGGTTTAGGAAATTCGAAACTTCAAAAATGACCAAATTTTTAGTGGATCGGTTTTTTTGCACCTGAGTGTATACAAAAAGAGCTTTTATATTACCAAGTTATTTAATTATTGATAAACAATTACTTATCTAAAATTTTAGTTGAAAATTAAAGATTTTGTTGGAAAAACCCGCATTTTCCGGGGAAAATTTTCGTCGAAGTAAATCGGGAAAAACATGTCTCTATACAAAATTTAATTACGGTGAATTTTTATTTGATTGTTTTTGGTGTAAAGTTAAAAGCTTTGGAGTTATAGAGCAAAATCACGATTTTCGGGCGCCATTTTGTTTATAAAAAAAGTAGTATACTATCTACGGACTTTGCATATCTATATTATTAATATATACAATCATAAGATTCGATTCCAGCAATAAAATTGCTGATAAATAACTTTTCCTTGTATTTTGCTAATTAGCCCAGAGTAATAGGAAAACACTCTAAAACTCCGTGGACTTAGATCGACAACGGAAACAGCCCTGATCCCGAGACTATTAGGTGTCTGACTCTACCGAAGGCTTTTTCTATATTCAGAATACACTGGTATATTGTGTTTTTTTTTTCCTGAGTCGATTTTCTTTCTATAAAGATGACAAAGATGTAGATTCTTCAATTTTTTATTTTATTCTGGTAATTCCACACCAAAAACCTACTTCCGGCCACAACCTAATATCCAGGCCAAATTCCTCCATTTCGCTCTATAGTTTCGTGGAAAAATAATTCGACGACGACACAGAGTGACCTCAAAAGAAAACGCCGGCCTGAATAATTCATTCGTCTTAATAATTTAACCGAGTTAATAATATGATCTGAATCGTAACATCAATGATACTCGATGTCGATAGAGCACCGATGAGAACTTACAAATTGAATCAATATTAGTCGTATTGTTTAATTCAGACGAAGTACGTGGCTGCAGGTTTCCCATTGATAGGTCTACAAGGTGAAACTACAATGCTTTGCTTCACATAATTCGTACATATTTCAAAATAAAATAAATACAGAGATAAACAGAGTTATCTATACATCGGATTTGGTTAACCCTCCGTTAGTCGCTAGGATAAACGGAGCATCAAGAGTCGCTACGGTGTCAGCAACCGACAATTAAAAAAAATAGTTATTTCTATAAAATTCATACAAATATTTTATATTGTATATAGGAATGACTGAAAAATATTTTTGAAAATGTTTTATTGAAAAACAACAGATATAAAATGAAAAACCCTAGTATAACAATATACATATTGTTATTTGTAATATAAAAATATTCGCTAGGAACCATTTCCCGTAATTCCAACAACGTTTTTGTTCGGCTTCAAAGGACATCTATAAATAAGATTTGACCAAAACTTACCGATAAAATGCAATAATAAGATGCTAAATCTTTACCTGAACTGCAAATTATGCCAATAAAGTAATAACCACACCGTTAGTCGCTACGGAGTCTTGCACCTAAAATAGCTATAAAACTCACACAACGGTACCCAAGTAGGTAAGAATGTATACTAACACGAGGTTAGTTGATAGGAAGAGGTACAGAAAGTGGCGATAGAAAAAACCAGTTATTTTGTAAATCCCGAATGAATAATTCTGTCGTCGGTGTGTGACACCGATAGCGACTAACGGAGGGTTAAGAACTTAAAGAAAACTGTCTCTTCTTCTTCTTATCCCTCTTTATAAGCAATTTTTCTTGTTCATTAGCGGATTGATACCTGTATGGAAGGTTGTCACTTCATGTCTTGGATTGGATACTTCTGCCGATTGGTGATTTATCTCTTGCTATTTTGACCATACGAGCCTCCCCAATTTTGCTTGTGTGGTTATTCCTTTCTTTTTTCTGTTTAGTGTCCATTCGTTTATACATTGTACGTTACATTTTCTTCTAATGTTTTCGCTCCTCTTTAGATCTCTCAACGTATTTCCAGTAATTCTTCCCAGTACTCTCATCTCTGCCGTTTCCAGTAGTCTTTGTGTTGTGGCTGTGCCGGGTCTTGTTTCTGATGCATATGTCATTGTTGGTTGTACAGTGGCTTTATAAATTCTTGACTTCATCTTAGCGTTAATATGTCGGTTTCGCAATATAGTGTTATCAAGGCATGTTGCCAGTCTATTTGCTTTTTGTACTTGATCTCTCACTTCTTTGTCCAGGTCTCGATAGCTGGACTAGTGGACAATGTAATTCCAAGGTATTTTTGAAGTTATACTTCATTAGGCGCGATTGAGATTGAGGGTGAATTTATATTGATCTGCGCGCATGCGCACACCGACAGTATGGTATTAGTCGTTATACGGGCTCTGATTGGGTGTTGAAATGATCTGTCAATAATTGTTCAATATGGAGGTTATCGGTAAACAAAAATGTTGTATAATATATTAGTTTTTATTGTTGTGAGGACAGAAATAAAATCAAATTTATAATTATAGTGACTTTTTAAATAGTTTTGAAAAGCCACAGGTACGTAATTCTAAATGTTTCAATTGTATTCCAATAAAAAATTATCTTCATACCTATTTGGAAAATGTAAAAAAATAATGTACTTACCTAGTACTTGCTATGCTTTAATTTACTTAATCTGATTACGAACAAACTTTCTACAAATTTTCATCTAATGTATCGTTTTCTTACTCTATATATTGTTGTATTTTAATTCGACAAAAATCAAACTAATAAAAATTCATATAAACAAAATGTCAAAAAGTTGTTCAGTTTGTGTATATTCCCACATGACGTATACGCGAAGGTGGTGCAGTTTGAAATCGCTTCGACTCTCGTACGGCGGGATACACGGGAAGTAGGTTCAAGCCCAATGCAAGTTATATCATTTTTTTATATTTTTTTTATAGATTTTATGATTGTAAGTATATTATTATATAATTTTTTTCAGAAAATACGTATTTAATTAAAATTTTTGGCAACAATTATTGTTCAGAAATCATTTGTGGCATTTTTCAATGTGTTTGTGTGTGTTTTATTCTTTTATTTTTTTAATTTTTGGTATTCTGCCCTCCTAAGCCAAAAGGGCGTATCTCATTTTGCCATATTTTCGTAAAAGGTTTTTTAATATGGTGTTTATACCAATACGCATCAAATTTACTAAGCGAAACAGACGTATCTCGCGTTGTTGAAGCTGTTTCATTCGAGATATGTCTGTTTAACTTAGTAAATTTGATGCGTATTGATATAAACACCCTATTAAAAAACCTTTTATGAAAATATGACAAAATGAGATACGCCCTTTTGGCTTAGGAGGGCAGTATTGTTTTAATAAAAATTTTTGGAAAGTAGTAGAGAAGCTGTTTAAAGTACTTATATTGATTTCGTTGAAATCATATAATAGAAGTATAACTTCTTACGTGCGTACAAAGTACACACATTCTTTTTTGATCAATAATTGTTCAATAATGATGCCATCAATTTCTATTTTACATCTGATTGGTTCTTTGCTGATTACTAGTGTTTTATTTTTCTGAGATTAGATTATCATACTAAAGTCTTTTGCTCTTATGTTAAATAGTCTAGTCGCAATATAGGGGGTCCCGTGGGCACTTTTAGGTCGCCGCGATTTGATGATGGTATTATAGGTTTTTTGGGTCGCTGAATCCAATGGAAGTGGTATGGCAGCTCAAATGTGGCGCGTTTAATTGCTATTAACAAATTATGGTAAAATTAGGTGCTTTTCACGAATTATTAGAAGCCCTGTAAATAAATTAATAGTGTTAAGGTCTTCTCTGGTGTATTTTTGGTCGCTGAATCGAATGTGACTAGTCGCGATTACTCAAAATATGTTCTTATTTTGTTAATAACAAAATAATTGTTTATTCGTCGAAAAGCTCGAAATGCGCTATCTACAGCAATTTTGTAGTCTTTTTCATAGTATTTTTATACGCTAAATCGATTGGGACTAGTCGTGATAGCTTAAACCACGTTCAATGTATATGTATGTTTATATGATTGTTAATATGTAATGACTGTTGGAATGTAATATAAAGAAAATAAAATTTTCGAAAGCTCGACTAATAAGTTCAAAGTGTTTCACTGAATAGCCCAAAAATTTATTGACTGCATTCCCCAAAAAAATTTTTATTGTATGTTTATATACGTATATCCAATGTATATATCGCTGGTACCTATGATTAATGTGATTCCTAATACATTTCCAGTGAAAAAATAACTCTTTGATAAGTGTTGGCGATACAATTTTTTTGTATATGCGTGTCCGCGAAGATTATAACTCCCAAAATATTTATAACGAAAAGATTTAGTTCATAATAGATGTCGAAGAAAACAAATATTTCCCTTTCTGTTTCTGCCGGCGAAAACAATTATTTCTGACAACTTTTTAGTAATGATAATTTTCGTGGACCCACAAACAGAAATGATGTTTTTTTGCTAATTCTCCTCAAAAAATAAATTTTTTCGCTAACACTTTATTAGGGATTATAATGTTCACAATCATATAATCGAAAATAATATTTTTCGCGGCGTTCATTGAAAGTTCTACTCTTAACGACATTTTTCGGAGTTATATTTTTCGTAGGCGGCGGCGATATATTCAATGTATATATATAATGGATTTCTACGGCTGTCGCCGCCTCTCCATACCCAGCTTCCAATTTTTTCTATCGTAACACATATCTTCATCTAATTGCCTCGAATCCATTGCCTCCTGAATATTGTCCCTCTAGCTTCTCCGTGGTCGTCCTCTTCTTCTTCTCTCCGGTGGGACCCACTCTAATATTTGTCTCGGCCAGCGAGTCTCATTCATTCTTTTAACGTGACCGAACCATGTCAGCTGTCTCTTTTCAATATCGTCTATTATAGTTTTTTCCACCTTCATACGTTCTCTAATTGTTTCATTTCTTACATGTTCTAATCTCGAAACCTGACAACTTCTCCTCAAAAAGTCCATTTCTGTCCTAAGTAGCTTCTTTTTATTTCTTGCACTTCTGTCCCAAACTTCTGCACCGTAGATTGTAGCGCTCTTCGTTATACTTTCATATATTCTTCTCTTTGTTTCCTTCCTGATATCTTTGTCCCATAAAATTGAATTGAGGGATCTAGTGATGCTTCTACCTTTATTGATCCTGTGTTGTATTTTATCTTCACTATTTCCTCGTTTGTTAAATATAGCTCCCAAATATTTGCATTGTTTCACACCAACAATATGTCCTTATTCCAATGGTAGGTTTTTAATGTCTTCGTTTCCCACTATGAAGTATTCTGACTTATCCATATTTATTACTAATCCTGCCTGTTGGTAATGCTCATTTAGCTTCCGTATCATATAGCTGAAGTCATCTTGATTGGGCTATAACAACTAGGGAGTCGTCTCCCACTTTCAGTCCCATCGGTTTTACTGCTTTTGTCCACCTCTGTAAGGATTGGTCAAGGTATATTTTAAAGAGAGTGGGAGATAGACAACATCCTTGTCGGATGCCTCAGTGAAATTTTTGCCGTTTTTGATTCTGGTGTTAGTGGTCTCATACAACATTCTAGTTACTTGTATGAGTTTTCCATCGATACCGATGTCTTTCATTGAATTCCATAGTTCTATTATGGGGACACTATCATAGGCTTTTTCTAGGTCGATAAGAGCGATGTGGGTTTCCTGATTTCTTTGTATTCTTTTTTCTAGTGCTATTTTTAAAGTGAAGAGATTGTCTACTAGACAAGGGCGAAAACGGCGGGTTCGTTGGGAAAAATATTCCCATGAGATTTTTTTGCATAATCACATTCGTGAGACATCCCAGAATAAGGTTCAAGAAGTCGCCCTCGTGAAAAGTGGGCCAAATTTTTTTTAACAATTTTTTTTTAATCAAATTGCAAAAATCAATATTTTTGGCCCGGACAATTTTTTTGTAGGTTTTTTTGGACCATTCTGGATAAAAAAGGTCTCTTATAATAATTATTCTCTAAAGTTGATCGTTTTCGAGTTACAAGCAATTTAAAATTGAAAAAAACGAAAAATGGCGATTTTCAAGGCTTAATAACTCGGTTAAAAGTTATTATTATGAAAGTCATAAAGTGACTAAATCAAAGTTTAATGCCCTCCCTATAAGATCCTGAAGAAATTTTTGTCAGTATTTGATTACTAAGCTGTTATTATTAAGTAATAATATTGAGCGCCATGCACGTGGTAGCCGGCCGTAAATGCTGAGTGCGAGAGAGATGCCACTCCGGCAGTCCAATTGTGCATCTTACTTGCACTCACATTTACGGCCGCCTACCACGTGCCTGGCGCTCATTATTATTACTTAAAAATAACAGCTTAGTTATAAAATAATGACAAAAATTTCTTCAGGATCTTGTAGGGGGGCATTAAACTTTGATTTAGTCACTTTCTGACTTTCATAATAATAACTTTTAACCGAGTTATTAAGCCTTGAAAATCGCCATTTTTCGTTTTTTTTTCAATTTTAAATTGCTTATAACTTAAAAACGATCAACTTTAGAGAAAAATTATAAGAGACCTTTTTTATCCAGAATGGTCCAAAAAACCTACAAAAAAAAATGTCCGGGCCAAAAATATTGATTTTTGCAATTTGATTAAAAAAAATTGTTAAAAAAAATTTGGCCCACTTTTCACGTAGGCGACTTCTTGAACCTTATTCTAGGATGCCTCACGAATGTAATTATGCAAAGAAGTCTTATGGAAATATTTTTCCCAACGAACCCGCCGTTTTCGCCTTGTCTATACCGTTGAACGTCCCGCACGAAAACCAGCTTGTGCTTCAGCTTGCTTTCCTTGAATTTCTTGTTCTATTTCATTTCTTAATAGCCTGGACTATAATTTTCCAATGGTGCTGATGACTGCGATTCCCCTATAGTTTTTGGGGTTATTTTTAGGTCCCTTCTTATGTATGGGAGTAATATGTGATGTTAGCCATTCATCTGGTACTTTTTCTCCATTCAGGCATCTTTCGAAAAGATTTTTAAGCATATCCCATAGTTTGGGTGGTCGATATTTTATTAATTCAGGATTAATTCTTCCAGCTCTGGATGCTTTCCGGGATTTCATAGTTTTAATAGCTTCTTCCACTTTGGTTTTATCTAGTTCTATTTCGTGTTCACTCTGTATCTCTTTTTCTTGTATTTTTTGCTATGTATTGTGGTCGTTTTTCTACCAATAATTCCTTAAAATGTTGTTCCCACTCGGCATCAGATATACTCTTAATTGTGTGCCCACCTTTATGTGATGTTCTGACATTCTTTATCATCTTCCATGCTTCTGAACTCCTAGTTCCTCCTAATTGTTGATCTATGTATTCACATTTTTTTATCCAGGTTGCGTTTTTTCTTTTAATCACTTCTCTTTTTACTTGTCTATTTAGGTCCCTGTATTGTTGTTGAATCTCAACGTTTTCCTGATTTTGTATACGTTGTAGGTGAAGTTGTTTTTTCTTCTCGATATCTTTATCCCACCATTCTGGTTTCTTTCCGTTTTCTAGTGCTTCTTGTTTTTATGTGATTATATTTATTCTTCTTCGGTTGTTCTTTGTTCTTGACTTAGTTTCTGTTCAATTCAAGTCTGTTATGGTACAGATATGATATCGTGTACTTTCATGTTGTAAGCTGTTAATATTATATTTTTCTATTTCTGGATCATATGAATTCCTTTTGTGTTCTTTTTTCTTCGGAGTTATTTTGTGTCGGTATAAATGGAACATAAATTTTACCGATTACTAAGCAGTGGTCTGATCCGCAATCAGCCCCTCTGAAAGCTCTAACATCCTGGATGCTAAATTTTGCATTTTATCTCGAGATTAGATAGTCAATGATTGACTTAAGTCCACGTGTATGTTGGTACCAAGTAAATTTATGGATATCCTTATGTTCAAAGAATGTGTTGTATATTTTAAGTTCATACTCCTCGCATAGATTGATCAACCTTATCCCATTGTCGTTGTAGTATATTCAATGTACAGATCAAAAAGAAATAAAAAATAAAATACAGTTCTATTTGTCGCTGCGTTGCAGCGAAGTCCTCCGGATAGACGTCTGTAAAAGAAAAGCAAAATTAATAACAATCCGAAATATTCTTACACCTCAGTACAGTGTAAGTTGCAAAACAGTCACGCGATTAAAATATGTAAATTTATTGGGAGCTCCCTCAATTCGCTTGCTACCGTTTAATTATGAGTCGCAACTTACTTCAACACGGTACACCTTGCTGCTCAAGTTGGCCTGCCTTAACTTGCGAGATCACGTCACTACGGTGACTCGCTACTCGACCTGCCTCGCTCACCTCGCTTGGCTGGTAGTGGAGCCCAGAGCTGTCTCTTCAAGACTGGAGAATCTCGGTTCGCTGGCCTCCTTAAGTATCCCTTTGCCTGTGCTGTTTCGGAGTAGTGGAAATGAGTGGGGCATCTGCGCGGACTGTGGAACTCGTACGGTTATAGTGTTGGTGCGTGTTCGCGGCGTATCATTACAACTTTTCTGTGTGTAATGTCTAGTGTTTCCGGTTCTAGCTTCATTTGTTCTCCTTTTACATACAGCTTTTTTAGATAGTCAATCCATGTATCCCTTCCGAAAATTCTTGGTTTCAAAAATTGATTTATAATTGCGAACGGAGATGAAATGTTCGTATATTCGTTTTTGAATTCTTCAATTTGTTTGACCTATGTAAGATCGTGGGCCGCTTGTACAAGGCAATTCGTAAATTCATTTGGAATCTTGTATTTGACAGCATTAGTGGCAGACACTAGTATATCTGAATAGTAGAAGAAACGATGCGCATCAAGACGTTTTCTTGTATACAATTCGATATTTTTGTTTTTTTGATGACGTTTGATAAATGTGTTTTGTTTCAGAGCCACGATGGCATCGGCGGAGGCGGCATACCGCCCCAGAGGCCTTCCCGTCAGCATCGGTCCCCCACCTCCAGCCTGAACCGATCCGGCGGCCCGACCGTCACCACCGCTGTCACGACAACGGGTGATCTAGACGATTCCTTGAACCAAGTGTACCTTTTGGACGACAGCGGTGGGGGCGCCCTTATGCAAGAATACGATCCCTCGGACTATCCCTCCTCCTTTATGTCGAACGGCAGTAACGAACTGAAACAGGAGGACGACACCGACAGTTTGGATCCCAAGACGAACGCCATTTTGGAGCAATTGGGGACAAAGATTATTCGGGTGAAGGATCTTATCAGGACTGAGCAGAAACTTAGGGATGGTAAGTGCCAGAATAAAATGTTAAAGACCCTAAAATGGCTAATATTCATCGTACGTCTCTTCTCCTTGAATTTTCATTGCTTCGTGGGTAGTCTTCGAGCCACAACTATCTGATGAATTCCAATAAGGCAAAACATCTTATGGTGTGGACGAGAAGGAAATGGTACCCCCCGTTAAGTTAAGCAAATTGTCCTCACTTCCAGAGTTAATTTTTCTAATTTTTTTTTGCATTCTATATGATAAAAAATAAGACTCTTTTTAACCTTTCACCCCCCCCCCTCCACCCCCTCCCCTCCCCCACTCTTTCCACCACGAAAAACGTGGTGCAAATTTTCGTTTCTCAAATCAATTTAAAAATTTCAGAAAATTAACACGCATAATTGAGGCTAATACAAAACATGTCTATTTTTTATGGACCCGTAGGTTAAGTGTACATAACCCTCAAAATGCACTTTTTTCGAAAAAAGTATATATCTTTTCCTTAGATATTTCTAATTTTTTCCAGATTTTTCCGTAAGGTGCGCCATCTTCAAAAACCCGAAGAACTGGTTTTTTAGGCGTTGTGGGGGATTTTCTGTATTAAAATAGATCAAATCAAGGTTTTTTTTAATAGTTTATTACTGCCAAACCCCCCAAAAACGTGGCGGTTATTTTGGATTTTTTGGGGGGGGGGTTTGAACGTGTTTCGCCCAATTTTTGAATGTCTTAAAGAAAGGACTTGTTACAAATTATATACAGGGTGCGGCAAATACCCCTAGAAATATCTCGTGAACTAAAGGTAACTAAATCATGAAAATTTAAATGACTGGGTTTTGAAGAGTGAACTGTTTGTTTAATGAAAATATTTTCATCTATTTGCTACTTCCGGTTATAGTTGCTTAAAACTTCATTTTTTTTAATGGGGCACCTTGTATATTTTTTAATTTTAGAAATATTCACGTTATTTTAAATATTTTTCTTATTACTTCACTATACCTATTGTGAATATAGTACAAATTATTTCCTATACCGTTTTTGAGTTATAATGGTTTTTATATGAAAATTACACTTTTTACTATGTATTGTCCTTTTCATGAGCATTTTTCAGTGCGTAACAAATGATACGAAAAAGGGTAAGTCCGTGATAATACACATTTATGACATTTTATTCTTACATGACATTTTAGTTAAATCTGACAGTTGTCACATTTTATTTTCAGTTTGGAATAAAAATATATCAAATGTGTTTCTTGAATTTATAAAATGGTATTTTCTTTGATTTGTATAGTCTTATAAATTATACAGATTATATTTGTAATATTATTATCTAATTAAAAAAAAAATTATTTTTTTTATTATGGCGCCATCTATCTACAACTAGAATAATCACCGAACTAGAATAATTACCAAAGTAATTACCGACGTGCCTTTTTTTCTGTCATATACAATTTAATGCGTTAGAAAGAAATCGAAAAACTGTGACGCACTGAAAGATGATCATGAGAAAAAGAATACATAATTTAAAGTTCAATATCCTCTATAATGCTAATGTAAATTGAATAAAAGTTTAAATACTTAAGAAATTATTAACCACGTATCATTTACATTACAGTGTAAGGTTGCCTTTTTCATTATACAGGTGCTGTCAAAATTGGCATATAACCGACATCCTAAATTTTTGCCCAATTTCCTATTTTCTTTTTTTTTTTCAAATGGGACAACCTAACGTGATTTATTAATTTAGGAGAATGGGTTTCTCCCTATCGATCTATATTAGTATTCCCTATGCCTATCTCTTGCAGTTTTCAAATAAATTTACTTTATCTACCGCACCCTGTATAACCATTAAAAAAATGGTGATTTGATCTATTTTGAAGTCTATAAAATGGAGAAAATCACCTGAAACCCCCAAAAGGTTTTTCTGGTTTTTGAAGGTGGCGCACCTTACGGAAAAATCTGAAAAAAATTAGAAATATATTTTTCATAAAGTACACAAAAGCCTTGCCGACATTTTGCAAAAAAGTTATACGTTTTAAAAAAAATGAATTTTGAGGTTTTGTATACTCAACTTACCAGTACCTATATAAAAAATAGACATGTTTTGTATAAGCCTTAATTATGCCTGTGAATTTTTGAACTGCATCCCACCTAAAAAAATCGAAAAAATGACGTTTTTAGGACAGGGGGAAACAGGGGTGGCGGGATAGTAGGGAAAGTTATACGCTTTTTTCAAAAAATAAAAATTAAAATGCATTTTGAGATTTTGTAGACTCAACCTACAGCTCTATGAAAAATAAACATGTTTTGTAAAGACCTCGTGAATTTGTTAAAATTTTTAAATTGATTGCAACCCACATAAAAACAATAAAAACGAAAAAATATATTTTTTGATGGTGGGAAAAGTGGGTGGGGGATTAAAAATGAGCTGAGTGTTATTTTTTAATCACATAGAAACGTAAAAAAATTGGAAACATTTAATTTTGGGAGTGAGGGCATTTTGCCCATCTTAACGGAGGGTATCCTTTTAGACAGAAATGACATAGACGGTAGTGTATAAATAATATAATTATAACGTAGAATGAAGCAAACAAAACACAAAACGTTTTCACACTTTTAAACACAACACTTTTACCACAGTTAAACACAAAACGTTTTCGGTCTAAACTCACCATCGTCAGTGTGAAAATAAGTAAACCACTTATTTGAACCTGGAAATAAGTAAACCACAGTAAAACACAAAACGTTTTTGGTCTAAACTGACCACAATAACTGGTTTACTTATTTCCAGGTTCACACTGATGATGGTCAGTTTAGACCGAAAACGTTTTGTGTTTGTAATTTTCCACTACCTTGTGGATAAATTTTAAAGAATTTTTAATAAATTCATATATACCTACATACAACAAGTGTTTATGTTTGAAATTCCATAAATTGGTTTGGTCGTTTGAATAGTTCGAAATCATATCCCTTTTACCCATGTCGACACCCGTGTTCCTTTCTATGACCGTATAGAAAACACCACATATCGCGGTGACGACGTTCGGGGTTCGGGGTATTACCACTTGAAGCCAGAAATTCTTTCCCCCTGCGATAAGGAATGAGATGCATCGAGACCAGAAAAGTGTGTGCACACATCGACATCGCTGTTTCGTTTTTGAATTATTTAGCAACAAACCAATTTGAATTTGTGTATTATTGTATTGCGCTTATGGAGAAATTCCACGTTCTCTAAATATTTTCTATCAGAAGGGATAAAAACTTTATAAGCAGGTGTAGTAATTAGTGTTTATTGCTTGTTTTTGATTTTATTACTTGTTTCGTTCAATACCTGCTAGTAATCAAACAGTTTACTTCATTCTACGTTGTCTTATCGAAGGTATACAGCCACCTAAAGAGTTTACCCTTTTTAAAGTTTTAATATAATTATCTTCCAGATAACGTGAACGAATACCTGAAGCTGGCAGCTAACGCAGACAAGCAACAAGTCCAAAGAATTAAGGCTGTGTTCGAAAAGAAGAATCAAAAAAGTGCACAAGTTATTTCGCAATTACAAAAAAAGTTAGATATTTATCAAAAACGCGTCCACGAATTGGAAACGCATGGTCCTGCTCAAGGTCATAGACCGCCACGGGAAGTTCTGCGAGATATGGGCCAAGGACTCAAGTAAGTACTACCTATAATAATCATTATACGATCAAAAAAATATTGCAAGTAAAAATACCGGAACCGATTCAAGCGATACAGGACGAAAAAAGATTGTTAGAGGTGGATTGATGTCGTGGCGTTCTTTTTGGTGATCCGATTCTGGGTACAGACTCACTAGTCACTGTGTTCGGATTTTTTTTTTGTTTATTTTGGTCGTTATTTTGCACTAAGATTTGTTTAAACATCCCGTTTAATTTGCAGTATGTAAACTTTACAATAGGCAAATGATAATGACAGTAACAAACCATTTAGGAAAACTGACCAGTAACAGTTTGCCTTTACTTATCTAAGGTTGAGTTTGGAAACTTAACCACTACACAACACTCCACTATAAAACCACCAAAAACTACCAAAGTTCGAAATATCACAGGCAGATCACATGGAAGATGCCTTCTTATTCTTCGCTAACGGGACGTCTTATTAGGGGTTGACCCATGCGTTGGGGTGATTTTCTGTGCGTTCATCGTACTTCTGGGAGAAGTAGGATATTTGATCTTGTCATTTTAACTTTCCGATGACCAACCTTTTTTTGTTACACGGATGACCAACGGGGGTAAAAAATTACCCCAAGTATAAAATGACAATTGACAAAAGAAATAAGTTGTTTTAAGAAATAAAATAATGTATTCGTAATTTTAATATTACTATTGTATCAATAAATGATAAATAAACATTAGCAAAACAAATTTAGTTCTTTAAGTTTCAATTTGACATATACCTGGGTGTGTAACGAGTAACCTTTAAGCCGATGCCGCACTGCAGGATGCTAGATGGTGGCTTGGAGGGTGGATTTTAAAGGTGGATGGTGGAGGGTCGTTTCATCCTGGACGCAGTGAAAGAGTGAAATGAAGTCAGAAGTCAGTATCCAACTGACTGCTGAGGAATCGTTTGTTTCATTTGTTACGTTACATTTGGTTTGTTTTTTTAGCATATCGTCATATTAGAGGTAAAACTCACTCACTAAACTTTTCAGAAAGTGGAGAAAAATCGACTTAAAGGCAAAAATTGTTTTTTAAATTCACCCGACTTGAATAATGGATTTTTTTAATGCAACTGCAAAGAATAAATAAAACAGATATTTTAAGCCACGTTTCGTCACATAGTGGTCTGCTGGGTCCCAAATTGCCCTTCTTTTATACAAAGTAAATACTTGTTACGCTTTCATCCATAGCGAGGCTATCCGGATGGATTATCAAACACGACTGATCTGATATGGGTGGATAGACGCCTGGCGGACCACCGGGTGGGTAGATGGTAGTGGGAGGCCACTGCGGCTACCGTCGTTGTATTATTCGTGGTATAAGTAGCTGGATGGTCGCCAGGCGGGTATCTACCATCCACCATCCTAGCAAACTTCCTGCACTGCGGCATCGGCCTTAGTGTGTAACGTGTAACGTTACACACGTGTAACGTTACACATTAAAAAATGTGTAATGATTGCAACTTCAACGGTCTTAGCGAATATAAACAACATAAATATAATTTTGATGATATCGACAGTCTTGAGTTTTGGCGAATGTAAACTCTATGATTCCCACGGTAAATCGCTGTAAATCCCAAAACTAAATAAAAACACTGTATATCTTGTATATACAGTGTTTATACTTGGGAATATGGATATAATGTGTTTTAAATTGGTAAAGTGAAGTTGGAATGTGATATACAGTGTTTCATATCAACCATAAATTGTGGTTCTGCAAATTTTTTTATTTTTTTTTTCTTCGTAAATGGTAGATAATAACACCCCATATCCAAAAATGCAATAAAAGCGATTTTGAAAAAAATGGATATACAGTGTTTCTACTTGGGGCAGCCGAAATATTTTAAAAGAAAAATAGAATTATATTTTCTATCAAAATGAAAACACATTTTCGTGCCATGTAATACTCATATCAGATCTTTTGTAGCTGGAATATTGTATGCGCCACTCATTTTTACGGTGTTTAGCGGTTTTTTATTCTTGTATAATTGACTGATCTAATGAAAGACACCTACACTTTTGATTATTGTACACTTCATCTATTTTATAACTTGAAAAATTTATGTATTTTCCGTATAGGAATGTCGGTGGGAATATCCGAGACGGTATCAGCTACGTGGGTGGTTCTGTGATGTCCAAACCGAGGGAATTTGCTCACTTGATCAAGAACAAATTCGGCAGTGCTGACAACATAAGCCAGATGTCGAGTAAGTCATTTTTATTTTTATAGTACTATGCAACTTTTACTTCAAATGTTATAAAAACGGAGATTTTCTTTTCGTTGAAATCTGTAACATTAACTAAACCAGCGCTTAGGTCACACTGTGAGTTTTTGAGGTGACTTTTTATTCAAAACTTAATCATAGTTTTGGTTTGTCAAATCAACAGTCTATACTTAGAATTAGTTTATTTCTTGATAATTACTAGTAGTGCAGCCGATATTTGAAACAATTGTGCATTTAATGATAGAAGTGTATAATTTGGACCACATATACTGCACATATAAAGGTTCAAATTTAGATATGAGGTCATCTCAGATTTTGCCTTTTACAAAAATGGCGGGGATTCAAAATGGCGACTATACATTGTGACTAATAGCACGATAACTTTTGAACCAGACTTCAGATTTCAACCAAATTTGGTATATAGGTTCTTTTTTTGATGTATAAGATCGAGGTCTTGAACCGGAAGAATCGGTTTACCAGAAGTTGTGTTTTTCCTGGTTTTTATGTAAAAATATGCTGTTTTTTTTTTCAATTCTTTCACCCTGTATGTATTAATTTTTCAAAAAGTTAATACCACCATTGAAAAGAGCGTAAAAATATTTTTTAGGAAATATTTTTAACTTTGTAGTTATGTTAATTACCATTTAATAAATGCAAAACGTATCTTCACATGTACCTTATATGCGGCAGATTCGTGCAAATATAAGAATTATTGTGCATTTAATGGTAGAAGCATATAATTTGGACCACATATACTACACATATAAAGGTTCAAATTTAGATACGAGGCCATCTCAGTTTTTGTTCCTTTTACAAAAATGGCGGGCATTCAAAATGGCGACTGTACATATGTGACTAATAGCACGATAACTTTTGAACGAAACTTCAGATTTCAACCAAATTTGGTATATAGGTTCTTTTTTTGATGAATAATATCAAGGTCTTCAACCGGAAGAATCGGTTTACCAGAATTTGTGTTTTTACTGTTTTTTTATGTAATAATATGTTGTTTCTTTTTCAATTCTTTCACCCTGTATA
The DNA here is from genome assembly GCF_917563875.1 of Diabrotica virgifera virgifera. NCBI lineage: Eukaryota > Metazoa > Arthropoda > Insecta > Coleoptera > Chrysomelidae > Diabrotica > Diabrotica virgifera. Next base: position 197,297,057 of record NC_065450.1, on the reverse strand, counting down.
TATAAATTTTTTAAAAAGGTAATAACGCCATTGAAAAGAGTGTAAATATATTTTTTAGGAAATATTTTGAACTTTTCAGTTGTGTTAATTACCATTTAATAAATGCATAACGTATGTTCACATGTACCTATGGGCGGCGGATTCATTTTGAATGCCCGCCATTTTTGTAAAAGACTAAATCTGGGATGGCCTGGGAATCTAAATTTAAATCTTTGTATGTGCAGTATGTGTGGTCCAAATTATATGATTCTACCATTAAATGCACAATAATTCGTATATTATTATTTGCACGAATCTGCCGCACATAGGTGAAGATACGTTATGCATGTATTAAATGGTAATTAATATAACTAAAGAGTTCAAAATATTTCCTAAAAAATATTTTTACGCTCTTTTCAACGCCGGTAACACCTTTTTGAAAAATTAATATATACGGGGTGAAATAATTGAAAAAGGAACAACATATTTTTACATAAAAAAAAACAGTAATAACACAAATTCTGGTAAACCGATTCTTCCGGTTCAGTACCTCGATATTATTCATCAAAAAACGAACCTATATCAAATTTGGTTAAAATCTAACATCTCGTTCAAAAGTTATCGTGCTATTAGTCACATATGTAAAGTCGCCATTTTGAATGCCCGCCATTTTTGTAAAAGGAACAAAAACTGAGATGGCCCGTATCTAAATTTGAACCTCTATATGTGTAGTATATGTGGTCCAAATTATATGCTTCTACCATTAAATGCACAATAATTATTATAATATTTGCACGAATCTGCCGCATATAGGTACATGTGAAGATACGTTTTGCACTTAATAAATGGTAATTAACATAACTAAACAGTTAAAAATATTTCCTAAAAAATATTTTTACGCTCTTTTTAATGGCCGTATTAACTATTTGAAAAATTATTACATACAGGGTGAAATCCGATTCGGAGCATTTTGGTCGGCTTCAAGCCACTGCCGTGCGTTCATTCTGTTCTCTGGTATGTAGTAGTGGACCTAATGTCTGTCCCACCTTGATTTTACAGTACACGAACATACGGCAATACAATCCTTATGGGAGCTTTTAGCGCGGCGATGCCGATTTTCTTCAAAAGAATTTTCAATCGGACATTACCAAGGTCCTAAAAATGTAGGTCCCCAAAAATGTTAAATTAAAGCTAACCCGTTACAGTCAAGTAAAACAATATGTTTCATTGTTTTTTTGTGAGTGATAGTCATTTTCGAAAAGTTATCAGCAATTTTATAATCGATATTATGCGTAATAACTTTTTTTGGTTAAGAATGTTAGAATATTCAACATTAAAAGTGGATGTTGTTCTATGGTTGTTAATTTATGTATTGACAGTATAGACAGTTCTGCAGTAATGTCAAGAAAAATATAAAATATATTGTCAGTCAAGTTTAAGTAAAGTTTTATATTGTCCTACCAGGTCCTACAGTTGAGAATAAATAAAGTATAATTGTTGATGGTCAGTTCACCAAAATAAATTAAATTATAACAAAGAATATTAAATAAGCTTAAAATTAATACTGATAACATTGTATTGAGTAACTCATTGCTTATTTGGAAAATTTGGATCCTAATTGCAGTTTATTGTTATTCTTAATGACTGATTTCCAAGATGAAATTAATGTAATTTTAATGTGTTTACACCCTACGACAGAGGCAGTGAAAGTGGGGAAGATGGGATTATAGAAAGAAGCTAAAATACTATATAGTTTAAATGTATTTTAATTATTTCTGTAGGTATTACCTACGTATTTATTGAGGTTTGACATATTTATGCGATTAAATACATTATTATATAAATGTTTTATACAATATTATTTTTATTTTGTTCGCATAAAGGTATTTTTCAAAAAAAATCTTTTAGAACCCCTGAGAGCCACAAAATGTCAATAATATTAATTCCTAAGTTATTAATAGTTATCCTATAGAAAAAAGTATGTTTGCTTAAAACCTGTTTTTGATCAAATTTGGCATCACTGTTGGTCATAGTCATAAGAACTACTGTAAAGTCAAGGTGGGACGCACAATAGGTGTCATCAACGGTTACTAATTACCAGATATTTGACGTTTTAAGTTCAGTTGCGTCTATTAGCTCCGTATGCACAGATACACAGACCGAATTTAAAACCTAGTTTTTATAACATTTGAACCGTTTTATAAATAATTTGCCTCTTTCCTCACTGCAAACACTTTTAAATAAAAGTAGTTTTTGTTTAATTTTGATGTATATATTTTTCGTTAGTATATTGGATAAAGTAATTTATAAGTGTGGGATTATTGATGGTGTTTGCATGAACATACTAATTTTATTCATAAAAAAAGTCTTCTAGTATAAAAATGACCCGGCCAAGAAACGCGTAAGCGCTCAATACTCCACAAGCAGGGATGGAACTAGCGAGAGAGATATTTGATCCGATAATACTGCAGTAATAGTACAGTCTTGCCTTGACAGCAGTACATGATGAATCACCGACTCACTATTCATATGAAGTGGGATATAACATTAAGAAATTAGCATGAGCACAGGCTAGGCTCCACATAGTGAGGCCATCCAAGTCTTATAGCCCAATTTATCCTTCTAAACCGTAGAACATACTCTCTCGTGGTCAGTATGTTTACCGGCCACTGTAGGCTTACGCAGCATCTACATCTGGTTGGATGTCGGATGACCCATAAGAAGGAGGAGACCTCCGCACAGGTCCTCTGGAAGTGCCCGGCACTGGCCTACCAGGGGTGGCAGATCTGTGTTCGTCTTTTACGCAACCAAACCAAACGAAGGACTTACTCATAAAGAGACTTGTGAGGTTACAAGGTTACTGAAGGATTAGCCCGGAGCAGCCTGGTTCCCAGAAATGCTAGTCCTTATGATAGGGGTGATACAATGGACCCGCCTTAGTGTCTGATGGGCTTAGAAATGGACTCTGCAGTATGATGTATGGACATAATATAAATTGTGCAAAAATCAACACCATTGCAGTAAGCCTTCGAGTTAAAACAAATTGAACGAATGATTGATTTAAATTCAGGACTACATTGAAGTTGAAACAACTCTGCAACAGCATTTATGTAGCTAATCGTCCGGATCGTCAATCTCTGTCATGTTCCTTCGGCTGGTAGGGAACGCTGTCTGTGTGAATGCTTGGAGACTGTTGCCGCGTTATGTGTTGTTTGGGTGCGCAGAGTTGCGTTCAACATAAAAAATAAGCCTTGCTCTGATTATATTCCAGGGATGCCTAGTTTTTTGTCAAATCATGTGAATTTATTCCCTGTGAGACACTAATAACAAAATAAAGGCAACAAAATAAATGATTTATTGCAAGTAAGATTATAATTGGAGACTTTTTTTATGAACGAATCTCTTACAAAAATATTAAATTATTATTCGAAGTTGTCACATAAGAATGTCAATATTAAATTTAAATCATTAAAATAAATCGAATGCCAAAAGTTGTTAGATGTACAAAACGATGTTTTAAGTAACACAAATGGCATTAAATTATCATTTAAGGCACAGGGATGCAATATTGATATACAGTGATGTGAGCGCTAATAATTAACCGGCAAAATAACGCAAAAGATGTAAAACATATTAAGTTGTGAGATAAAAAGAAATGAAACTAGTAGAGTTATGAAATTTAGCGATAAAAACCTGTAAATTTACATTCTATTTGTTTCCCACTTTTAGACGTATTGGACGAGTTTCGCAACTGCCACAGTGCCAGTGACAATTTTAGTTGGCATACTCCTCTGATACGTCTAATGGTGGGAAACAGTAAATAGAATGTAAATTTATAGGTTTTTCTCGCTAAATTTCCCACCTACACTATTCTTCTTGTTTTTATCTCACAACTTAATATGTTTTCTATCTTTTGGTTATTTTGCCGGTTATTAGCGCGCTCATCACTGTATATGTATGTGACATATTTTTGACTCTTGTTTGCGAGTTTTTGTGACAACTTTGAATAAAATGTTACTATCTTTCTCCTCTGCCTGTAGGGCTATTAATTTGGCATGCTTTTAACCTTTAAACTATAAGAAACTGTTTGGCAAAATATAAGACAGGCTATACTTTTTTTGTTCCTCTTCTTTCTTGCGTGTTTTTATAACACACTTTGCCTTCACTTATTTTTATCTAATAAAACTCTTCCAATGACTATTAGTATAATGAATTTATATGTTTCAGTGTCTTTAGAATGATTTTATTTGCAGTTCATTGTATCTTTATATTAATTTGGTTCTTTTCCGGAGTTACTGAACTTTTATGTTATGTTAGGATATTTGAACTTTTATGTTATGTTAGGATATTTGCCACTTCTGCTGTATACTTTCTATAGAATATTATTTCGACAGTTACTACCACATGCGTATTAAAAACTGTTCTTTGTGTGCTGATTCTCCTTTGTCTTTACATATTTTTATCTATAATATAAAGAGGTTAAATAATGTATTCGAGTAGTCTTTTCACTATATTTTCAATCCTATTTTGCCTATAAAGGTGTAGCGAGTCACTTCTTACTTGGTACTCGAGGATATATAACTCGGGACCGTACGACTGTGGTTCCAAATGCCTAAAACGTGGTCATGAACCTTTAAAAGCGTATATTGTTCATACACTTGAAAAAAAAAAAGAAATTGAAAATATTAATCAAATCGCAATATTTTTTCCAAAGGTAATTTAAGGGTTTTTTGGCGATTTAAAGAGATTTAGCGCCGGACTCCACTTGCGATTTGTAGTCGCGAAGATTGAACACATTGTTTCAAATACAAGTCAATCCATTTGCGACTAAATAATCATGGATTGACTTGTATTTTTGAAACAGTGTGTTCAATCTTCGCGACAAAACAATCGCAAGTGGAGTCCGGCGCTTAATGATTACAAATCTTACATTATTTTTATGGAAAAAAAATGACGGGTCCAATATGGCCGAGATAAATCGGAAATATTATTTTAAACACATTTTTTTTTAATTATATAACAAGAGATTTTTGAAATTGCTGGTTACGAATACAACTTCTTTTTGAAATAAAAACAAAATGGCGGATCGAATATGAAAGAATTTTAAAATACTAATTATAATGCATAATAAGTTAAAGTTTGATAATTTAAAGGCTTTTTAAGATCTATGATTACGAATCTGTCATTCTCAGAAAAACAGGAAATGGCGGAAATTTTTTGCAACACATATAACACACGGATACTTTTTTGAAATGTGGTAGTAAAAATTTTAACACAAACACTTTTGTATTCAAACAGTTGCCAGCACTGCAAAGGCAGCTAAACAAATATAATTCCAAACCAATATGTATCTTGTTACTCTTACTACATAAATATATAAGTTTTGAGATTAAAAACGTTAATCGCTGAATTATGCAGAATTGTGAACTTTTTGTATATATTTTTACAAATTTTTGGTTATTTTAAGTATATGTTGACTGTTTATTCATTAACAAAGTTTATGCATTTGTTCTAAGTCAACTATATCTCGTTTTACAGCGTTTTCAATAAACGCGTCCTTTTTCACTTTCACTGTCGGCCAAAAGAAGGTCGCATTAGGCTCACTGGTTCCTGAGCTATGAATAAGAATACTTCTGGTCTGACCCTTATACCTGCGTGATACGGCTCTACGATAGTATGAGAAAACAACTGTAAAGATGAAAATCACTAGATAGGGACCTTTTTTACCTCATGACCACGTTTTCGGCATTTAGAACCAGAATGCATACGAAAGAATATAGCTGTACATAAGCATAACTAAATGACTGCATGGCCCCGCTTGGCACTTACACATGCGCACACCACCCTAACGTATGCTCCCCCTTAATCCGTAGCGTGGTACGTAGGGCCAGGAGAAGGCGGCGGTGCCACCAAAGCCGGCGATTCCACCGGAGGTCGATCGGGCGGCGGTCCGACCGGTTCGGAAGGCAGCGGCGTACCGACCAACGGAGGCAGCGACCACGGCGACAAGATCCACCATCACCACCACCACCATCGCGGATCGGCGACGTTGCCGGCCACTCTACACGCCACGACGTCGCAGAGCTCTATGGGGGGCGCGGCCGGGGCGCCGGGCGCTGCCGCGCACCCGCACCAACAGCATTCAGGCGGGAAGTTCGTCAGCGATGACGGTAGCGAATGTAGTAGTGTTACGAGTGATAGTATAGGAAGGTAAGGCATTTTTTATTACTTATTAATTTCTTCCCCCAAGCTAGCCTCTTCTACGGTATATTTCTATGGGTATTTTATTGTTTCAATTACTGTTAATTTTCCGAAGAGTTGGTATATTTCACTTCCACAACTCTCTATATCTCTCGCTCTTATTGATTACGTTACAGCCAAAGCAGTGGCGTACCGACAGATCAGCTTCTTCTTATGGAGGTATTTAAAGACAAAAATTTTGCTACTCAACGAGAATCTCTGGATGATTTAAGACAAAGAATATAGGATTAATGTCGACAATTAACTCCACATGTGTTAAGAGGAAACAGTAGCGATCAACAGGTAGCGAAAACGCGTTCCAAGATTGCGGCTGTAATTTTGAATATTTTTTCGAGATATTTGGCACACATATTCGTAATATAATAAAGAATGGCGGTACGGTACAGAGCCCAATTTGAAAAATATATTAATGTGTGGAAATTACTCTGTAATTAAATACAATATTAAAAAAATGAGCCTGTACCGCCATTAAGAAGAACAAAAAAATACACTTTCTTCAAATAAACTTTTTTATCCGATGCCTAGATTGTGTGTCATTTTGGAACTGCTAATGAAATAAAAAATTTTAGTAGTTCCAAAATGACACAAAATCTAGGCATCGGATAAAAAAGTTTATTTGAAGAAAGTGTATTTTTTTGTTCTTCTTAATGGCGGTACAGGCTCGTTTTTTTAATATTGTATTTAATTACAGAGTAATTTCCACATATTAATATATTTTTCAAATTGGGCTCTGTACGGCCATTCTTTATTATATTACGAATACGTGTGCCAAATATCTCGAAAAAATATTCAAAATTACAGCCACAATCTTGGAACGCGTTTTTGCTACCTGTTGATCGCTACTGTTTGCTCTTAAGGAATGTCAGAGAAAAATTTCAAAATAGATTGTACTACTGTATGTATTGTACTCTGATGATTGTACATCATCAGAGAGGCGTAGGTTTGCTGCTCTTTGCCCCAAGTGACGAAACTCCGAGAGCTTATCCCCGCATTGCAACTGACGTTTATGGAGTAGGTTTCCAACGACATCTGGCAACTGAAAGTCAAAAAAAAAACCTATACAGAAGTAAAAAACTTCAAATTGTATTTTGGTATAAAATCGTTTATTTAAAAACTATCTAAAAGTCATCCACATGGATTGCAAAACGTTTTCGTTCTGAACAGAACATCTTCAGTGCATTCCGCAAAGTAGTTGTAACTAGCACACCAATGAAGGTGGTAACTTCATAATATATGGCTTACATTATAAATTTTGATAAAATATTGTGACTACAAGTCGATGTTACAAGATTAAATTATGTATGTGCCTAAAGAGCAACATGCTTCCCTGCTCGAAAAAACTAGGTACTTGCCATTTCAATTAGCACAGACCAACTTTTTTTAGCTTTAAAACCAAAGTTTTAAAGCTTTCAACCTAAGATTTTAAGATCTACCTAAGCCTTTGACTTTCAGTTGCCAGATGTCGTTAGTTGCAATGCGGGGATAAGCTCTCGGAGTTTCGTCACTTGGAGCAGAGAGCAGCAAATCCACGCCTCTCTGATGATGGCACCAATTAGAGTCGAAAATCGTCGATTTAGAGTGCTGGTTTGCGCTCTCTGTTTTAAGTGAAAACTAAGACAGTTTTGCCTTCGCATTGCAACTGAATAAAAATGGCATACATTTTTTTCAAAAAAATATTTTTTCTTTCAAACCAATTTCCTTGCATTTGTATTTATTTTTCTCATAAACTAATCACTTTAAGCATCATGTGTTATACATTTTTAAAATCAGCACAAAAAGGAGAATCCAAATATAAAATAAAAAAGGAGGTAGCGAAAAAATAAAGGCATGATACGAGGGGTGAAGGGGTGCCTTGTCCAGCAAGCTTAAATATGGCATAATGTTAAAAATCCACAAGGAAAAAGTTTTCCTGCAGTTGGCTGTATACCATGTAATACAAAAACAGCAAATCCTGTATAAAAGGTATATTTAAAATCCCTAAAAAGGGCTACATCACAAATACATAACTAGTTTTCGACTGGTTTACCAGTCATCATCAGTGCTTACGTAAAGTTGATACATCCTAACCACCAAAATATAGTTTTACAAAAATATGAGGGTCAGAGCCCTATAAACATGGTCCGTTAAGGAAACATCAGTTTAAAATGCCAAATAAAGCATGGATGTTTTAAATATTCTCAAAATGCCCTAGGTAACATCTGAGCTGTAGTGTGACTTGATTACATGGTGGAAGACAGGCAGCAAGTGTCTCCCCCTTCAAGTATTATTTGACATATGGTTGCATTTTTTCTAAAAATCAGTGGTTCAAAAGTTATTTAAGGTGGATAGTTTTATCTGAAGAGCATTGTATATTTTGAACTTTTTTCCATATGGATGTCCTTGGATCCAAACACCTGTGACAGAGAGAAGTGTGCTTTGTCAGCAAGCGTTATTCTTTTCAGTATTTCCTCATCCTCGCTACCGTCCTCAGTTGTCTGTACGCCCATGTATGTGAGATGTTTTACTACTTCAATGACGGGATAGCCCTATTTCTTTCTCATTTTCTTCAAGCTCCACATAAAGGTCTGTGGTGACTCTTACGGTTCTTCCCATAAAGTTTACATCATCTACCTACATCACAATCTGCTTAAACTTTTAAACAGTATATTTTTTGGATTTACAGACATTTTTTTTACAACACAAACAATACATATGAATATATGAAGTAAAAAAGTTTAAAGACAAGTTCCTTCTCCAAGTTGTATTTTAAAAATGTCATGAAGGTAATGATTTTTCTGAATATTTTAAATTTTGAATTTTTTTGAATATTCTGATTATCCTTACATTTTTTTATCTACGACATATTTTGAGTATTTTTCTGTTTTCAGGTACGCTAGAGAGGGCCATGACAAATATACTGATGTAAATAAGAAAATTAGATTAGTGCAAGAACAATTAGACAATTTTAGAGAAAGTTTTGATATTATTAAGTCGTTACAGCAAGAGATACACGACCTCAACTCCGCCTTACAGGTAAGATAAGTGAAAAAACTTTGCGTTTACTTTATGGTTCTATATTAGTGTAAAAAGTTTATTAATCATCATCATCATTATCTTTGCCTTATCCCTATGCGGCCTCTCTAATTGCATTTCTCCATACAATTCTATCTTGGGTCATATCATTATTAATCCCCTTTACCAACATGTTCTGCCTAATCGTCTCCCCCCACGTCTTATTTGGTCTTCCTCTCTTACTCCTTCCAGGAATCTGCACTTCAGCAATTCTTCGTATTGGGTGATTAACGTCTCGACGTTGAACATGACCAAACCATCTTAACCTATGCTCTCTCATTTTGGCATCAATTGGTGCCTCACCTAGACTTCCCCTAATATACTCATTTCTAATTTTATCCTTCTTTGTCAATCCACTCATCCATCTAAGCATTCTCATTTCCGCCACATGCATTCGTTGTTCCTCTTTCTTCTTCACTGCCCAACATTCAGTTCCGTACATCATAGCCGGTCTTATGGCTGTTTATAGAATTTTCCCTTCAGCTTCATTAGAATTTTTCTGTCACACAACACACCACTCGCTTCTTTCCACTTTATCCATCCAGCCCTAGTTCTACTGCATGCATCTCCATCCATTTCTCCATTACTCTGTAATACCGATCCCAGGTACTTAAACTATGGCTTTTTACAATCAGTTCACCATCCAAAAATACCATTTTATTTGTAGTAACTCCATCTTTAAATGAACATTCCAAATACTCTGTTTTTGTCCTACTAAGTTTTAAACCCTTTTCCTCCAGAGCTTGCCTTCACTGTTCCAGTTTTTGTTCCAAGTCTCTTTCACTATTTCCTACTAACACGACATCATCAGCATACATTAAGCACCATGGAATGTTACCCTGTAGTTTCGCTGTTATCTGGTCCAAAACTAATGAGAATAAATAGGGACTAGGCACAGAGCCTTGGTGCAATCCTACTTTCACATGAAATTTATCAGTCTCTCCCACACCTGTCCTAACACTAGTCGTTACTCCCTCATGCATATCCCTCACAATCTTTGCATATTCACCAGGGACTCCTTTCTTATTGAGTGCCCACCACAGAATCTCTCGAGGAACTCGTATCATATGCTTTCTCAAAATCATAGAATACCTTATGAGCATTTGTTTCTTTACTCCTGCATTTTTCCATCAACTGCCATCTAAGTATATATCTTCCATTATAGACAATACTACCAAAAGCCTTTCCTTCGTCAATAAAACAACATCGTAATAAAAAAATTATTAGATATGTCGTATCTAATAATTTTTTTGATTTATTTATTTATTAGCCTTGTAAATACCTTTGTAAATAATATTTTTTTTGGCATTAGGAGGAGAGGTTCAAAAGTGAAAGGTTGGAAGAGCAAATCAACGACCTGACGGAGCTCCATCAAAACGAAGTGGAGAACCTGAAGCAGGCGATGGCTGATATGGAGGAGAAAGTGCAATATCAGAGCGAAGAGCGACTCAGAGATATACATGAGATGCTGGAGCATTGCCAAACCAAAGTAAGCATTAATATTCTTTTTTTAAAGATAAATACACCCACCGGCACAAAATTCCGCCATTAACAATTTTTGATTAAGTTTGACAACCTATAACTTTATTATTTGTACTCCGATTTTCAAGATTCTTGCATCAGTTTGTAGGTACATGTATCGATATCGTTTGTTATTATTCCGGTACCGTAAAGTAGGGTGTAGTTGACCGTTTTTCAACTTCAACTAAAGATATTTTCTAGATAGCAAAATAAAATGTATCATCTATTTTTGCATAATATGTGTATAGGTCTTAACTCTAATTTTAGTAAAAAAAACAACGGGTATTTTAAAAAACCAAACTTAGAAAAAATAAATTGCGTCTTTGGTCACCCCGAACGGGGTGAAGTTGACTCTATGGTTTTACTTAATAAAAACGATTTTTAGTTAACTGGGGTGAAGATAAACACACTAAAATGATTTTAAATGTATAATAAACATTTTAACCAACTTTTTATTACATAAAGAAAGTTACTTATTTAAAATTATATGCAGACCCAAAACAAAACACAGCTCGCCTCTTCGGCAAATTTTTGGCGCATTTGATACTTTTTTTTGTTACTTAGAGGAACATCTCTTCGTCAAGAATATCAGGCCATATAAATAAGATTGTAACGAAACTTAAAAATTCATTCAAAATTAGTAACTGGTATTTTTATCTACAGTTAATGATTCTTTGAAATATTACCAACAGTTGCCAATAATATTTCTGGTATAATGATTTTTATAACAAAGTTTAAGTTTTCTTACAAATTAAGTTAATAATTTCGAAGCCACGTTTTTGGTATATACAAGAAAAAAACTCTTAATTTTTACATAAAATATGTTCAATATACATTTACAATGAACAGAATTAGCATAAAATTTACATATTAATAACCAAAAAAATAAGCATGTTGGAATCATTTTCGAACTTTTCGTCAAATTACACCCCATTTTACGGTAACAAAAAACTTTACTTAGATAACAATATACGGGGGCGAATAGAAGCGTTGTATTTTCTCCTAACTTTTAAAAATTCTGTGGAAAAACTGAAGAGCTGATTTTGTTTCATACTCCTTTCATATTATCTCGGAGGTATCCCTAAGATTTTGTTTTTGGATTATCCAAATATCTCTTTTCTTGTAAGAGCTGCGCAAGTTTTTGTAACTAAAACCACTGATTGGCTCATAAACATATCTAAAATAGAGGTTGGATTGATAGAATGGCCCGCATGCAGCCCAGATCTCAATCCTATCGAGCATTTATGGGATGAATTAAAAATAACTATTCGCCATCATCCTATGCCTCCAGAAGATTTGGTAAAGTCATGGCCCTGGTAGAAGAATATCGGACTATTCCCCAGGGAAGGATAACACATCTTATTTATTCGATGCCAGATTGCGAGTAGTCGTTGCCACGAGAGGTGGACAGACCCGCTATTGATTTCTTTTGTTAATTTTGTTTTGTGTTGTTAATTTTAGTGTGTTTGATATTTTTAATTAAATAAACCTTCAAAGCAGTGTTTTTATTTACAGCTTTTATAAGAAAAGAGATATTTGGATAATTCAAAAAACAAAATCTTAGAGATGCCTCCGAAATAATATGAAAGGAGTATGAAACAAAATCAGCCCTTCAATTTTTCCACATATTTTTTTAAAGTTACGAGAAAATACAACGCTTCCACTCACCCCCTTATAATGCCATCTAAAAAAATTTTTGTTAACGGAATAATACCGAACGAAAACAATAAGGTGGAGTGGGGTAATATTGTAAACGGGGCAAGTTCGTATTAGCTCTAAATCTATCATAAGATACATTTAATTGTACAAATTAATAAGTAGAAATCTGTACTAGATTAGTATGAACTGATTGACATAGATGTCTCTCACTCAGAAGTAATTCTGCCACTATTTTGCCATTTATAAAATCTGAGTACATGAGTAGTAGATATCTAACCTAAAGCTGTTGAAGAAAGTGCCGGTAGGTATTTTACAGCAAATTTTGTGTCTTGTGCATTTATTTTTGGTAAGTATTAAGAACATTGCTTAAAGTTTACGTTAAAGAAATAAATCCTTTCGATTATTTGAAATTTACTGGAAAAATCACTACTCTGGTCTTGCACCGCAAATATTAGTGCACGGGGCAAGTTCGGAGCATGTAGCGGGATAAGACCGGACTTATGCTTTTTCCAGTCAATTTTAAAGATTTTTTTGTACTTTTTATGGTTTCTTGCTCAAATATAACCTTTTTTTAGATCCAAAATGGTTAGATATTATATTAGAAAAACGAACCGACGAGCGTAATCAGCAGAAACAATTAAAGGAGCATTAATACAAAATAATGCAAAAAACATTCTTTATATTTAAATGTATAACTTTTAAACTAAGCAACTTATTTTAATCTGGCAAAAAGCATTTCATAAATGACGGATTATTAATTCCGATTTTGTCCCATAACATATGAAGATAAATTTTATTTTTTAAATTGCTGTTTACGAACTTGCCCCATAGTTACTGTTTTTCTAATTTTTTATAAAAGTTCTAATTTCCAATGTAAATTGGTGTTTTTGGCAATGCGAATTATAGTGTATTAATGTTACTTCACGTTGATACCAAGAAAATGTTAAATATTTGAAATATAATTTACAAAAATATTATTAAAGTCAAACTTAACGAAAACCGGTCCGAACTTACCCCACTCCACCTTACATGTACCTACAAACTGATGCAAGAATCTTGAAAATCGGAGTACAAATAAAGTTATAAATTGTCAAACTTAATGAAAAATTTTTAGTGGCGGAATTTTGTGCCGGTGAGTGTAGGTCGCTTTATACATTGGTCCTTCGAGCCGGTTATATATTTTGTTTTGTAATTTTCCAGATCCAAAAGATGGAACATCAAGCCCTCCAGCAACAGCAGTATGTTACCTTGGAAGGTCTCGACAATTCCAACGCCAGAGCGCTCGTCGTCAAACTCATCAATGTTTTGCTCACAGTACTTCAAGTGGTTTTATTGTTAGTCGCCACGGGAGCGGGCATTATCATGCCCTTTCTTCGTACAAGGTCAGTGCCTCGATATCGAGATATGAAGATTGATATTAACGATTTTTTTCTTTTAGGTTAAGGATTCTTTCGACGGTTGTACTAGTAATAGGAATAGCTTTTGTATTGCGGCAGTGGCCGGAGGTGAGGGACATCGGATCGCACATGATGCGTCGCCTCAAAGATACCCTAGATCCGGCCCCGTAGTTGTAGCCACCGCCTGGCGCCGTTTCGACGCTGCTAAATGCCGAGCCGTTCATTGTTTTTTTAGGAAAATCAACAAAAAAATTATAATTCGTCGAGCTAAGACGGTGTTGCGACGTCCAGTCCAGTTCCTCACTCAGGGGCGTCCGATAATTACGTGAGAGGGCGCGGTCTGGACGACCCCGCTTAATTCCGTTCAAAAATAAGACGAATCTTTAATAAACACAAAAAGAGATAGTGTTTGTAACTTAATCTATTTGTAGTGGAGGTGGGTTCCGTATTTATCTCACCAAGAAAGATGTGGGGAGCGAAAAAGTAAGAATAGCGTCTCACGTAATTATTCGACGGCCTTTTAGCAAATTATTTTACCTGAAAAAATGAGTATTTTATCGGGTGGTAGATTGTTGTGCATATTCGGAGATTGTGTGACAGAAGAATAAAACCGGGGTGTGACGAAAACTACAAATAATGAGAGAATCAAGCTAAATCACTTGTTTTACCCTACTTTACCCTTTTAACCTACTTTAAAATAATAAAGACAATAAATTCACTTTTTACAACGTTCACCATTCCTAAAATCATGTGTTTGAAGCCAACATATCTCTTTTTATGGACTAAAACTAAAAATAATGAGGGCATCGAGCAAAATCAGTTTGGAGCATATAAATCTACTTTAAACACAGAATTCACCATTCCTAAATTCATCTATTTGAAGCCAACATACTTCTTTTTATAGATGAGAACTAAAAATAATCAAGCATCAAGTAAAATCACTTATTTGGAGACATGTAAGCTTGCCTTAAATATTTAAACACATGAAATTCACCATTTATAATGTTCACCATTCGTGAACTAATTAATTGAAGCTAAAATCCTTTTTTTATTTACGAGAATTCAAAAATAATCATAAAAACAATCAAAATCTTTTCTGGGACGTATAAACCTATTTATATACACCGGTATTTAGGCGTCAACGCCCTTCCGGTAGGGATCTGTGGGGGAGTGTCACCGAGCCGCAAGCCCTTATCCCTTGCCGTACTGCTCCCTCATAGGTCGATCAGACGCCCGCATATTCCAGTCTAAGCATCAGTTTTTATTAGAATTTTATACTGACGTGTTAGCCTTTTTTGTTTTTCTGTTGACCTGGCTGGGGCTTGAACTCGCATTCATCACGGCGAAGTGAAGTGCGGTCAGCCGCTAGTCTCACTGAGCTGTCCGATCGACTATATAAACCGGTAAACCTATTTTAAAATGCTAAATACATTAAATTCACCCTTTATAAAGTTCACCATTCGTAAATTAATCTATTTGAATCCAAAATACTTCTTTTCATGGACGAAAATTACAAATAATGAGAAAATTAAGCAAAATCACTTGTTTGAGGACTTAAAAATTTACTTTAAAACATAAAATACGCGAAATTCACCATTTATAATGTTCACCATTCTTAAATTCATCTATTTGAGGCCAAAATACTTCTTTTTTATGAAAGAAAACTAAAAATAATCGTAAAATCAATAAAAATCAATTGTTTTTGGACATACAATAAACCTACTTTGAAACTTTAAAGATATGAAGTTCACCACTTACAACGTTCACCATTTCCGAATTCATATATTTGGAGTCAAAATACTTCTTTTTATGGCCAAAAACTACAAAATAATTGTAAAATCAAGCAGGAATGATAGTTTAGGATCTATTAACTTATTGTAAATTATACGATGTTTATTGATAAACATTGTAAAGTTCATCGAAAAAACATAATTTTTCTTCAGATTTAGTGAAAAACTATTGAGGTAATGAGAAAATCAAGCAAAATAATTTTTTAAGAACAAATAAATCTACGATTGACTAGAAAATTTCTAAAAAAAAGTTAACCAATTATAAAGTTCCTAATTCACCACAAAAAAAAACTTTTTTATATAGTCTAAAATTAAGTGTACCTGGTGTATTACACGTCTGTGAACTTTATAGTCGGTGAACACTTTTTAATGCGTTTACTGTTGGTAATAAAGAGCATAAAGATGTAGATATTCAAACGTGTTCGAATTTGCACATCAATCAGTTACTTTTTTAGTGTTCCGGGTTTTGGGATGACAATATTTGACTTATTTATATATCAACGTCATTCTCGAATGTTTTCTTATTTTTTTGATCCTCTACAGCGAAACAAAAATTACAAGAAATTGATTTAATAATAAAATCAACAAAAAACAACAGTTTGAAGGCGTTTTATGTCTTAATTGTCCAACGCAGTGTGAAGCTTATCACTGAAATAAGTAACTTTTACACATTACTCATCCGTTTCGAAGGACCAACTGTGTTTTTTATTATTCTGAGGTCCAGTAATATACAGGGTAAATAAGTATGAAAAACTTTAAGGGATAATTCTACATGAAAAATAATGGCAGTTTGCTCTATAAACGTATGTCCGCAAATGCTTTGTTTCCGAGATACAGGGTGTTGAAATTTTTATTTCAAACTGCCAATTTTTTTATTGCTCTAAGACCGGTAGAGATATGAAAATTACATTTGGTGGGTTTCAAGAGGTAGTTATTGCGCATTTTTTGGCAAACAAATAACAATTTTATATTCATCATTGGCGCGCCTACGGGTGTAATGGTCTGAATTTTTTTAAAGAAAAAAAAATGGTACGCCACTGAGATATTTCAAATTAAAAATTATTTACTAAAAAGATTTTAACTAGGTGCAAAGCTACAACAAATGTTCAAAATTACCTCCTTTAAAGGTGACAGAATAATTTTATATTCACCATTGGCGCCCGTACAGGTAATGGTCTCAATTTTTTAAAGAAAAAAATAGTACGCCACTGAGAAACGTCAAATTAAAAATCATTTTTGTATTCCTCGTTCAATTTACGACAAAAAATCATTCTTGTCTTTTTTTCATATGCGGCGCCGTTTTTATACAAAAAAATAAAACATCTTAACGCTTTCAAATTATTCGAGGTAGATTCCATAATATGCATAGAAACTTATTTCAAATACTTTGTAAACGTTAAGATATTTTATTTTTTTGCATAAAAACGGCGCCTCATATGAAAAAAGGCAAGAAAGATTTTTGTCGTAAATTGAACGAGGAATTCAAAAATGATTTTTAATTTGACATATCTCAGTGGCGTACTATTTTTTTCTTTAAAAAATTCGGGCCATTACCCTTACGCGCGCCAATGGTGATTATAAAATTACTCTGTCACCTTTAAAGTAGGTAATTTTGAACATTTGTTGTAGCCTTGCACATAGTTAAAATCTTTTTAAAAATATTTTCTGTTATTGTTCTAGTTTGGCATTATTATATTGGAGAGTTCTTGATGATGTATTACGAAATGAAAAATACGCGCGAAGATGTTTTATTTTTTTGCATAAAAACGGTGCACCATATGAAAAAAAGACAAGAAAGGTTCTTTATCATAAATTAAACGTGGAATACAAAAATAATTTTTAATTTGAAATATCTCAGTGGCGTACCATTTTTTTCTTTAAAAAAAACTCAGACCATTACCCGTCGGCGCGCCAATGAACACCAAATTTAATTTTCACAGCTTAAAAGGTCTTAGAGCAATAAAAAAATTCGCAATTAAAAAAAAATTCAACACCCCGTATCTTGGAAACGAAACATTTGCGGACATACGTTTATAGAGCAAACTGTCATTATTTTTTCATGTAGAATTACCCCTTAAAGTTTTTCATACTTATTTACTAACACCCTGTATAAATATACGTATATAAGACTTCAAAATGTAAATAGCTCATCAAAAACTTGAATAAAACCAAATTTTAGTGCACATTTCTAAGTTTCTTATTCGTAGAGAAGAATCAAACTGTAAATGTACTTTTTACTGTAGACTTTATGCTGTGAGTCCACTTTTTGTCAATTAAAAATAAAAAAGAACTGTGCACTTTTATGACAAAAATACTTTTCTTTCCAATATTATGTTCAGACGATGTATTAATTGTTAAAAAATGTCTATTGGACTATTTTTTGTCGGTCCTACAACATACAATTCGACATTAAATGTTTACTGACTGTCTTTTTACAACATGTAGGTTGATCTACTGATATATGAACTCTACATTTATCAAGAGGGTTAGAACTAATTTCAAATGAAAAACACAAAAAAATAGTTAAAAGAAAACAAGCGATTCACAATTATTTTCATCAAAGCTATCCGAGCAAAAAATTACCTATGTCTTGTTTTAATCTGAATTTGTATCATTGCATTTTGATTAACATTTTAAAACCAAAATTAGCCAAAAGAACTTTAATCAAAAATCGAAAAAAATAAAATTATAAGTAGGTAACAATAATAAATACAATCAAAGAAGATGCTGAATATGTCCACCACCAACATCTCTACGTAACGTAACTCTTCTTCTTATCGAGTCTATAACATTGTTTAGGATCTACGGAGTATTATATAGTTCTTCAATATGATTCTCTCATTCTTTGTCTAAGATCTTTCAAATCCGCTAGAGAAGTTCTAAAAATCGAATTTTTTAAATGTGGCCACACAAAAAAATGCAGGGGAATGTAATGGGCATATTTAAACTTATTGTCGAAAAAGACCATAAAATTCAAATTTTGCAGCCCCTCTCAAAATTCAAATTTTGTATGAATTGGAGCCCCGTCTTGCTGAAAAGATCCTTATATTAGTAAATCATCCATCAATTGATTTATAGATGGAGTTAAAATTTTTTGACGATATCTGTCAGCATTTAGAAAAAATCCCTTCGAAAAATATAGGTCCTACAATATGTCGCTTGCTAATAGCAGCCCAAACTCCAAGTTTTTGTGGATATAAGGGATTATATCTCAATCAAATAATGCGGGTTATCTGCACTCCACATCCTCATATTCTGACCCTAAAAAGGCTAATACATCATCATTATTATTGAAATTGTTCAGAAACAAATTACAGAACGCTAGCTTTTGGGGATAGAAGTTTGGGGTGGTTTCATTAAAGGTTTGTAAACGATACGGATGAAAACGTAAATCTTGCTTAAAATGCGCTGGCAAGTTCCACATAAAAGATCTACTTGATGTAAATGCTGAATTGAAGCGCTTATTGTATAAAGGGTATAAGTCCGCAATACTTAGTTTTGAGAAAAAAGAAAAAAACTGTTTATGTTTAGAAACTTGATGATCTATCAAATTTTGTTCTACAGATGAAATGTAGAAGGAGACTAGTAGAGTGACATGTGGTACAGCAAACTTGGCTTTGAAAACGATTAAGGTCAAAAAGTCGTTTTTAAAGGCTGGGACTTGATTCCTTTATACAATCGACGAATAAAAGACGAAATAGTGCTGCTTCTCTACAGTTAAATTATTAATTTATTCATAAGGTTTATTATTACAAACAAGACCTAAAATACGTCGTAAGACTAACTAACGTAAGCTAACCGAAGTAATAAAATAAACGACAAAGTGCCACAAACGATGGTGGTGCCACAAGAATTATTGTATAAAGGTAATCAGTCCCGGACTAGTACCCTTTATACGCTCAACAAGAATTTTATCGTGCGATATTTCGCGTACGGTGAGACATACAAATTTCCTTTATAGACTCATCGATCCGTCGACGTTGGTTTAACAAAACGTATATCTCACTTTAATTTCGTACGAAAGTGGACTTATTCCCTTTATACAATAAGCGATTCAGTTGATGTACGTGGTTGATCGACAATAACTGTTCTGACCAGTTCGATGTTTTATTCAGTTCGCTCTTTAGGCCTGCCTGCCCCTGGCTTGTGAGTTACGCTTCCCGTTTCTCTATAAACATCTACAATGCGACGAATAGTTCTGCAAAGACTAATGAATAGCAACATTGGGAAATTCTTCAACATAAACTTCAAAAGCATCTCGGTTGGAGTAAACCCATTCTCCGTTAATTCTTTGGCCATTTCTAAAATACATTTCGAGCAAAGATTGCTTTTATTCATTTTTAATAATAATTTTGTTGTTTACTAAAACTTGAAAAGTCAAAATTGACGTACAACTGATAAGTATATCTGAATTAATGATAGACATGCGCTGTATAGCTATATCTGTCCTTCAGAGCCCAGTATGATGACAATAATTTTGGATCAATGGATATCGTTTCGTTTAGTACATCGTAAGAACGTACAGTTAAATATTTTTCGTATATTTTTGTTTCTCTTTGTAGCTGATCGATTTCCTGCTCAAAAACTCGGTACACCGACGATTTTTTAGACTATTTGTTTTTAACTAAACGGCAACTCAAGATTTGTAATATGTGTAGAAGAATTTTTGGTACAGGATTTTTTCATGTTTGTGATTATCGATTTTTTTGTCATATTGGCGAAAACACACCCAGAGATTTTCATATATGGCCAATATATTTCAAATGTCGTTTACTTTTATACCAATATATTTTATTAGATCAATTAAATTGATATTTATTACCTATAGTTGTGTTTTTTTTACTTTTTTTAACAGAAAATGCACTACTGAGAATCCCCAGGTTTCTTAAAAGAAGATGGTCTGTTTTAAAACAGTAAATATTAGCCTAGTGGTTATGCAACCAACAATTCTATAACGAATAAAACAGGAAGTTTTTACTATTTTTTTTCTACAGTCGGAAAAATGAAAGAATACCCATGCGTCATCGATGATATGCATACGAATCAAATCAAAAATTTCTAGTCAAAACAAAGTCTAAACTAAGTTAATACTGAAAATAAACGGATGTGACTACTACCCCACCGTACGATTTTTGGCTACGTAAGAATGTGTCAAAAAATTGTTGTGATGTTATTCTTTTTCTGATAATATATATTTATTGGTGATAAATGTTACTATTACTGCCGTAATTAATTATTTGATATAGATTAATAATACAAAAATAATGAGTAAGCAAATATAGTATTATGAAATTCTGCATGTTAAAGTTGCCAGTGGACGTAAATAATAACAGGAATTTAAAAAAATGTCGTTTATGTCAGCTGCATTAAGCGATTCAAATGAAAGTAAACTTAATGAAAGACTAAGTTTTTCAACCTAATAAAAATATTTGTAAATTAAATATTTTTAAAAGATTTTTAATTGAAAAACTTTATTGGCCCATTTCCTGGTGACAACCTCCAAGGCTTCTACAATATGCAAGCCAAATGGATGCTGCAGTGAAGACTAAAGGGAAGGAATTCTACACTATTCAATTCACAACCCCCGTCAGCAGCGTGGTAAAGTTCCAACGGAAAATGGACCTAGTTACTCTATAGGAGTAATACTAATGTAAAAATAAAAATGTATACCATTTTTATTCATTCAGTTGCGGTGCGAAACCAAAACTGTCTTAATTTTTACTCAGATCAGAGAGTGCAGCCAGCACTCTTATCGACGATTTCACCTCTTGTTAGAGGTTCATCAGAGACTGCATAGGCTGCATTTCTCTGGCCCAGGTAAAAATCTTCGACATATCCATCTCCCACCGCAACTGACGAGATGGTAGTAGGTGCCTAGCGGCATCTGCTAAATAAAAGACTAAGTTTTTCAACCTAATAAAAATATTTGTAAATTAAATATTTTTAAAAGATTTTTAATTGAAAAACTTTATTGGCCCATTTCCTGGTGACAACCTCCAAGGCTTCTACAATATGCAAGCCAAATGGATGCTGCAGTGAAGACTAAAGGGAAGGAATTCTACACTATGCAATTCACAACCCCCGTCTGATGCAGAGAAATGCAGTCTCTGATGAACCTCTAACAAGAGGTGAAATCGTCGATAAGAGTGCTGGCTGCACTCTCTGATCTGAGTAAAAATTAAGACAGTTTTGGTTTCGCACCGCAACTGAATGAATAAAAATGGTATACATTTTTATTTTTAAACTTAATGAATTCAGATCATTAGGTATTCAGATCATTTTCCAGACATTATCTGCAAATAAATGTACAAAAAAAATGTATAAAAGAAAGGAATAACACCAGCTTTCAGAACTAACAACAACTTAAGCAAATATATTAAGAGCAATAAAAGCCGAAAGAGAAAGCAACTACAGAGTGGTGTGTACAAACTAACTTGTGGTGATTGTCCGAAAACTTACATCGGTCAAACTGGCAGAATCTTTGACAAACGGATAGCAGAACACAAAAGGGCTTTCAACAATAGAAAAACAGACACTTCTACATACGCACTTCACCTTCTAGATTATAATCATTCTTTCAATGAAGAGTTTTAAATTCTGCATATTCAAAATAAAAGCCTTAAGCTATCTTTTTTAGAATCTATGGAAATTAATAAATTGAAAAATACAGATATAATTCTGAATGACCAACTCGAGACAAACAGCTCCCCACTCCTCAACCTCTTCAGTTAAAGACTTAAAAAAAGCAAACACATTGTAAACTATATCACTTGAGAAAGGCACTCTGCCGAAACAGCTGTAGTCACTTAGTTGTAATAAATTTTGTGAAAGTATAGAAAACAAACGTTTTCAGTGTTTTATTGTTAAATAAATGTACATTCGTAAAAATATACTAATCTGTAATTTCATACACTATGATTGAAAAGTCAGAGTAATATGTACACGTTTGGCGAACTCATAGACAGAAGTTAACCATGTTGACAGATGATTACTTACAAATTTTATTGACGTATTTTAATTAAATAAATACTTACCAAACCAAAAATACAATATAATATCAAAATATCTCTTAAAAGAACTGAATTTATTCAAGTAAATACGACTGATTATTAAAATTTATAAACTATACCGAACCTAACCCAGTTTCACTGTCAAAGTGACAGAAATCAAATCAGTCAGATTATAGTTGACCAGCACGATTACTCGAATAGTAGTTTATACAATCATTATCTCTACTGATGTTGAATGTTTTTCTAAGAATGACATTAGAAGTACAGAAATAGTCAAGTGTGAGTTTAAATTTTCTACTAAATTAATGTAGGTAACTACGTTGAACAATTGTATCGCCGTCTCACTCTGTCAATTATAAATATGTACCTGCGTATGTCTTGGATAACGTTTTTGCTTAGTAGACAACACTTAATAATATATCTCTCTCGTTTGTTATTTATAGAAAAAGGTAGCAAATCCAAAATATGTGCTTGATATGATCGTTCATGGGTATTCTTTCATTTTTCCGACTGTAATTTTTCTGTAAGGCACATTGTCTCAGTATTGTATGTATATTTTCAGTTTTGTATTTCTGGATAAGTTTTTATCCTTCATTAGCCTATATATCCAATATTTTTTGTTGCCTGCTAGTATTCGCTCCGTTACTTCTTCACTTCTCTTAGAAGTGACCTTTAAATTGATGGTCCGGCTGTTTTTCGATTCAGAGGAGTGCACGCTAACGAACGCTGCTGATGACGCCTGCAATGGTAGAAACAGCCTGTCCAGCGGGTGTGCATCCCTCTGAATCGAAAACAAGCAAAACCATCATTTATTATTTGTCTATCTTTACTCAGATTTGTGTACTGAAAGTTCCTCTTCTGTCCTTTTTTCCTAGACGAATGAAAACGGAATGTGATCGTTTCCTTTATTCGTCGTTTGCGGTCTTATTAATTGAAAAAGTCGCAGATTAAGGATGTACCAGAAAGAACTTTCAACACGAATAGTCTCAGATTTAAATAACTATTTACCATTTTTGGTGGATTCTGCATCTGAGGCTCTTCAATTTGTTAGAAAGCTTTTAATTAATTAACAGAAAATGAATATAAACTCCATTATTCATCTTTTTTTAATAAAGAAATGATTCTGTCACAGTATGCCCGAGCTGACTATTATGTATTTACTGTCTGGGAATAATACCTGTTAGCTTCAGTACCGTCTGTTGTACTATTGTTTTGGTATTTGTTAACTGAGATATGTTTCTAAATTCATTCACCAAGTTTCATGCTTCATAAGAAAAAAATAATAGATTACTATATTGCTTTAAAACACAGTGTTTAACTTTCATAAAACACCAACCTACATGTTCACCTACTAGTTATACAATAATCCATTTCAATTCACAGCTTTTTGTGTTAATATTTGAGGTTTCAAAGGTTTTCAGGGACTACTAAAAGTAAAACAATTAAAATTTTAAAAATATATTTATTTCCGTAAGACATCAATAAATGTTTCTCTAGGAAGGGAAATATTGGCAACCATTCTCATTTTCTTCTTACCTGCTGCTTGATTGGCTAACAGTTTCATCCTTCTGGTAATATCGCCACCATACTGAAAAGAATAACAAAATATTGTTTAAATCAAAAATAAATGAATACAAAATTAAAAGTCTTACAAGTTTAGCAGTGACATCTTTTCTATATGGCTTAATGTTCTCCCTGGCCATCACTTTACCATTTACGCTAGCTTGGATTGCTATATGTATTAACTGTCTAGGAATAATGTCTTTTAATTTCAGTACCATCTGTCGTCCTATGGTTTTGGCCTTTGTTACATGAACTATGTTACTTAATTCATCCACCAGAGTTCCATTTAACAGTATGGCTAACTGAAAACAATTATTTCCAACTGATAAAGTTGTTCCGGCGGTTCTTTGCACAAGCATGAAATTATTCACGAAATATTTTTTAAACTAAACTTACGCGCATAGAGATCGGCCCATTTAAAAATTTGGTCATTTTTGATGACTCGTATTTCCTAAACCTGTTGGCCGGTTTAAGTGATTTCTTGAACATGTTATAGCCCGATTCTTTAACAATACCACTGTAATAATATTGTTGCTAAACAGATAAATTTTCATTGTATACCAATCAAACTGTATTTTTTCCTCAAAGTTCGCATCAACCTGTGGAATATTCTAGCATATATAAAATACTGAAATTAAAACTTAACTATAGCCCCTGGTTTTCTTAACATTCTGTTTTTTTTTATTCATTCGTTTATGTTGGATAATAAAAAAGTTACGTACTTTAACAATATGACCGATCATATTACCCGTATGTACGCCAATGGTGAATATTAAATTCTTAATTATTTTCATATCTCAACTGGTTTTAAAGCATAAATAAATCGTCAGTGTGTAAGAACAAATTCAACATCCCGTATCTCGGAAACGAAACATTTGCGGACATACGTTTATAAAGCCAACTGTCATTATTTTTTCATGCAGAATTACCCCTTAAAGTTTGTCGCATTTATTTAGAAACACCGTGTATTGATGAAGAACATGTCTAGTTGTTAAAGTACCTAACTTTTTTATTATCCAACATAAACGAATGAATCAAAAAACAATATTAAGAAAACATGAGGCTATAGTTGGGTTTTAATTTCAGTATTTTATAAATGCTACAATATTCCACAGGGTGATGCGAACTTTGAGAAAAAAACACAGTTTGATTGGTACACACGGGATACAATGAAAATTTACCTGTTTAGCAACAATATTATTACAGTGGTATTGTTAAAGAATCGGGCTATAACATGTTCAAAAAATCACTTAAATGGGCCAACAGGTTTAGAAAATATGGGACATCAAAAATGACTAAATTTTTAAGTGGGCCGATTTCTATGCACGTAAGTTTAGGTCTCTTCTTTACTCACACAAACTAGTATCACAAAATTGAGCCTTTTGTCCATAGAAACCATAATAAGTTAAACAAGGATAAATAATATGGCATGTTTTTGATACATTATTTACTAAGAATTTTGACGTTTATCATTTTCAGTGACACTAGCGCATTTGTTGTGTTTACAGATGGTTCTTCATATTATTTAAACTTTTAGAATGCTTTTAGTCTTTGTACATTTCATTGTAATTTTTATTTTCAAACATAATTATTAGAACGACTAACGGTTGCTCTCTTATTTGATTACTTCCGGTAATTATTTATTTTTAAGCAAATCAGACAAGTAATATTTTCTAACCTACAAGTTGTCATTATACTACATAAGTCTGGCTATAGTTCTGTCGAACGGAAACTTATTTGTTTATTTTCGAGATTACTTTTTGATTTTTTTATTACCATTTTATATTTATCTTTATATTAGTAATAGTTAGCATGATGTTCAAGCTGTTAAATGTTGAGTCCATCAATCTCCTCAATAGTAAAAAAAGATTAAACACTTCATTAGAAAGCTTTATAAAATAAATCCACCGGAGTAATAGCCATTTCCTAATAATTACATTGAAAGTACATGTCGATGTACCGGGTGTCCCAATAAGAATGGCTCTCGGCCATATCTCAGGAACCGTTTATAGTACAGCTTTGAGAAAAAAATATTTATAACAAAAGTTGCCTCGGGAAAAGCCTGGAAATTATTTTCATAATTGTAAGTCCACCGCTAGAGGGCGTAATTGAATGTCAAAAATTAAAGAATCAAAATTTTACAAAATTTACCCAATGAAAGGGCACTGGAAATCCAATCATCGTATTCTTCATAAAATTCTGCGCATATTTCACAAGTTTAAGTCTACCTTTGCAAATAAGAGGTGGTGGTGAGTGGGAACCTTCTAATGAAAAAATGGCTGTAAGTCCGATTCTGCTAAATCGAATATTGCATACTTGGTCTTGTTGAAAACAGCTCTTTTTGGTCAACGTAAGTGTCTCATTTTCGAAATAGCATAATAAGTAATATGCAAGCTAGGAGGCGTTATTTAATAATTTTCAGAAATCTAGTTTTCCTTGGAAAATATTAAATACAAGTATGCATTTTTAATCCTGTATTACAAAATTAGACCAACTTAGCAACATAATACCGAAAACCGCATGTCGATACCTTTTTTCTATCTCGAGATATCTTAAGAAACGTGTAAATTTTAAACAACTGTTAATGTCACCGGTCTTATTTGCAAAGTTAGACTTAAACTTGTGAAATCAAATATGCGCAGAATTTTATGAAGAATACGATGATTGGATTTCCAGTGCCCTTTCATTAAGTAAATTTTGTAAAATTTTGATTTTTTAATTTTTGACATTTAATTACGCCCTCTAGCGGTGCACTTACAATCATGAAAATAATTTCTAGGCTTTTCCCGAGGCGACTTTTGTTATACATATTTTTTTCTCAAAACTGTACTATAAACGGTTCCTGAGATATGGCCGAGAGCCATTCTTATTGGGACACCCGGTACGTTTCATTTAATGTTTTGATTTAAAATGTTTGCAAATAAATCATTACGTTTGTGCAAAAATCCAACGGGATAACTGTAATTTAGAATGGTCCAAATTCACAACAAAAAAAATATTGCTCAACTACCTTAACTAAATTGCTACTTTGGTATCCATTATCCTCATAGTCGAAGCTGGCATATCCTGAAGAAATTGTCTTCAAAGTATCATGGAAGTCTAAGACAACCTCACAAAGTGGTAGTTCATATTGTAATATAACTCTTTCATTGTCTATATTATTTGCAGATCTCTGGATCCCCCTACGTTCCATACACAGTGATATGACGGGTCCCAAGTACTTGTCCGGGGTTATTATTGTTCCTAAATTCAATTTATTATCATTAGACAAAAACATTTTTATTCCATAGTAAATATTTTTATTTAAGCACTTATGTGGCAGAATAAAAAGAAACAAATTGTAATATCACCTAAAACTAAGGAAATAGGTAGATAATAGAAGAGATAGATTCCAACATCTAAGAATTAATCCAACATCTAAGAAAAATCTGTAGTTTTATCAGTATTGTTATATTTAATGTTTTTAATGCAAAACACAAAAGAAGAGAAAAATATAACAATATGTAACCTCCAATTACATTAAAAACTGATAGACTAAGAGCCGCTATAGGTGAAATTTCTTAATCATTTTAGGCACGACGGGACCCTATAACTTATATAATAGAACCTAAAAGAAAACGTTTGAACACTGTGCCGTCACTTTTCAGTGCCACATGCGTCTACAGTGGCGCATCAAAATTTCAACTAATGGACGGGATACATAAATTAAAAAATACCCTCCCTCATTACCAGAATTTAATTTTTTTAATTTTTTAAAGTTCTATGTGATTAAGACATAGGATTCATCTTAATTTTAACCCACCACCCCCTTCTCCCTGGCCCCACCACCAAAAACTTTATTTTTCGATTTTATTTTTTTTTTGGTGGGATGCAGTCAATTTTAAAATTTCAAAAAATTCACACGCATAGCTAAGGCTTTTATAAAACAAGTGTATTTTTTATAGACCTCTAGGTTGAGTGTACATAACCTCAAAAAAAATTTAAAATTTTTTTTTTGGAAAAAAGTATATAACTTTTTTTTGGGGATAGTTGTAGATCTAATTTTTCCTTATTCTTGTGTATTTTATCAAACACTATATTTCTAATTTTTTTCAGATTTTTCTGTAACGCTCATCACCTTCAAAAATTCAAAAAACTGTTTTGTAAGGGGGTTTTGGGGGGTTTGAACGTATTTTTCTGATTATTAAATATTCTAAAGGACTCAGTTACTTCAAGTTACATATAACCTATAAAAACAAAATTGATTTGATATATTATGAAGTCTATAAAATAGGGAAAATCCCCCAAACCCCCCAAAAAACAGTTTTTCAGATTTTTGAAAGTGGGGAGCCTTATGGAAAAATCTGAAAAAAATTAAAAATATAGTGTTTGATAAAACACGCAAGATTAAGAAAAATTAGACCTGCAGCTATTCCTCAAAGAAAGTTATACGCTTTTTTGCAAAAAAAATTTCTTTTAATTTTTTGAGGTTATGTACACTCTACCTATGAGTCTATAAAAAATAGACATGTTTTATAAAATCCTCAGTTATGCGTGTGAATTTTTTGAAATTTTAAAATTGATTGCACCCCACCAAAAAAATTAAAAACTAAAAATGAAGTTTTTGATGGTGGGGGCAGGGGGAAGGGGGTGGTGGGTTAAAATTACGCTGAATCCTATGTGTTAATCACATAGAACTTAAAAAAATAAAAAAATTGAAATCTGTTAGTAAGGGAGGGTAACTTTTAATTTATTTATCCCGTCCATAAGTGGAAAGTTTGATGCGCCACTGTCGACGCATGTGCCACTGAAAAGTGACGGCACAGTGTTCAAACGTTTTCTTTTAGGTTCTACTGTTTTAGTTATAGGGTCCCATCGTGCCTAAAATGATTAATAAATTTCACCTATAGCGGCTCTTAGTCTCCCAGGCAACCAAGTGACGTCAACAACGTCGAGGAAACGTCAGTATTTGGTGGAATATATACACGTGGTTGAACATTACGTCATATCGACGTCTTTTGTAGGTGATTTTACATACATAAGATTAATGACGTTAAAATACGTTTAAAAGACGTTTTCATTTCAGCGAGCCTAAGTCTGACGTCAAGAAATTGGGAGGAGCTTGGAGCTTAAAAGTTACAAAACTAAGGTTATGTTCGTATCGTCGTTGTCGTTTGTCGTTTGTTTGTCCTAGTATTTTGCCTATTTTGGATTCATTTGGATTTTGTTGGCTGTTTTGTGTGTATTTTTTAAAACTTTTGTTTGTCATTTGTAAATTTTATAAATTTACCACAATGCAAAGTGATTATTTAAGGAAATTATCATTGGAAACTTGGCAGACGTTTTAGAAAGGTAGGCGAAACAATTTTTATTTACTATTCATTTTTCCCTGATATTTATCAATAATGATGAATTTTGCAAGCAATAACATTATTTCTTTTATTGTTTTAGATATTCATTGAAGCTGAAAATAATTGGAGATTTAGATCCATATACAATTCAGTCATCAGAATTGGATTTTACAGTGCATTCCATCAACTACTGTTATAATGCTATTATAGATAGACTGGTAGAGTCTCACAGTTACTACTTTAAGCAGCAGATGAAAGCATACAAAAGCCTTCAGGCACATAAAGCCTTCACAACTGGATTTGTTTTGAAACATTTGATGATTTGTTATTATTGTTGGAAAGGTAAGTCTTTATTTTATTTATTCACCATTAAGAAATATATGGATAACAGTATTAGTGTCTTTCGAATAAATGGGTTTTAAAATATTAGATTTATTTACGTTTATATATCTGTATGAAACCAGACATATTGTCGTCCTAATTTGTAAACTGTGTAACTCCATATTTCTCTGAAAATGAGTTATTACTGCCATTTATTTGAAAAATCCCTACTCGTTTAAAAAAGGATGCACATGCATATTTTTACCAGAAGAATAAATAGTGACATCTTCGTATACACCAATCTCCCTTGCAGCAAATGTAGTACGAAAAATATGTAACTCTCCAGTTTGTCATACCACATGATTGACCTCACTGTTTAGAAAGTGATATTTTCAAGAAAGGGTTGGTGGTAAATAATATTAATACACTCATTAAACAATATAGGTACAAATGTTAGTACCTATCTATAAAATATTTCATTTTAGCATTCTATCTTTTAAAATGGGAGATACGTAGTATTCGCATTAGTCATATTTAGAGAAATCATTTTTTGTGCCTCTGTAAAATTTGGATAAATGGAGTTACACAGTTTACAGATTAGGTCGAGGACATGTAATTACTATGATAGAAAAGAGAATAATAAACAGTCATGATTGTTTGTTCTAAAATTATATTATATGAATGTCTGATTTTAAAATATTCTCAATCATTGTAAAGAACGCAAATACTCTAATGAAAATAAATTTTTGTAGTTGAAGCATTCCCACAAAGATAAAATATTTTTTTTAGGTGAAGAATTCCCAAAAAGCTAATGCTAAACCACTAGATGCTTGGGTGATAGCCAGTTCCAATGACATAGCAAATGCACATTGTATGTGTATGGCCGGTAATAGTGAAGTTTGCAGCCATATTGCAGCAATATTATTTGCAGCTGAGTATGCCCACAGCAAGACAGAATAAGAAGAACCCAATGCATGTACATATGTTACAGCTATGTACATTCTCTGGTGAAAAACTAATGAGTTTTCAAGCTGTTTGGTCAGAGTGCTTGTTGCGTTCTCTAAACGAACTGAAATATAAGACGGCTTTGGCTTCATGTTGCAGCGATATGAAAATGGTTAGTCATTTTTAATTATAATGTACTTCTTCATCATGAGTATTTATGTATAGGGCTTTTCATTCACAGTCATTTGTTTCAAGCTTCTGTCATGTGTCACATAATATTAATATTATATCTACGTCATACGTTATTGCTATATACCAATGATACACACCAAAGACATATGGCGTATATATATATTAATATTATGTGACACATGACAGATGCTCGAAACAAATGACAGTGGATAAAAAGCCCTATTAGTCTTTTAAGTGTGTATTATCAGATATCACATATAAATGGTTTTTATCATTTTAATTTGGTCATTACAGTCCCTTAATCAAAAAATATATTTTTCAGGTGTCTGTGGATCTTCTTGTATGCAAAAATTTGTAATAATTATTTGAAATCATTTTGAGGATTATAAGAGTATGGAAATATATGTGAGAACACAGACTATTATAGTTTTGTCCTATTTTTTATGATTTAATCGTCTTCTTTAAAATTTATAAATATAAAGCAGATAGTTTTCATTGAAATTCAATATATTGGGTCTTATTTGTATGTATTCATTTTTGACTAAAGGTACGATTCCGATAACGACTGCAGACAGCAACTGCAAACATCAGTTGCAGTTCTCGGCGTTATGGACGTTACTACTTTGCACTATTTATCTGTATGAGACTGATTCCGACATCTGACTGCAACTGCTGTCCGACAGAACGTCAGTTGCTAATAATTATGCAAATTATTAGTGCAAAATAATGACGTCTGTCATGGTGACAACTGTAACTGACATCTGCAGTCGTTGTCGGAATCGTAGCTTTAAAGTGTGTGGTATAATTATAATAATTATATATATATATTATATAACTTAAATGGTTTAAGCTTAAGTTTGTTATTACATTGTGACTTAAATGTTTAATTTGTTAATAAATGATTTATTAGTTTATATGTTGTTTTACTTTTGACACAGTAAATACTTATAATATAAAAAGTGAAAATTCTATGTATGTTATATATGTTGCATTGAGGATATTGTAATTCTATGCATTTTAACAAGCCTTCCATTTGGTTTTACTTAAATGGAAAAATTGCAATACTAACAATGCCCATACGAATAATTGAATGGGCCTGCCGAATAACGTTGTAAGCGCCACATGGTTTGTTTTTGAGAAGTCAAAGAAAAAGTTTTAATATTGTGATGATGGTGAGTTTATACATTTTAAGGGTTAGTAATACAGTTTTTAAATACAAAATACAAACTGTATTACTCACCTTTAAAATGTATAAACTCACCATTATCACAATATAAAACTTTTTCTGTGACTTCTCAAAAACAAACCATGTGGTAGACCCATTCAATTATTGTGTATTTCTAAAACCATAAAATGAAAATTAAATCTAAAAACGACGCAAAATCGACGTAAAAACTACGTTTTTCATATCACGTATTTAAAACGTGATAAAAATGACGTGACTTATGGTGGGACATATTCACGTGATCTTCGACGTCGAAAAAACGTGATAAACTGACGTCGTTTGGTGATAATGATGACGTTTTTTCAACGTTTTATAAACGTTATTTGGTTGCCTGGGCTATGAGGTACTAACCAATGATCAGATGTATAGGGCTTTTCATCGATTGTCATTTGTTTCGAGCTTCTGTCACGTGTCACATAATATTAATATATCTACGCCATACGTCTTTGGTTTGTATCATTGTTATATACCAATAACGTATGACATAGATATATTAATATTACGTGACACATGACAGAAGCTCGAAACAAATGACTGTGAATGAAAAGCCCTATTATCCGATATTGGGACCGTGCAAGTTCGGCAAAGCAACCCCTATTTCTACGCTCTATACTAAAATTCGCACTTTTAATTATATTGGCCAATTATATTAGTCCTGGTTACTGGATAATTGTCAAGGCCATAGTCCAAAAAAATAATAAGAAGAAAAAATAAGATTCAGGTTATGTTATTAAAACGTCAACAATTGTATGTAGTAAATAAAATCAGTTATTAAAATGCAGTACTGCAAGCAAAATAAAATTAATTAAATTTACCTTTATATAATAATTGCATATCATATCAATATTGTGGAGCAATATATAATTTTTCTGCTTCATTGACAGAAGGTATGAAATATACGTCAATTTGACAATTTCAATTGACAATATGAATTATTTACGATAGTTGCAATATTTCTCCGCGACTCGCGCAGGGTCGTTTCTCGTTTCCCCTTCCAAGTACTTGCACACGTCGAATAACAAAATCAGAAATCAACGAGACCCTGAAGGAAATAAAAAATAATTGAACCCCAGGAGAAGATGGAATAGTGTCACGAAATTTTCAATATCAATACAGTGGGGTGTTACACAAGGAGGCCCAATGTGTCACCTAAACCCTAATCTAAACACAGTCTAATATGGCACTGGAACATGCTTTTAAGAATTTGGATTAGCTGACAAAAGGAATAAAAAAAGAAAGAAAATATCTAAACAACTTAAGTTTCGCCAATGATATAGTCATAATAGCTAGGAATATGATCTATTGATGGCAAGAGAGATAGTACAGGAACTCATGGCTACCGATGAAGGTTTAAAAAATATACACATCTCGAAATCAAATATAATGGCAAAGGGTACCCCCCGTTAAGATGGGCAAAATGCCCTCATTCTCAGAATTCAATCTTTTTAATTTTTTTACGTTCTGTGCAATTAAAAAATGAGATAACGCGGATTTTTAGCTCGCCACCCCCGTTACGCCTCCCCCCACAGCCTAAAACGTAGATTTTTAGATTTAATTTTTTTTAGTTGGGTTGCAATTGATTTAAAATTTTTAAAAAATTCACACGTGTAACTGAGGCTTTTACAAAACACGTCCATTTTTTATGGACCCTTAGGTCGAGTGTACATAACCTCAAATTTTTTTTTAACTTTTTTAAAACCTATAACTTTTTGGAGGGGGCTGCAGGTCCAATTTTTTTGCATTTTGTGTATTTTATCAAAAGCTATCTCTGATTTTTTCAGATTTTTCCGTCAGGTGCGCCATCTTGAAAAATCCGGAAAACTGTTTTTTATGGGGTTTTTTTATAGACTGCAACATAGATCAACTCAAGGTTTTGTTAATAGATTATGTATAATAATTTGAAATAAATGAGTATTTTAGGATTATCAAAAATTGGGCAAAATACCTTTAAACCCCCCAAAAACCATGTTTTTTTAAGTTATGTAAGGGTTTTTGCGGGCTTAATGATATTTTTTGAGGTCGATACAGCCTGAATATATTTTTTATTTTTTTACGTTCTATATGATTTTAAAAAATTAGGACTCACCGCAATTTTAGCCCATTTCCCCTATTGCCCCTCCCCCACAGCCAAAAATGTCAATTTTTCGATTTTATTTTTTTTTAAGTTGGTTTGCAATTAGATTAAAAATGTTTTTCTGAAGCTATTTCTTTGTGGCATTTTTGTAATTAACTATTCTAAATGGGAAATAAGCCACAATTTAACTAAAAAATGATTTTATTTTCCATCTGTAATGCGATAGAGAAAATTCGATAATCTGTGACGCACTGAAAAAATGGTTTGGGACGATCTATATAAATAAGTCAGATTAAATTAAATTATTAGAAGATTTTTTTACCAAGCAACCTTTTTGTTTAATTTATTAATATTTTGTATTTTGACAACGACGTCTGTGGTGGACGTCGAAAGGTTAATAAAATCATTTTTTAGTTAAATTGTGGCTTATGTCGCATTTAGAATAGTTAGTACCTAATTATTAAATTATAAATTACAAAAAATTCACACGCAGAGCTGAGGCTGTTACGTCTATTTTTATGGACCCGAAGGTCGAGTGTACATATTATAACCTCATTTTTTTGTTTTTTAATAGGTACGTATAACTTTTTTTGGCGATGGCTGCTAATTTTTTTTTGTCTTTTGTGTATTTTACAAACCATCTACGTTTGGCTCGCTGTATGCTTGTTCCGTTAGGTAAATTATTCCGATTATTTTTTTCACCTGTCAAATTCTGACGTTTTTGCTTTTTCAGCCAATCACCACGCGTCGTTCTAGCCAATCATTGAGTGTAATACTGATAAAACAGCCTCTTCCTTGATAAAACAGTCTCTTCCCTGATAAAACTTAAGGTACCCTAAATTTCACATAATACGTTACGAACGACATTGGAAAATCTCATATTAGTTATAAAAATTGTGTTTTTAATAATTGTTCGTTTTCGATTTAAACAGTTTTTTATGTATTAACAATATAATAAATAAATTGGTTCATTTTTAAATCATAAAATAATTTATCTATAACCTACTTAAGACATTGATCCTAGTTGTCTTAAAAATATTTCACAGATGCCCGTATTTACTAATAATACATATTGGTTCACAAAATAATCTTTTCAAATACCACTAGTCCTCTAAATTTTGCTTGATAAATTTTTTCGTTTTCATACTTAAACTTCTTTATTTAGGGTAAAATCACTCAAACAAACCGAAATGGATAAAATCACTCATCCTTCGGACTCGTGATTTTATCATTCGGTTTGTTTTCGTAATTTTACCAAATAAAGAAGTTTTCGTGAAAACAAAAAAATTTATCGATAAAATTTAGAGGACTCGTGGTATTACCTTTGATTAATTTTTTTGCACAAACTTATTCAAAAACAGGTCCTTATAACAAATCCACAAGGCGCCAGGCAGTACCGCGATCGGAAAATTGTTTAAACATTTTTTTAAACGAATTCAAAAAATCAATTTTTTCACTTCGGACAAATTTGTTTTAGATTCTCTGGAGCAAAAAAGGTATCTTGTGATTGTTCTATAAAATTGACTGTTGTCGAGTTACATGCAATTTCAAATTTGAAAAACGCGAAAATGGCTATATTCAACGCTTAATAACTCAATTAAAAATTATTATTATGAAAGTCATAAAGTGACCAACTCAAAGTTTAAAGCCCCCCTGCAATAGCCTAAAGAAATTTTTGTCATTATTTTATTGCGAACTATTATTTTTAATAATTAAAAATGAGCGCTAAGCATGTATTGAAGCGGCCGTTCGCGAGAGAGAGATGTACAATATTTATTGGACGTTTTAAAAAAATATCGATTGGAAGTCAAAAATACGTTTTAAAAAAATAAAAAAGGAATTTTGAGGTTATATGTATTGTACACTCGACCTACACGGGTCTATAAAAAATAGATATGTTTTGTAGACCTCTCATAAAAATTTTAAATTAATTGCAACTTTAAACAAAAAAAAATAGAAAAATTGACGTTTTTGTGGGGTGGGGGGGGGGGGGGGTGGTGTGCTAAAAATGCGATTAGTCTTATTTTTTATTCACATATAACGTAAAAAAATGAAAAAAAAATATTCAGGCTGTATCGATCTCAAAAAATAATATCATGAAGCCCGCAAAAACCCTTACGTAACTTAAAAAAACATGGTTTTTGGGGGGTTTAAGGGTATTTTGCCCAATTTTTGATAATCCTAAAATACTCATTTATTTCGAATTATACATAATCTATTAACAAAACCTTGAGTTGATCTATATTGCAGTCTATAAAATGGAGAAAATCCCTAAAAACCCCATAAAAAACAGTTTTCCGGATTTTTCAAGATGGCGCACCTGACGGAAAAATCTGAAAAAAATCAGAGAGATAGCTTTTGATAAAATACACAAAATGCAAAAAAAAATTGGATCTGCAGTCCCCTCAAAAAAAAAGTTATAGGTTTTAAAAAAGTTAAAAAAAATTTGAGGTTATGTACACTCGACCTAAGGGTCCATAAAGAATGGACATGTTTTGTAAAAGCCTCAGTTACACGTGTGAATTTTTTGAAATTTTTAAATCAATTGCAACCCAACTAAAAAAAATTAAATCTAAAAATCTACGTTTTAGGCTGTGGGGGGAGGGGTAAAGGGGGGTGGCGAGCTAAAAATCCGCGTTATCTCATTTTTTAATTGCACAGAACGTAAAAAAATTAAAAAGATTGAATTCTGAGAGTGAGGGCATTTTGCCTATCTTAACGGGGGGTACCCTTTGGTACCCAACCAGAACATCAGTATTATTCGTAAGTCAGAAATAGAACTCTTAGATAAATATAAATACCTTCTTCTTCTTCACGTGCCATATCAGAATTATCCGACGTTGGCAATCACCATTGCGAAGGCTTCTCGATCTTCTGCAATATGGAATAATTGTCCTGCATTGGATATCTGAGTCCATTCTCGAATGTTTTTTAACCAAGAAACTTTTTTTCTTCCTACACCTCTACGGCCCTCTATTTTGCCTTTAAGGATCAGTTGTAATATTTTATATCGACTTCCCCTCACTATGTGTCCCAGATAAGACATTTTTCGATGTTTAACAGTCTTTAGCAGTTCTCTATATTTGTTGACCTTCCTTAGTACTTCTTCATTAGTTTTTCTTGCCGTCCAGGGTATCTTCAGCATCCGTCTATGAATCCACATTTCCAATGCTTCAATTCTGTTCATAATCGATACTTTTAGCGTCCACACTTCTGCACTATACAAAAGTACGGACCAAACATAGCACTTGACCATTCTTTGTCTTAGTTCTAAACTGAGATGATTATTGCAAAGAAATGACTTCATTCACTGGGACTTCACAGTTCCCAGGTATGTCATTTTGTGAACTTTCTCAACTTGGACTCCGTTTAATTGAAGCTTTGCATCGGGATGTGGGTCACGACTAAACACTAAAAATTTGGTTTTGTTTGAGTTTATTTTAATGCCCATTTCCTCTCCTACCTTGTGAATACGATCAAGCAGAATTTGGAGACCTTCAATATTATCTGACAGAATTACTGTATCGTCTGCATATCTTATCACATTAAGTAGTTCTCCGTTGATTTTTATTCCATATGGCTGTCTCTCAAGTGCCTTTTTAAATAACTGGTCCGAGTAAACATTAAACAATGTTGGTGACAAAATGCAACCTTGTCTGACGCCTGGTTGTATGGAGATTTCATCGGTGTAGTTATCTCCAATTTTGACCGTAGCAGTTTGACTCCAGTACAAATTTTTAATGACACGAATATCTTTGTCATCTATTCCGATATTTTTCAGTATTTGCATTAATTTTACATGCTGTACTTTATCGAATGCCTTTTCGAAGTCCACGAAACATGCAAATACATCTTTTCTTTGATCACGGCATTTTTGTAATATGATGTTAAGCGCAAAAAGTGCCTCCCTGGTACCCATAGCATTTCTAAAACCAAATTGGGTATCTTCGAGATCTTCTTCGCATTTGCGTCTAATTCTGTTGTGAAGTATTCTTAGGAAAATCTTAAGAGTGTTGTGGCTCATTAGGCTAATTAATCGATATTCTGAGCATTTTCTCGCATTGTGTTTTTTAGGTATTGCGACAAAGATGGATTTGAGCCAATTTGTGGGAATCACTCCGGTGTTATATATTGAATTAAAAAGTCTTACTACTACTTTTATGTTATCATCCTCTCTATTAGTTTCAGCAACTCAGTTGGTGTATCATCTGGACCACAAGCTTTTCTAATTTTAGCACTATTTATAGCGTGTTCTACTTCGCATTTCATAATTTCTGGGCCGTCAGTACAGTTTTGGTAGAATTCGGTAATATTATTCCTATCATCTTCAAACAACTCTGATATATACAGCTGCCATTCTTTTCTTATTTCGTGCTCATTTACAATAATTTTGTTATTATTGTCAACGAGCACAGAGGGAACTCGTTTTTTAAATATGTTACTTATTTCTTTTAGTTTTTTGTGCACATTAAACAAGTCGTGTCTAGATATCACATCCTCCATTTCGTCGCACCTTTCTCTCATCCATTTTTCTTTGCCTAATTTGATCTCCTTTTTTATTCTTCTCTGCAGGTGTCTATATTCTGTTTCATTAGATTTGATCAGTCGTCGTTGTTCCATCAATTTCAAGATGTCGTCTGTCATCCATTTATTTTTCTTGATTAAGTTTTTTCTATAATCATTGTTTGTGGAGATTTCGTTAACTTGATTTTTAAATTCACTCCATATTTCTTCTGGATCTTCTAGTTGTTCTCCGATGTTTTTTATTCTATTGTTAAATTCTTTTTTAATGTTATGTTTTATGTTTATATCGTCAAAGTTAAGTACATTGGTTTTTGGTTTTTGTCGCTGAATTCGTTTTAACCTTAGTTTAATATCTGCTACAAGTTGTTGATGATCAGATCCAATATCTGCCCCAGGAAATGTAGTGACTTTTTTGACGGCATTTCGGAAACGCTCATTTACAAGTATATAGTCTATTTGATTTCTTGAAGACTCAGGGTTACTGCCATCATCAAATGGGGCTTTCCAAGTGTATAGTCGTCGTTTGGGTAGTTTATACCAGGTCACAGCATAGAAAACGCAACAGCAGTGACACACTAGTAGGCGGGAAAAGTTCGCGCACTATTACTGCGCAGATCGTCGGCCATTTTGTGCGTAGTACCAGACAATGTAGAAAATCGACAGTGTTGCCGATTTGTACATAATTATCAGATTTACTTAACTTTTATGACATTCATATTTTTTAACATAATTTTATACGTATGCCTGTGGGAATTATGTCAATAATTGGTACATAACATAAAATACTGACGATGAATGGCGATTGTATTGTTAATATTTTGCATAAATTCCAGAAATTATTCAAAAAGAATCTCTTACGGGTAATAAAGTTGGTGACATCGGCAACACTGATGAACCAACACATCACATCACCACTGAGATGTACTACGCGAAAAATGGCGACCCTGTACTTTTCAACTTCAAAGGCGGCATCAGGGAGTGTCCTTGCTGGTTTCGTTTATTATGCTGTGACCAGGTGTTTGCAATGATCATATCGTTTTCTTTACAAAATTCATACAATTATTAATTAATTAAATACCTAGGACATAAAATTATCATCGGCAAGGATAATAAGACCCATGAACTGAAGAAAAGAATCAGTCTTGGGTGGGCAGCATATGGAAGACTGAGAGAAACTTTTAAAGTGAGCTGCCCACATGGCTGAAGAGACAAGCATTTGATCAATGCATCCTCCCAGTGTTGACATACGGCGCAGAAACACTTACCTTAACAAAAGCCTCAGCTACCAAACTGAGAAGAGATTGAGCGGTGTTAGGAATAACTCTACGGGATAAAATAAAAAACGAAGAAACCAGGTGACTAACTTTATGGAAAAAATAGTCAGACTTAAACGGAAATATAGCTAAGGACACATAGCTAGAATGACAGATGGGCGATGGACAAAGAGGTTATTGAAATGGAGACCAAGGGAAGACAAGAGAAGCATTGGTTGACCACCTACATGATTTAATAAGTTCAAATAAAAACTGGATTAAGCAGCACAAAATAAATGGGATTGGAAACACGAGGAAGATGTCTATGTTCAGCAGTGGACTTTTTGAGGCTAGATGATGGAATGTAAAACAACTTACCAATAATCATAGGCTCAAACGTTTCCTCTATTTTAAGATGGTCTGGAAAATTGGCTGGATTGTTAATAAAGATCACATCTGATCCATCTTTTATATTTTGCTTGGTAGGTTTTAATTTGATTTTGTAAGTAACAGATGGGGCCGTGATTATGGGTTCGGCGTCATATTCCTGTGTCAATCTTTGAGTGAACACTTCCAAATGAAGCAGTCCCAGAAACCCCAGTCTCCAACCTTGACCTAAAGCTGGACTTAAATGAGAAACATGCATGTATTGACAAATAAAATCAATTAGAT
This sequence comes from Diabrotica virgifera virgifera, assembly GCF_917563875.1. Taxonomy (NCBI): domain Eukaryota; kingdom Metazoa; phylum Arthropoda; class Insecta; order Coleoptera; family Chrysomelidae; genus Diabrotica; species Diabrotica virgifera. Next base: position 197,256,290 of record NC_065450.1, on the reverse strand, counting down.
TGGGGCTTAGGGTCACGTGAACGTAACTACATTTTTTTATTTCTGTATTGCATATCGAGGGTATATAAACCACCGGTTCAACCACTAGCAGAAAATATTATTGGAGAGTATCAGACGGGCTTCCGACGGGGAAGATCGACACTGGATCAAATATTTACAGTCAAGCAGATCTTGAGCAAATCATGGGAACACGACATTGATGTTCACAACGTGTTTGTAGACTTCAAAAGGCATATGACTCAGTCAAAAGGAACAAACTATACTATATATTGGCTGAATGGCCAATACCACACAAGCTAATTAGACTCATTAAAGCCACAATGGATGAAACTCAGACATGTGTACGAATACAAAACCACCGGACAGACTTTTTCAAAATTTCGCAGGTACTGAAGCAGGGAGATGGGCTGGACCCAACATTGTTTAACCTGGCACTGGAGTATGCGGTTAGGCAAATGCAAACTGGACGAGGAAACCTACTGACCAACCGAATGGTTCAACTGGCCGCTTATGCCGCTGATATTAATATTATGAGTAGAACATCAAGAGGAGCACAGGAAACATATGCAGAGTTAAAAACGCAAACAAAAAGGGTAGGTCTAGAAATTAACACAGAAAAAAACAAAAATAATGATACATACGAGAAGAAATATAGTCACACAAAACATTATATATGAAGATGACATTGAAACGGTTGGAAAGTTTACATACCTGGGAGTAGAAATACATGCTAACGGATCAGAAGATGGATAAATAGGTAAGAGAATAACGCAGGCAACAGAGCTTATTTGCACTCTCCCATATATTTCGGTCTAAAAGTGTCCACCGAAATACAAATATGAGAATCTATAAAACCTTAATTCGACCAATAGCAGTGACTATGACAGTGAAGTATGGGTCCTGAAAGAAACATCCAAAAACAAACTCGACACATTCAAAAGATAAGTACCGAGGAGAATACTAGGACCTGTGAGGGAAAACGGAATCTTCAGAAGTCGATACAACAACGAGCTTTCTCAATTATAGAAGGAAACACCCCTGTCAGACTTCATTAGAATACAAAGACTGCAATAGGCCGGACATGTGATAAGAATGGGAGGGGATAGGCTACCAAAACGAGCACTGAACGCTAGAATGCAGGGAAAGAGACCGGTTGGAAAGCCAAGAAAGCGCTGGGAAGACACAGTAAACAGCGACGCACAAGTCCATTTAGGAGTCCGTGTATGGAGAAGAGAAGCTACAGACAAACAAGGGTGGAGGCAAAAAATAAAGGAGATCAAGGCTCAATTTGGGCTGCAGTGCCGTAGAAGAAAATATCGAGGGTTGAACATTATATTATGTAGATATGCATGAGCAAATTAGAACTAAAGCAGGTGGACATAGGTTCATGTGACTTAAATAGGTTGAAGCTTGATATGTCTGTACACAAAGATACCGAAATAATAAAAATGTAGTTACATTTGTGTGACCCTAAGCCCCCAATTTATTTTATTACCTTGTATCTAATTCAACACTAACAGCAGAATCATTTAAAGTCAATTTATCAATGGCACTTCTTAAATTTATGTGTTGTGACTGATCCATTGGGTATATTCCAGCAAATACCATAGGACGAGATGGCCTGAAGCCTTTTAATGGTTCTATTTCTGCACCACTGTGATGGATTGTATCTCCAATGTGTGCTTCTTTTGTGGACCTCATGTTGCAACCCATAAGGCCTATTTGACCTGCGACTCTAAAAAATATCAATAGTCACTCAATTGAATCATGCTTTAGATTCAATATTTTGGAATGTACGGCTGTGGTCACTGAATAGTTTATACCAGGGGTCACCAATTAACGGACCGCGGTCCGCATCCGGACCGTGAGCTAGTTTTGTGCGGACCGTCAATAAATTCAGAATATACCTAGTGTTTGGAAATTTTGAAAATGTTTGGCCATGAAATTGTGTACTATGTTTGGCTCAACTTATGTGTGCGAAGTCGCTTTATCAAGAATGAACTTTATTAAAAATCAGTACAGATCTCAGCTAACAGATGAATATCTCAACTCCCTAATGAGACTCAGTTGCACTAAACTCACTCCAAACTTCAGACAGGTTGTACATAAAAAAATGTCATTTTTCTCTCTGATAATTTAATTTTGTAAAGAGTTTTCCCCCTTATTGTTATAGACTAAGAGCCGCTATAGGTGAAATTTCTTAATCATTTTAGGCACGACGGGACCCTATAACTTAAATAGTAGAACCTAAAAGAAAATGTTTGAGCACTGTGCCGTCACTTTTCAGTGGCACATGCGTCTACAGTGGCGCATCAAACTTTCCACTTATGGACGGGATACATAAATTAAAAAATACCCTCCCTCATTACCAGAATTTAATTTTTTCATTTTTTTAAGTTCTATATGATTAAGACATAGATTCATCGTAATTTTAACCCACCACCCCCTTCTCCCTGCCCCCACCATCAAAAACTTTATTTTTCGATTTTATTTTTTTTTTGGTGGGATGCAATCAATTTTAAAATTTCAAAAAATTCACACGCATAGTTAAGGCCTTTATAAAACACGTCTATTTTTTATAGACCTGTAGGTTGAGTGTACATAACCTAAAAAAAATTTTAAAATTTTTTTTTTGGAAAAAAGTATATAACTTTTTTTTGGGGATAGCTGCAGATCTAATTTTTTCTTAGTCTTATGTATTTTATCAAACACTATATTTCTAATTTTTTTCAGATTTTTCTATAACGCAGGTCACCTTCAAAAATCCAAAAAACTGTTTTTTAAGGTGATTTTGGGGGGTTTGAACGTGTTTTTCTGATTTTTAAATAGTCTAAAAAACGCAGTTACTTCAAGTTACATATAACCTATAAAAACAAAATTGATTTGATATATTACGAAGTCTATAAAATAGGGAAAATCCCCCAAAAAAACAGTTTTTCGGAATTTTGAAGGTTGGGAGCCTTACGGAAAAATCTGAAAAAAATTAAAAATATAGTGTTTGATAAAACACACAAGATTAAGAAAAAATTAGGCCTGCACCTATTCCTCACAAAAAATTATACGCTTTTTTGAACAAAAAAATTTCTTTTAATTTTTTGAGGTTATGTACACTCTACCTATGGGTCTATAAAAAATAGGCGATTTTATAAAAGCCTCAGCTATGCGTGTGAATTTTTTGAAATTTTAAATTTGATTGCATCCCACCAAAAAAAAATAAAAACGAAAAATGAACTTTTTGATGCTGGGGGCAGGGGGAAGGGGGTGGTGGTTAAAATTACGCTGAATCCTATGTGTTAATCACATAGAACTTAAAAAAAAAATAGTTCTGTTAGTAAGGGAGGGTAACTTTTAATTTATTTATCCCGTCCATAAGTGGAAAGTTTGATGCGCCACTGTCGACGCATGTGCCACTGAAAAGTGACGGCACAGTATTCAAACGTTTTCTTTTAGGTTCTACTATTTAAGTTATAGGGTCCCATCGTGCCTAAAATGATTAGGAAATTTCACCTATAGCGGCTCTTAGTCTATTATATTTACTAATCATTAATTTTGAATTTAAGTAAGCTGTAATATAAAATTGTCATGAGCATTTTTTATATTCATTTCCTCTCTACTATATGTTAAGTAGGAGTACTTTTCAGATGTGCATTTAATTAAAATTATTTTCAGATTTAATAAGTTTGCAACAAACACCTTGCATCTAACAATAAAAAACTGAAAACGTTTGTTTTCTATACTTCCACAAAATTTATTATATCTAAGTGACTACAGCTGTTTCGGCTGTTTATTTATTAAACACCTTGCACTTGCATTGACACTAATGTAGAAAAGATAACATGTTAATTAGCATTTTGTACTATGATTATTTATTTTAAATTGCTCAGTTTCCTTTCTACAAAATTGAAGATGTCTAAAAACTTCATTAGCATTCAAAATATAAATTCCTAATTTTTAAAATATTCTCAGTAACAATTTACAATACTGCTGTTTTTAAAATATACTGATAATAACATCAAAATGATACACAATGAATTTATATTTTATTTACTGTACCAGGAAAACTTACAGAAAAGTATACAGTAACCATAAAAAAATCAGATATTAGCTTTCCTTCCATATTAGTCCATGTGTGAGGCCACTTTCGTATGAAAAATGTTTCTGACTCGATTTCTTTGCGGAGTCCTGTTCAAAAATGTCCCCTTTAAACAAGTCAGAAGGGTGCCGGGTGAAACAATTTTTTAAGCAAATTCGAAATTACTTTTTGCCTCGAAAATGTATTTTTGGGTAATTATAAACAATGAAGGTCTGTTGTCAGATTTCTGAAAAGTTAATAGTTTTCGAGTTATAAGCGATTTAAAATCTAAAAAATGCGAAAATATGCATTTGCGATCTTAAAAACTCTTAAGTTTTAATAAAATGACAGATCTTTTTTATTTAAGATGACTCAAAAATGCTAAAAACATAATAATATTTTCGCGGGCAAAAAAGGTGATGTTTTGAATTTGTTCAAAAAAAAATATTAAACAATTTCTACCCAAAAATTTCGCTCGGCACCCTTCTGATTTGTTTAGAGGGGATATTTTTTAACAAGAGTCCACAAAGAAACCGAATCAGAACAGTCAGACACAGGCAGCATAAATCCGGACCCCGGAAGTGTCATAGGCTTTCGAAACGGACCCTCAGGAAAACTAATTGGTGACCCCTGGTTTATACCATCATTTTTACATTCTAATACTGTAAACTCGCAGTGTTGTAAGGATTTGCTAAATGTCAAAGTGCGTGTACCAAAAATGTCGCACGTATTGAAAAATAAAATAAAAAGCTATTAACGTCTCCAAAATGCCTAAAAGGCATTTGAATGGCATTCAAAAATTAAGATAAATTGCCAAACGATCGAAGAAGGTGGGTCACTAAGGCAATTTGCTGCAGATTTGAATGTGAGCCATATATGCATATGGAAAATCAAACAAAGATTGAATTATTTTCACTCTATATCACAGTTGGGTGATAGAAGATCTCCACAGAGCAACAAGATGAGGTATAGTAGATTATCTGAGGGAAACTCCTTTTGCTACATCTTGAAAAACTAGCAAAGAGACTCCCTTGCAGCATTGGCATTGCATATAGTAGGATTAAAGCAATTGAATTGATAAATTGTGCAGCTGCAAGGAAACCTTTTTTGACTGAGGGTCACAAGAGGAGATAAGTTGCATTTTGTAAGGAGTTCATAAACTGTGAAGACAACTTTTGGTCTAACATTGCATTTTCTAATGAAGAAGTGTTTGAAATGTATAGCAATTGTTGAATAAGTGTTTATAGGCTGAAAAATCATAAGTTTCATGAATGGTATACTCTACTCATCCCTTAAGAAATAGTGGATGATTCTCATTCAACGTATGGGGATGGATAAGTGCTGAAGTTATAGAAGAAAAATTAACAGGATTATATTACAAACATATTCATAAGAACATAATGTTGCCATCAGTGATCTAGAGATTCCCCAATAACTACTTAATCTTCCAACACGACAATTGCCAGGTGCATTAGAGTAGAATTGTTTGAGAATGGTTATAAGAAACTCATGCCAATGTTCTTCGATGGCCTTTCCGGAGTCCAGACCTTAACCCCATCAAAAATGTGTGGACAGAGTTGAAAAAGAAATTAAATAAAAGAAACCTTTGGAGAAGCGTTGAATCTAACATATGGAGATTGGTGATTGGTGCTATCTATGAACAAAAGATTGCAAAGTTGTATTGACAATAATGGGGTTTACACCAAATATTAATTGTGTTAGTTTTTTTTTCTGGCCTTGGTTTGAAACTTTTAGCTACGTGATTAGGAGGGGAGTAATATGTAGTGTGTGTGTGTGTTGAGTAAATGTCTTATTATTTTTAATAAAGGCGACTTCATTGTCTTTACAAACAGATGCTTACTGAATCCGAATTTCTGCGGTCCCGCCGATGAGTACTGATCCCACAAGGATAGAAATTATTTTTATTTAAATATGCATTTAATATTATTTCCTGTTACTCCGTAAAGGAGTATAGAGCATCCACTAAGCTTCTTCATTAGACTCTGTCTCTGGCTATAGCTGCTACCTCTCTCCAGCTCTTTCTCATATCTTTGTAGTCAGCTTCAATTGTTCTTTTCCAGGTCATTGCGGGTCGTCCTTGCTTTTTACGTCCTGCTACTGTCCATCTTAGAGCTTTCTTTGTTATGTTTGCGTTGTCCTTCCTCAGGATGTGTCCCAGCCAATTCCATCTTTTCCTTTTAATTGCAATTTCAATTGGCTCTTGTTTGGTTTTTTTTCTAGAGTTCTTGATTTGTTACTTCATTGTCTTTACAAATAGATGCTAGATGCTGAATCCGAACGTCTGCGGTCCCTCTGATGAGTACTGATCCCACAATGATAGAAATTATTTTTATTTAAACGTGCATTTAAACAAGTTAAAAATTCAAAAAATCAGCTACTAGATATGTAAGGGTGTAAACTATTCAATGGTCACAGCTGTACTTACAACTTTTGTACTGGAACTTCATCAGGTCTAAGAACAGAAAGTGACTTAACTTCATACTCCTTTTTATTGTAAAAAGTTGCTATGGAATCTCCCAGAGAAATGCATCCGTCTTGGAGGTAGATTAAATTAAGGGCACCTCTATACCTATCATAGGCACAGTCAAACAAAAGAGCCCTTAGTGGTGATGACCTATTCACATTTGGGCAAGGAACTTTTGTGATTATCCTTTGTAGTACATCATCAATGCCAAGTCCTAGTTTTGCTGAAATCTATAAATTAATTCAGTATGTTTACCTTATATTCTACTATGTACATACTTTGAGTACGTCTTTTGCATCAATATCAAACAGAGAATGTAACTGTTGGCAGACTCTTTCAGGATTTGCATTTTTTAAATCTATTTTGTTCAAAACAGGTATTATAACCAATTCATTCATGAAAGCAAGGTAAAAGTTTGCTACAGTCTGTGCCTGAACACCATCATTGGCATCTACTAGAAGGATTACTCCTTGGCAAGCTGAAAGTGATCTAGAAACCTACAATTTATCAAAATAGTTAAACTATAATCACTAATGACTAAAGCTTGTCACGCACTGGAAGCTATTCTATAATAAATATTATAGCTAAACAGTAAAATATATATTTTAGTAAGTTCACCCCACCCACAGACAATACCAGATATATTTGAGAATAAGTAATACCATTGTAATACTCATAATATATGTTTAGTATCTCATACACAGAAATCAGTAAACAACTATTCCCTAGCTCTGCGTGTTTGGTGTTCCTCTAGCTAGGACTTAAACAGCCGGAATAAAATAAGTCATAAATCATAAACCAACAGCACTTCGTTTTGGTAAACTGACAAGTGAGGAGTATAGAAGGGAACGAAGTATGTTCTAATATAAATATAAAATATCGCTCAAGATAATATATCGCACCTATAAAAATATATATTATGGCTCCATGTATGCAGACTCACTCATTAGTATAAATAATGAGAGATATTTCTGTAATATATGAGATAAACAGGGTGTTTGGTAGGTCGATGGAAATTTTTTAAGAGATAATAGGGGACGCCATTTGCAAAATTTTTTGCTTATAATGTATCGCTCAAACTGTTAATGTTTCCGAAATAAAGTTAAATTTGTCAATATTCGACAACCGTCTATTTCACGTTAAAAAATTATCTAGGCATACTACCTCCCTGTTTTATGAATGGAATAAAAATGTAAACCTACAACACTGACTCTTCGCATAAAATTTCCATCAGCTATCGTCATTCTCCGAACGCATAACAAACAAAAAACAATCTACCTGCTATGCTAACAAACAATCTACCTGCTATGAAGTGGTTTATTTTGGTTTATAAACATGGTTATTGTATGCGTATGAAAGGTGCGTTTTACGGTTTTGACATCCGAATTGTGTTTGGAGTTGCATCAACAACCAGCGTTACCACATTTAGTAGATTTCTACTTTTTTGGTAGATTTTTGACATTTTTGTAAGAATTCTAGTAGGCAATATTTTTTAGTAGATTTTTGGTAGATTTCAACATTTTGTTATGAATAAAATGAAAGTTGATTTTTTTAGTATTTCTTACATTTTTAAATTAATTTTAAAGCTTTCGCTTTCTTGTTCCAAAAAAGCTGACAACGTCGCTTTTCTTTCATCGTCATGAGCACGTGTGAAACAGGAAACAACCCCTAATAAAGTGGTGTATTATTATTATATCTCTTGAAATTCGCTTGAATCACTCATTTTTAAATATAGTTTTATATTCTGTAGAGCAGATATATGTACATATTATGTATGAACACTTGTGTTGGGTTAAATTGATGAACAATTTGACATAATGAAAATTAATTCCTAAGTGGAATTTACTTACATTTACAATTTAAGAATGTTTTAATTAGAATATTAGAATTTTAGACATCCTGAAGTGGAATTTACTTAGGTACATTTGTAATTTACAATTTAATGATTTTTTAAAATTATAGACAAAATAAAAATTTCATATGACAAATGACAGATGACTTTTACATGATGGCCGCTTTCGATTTTTAATCGATAGTTATCAATATTGAATAATTATTACCAAATCGGTAAAGTTTTGATTTGTTTTATATGAATATAATTACAAAATACTACTGAATTTCACTTTTTGACATCAATTTAATTAATAATAACATACATTTTGTACAATATTTTTAATAATTAACAAAAAAATTTTAAGTTCACTCAAATAAATAATCGATTACTGCCATCAAATTCACATTAATTTCTAAAGGGCGCTTTACAGCTTGCAATTCTACCTGCAAGACGCAAGAAAGTTGCCTAAAGGCATGCGCAGTATGTCGTCAGTTGATTATTGCATGCAACTTCTTGCAATTGCGCGATAATCGGTTTGGTGCCATTTTTTCTGCAAGTTTTCATGCAAGTCTAGGGGAATTTGATTTTTCCACAATATCAAATGTCATTGACGACACGGATTCACGAATACATGCCGATCAGCTGTTTTCTGTTTGTGAAATATATCAACGATGGAAATGAATGAATAATGAAATGGCACTTTCTGAGATTCTATAATTATTGTAAATTGTATATTAAGTTACGGAAGCTCCCTCTCCTCTAGCTAAGTACCTTAGGATAATAATTAATTTGTGTTTCGCAGAAATAGTATTTGGAAATATAGATTTCTTTGTAATTGTTCAATTTTTCCCAAGGGTTTATTAAAATGTACATTCATTCCTAGAAAATTAGAGTCATTTTCATCATCTACTTGGATAAATTCTTCTGTTGGAGATACATTATTACCCCTCTTCTTGTTCAACTAGATCTTACTCACCATCTCCGATCTCGGAGTTCTAAATTAGTGACTAAAAGGCTGGCTGCAGCAATAATAATACTTAAAGTTGCTGCTACCGCCTTTTTCCTTTTATATTTGGTTATTTCTGATAGTCTTGGCATTTCGAAATTTACCAAGTTAAATAAACAGCAATAAAGTAATTAAAAAAAAACAAAAGTTTATAAGTTAGGTTAAGGGTAAAACTTTCAAATTGCATGCAAGCCGGGTTGCAAGCTGTAAAAGACCATGCAATAGACTTGCATGAAAGTCTTGCATGCAAGAAATTGCAGCAAGTTTTCTTGCAAGCTGTAAAGCGGTCTTAACTACATATAGCTGTTGTTTTTATTATAAAAAAAATCATAAATTATTTATACAAATATGTTAATAAAGGTTTTAGTATATTTTAGTTTTTTATTTAATAGATTTTAGTTTTTGATTTAGTAGATTTTGGCCAAACATGCAGTAGATTTCGTAAATAAAATGTGGCAACGCTGTTAACAACGAAGGGTTTTTGCAATCTGAGCAAGTAATACGTAAGGCATTTTGTATGTCAGGGAAGTATCTCGCTTGGATAATTATTTTTAAAAATAAAATAGACGAGCAGCCTTGTTTTCGAATATTGACAAATTTAACTTTATTTCGGAAACCTTAACAGTTTGAGCGATACATTATTAGCAAAAAATTTTGCAAATGGCGTCCCCTATTATCCCTTAAAACATTTCCATCGACCTACCAAACACCCTGTATATGGAGCATAAAGTAACATGTATTGAAGACAAGTATAAGAAAAATGATACAAAAAATTTGTACAAAGAGGTAAAATACATTAAAACTGGGTACCAGGGAAGAACCATGAGTGTAAAAGATAAGCAAGTAAACTTGCTTAACCCTTTAACGCTCATACTGTTTTCTAATAGCGGAATGCTTAGTGCCACCCATGTTAAAAGTCGAAAGCGACTTCGATAATTGTCAGAAAATGAACTCCATTAGCAATGACAGTATGCTTAAACGTTTGGAGTCTACATTTTTAGCCACATTTACTCAACGTGCCTACATCGTGATTTGTAAAAAAGTGCCCAATAACGTTGTTATTATAAAAAAAATTAAGCAGAAAAGATGAAATTGAAGAAATAATAAAAGATATGAAAAACCACAAGAGCACCAGTGAGAGTGGCATTGTGGCAGAGAACTTAAAGCACAGAACAGAGGTTTTATATATACACAAGGTGTCCCGAAAAAATTGGTCATAAATTATACCATAGATTCTGGGGTCAAAAATAGGTTGATTGAACCTCACTTACCTATATACAATAGTGCACACAAAAAAGTTACAGCCCTTTGAAGTTACAAAATGAAAATCGATTTTTTTTTCATATATCGAAAACTCTTAGAGATTTTTTATTAAAAATGGACATGTGGCATTCTTATGGCAGCAACATCTTAAATAAAAATTAAAGTAGAATTTGTGCACCCCATAAAAATTTTATGGGGTTTTGTTCCCTTAAACCCTCCCCCCCAAACTTTTGTGTACGTTCCAATTAAATTATTATTGTGGCACCATTAGTGAAACACAATGTTTCTAAAACTTTTTTGCCTCCTAGTACTTTTTCCATAAGCCACTATTTATCGAGATATTTTGAATAGTTGTCGAATCCACCACATATTTGTATATGGTTAAGCACGATTATAGAGACCTGTTAATAATCTGAAAATTTATTTATAATTTACATTTTTAGGTATATTTTGAAAAAGAAGCCACATCTCGATAAAAGGTAACTTATCAAAAAAAGACTAAGAGGCAAAAAAGTTTTAAAAACACTGTGTTTAACTAATGGTACCAAAATAATAGTTTAATTGGAACGTACACAAACATTTGGGGGGTTTAAAGGAACAAAACGCCCATAAATTTTTTATGTAAATATATTAAAAAATAAGCCGCATCTCGATAAAAACTGGCTTATCGAAAAAATACTAAGAGGCAAAAAAGTTTTAAAAACGTTGTGATTAACTAACGGTACCACAATAATGAATTAATTGGAACGTACACAAAAGTTTGGGGGTGTTTAAAGGATCAAAACCCCCATAAAATTTTTATGGGGTGGACAAATTTCACTATAATTTTGTTTTAAGATGTTCCTACCATAAGAATGATACATGTCCATTTTCAATAAAAAATAGTTTTCGATATACTGAAAAAAATCGATTTTCATTTTGTAACTTCAAAGGGCTGTAACTTTTTTTATGAGCATATTTGTACTAAGGTAAGTTAGGTTCAATAGAACTATTTTTGATCCCAGAATGTGTGGTGTAATTTATGACCAATCTTTTCGGGACACCCTGTATAATCAGTACCCTTATACCTTACGGTGTCGGGTTTACAACTTCTACATTTTAATTACTAGTATCTATACTACTCATTTAAAAACTTTTTCCATTCTTTTCGATTCTTCGCCACATTGGTTGCCTCTCTTCATGTTATTCTTTTCTTTTCTAATATTCTTCTTACTACCCCATCCCATGTTGTTCTTGGTCGTCCTCTTTTCTTCCTTTTCTGTATTTTTGCTTCCCATACCTTCCTCACTGGTCTCATTTTGTCCATTCTTTGCAAGTGTCCCCACCAACTAAATTGTCTTTTTTCAATGTATTCCAGAGTAGCTTCTATATTTAGATCTCGTATATCAGTATTTCTTAATCTATCATGTCTGGTCACACCCTTAACTCTTCTTAGATATTTCATCTCGACGGCTTGGATTCTGCTTTTCTGTCTTTCATCCAACACCTATGTTTCACACCCATAGGTTAGTATAGGCCTGAATACCGTCTTGAACACGTTAATTTTTGTTTTTTGTGATATTTCGTTTTTGTTGATGAATTTCTGGTACATTGCATAATAGAGCTTCATTGTTTTGTCTATTCTATTATTGATTTCTAACTCAGTTCTTCCTGTTACATCTATTTCCACCCCTAGATATTGAAACGATTTTACTTGTTCTATGCTAACATCTTGAATCACTATATTCAATATCTCTGGGTTTTCATCATTATCCATTACTTTTCTTGTTTGTTGATTTTCAGGTCATATTCTTCTAGAATTTCATTCCAGAGATTTAGATTGTACTGTAAGTTGTTTCTACTGTCCGCTATTATTACTACATCATCAGCAAAAGCTCCTTCAGATATTTCTACTTTTTGGAACAGAGGTCTTACCAAAACAAATTAGTGAGTTAATAGTAGAAGCATGGGACGTTGAAGAAATACACCAAGATCGGAACAAGTCAATCGTAATGCCCATGCACAAAAATGGGGATAGAACATGAGTGTGCAAACTATAGAGGAATAGCCTTGTTAGAGGTAATATACAGTAGGAAAAATGAAAGATTACCCATGAACGAACATATAAAACACACTGTATTTTTCTGTCACCCTGTCACAAAAAAAATTGGCCAACGCAAGTACATGTAATACTTATATAAGCTGTTCTTATAGTACTGGTACTAGTCCATTATTTTCTGGAACATAGAAAAGATGTGGTTAATATGATCGCTCATGGGTAATCTTTCATTTTTCCTACTATACAAGGTGCTTGCCATATTAAACAAAAAGCGACTAGAAAAATATGTGGAGAAGAGTCTAGAAGAATACCAGGGAGGATTTTGTAAGGGAAGATCAACAACCGATCAAATGTTTATGTTAAAACAAATCTTTGTCAATTGCTATAAACACAACATTCCAGCACAAGTCTGCTTACAATACAATATATAGAAATAAAGTAATAGAAATGCCAAAATAATTCCAAGTACCAGCAAAAATAATAAGATTAGTAAAAATGATAGAAAAACCAGTTGTGCTGTGAAATGCAATGGTACAGTCTCAGAAGAATTTGAAGTGAAAAAAGGGGTTCGTCAAGAGACCCATTGTGAGGAAAAAGGAGCTCTGGAAAAAATTGTGAGGGATATAGTGAGAAAAATAGGTCTGGAACTCTTTCCAATGCCTGGTGTATGCTGATGATGTAGTTCTTATTGCAAGAAGTGAAGAAAAACTGGCAAGTACAGCAAAAATATGCTATTTCGGGTTAGCGCTAAGATTGGACTGAAAGTGAATATAAATAAATCCCAAGTACATGGAAATTGCGAACAAAAAAATAAATAAACAGCATGGGAAACTTCAAGTTGGAGATGGAGGATGGATCAGTGGTATAATTTGAGAGGGTGGACGAATATTATGTATTTGGGTACATTTATAGGTCAGACATGTAAGGAAGAAACAGAAATTCAATTAAGACTGACCAAGAGTAATATTTATGCGCTGGGGCTATGAACAAAATAATTAAGGTTAAAGAAATATAGTGTAATACAAAAATAAGAGTATAAAAAATGATAATTAGACCCACAATGCTATGCAGGGCCGAGACGTGGGCTATGAGTAAAACCATACAGAACAGATTGGAAGTCTGGGAAAGAAAGATACTTCGCAGAATATTTGGTGGAAAAGTAATTGAGGGAGAATGAAGAAGGCGAATGAACGAAGAAGTGGGCCAACTGTATGTTAACCTGGCGATATCAAAAATAGTGAGAAAACGCAGACTAGAATGACTGGCTTATCTAGAAAGAATGCAGGAGGGCAGACAAGTCAAGAGTATTGGTTGGAGAGCACCTGAGGGCAAAAAAGAGAGGAAGGCCAAGAAGGAAATCAAGAGATGCAGTAATGGAAGATGTCAGTGAGTTGGGAATAAGAGATTGGAAGCTGATGGCTAGAACAGAAAACAATGGAAATTATCCATCCAGCAATGGGTCTAAAAGGCCTGTTAACGCTATACATATATATAGTCCTGTCGCCAGGGGGGTACAACGGCCTCCTTAATTCAGATGGACTTACCCAAGTTTTTTTTATGTATTTTGACCCGTAGAACACAAATTTTTTGGGTAACAGTTGATCCGGATGTCGATAAGTTTGTTATAAACAAAGAACTTGAGAAATCACATAACAGCGATTTTTCTCAAAAACAAAACATTGTTTTGTATTTTTCGGGTCATTCTAAGCAAAAAATGTCTTTACAAGTTTTTTCGTAGGACGCATAGTTTTAGAGATAAACGCGGTTGAACTTTCAAAAAATCGAAAAAGTGCAATTTTTGAACACGAATAATTTTTGATTAAAAAATAAACTAGCAATTATACTTACTGCACTTGAAAGTTCAAGTCAAATTCTATCGGTTTTGATTATTTGCATTGCTAAAAATTAAGTTTTAATTTGTTAAACAAAGCCATAATCACATAGTGTTTCCCGTGCTCAATGCATGCGTTTTAATGTACGTAATCCATGTAGAAATATGTATGTATGCGCGCCTACTCGTTTGACTTCAAATCAGAAATACATTGAAAACAACATTCAATCACTGTGTGTTCGTAGCTTTGTTTAACAATAAAAAAATTAATTTTTAGCAATGAAAGTAATCAAAACCGATAGAATTTGACTTGAACTTTCAAATGCGGTAAGCAGAATTGCTATTTTATTTTTCAATCAAAAGTTATTCGGGTTCAAAAATTGCAATTTTTCGATTTTTGGAAAGTTCAACCTCGTTTATGTCAAAAACTATGCATCCTACGAAAAAACTTGTAAAGACATTTTTTGCTTAAAATGACCCGAAAAATACAAAGCTATGCTTTGCTTTGCGAAAAATCGCTGTTATGTGATTCCTCAAGTTCTTTGTTTATAACAATCTTATCGACATTTGGATCGACTGTTACCCAAAAAATTCGTGTTCTACGGGTCAAAATACATAAAAAAAACTTGGGTAAGTCCATCTGAATTAAGGAGGCCGTTGTACTCCCACTGGCGACAGGACTAATATGAGATATATAAGGACAACTTACAGTTTAGGGCAACCAAACATAACCAATTTGTAGTTGACATTTGATGTAATCTAAAAACATTGATAGTGTTGCCATATTATAAAATATTTCTTACTGTAACATCTAAAATTCAAAATTGGGTAAGAACACAATATATAATTTAAAAATCAAAAACAAATGTTAGATATAAATCAGAAAATATAATAAAAGCATTAAAATGATATAAAAATCAATAGTGGCAATAGTAGTTAATAGAAACACTAAACAATGTAGAGATTTCTAAACTGTAACTAATAAAATATCTAAAATACTAAATAGTAAGAAAAAGAAACTAACTTAAATGAATAAACTAACCTATGAAATAAGACTAAGAATACACTAAATTAAACTGAACTTAAATTTAACTTAACTAAATATTGTTCTAAAATGCATAACAAAAATTCCACAAATGGCTCTTTTATTCGTTCCCTCCATATAAACTCTTGGAGGTACGATGGAAACAAATCCATGGAAGTCCCGCATTGTCTATGGAGCTTCTTCTTAGACCGCATCCAAACGCTCTCTATAGTTTGTGTATGAACACTGTCATCATCTGGATCGGTGAAATTATTCTGATGAATAACGGTTCTGTGTTCATACACACCCCCATCCACGCGACCAATATTTCTATATGATCCCTATCCATCAGTCACAATTAATGTCCCCGGTAGAATTGTTCTAAAACGAATATCATTGTATTCTACAACTAAATATAAATATGTAATATTAACATACCTTGATACAATGGGCAGCAGTGTCTCTTCGTTCCATGCCTGCACTGGTGTAAGGGACAGTTTTCCACTGTTCCTTTCTATCATGCCAAAAATCCACTATCTGTTCCCGAAGGCCCGCCCTCGATGGTACTTCCTGTGGAAAAACATGGTTTCATCCATTTCCACTGTGACTGGTTCTCCATGTTCATCGAACCCTCCTAGTTCCACAGGATGTTGCTCTAAATATGTACTGCACACTTCTCTGCAGAAATTGCACCAGTCAACAATAGTAGTGGCAGCCAGTGATGTTTCCTTGCATATTACTTTCTGCGGGAAGTCATTTGCAAATCCGTATATTATCATTATCTGGGAAATAGCTAAATGACTTCTTGCAAAAAATGATCCTTCTCAAACTGATGTAGATGTCTTTATAATGATTTTAAACAAGGTCTAGTCTAAATTATAAACAGATATGGCAACACTGTTCACAAAATTCATGCTGTTGCCCTAAACTGTAAGTTGTCCATATAATACAGTGCGGTGGAATAAGTGTTGCCCCCCCTGTTAACTTGTTTATTTTAAGAATATAAGCAAAACGCTCGGACAGGTCGATTTTTAAACTAATCATAGTATATCATAGCATCAACGTTTCGAAATTTACGCGATCCCTCTTCAGGTGACAGGCATAACTTTGATTTTTTTAAATGGTAAAGTACATCAGGTGACACCTCATTTAACAGCTTTTAAAATACTGATTTCAAAAATGTATAATACTTTAATAGTTTTTGAGATCGCAAGCCCAAAATTTCGGTCGAACTCTTTTTAAACGCATTTATTTTTTTTTCAAATTCTGAGAAAATTAATAGGTATTTTTGAAAAATTTAAACGCAGAATGAAAGATTAGATTATTACCGAGGGCTGACAGTCCCTTAGAATAAACAAAAAGTTTCTTTTGAATGATATATTTGAAATTAAAAATCACACTAAATTTTCTCTTTTTTCCACCACTGTGACTTATTAAAATAAACATTATAGGAGTTCTCAGGGACTTTGGACCATCGAGAATACTGTAATATTTCATTCTGCGTTTAAATTTTTCAAAAATATTTATTAGTTTTTTCAGGATTCGAAAAAAAATGGTTGCATTTAGAAAGAATTCGACCAAAATTTTGCGCCTATGCTCTCAAACAGGATTAAAGTATTATACATTTTAGAACTCAATATTTTAAGAGCTTTTAAATGAGGTGTCACATGATGTACTTTCCCATTTAAAAAAAATCAAAGTTATGGCTGTCACCTGAAGAGGGATCGCGTAAAGCTCGAAACGTTGACACTATAATATACTATGGTTAGTTTAAAAATCGACCTGTCCGAGCGTTTTGCTTATATTCTTAAAATAAACAAGTTAACAGGGGGGGGGGCAACACTTATTCCACCGCACTGTATATGTAAAGCTCCCAGTGCGTGACAAGCTTGAAAACAAAGCCTCCTACCTCATTTGAGAAATCTACATGTCCAGGAGTATCTATTAAATTCAATAAATAGTCTTCCCCCTTATATTTATATAATAAAGATGCCGTTTGAGCTTTCACTGTGATACCCCGTTCTCTTTCCACCTGTAACTTATCTAAAATTTGGTTTTGTCCACTTTTAATAGTACCAGTTAGCTCAAGGAGTCTGTCTGCTAAAGTACTCTTTCCATGATCCACATGGGCAATTATACTAAAGTTCCTTATTCGATCTAAAGGTATTTCTGCAAAGTTCACTTCTGTAGATTGGGAATATTTTCGTCTGGTGGGATGAAATATTGGAAGCCTAAAACGAAGAGACATTACGTAAATATGAATTTTTAGTGTATTTTATACTGACAATTTGTGTTTATTGCTATAGATGAGTCTGAATTTATTATATTTTAACAATAAATGTAATGTAATGTTTTTAGACATTTCAAATAAAAATATTTATTGGTTATGGTTGGTTAAGTTAAGGTCGAATTCTTTTTCTCTTTTCTAATCATAGAACAATTGACCTACGTGTAAAAGGCACTTTTGAACTATTCGCGTGTAAAATAGCCTTTAGGATTGGTAGCATAGAACATAGATTGTCAGTAAATCAATTGACAGACGTGTAAGATGACCTTTAGTGTTGATAATCACAGAACATCGTTTTGTTCTGAGGAAGATTGACGTGCGTGTAAAACTTTCTTTATATGTATTGATAAAGGACATCAACATGTTTTGGTAATTTAATAAAAAAAAAAGAGTATAAAGGCCGCGTCTCACCATCAAATAATTTGAGCAAACTCCGGAAGTACGTCAAAGTGACGTCACAATTGCAGTTTTTTTGAAATTCTAAAAATCTGTGCTCTCACTATCAGTCTAGTTTGATCAAATTTTTTGTATTGAGTTGTCTAACTTGTTTGTTCTCTATTTAAAATTAGAATTTTTCCTTATTATCCACAATGAACACTCAGGATGTGACGTCACTAACTGTCACTTTCAGTTTGCTCAAACCAGTTTGATCAAATTATTTGATGGTGAAGACGCGGCCTTCAGTCTAGTTTGATCAAATTTTTTGTATTGAGTTGCCTAACTTGTTTGTACTTTATTTAAAATTAAAATTTTTCATTATTTATCCACAATGAACACTCAGGATGTGACGTCACTAACTGTCACTTTCAAGGCCCCGTCTCACCATCAAATAATTGACAGTTATTTGATCAAACTTGACTAGTGACACAAACTATACATCCTAACTGTCACTTTGTGTCACTAACTGTCAAGTTTGATCAAATAACTGTCAATTATTTGATGGTGAGACGGGGCCTTCAGTTTGCTCAAACCAGTTTGATCAAATTGTTTGATGGTGGGACGCGGCCTTAATGTGTACTTTGTACGCACGTAAGAAGTTATACCTCTATTATTATGATTTCAACGAAATAAATATACTCAACAATTTAATTGTATTTTTATTTAAATATTAAACTAATTTTAATACTTAAAATAATACCAGAAATTTAAAGAAACCGTCATTATTTATGAACTGTAGCCTTCCCGCAATTACTTTTCCCTTGACGAATCGTAGATAAATCTAAAAAACGTCAGATTTTCTACACAAATTTTTAATTTTATTTTCATCATATTTTAATACTAATTATCCTATTGTCCTATTCCCAACGAAGACAAATCCAAAGACACAAAACTTATAATAAATATATTTACTAAAAACACCAATATATTTTTTCACACTTTATTTGCACTAATACTTACGTACCTTGAAAGATTTGGCAACTTAAGTTTTAAATTTCTATGGATCGTCTGTGATTCAAATACGTATTTCTGTTATCCTGATACAAAACCGAAAATTTAGCCAAAGTTTCTAACAAGATTGCCGTATAGGGCTTTTCATTCACAGTCATTTGTTTCGAGCTTCTGTCATGTGTCACATAATATTAATATATCTACGTCATACGTTATTGGTATCTACAATAATACAAACCAAAGACGTATGACGTAGATGTATTAATATTATGTGACACATGACAGAAGCTCGAAACAATTGACAGTCGATGAAAAGCCCTATTAATACCTACCATGCCAATGGCCATTAGTTGTAGAGGCATTAGCTAAATAAAAAAAGTTTTCAATTTCTGTGGATTGTCTATGATTCAAATATCTCATCGTTTTTCTGTTATTTTGATGCAAAACCGAAAATTTAGTCAAAGTTCTATTAATACAAGTTTTAAATTTCTGTGGATCGTCTATGATTCAAATACCTCATCGTATTTCTGTTATCCTGATACAAAACCGAAAATTTAGTCAAAGTTATAACAGTTTTAAATTTCTGTGAATCGTCTATGATTCAAATATCTCATCGTATTTCTGTTATCCTGATCCAAAACCGAAAATTTAGCCAAAGTTCAAATTAATACAAGTTTTAAATTTACGTGGATCGTCTATGATTCAAATACCTCATCAAAATTGACAATGTTTACTAACTTCTTAGGTGGCAATTCATTCAAAGGTATTAAAAAAAATAAAAGATAACAATATACATAGGTTTTATTTATAAAAAATATATGAAACAAAAAACAATAATTGGTAGCTATTCTTTATACAATTACTTATAACTCATTCCTATACATATAACAATAATGAAATTTCATGGAACCATTTAAATTACATAATGTAGAAGAAGAAACAAGTCTTTTTACAGAAAATGTATTGTTTCAAATGAAAAATTAAAATTACTTTACTTTTTTGCTCAAATTAAACATTTTTATACGTTTTTTCTAGGCTAGAAAATAGTATAGCCGTAATTTTATTTTTCATTTTTATTTAATAAGTATAATCACTAATTTGATCACCAAATTCGTCTATAAGTACTGAACGAATGCTACGACCCTGTTAAAACGACAAATCGAGTGATACTTGCAGAAATAATTTAGTCTTTCGACAAAATATCATTCGATATAGTCCATTGAAAAGTTACACTTATGGCTGCATTTTTCAGAAGACGCAATTTTTTTATGTATAGGTGGGGTTAGTATAAACTTAAGTTCAAGTTTGTGGGGTCGCTACCTTATAGCCATATTGGAGAAAAAGGTGCAAGTGGTTTTCATAAAAAGTAATATTAAGGTTATGTTATTAAAAGGTAAACAATTGTATGTAGTAAATAAAATTAATTATTAAAATGCACTACTACAAGCAAATAAAATTAATTCAATTTACTTTTAAATAATTATTGCATATTATATCAATATTGTGGAGCAACATATAATTTTTCTTCTTCATTGACAGTAGATATGAAATATACGTCAATTTGACAATTTCAATTGACAATGAATTATTTAAGAAAGTTTCAAGATTTCTCCGCTATTCGCGCACGATCGTTTCTCAATTCCCTTCCAAGTACTTGCACCATTGACATATTAAGCGTAGACAAGGCGTACTCACCAAAAAAGCGTAACGCGGAAACAGCATGGAAACAGTCGATCGGTGGTCTATCTATCTCTTTTAACCAACCGATCCCGCGCATGTGACAGACAAAGATGGCTAGACCACTCAATCCTATGTCGGCGTTACACCTCGATGCATTGAGTGGCGTATGACTAGCCCGGTCTATCCTTAACATGTCTCTGACTTGCACACGGCGAATAGGGTTTGTCACTCTTAAGTTGTCTGTGCGGCTTGTATACGGCAATGCTTCTCAAATGAGAAGTAAATGAACCGTGTTGCCACATAATCGGTACGGACACTAGAGGTCGCTTTTAAATATAAGAATTTAACCGGTCCAACTTAGTATAGCCATATTGGAAAAGGGGTCCAAAGGGTTTTCGCGCTATATCTCGTAAACTAGCAACCCTACGTAGAACTGTCTACAATTTTAGAGTTTTTGTGCAGCCAACTGCGTAAACGTAACGTATCTTTTTGACATATAAGCATGCGCATTAATGGTTGAACTCACGTATCTAGATATGTATTACCTAACGTAACGGTCTGATACGTACGTTAGGACGCATCCCTATCGAGACGAAAGTTACCGAATGCCCAAGGGATCTTGCCCGATTACCAAAATATCAACTTATCAACATTTCATCAGCGGAGCGCCCTTGTATAAACATTTAAGGTTATATTAGTTTAGTTTGGCTCTTTGAATAATTTAAGTAAAATGATTTTTTGTTTGTTATTGGAACTTTATAATAATAGATTTAAAATTTGCATATTTGTTAAGTTGTCTATTATTAAAGCTAAACAAACAAATCTTGTTTTTAAGAAATATAGTGATCATTACAATAATTTAACTAGACTACTATTGGGACCGTGCAAGTTCGGAAAAGCGACACCTGGTTTCATAGCTCGGCAACTTTTTTCGCACTTTTAATTATATTGGCCAATCGTATTGGTCCTGGTTGCTGGATAATTGTCAAGGCCGTAGCACAAAAAAATTATAAGAAGAAAATGTAAGATGAGGTTATGTTGTTAAAAGATAAACAATTGTATGTAGCAAATAAAATTAATTATTAAAATGCAGTACTGCAAGCAAAATACAATTAATTATATATACTTTTATATAATAATTGCATATCATATCAATATTGTGAGCAACATATAATTTTTCTTCTTCAGTGACAGTAGGTATGAAATAAACCTCAATTTGACAATTTCAATTGACAATATGAATTATTTAAGAAAATTGCAAGATTTCTTCGCGCACGATCGTTTCTCGTATCCCCTCCAAGTACTTGCACACCGCGAATAGTGTTTGTCACTCCGAGAAGTCAGTACAGGTTCTAACGAAGCGCAACGATGCCAGTTCGCAGCCTCAGTGAGCTTCGAAAATCGTGTGTCTTAGTAAGCGTCTAGCGAAGTGTATAAGCTTATACTTACCTCCTCAACACATCAAAAAAATAAAATTGCGTCCTCTGAAAAACGTCACGCTAAGGCCTAAAAATGTAACTTTTAATGTAACAATGGACTAATAATTAATCAACATATTCATTTAAATCAAATTTATTTCTTCAGGACTAAAAGCGAAACACAAAATCTTAGGTGCGGAACTTCAAAGCTGTGATAAGTATTTCAGCGTTTTTCTACATTTAATACAAAGAGTTCGTTTAAAAAACAAAGACTTGATAAGCTACTCATTAAAGATTTCTGGGTATGCTATAATTATACCACAAGGCAAATATGTCGATAATACTAATATTCTCAGTAAAAGCATGGAAGATTAGGAAACAAACCATAATTAATCAGTGAAAACAGCTTAATCTGAAAATTCCATGTGGTTATTTAAGAATATTACATAAAAATATTCCAATACCGTATATTGAGATTTTAGGAAATCTTCTAGGATATAGCACTCAATTCTGGATTTAATGATGACGAAAAACTAACCATTAAACTGACAATGGAAACAAACTAGGTTCTTCTTGGTAAAAAAAGGTAAGTGTAAAGATGTAATAATTGTAAAATAGTTATTCTTTCAGAGGGGCCAACCAAACCGTGACTTCGAAACTAATACGGAAGGCAGCCAAATAAATAGTACTGAAATGCGTATGCCTCAAATCTGTAAGTGTCATGACTCGAAACGTACTGAGTGGTTTCTGAACGTTGTTATAACGTATTACTCTGGGCTAATTAGCAAAATTCATGGAAAAGTTATTTACCAGCAATTTTATTGCTGGAATCGAATCTTATGATTGTATATATTAATAATATAGGTATGCAAAGTCCGCAGATAGTGTGCTAGTTTTTTATAAACAAAATGGCGCCGACAAATCGTATTTTTTTCAATTATTGCTCTATAACTCCAAAGATTTTAACTTTACAACAAAAACACCCACATAAAAATTCACCGCAATTAAATTCTGCATAGAGATACGTTTTCCCCGATTTGCTCCGACGAAAATTTTCCTCGAAAAATGCGGGTTTTCCCAACAAAAACTCTAATTTTCAAATAAAGTTTTAGGTAAGTACTTATTAATCAATAATTAAATAACTTAGTGACATCAAAGCTTTCTTGGTATAGATTGTAATTCCAGAAGCCGGTGAAAATTAAACGAATATTTTAGCAACAATTCAATTGTTAATTAACAATTTACGATAGCAATAATAACCAAAATAACCATGATACATTGATCAAACTTATAAAGATTATAAAAATGAGATGCTTATTTAATATTTTATCGACAAAATATAAATTTTTCGTTTTTTTTGCATAATCTTTAAATTTTGAAAAAAAAATAGTTATAATACGCTGGTCTAATTAGTAAAGTACAAAGAAAGGTTATTTACCAGCAATTTTATTGCTGGAATCGAATATTATGATCCTATATATTAATAATATAGGTATGCAAAGTCCGCAGATAGTGTGCTACTTTTTTTATTAACAAAATGGCGCCCCCAAATCGTGTTTTTTTCAATTATTGGTCTATAACTCCGAAGATTTTAACTTTACACAAAAAAACACGCAAATAAAAATTCACCCCAATTTAATTCTACATAGAGGCATGTTTTTCCCGATTTGCTCCGACGAAAATTTTCCTCGGAAAATGTGGGTTCTCCCAACAAAATCTCGAATTTTCAAATAAATTTTTTGGGCAAGTAATTATTTCTCAATAATTAAATAACTTGGTGAAATAAAAACTTTCTTGGTATAGATTATAACTGCAGAAGCCGGTGAAAATTAAACGAATATTTTAGCAACATTTCAATTGTTAATTAACAATTTTCAGTCGCAATAACAACCAAAATAATCATGAGACATTGATCAAACTTAGAAAGATTATAAAGATGTGATGCCTATTTAATATTTTGTCGACAAAATATAATTTTTTCATTTTTTTGCATAATCTTTAAATGTTTAAAAAAAATAGTTATAAACAAATTCACATTTCTCAGAGATTGTTTATTATATTCTAATTTTAAAAAATACCTAAAATGCGTATTTCAAAGGTCTTGAAAATGAATGTTTTAAAAAATTTTTCCAACCATTTGCAAAAAAGTTATGAAACAGCAAAGTAAATATACGATATCTCCGTTGTTTATAATTTGTTTTAATTGCTTCAAAGCTTAAAAGTGAGTCTGTGGTACAATCTAATTACTCACAAAGAATATCAAATATTAGTTCAATGTTTATATTTTAATCAAAGATTAAAAATACTTTTTTTTGTAATTTTTAGCGCGAAAGTAGGCTTGATACAGAGCCGGAGCTAAAATGTTCACTCGAAGCGACTGACACGCATCATACATAATAATATAATTTTATTTATTAAGTGTACGTCGCGCGGCGATCGTCGCTTCGAGTGAAAATTTTAGCTACAGTACTGTATTGTATTCTCCTTTTCATGAACATTTTTCAGTGCGTCACAAATTATAGAAAAAAAGGTAAGTCCGTGATAATACACATTTATGACATTTATTCTAACGTGACATTTTTGTTAAATCTAACAGTTGTCAAATTTTATTTTCAATTTGTAATAAAACCAAATCAATTGTGTCTATTGCATTTATAAAATGGTATTTTCTTTCATTTGTATAGTCTTATAAATTGTACAGATTATATTGATAATATTATTATTTTATTTAATTAATAATTCTTTTTTGGTTATGGCGCCATCTATCGACAACTAGAATAATCACCGAACTAGAATAATTACCAAAGTATTCAAAGACGTGCCTTTTTTTCTGTCACATACAATTTAATGTGTTAGAGAGAAATCGAAAAACTGTGACGCACTGAAAGATGATCATGAGAAAAAGAATATTAGTCTACTTTCGCGCGTGTAAATTACAAAAAAATATATTTATAATCTTTAATTAAAATATAACCATTAATTAAACTCACTTTTACGCTTTGAAAGAACTAAAAAAAATTATAAACAACGCAGTAATCGTATGTTTACTTTGCTGTTTCATAACTTTTTTGCAAATGGTTGCAAAAAAGTTTTAAAGCATTCATTTTCAAGATATTTGAAATACGCATTTTAACTATTTTTTAAAATGAGAATATAATAAAAACTGTCTGAGAAACGTTAATTTGTTCATAACTATTTTTTTTGACATTTAAGGATTGTGCAAAAAAATAAAAAAAATTATATTTTGTCGACAAAATGTTAAATAGACATCTCATCTTTATAAGATTTCAAAGTTTGATCAGTGTATCATAATTATTTTGGTTATTATTGCGACCGTAAATTATTAATTAACAATTGAATTGTTGCTAAAATATTCGTTCAATTTTCACCAGCTTCTGGAACTATACTCTAAACCAAGAAGGCTTTTAAGTCACCAAATTAGTTAATTATTAGTAGATAATTACTTATCTAAAACTTTATTTGAAAATTAAAGATTTTGTTGGGAAAACCCGCATTTTCCGAGGAAAATTTTCGTCGGAGCAGATCGGGAAAAACATATCTCTATGCAGAATTTAATTGCGGTGAATTTTTATTTGAGGGTTTTTGTTGTAAAGTTAAAATCTTCGGAGTTATAGAGCAATAATTGAAAAAAAAACACGATTTGGGGGCGCCATTTTGTTTATAAAAAAAGTAGCACACTATCTGCGGACTTGGCATACCTATATTTTAATATATACAATCATAAGCTTCGATTCCAGCAATAAAATTGCTGGTAAATAACTTTTCCCAAAAATGGCCTATTCTCCGATAATCAGCCCAGACTATATATGAATGTGGTGTTAATGTTAGGCTTCAGGATGGTTCTCAGTTTTGTAGAAAATTGTTTTATCGTGGAGTACTATTTTCCCTAGTGGAGACCTAACGGTCCAAGCGTAAAATCAACAATGCTTTCAGCAGGACGGGGCAACCTGTCACACTGCCAGGGAGTCTCTTTGAATACTGTGTGATTATTTTGGGGATCGCCTTATTTCGCGTTGCAGTGATTTTCCACACCAGACCTAACGCCACCTGATGCATATATATCGGGAATTCCGAAGGAGACAGACAGATCCACCACCTGACATTCCGCAATTGCGGACTAGAATTAAAGATGGTTTTCGTGCCAGAGCGCATCTTTACCTGTTTTATCGGGAACGTCGTCGTGAATAATGTTTGCAAGGCTATATCATTATACTAAATATATAAATAATGATATGCATTTCAATATCCATTTCAGTACTGTTTATTCTGCCGCATACTGTAGTATACTCCGTCTCAAGTTTTCTTTCACTATAGGCTCTTATGAACTATACGCCTCTTTCACTATTCTTTGCATTTTTTAATGACTCTACCCTTATTTACAGTTGCGATGTTGCCTGATCCATTTTCTGTCAAGCTAGCTTTTTGTCTGCTAGAAAAAGACGAATATGTGGGGGATTTAGCCGTAAAAAAACAAATGATTGTTAATGTTTTCAAATACTTTTCAAAATCGATTAATATAAGTGCTGTTGTAGCAGAAGCAAGCAAAGCATTATATTGCACAGAAAGTAGCGTGCATGCTTAAAAAAAAAGTGATGGACACAGTTAATTTTCAAGTCACAAGAAACCTGCTAAAATCCAGCCAATTCGAGAAAATAGTCTGTGTATTACATTGCTGGAAAATGGAGTAAGTCAAAAGGAATGTGGCAAGACAATTGAATGTTAGTCGTCCAACGATTACTTACAGTCAGACCGTAATCGTTAGACTTACCAACGATTTCTTGAGACCGGAACTTATTAACAGTGATCCGGTACGGGTGCCGAAAGGAAGACAACAGTCAGATAATATGGCGTTCTTACTATTACTGCATTGCGAGACCGGACGCAAACTGCTAGAATGCTCCAAAGCCATATTCAGCAAGCCCAAGGACCAGTACTCAGCGTTTCTACTGTTCGACGAAGATTAAGAGAACAGGGTTTGACAGCTTGCAATACAGTAACGGGGCCATTACTTGCAGCTGCGCACAAAAGACGCAGAATTGCATTTGCCCGTGAACACGTCAATTGGACAATAGATGATTGAAAAAAAAATACGGTTTACCGATGAGTGTGGAATATTAATTTATGACAAAGTTTATGGTAATAAGGTGTACAGTTTGTCTACAAATCTTATGCTACCTAGAGATGTTGAAAAAGTATATATTCATTACAAAGTACTCGTTACTTACGAATACCGAAAGTAACGATTATTGTACAGAGAGGCAAATCGTTACTTTGATTACTCTTTACTTCGTACCAATCGTATCAGAGCGAGTAACGACTATTGTATCTACTTTGATTACTCTGATTACTTGATTACTTTCTACCAATCGTATCCCAGCGAGTAATGGACGGGACCGGTATTTTACGAGTGTTATCGAATATCGTTATCGGTATGAAGCGTTTTAAGGGTGTGAGCCTCAGAGCCTCACACTGTGAGGGCGAGGAGAAGATATAAGATGAAACAGAGGGAGGTATAATGGAGGTAAAATGTGTAATGTATGTCATTAACAAAGATCGAATGCCCGAGATCGAGAACCCTATATTTTTATCTAGATATATATCTATACCTATACAAAATACAAAATACCTACCTACTGAGAAATACGATTCTCGATATGATTACCGGTACTCAAATACAAAAGTAATCATAGTAATCAAAGTAACGAATACTGTAAATGATTACTTTATACAAAAGTAACTATTTGTAACGAATACTCGAAAGTAACTATAATCAACATCACTAATGCTACCTGCTCTCGGTCACACCGGGGTGCTTTTGGTGGTGGCTCAGTAATGTTTTGGATAGAGATTTCTTTTGAGGCACACACGGATCTCGTCTTGATTGAGAGAGACACATTAACAGCACACCTATACAGAACACAGATGCGATGCCATATGCGGGATTATTGAAATGGTTTTCAACTGATGCAAAATAATACGAGATCACACACGGCAAGGATTGTAACACAGTATCGTGAAGACGTTGGTGTTCCAAAAATGGACTATCTTTCTTAAACCTGACCTAAATCCTATTGACTATATATGGAGCCCTCTCAAAAGGCGTGTAAGACTTCACCTGCTCCCACAAGATGTGAAGAGCTTCGAACAGCTCTCATTGAGGAATGGACTACTTTCTCCATAGAGACATCCAAAACGTGATCAGCTCTATGCCAAATCCACTGATGAGTGTAATTCAGAGCGATGGTGGCACACACATTATTAAAACGAGTGATAATTATTGCCTTTTCTTGACTCTATAAGTCAATTATTGGTAATAACTGTAGCTGTGATAGTACATCGGAATTTTCAATACATTTATTATTTTCTCAAAACTTTCCTTGTTTTCCATTTGGTACTAATGTTAATGTACGGTTACGTGCTACAACAGTAACTGACTCAATAAACAATAAATTTAATTTGATATAAATAGGAAAAAAAAATTAAAATCAAAAATTTCCTAAATTTTGTGGGTGGCCCGTTTCCTCTGACGCCCTGTATAATAAAAATAAAAATCTAATAAAAAGTGTTCCTTGCTTTCAACCAGCAGGAGTATAATCCTTGTTCAGACATCATTTAACCCAAAAGAGACCTTTAAATTGTTACTAATCGATGAATAAATAAGAAACTGCCTCTACAGCCTTAACTCGCACCTCCTCATCTTCGTCATCCATAAGTCTTAACAATCTATCACAGACCGTATCCAGCGACACTCTGGATTTATTCTCCGGGACTAACTGGGAGTACAAAAGCCCCGCTATAAGAGCGGCGTTCCCCTTAATCTCCTCCCATTGGCTCTTAAAGTACGATAGGCACGTCATTATCAGTAGTGGGAACAAATCTTGCAAATCTTCAGTCTAAAAAAAATAGATTCGACAATAAATGCTTAAAAGGCAATACTGCTTAAGGTAAAAGAACTTAAAATAAAAATAAAAGACAGTACGGTAAAATTTTATAAATAAAATACATTCAAATAAACTTACGTGCATAGAAATCCGCGCACCTAAAAATTTGGTCATTTTTGATGTCTCGTATTTCCTAAACCTGTCTCTAGTAAAATCAGCCTGTTATAGGCTGATTCTTTAAAAATACCGCTGTAATAATATTCTTGCTAAACAGGTAAATTTTCACTGTATACCGGGTGTACCAATCAAACTCGTGTTTTTGTCTCAAAAGTACGCATCACCCTGTGGCATATTCTAGCATTTATGAAATACTGAAATTAAAACCCAACTGTAGCCTTAGGTTTTCTTAACATTCTGTTTTTTGATTCATTCGTTTATGTTGGATAATAGAAAAGTAAGGTAATTTAACAACTAGACATGTTCTTCATCAATATACGGTGTTTCTAAGTAAGTGCGACAAACTTTAAGGGGTAATTCTGCATGAAAAAATAATGACAGTTTGCTTTATAAACGTATGTTCGCAAATGTTTCCTTTCCGAGATACGGGATGTTGAATTTTTTCTTACAAACTGACGATTTACTTATTGCTCTAAAACCAGTTGAGATATGAAAATGAAATTTGGTAGGTTTTAAGAGACAGTTATTGCGGATTTTTTGACATAAAATTAAGAATTTTGTATTCACCATTAGCGTGCATACGGGTAATATGATAGGTCATATTACCTGTATGCGCGCTAATAGTGAATATTAAATTCTTAATTGCAGTGGCGGCTGGTCAGAGGAGGCAAGGGAGGCTTAGCCTCCCCATAAATTTTTTACACACGCTACACTGTTTTGTTTACTTTGCTATTTTGCTTCGCGTTAGAGATATCGCAAAAAGTTATTTGAACAAGTTGTTCCAAATAATATTCTAACCCCACATACCAAATTTCAGCGCAAAATTCACACTTTTAGTTTTATCACTATTTGTAGTCGGGATCCTAAAATCGCAGAGGAGGCTGCTGGCCGGAAAATCTCACTTGCTAATGCTCCGCGTAGCCCAGCACCGTTTAAGGATGGTTTAAGGAGACCCGGGAGTCAATTCTCGAGAATGATCGTTCCCTGAGCGTACACGTTCACGAACGAATGAAATTGAACGTATAGTTCCGGCAATGTTAATTCTCGAGGATATTTTTAACTACTCGCTCCGATGAACGTATTCGCTCATTTTAACAGATCTATAGATTTGGCAACGTGGTAAATATTATTGAAAAGTTTGTGTTCCATGTGATAAAACTGTTTCGGTGTTTATTTAAAACCTGATTTGTCACATTCATTCACCAATATTGAAATATATTACATTTATGAAAATGGAAAATGATTTCAGTTTAATAATTAGTAAAAGTCAGTAAATTTTCAATTTATTTCTTTAATAGTGAAAATAATTCATAATAATATAACAGTACCTACTAATTAAATCTTATTCTAATAATTCAGGGTCAATTCTCAGGTCATACCTTGTGGTATATTATAAATAAATTCTGACCTAATAGATAAAATGACCTTAATCTTAAAAAAAGATTTCGTGGCACATTTTGGTAGTTGTATTGATTCCAAATAAGTTCATCATGTGTAGCGCCTGGATAACGTGTATTTACATTCATTATCTTATAATTACTACATATATCTAAAAATAACTTATTTACTGTACCAATCAATTTTTGAAAGAATGTAAAATTACCAGGAATCTAACCTAAATCTATCATAAAAATGTCTTTCGCGGCCACTAAAACTTTCTTCCACTAAAATTTCAGCTTCCCTCACAACACTCATCATATTTTCTAATATCAAATCTTCCACATTAATTTTCCCAAAATCTTATTTACAACAAAAAACAGAGTTGAGGTTAAGAAGAACGCCGTTACTATTATCAAACGTATGATGAAGACCACTCGTTGTCGAACGATCACTTTGAGCGATGATTTCGAACGAATCGTTCAAGATTCATTCCTCCAGAATTGCATTTTTTAGAAACGTTCGCTCATTACGTCACAACGTATACGTTCAGCGAACGATCGTTCTCGAGAATTGACTCCCCGGTCTCCTTAGAGCTGCACATCGCTTAACGCACACGCTGCCCGGAGATCGGGCAAGTGAGATTTTTCTGCCAGCAGCCTCCTCTGCGGATTTTAGGATCCTGACTACAAATAACGAAAAAACTAAAAGTGCGAATTTTGTGATGAACTTTGGTATGTGGGATTAGAATAATATTTGGAACAACTTGTTTAAATAACTTTTTCCGATATCTGTAATGCAAAGCAAAATATCGGTAATTTACTGTGTTGTTGCATTCGCAGAGTAAGCCGATTTTAGAATTAAAAAAATTCAGTTGAGTATCTTAAACAATGTAAACCTTCAACCTGTATGGACTGCAAAACTTCAAATCTGTATTTATTTTGATATGCATATCTACTTATAGAGATAGAATTGTTAACAAATAAACTACATAAACTTCGGTAATACACTTTTACAATTATACTAACTATTTTTAAAATGATATGATATTATGAAATAATTATGAATTATGATGATATTATAAAATGTAAATAAAAAATGGTCAAAAAATGGGGTCTTAAATTAGATTTTTTTTGGCGGATTTTTTTTTGCTAGTGCAAATTTGTCTAGATAATTTACAGTTAGGTATAGCCTCCCCT
This sequence comes from Diabrotica virgifera virgifera, assembly GCF_917563875.1. Taxonomy (NCBI): domain Eukaryota; kingdom Metazoa; phylum Arthropoda; class Insecta; order Coleoptera; family Chrysomelidae; genus Diabrotica; species Diabrotica virgifera. Next base: position 197,224,308 of record NC_065450.1, on the reverse strand, counting down.
ATTGAAAAAATGACGAGCCGCCACTGCTTAATTGTATGTAAAGAAATGTGCAATAACTACGTCTTAAAACTAACCAAATCTCATTTGCATATCTCAACCGGTTTTAGAGCAATAAATAAATCGTCAGTTTGTAAGACAAATTAAACATCTCGTATCTCGGAAACGAAACATTTGCAAACATACGTCTATAAAGCAAACTGTCATTATTTTTTCAAGCAGAATTACACCTTAAAGTTTGTCGCACTTATTTAGAAACACCGTGTATTGATGAAGAACATGTCTAGTTGTTAAAGTACCTAACTTTTTTATTATCCAACATAAACGAATGAATCTGAGGCTATAGATGGGTTTTAATTTCAGTATTTTATAAATGCTAGAATATTCCACAGGGTGATGCGAACTGAGAAAAAAACACAGTTTGATTGGTACACCCGGTATACAATGACAATTTACCTGTTTAGCAACAATATTATTAAGCTATATTGTTATAGAATAAGGCTATAACATATTAACATTATCATAACGAAAACTTTGTTTATTTACGTATTTAAATTCATAATATGGAAAATTACTATTACGAAAAGTTGTTTAAAATTAAAAATTGTGTCTCAATTTGCATTTATATCATTCTAATTTAAATGTTGTGAACTATAAAGATACTTTACTCAAAATTCATATTTTTTATATACCTTTTATAAAATTAATAAAATTTTATATGTGATAGAAATAAATAAATACATCATAAATCTTAGACCATGAAGAGCTTTTTAGGAAGAATAACTTTTCTTCGTCAAATTAAAAATGCAAGAGTTATGAATGAAAATGATGATTTAAAATAAACCTTATTTTCGTTTTCAGCACCATCAAAACCTTAGGTTAGACGAAAATTAGCCATTCACCACACCGTGGTCAGTATCTTGAGAAATAAGCGTTATTTTAAGAGTACCACTCGTCTATAAAGTCACATAACTTTTTTCTTATTGCATACTTTGACTTGAAATTTTCCAAAAAACTTCTTCATGAATTATATTTTATTCCTGTGTTGGTGAAAAATTACAAACTAAAAAGTTTGTCACTCAACTTTTTTAAGTAAACATGAAACTAACGAAATCTGATGACAACATGTTTAAAAATTAACAACTCCTCTTTTAATTTGGTTAAACAGTTTGAATAAATCTCATTGTTATTTAAATACTTCAAAGATGACACAGTAGAATTTTCGAAAGGAAATATTTACAGCGACCAAAGATACAGCAAGGTAAAGTCGAAAAATCATTAAAATTGATTTTTCGCATTTTTGCATAAAATTTTATTTTTTAACATGTACCACCAAGTCTAGATAAAAATAAACTTCATATTAAGATTCAGCGGTATCGAAAATATATTTGGTGAATCACCAAAATTGGTCATTCATCTTAAAGTTGATTTTCGTGGTCGTTATAATGTAATTTTAGAAGTTGCTACCGCTCGCCTAAAAATGGAACAGTCTATTTATCATTAAAGGGGAGGCCGTATACTCGTACAAACCTTTGTTAATACATTATTGCTTTCAAAATATACTCTAATTGTATTTTTAAACATCTTATTTATTTTATATAATAATTATACTACTATATACTACAATCATCATCATCATCATCATCATTTCTCTATGTGAGTCTTGGCCGCGTTTACTATTTCCCTCCATTGTTGTCGGTCCTGAGCAGCTATTTCCCATTGCTGTACTCCCATTTTGCGTAGATCGCTGGCTACTGCGTCCTTCCATCTCTTTCTTGGGCGACCAACTGACCTTTTTCCATCGGGCCTTTCCCAGAATGTGGCGTTTAGAAGTCTTTCGTCACTTGATCTTAGTACGTGACCCGCCCATCGTATTCTGTTTGATTTAATGTAGCGTACTATGTTTTCATCTCCGTATATTGTCTGGAGTTCATCATTGTGTCTTCTTCTCCATTCTCCTGTTGTCTCTTCTCTGCAAGGCCCATAGATAGTCCGCAGTATCTTTCTTTCAAGTACCAGTAATTTTGTTGTTTTCCGCTGATTCAGAGTCCAGGTTTCGCTTCCGTACGTTATTGTGGGACGAATTATTGTTTTATATACTCTTATTTTTGCTGGTCTTGAGAGTATTTTTGATTTAAGTAGGGTCCTTAACGAGTAATATGCCCTGTTTCCTGCAATAATCCTGGCTGCCACGTCCTTTTCATAGTTATTTTCAGATGTTATGATCGCTCCCAAGTACTTAAATTCTTTGACGACTTCAAAATTGTATTCATTAATTGTTACGTTTTGTCTAACCCTTGGTCTTGGGTTCTTCGTAACCACCATGTACTTGGTCTTGTCCTCGTTGACCTTAAGACCAACTTCCTTGGCTATATACTACACTATAACACATAACTATATAATGTCATTTATATTTTATTAATAGCTAATTTAAAATTTAGTTTGACATTCACGAAGTGTCAAACTTAAATATCCTATGCTTTGCTTAACAAATTCAGATTAAAACTAGCCTACTTACTTAGCAACGATTTCAGCTGACGTTTAGTGTGTCGGAAGAAAATAAAAGGATTGTGACGTCACATTTTAGACTTTGAGGTCGGTTATCTCGAAGATGGTTAGAGATATCAAAATGCCGCTTTCAGATTTGAATTCAGAAGACAAAACTACATAAGAATCCATCGGTAAATCGGCTCTAGATATTACAGGAGCGGCGACGCAATAACACACAGATTTTGCGAATTTATAAATGAAAAGTTTTCGTTGAAAATCACTTAAATCAGACAACAGGTTTAGGAAATTCGAGACATCAAAAATGACCCATTTTTAAGGTGTCCGGATTTTTTTGACTAGGAGTGATTTCTTTTTGTAGCTACAATAACTACAATAGATGTTGCTCGCAAAAAATGTATTGTACTTACCATTAATTTTATGATATCTCTAATGAAGTCGGTGAAATGTAAGTTGGCTTCGTCTATTAGGTGCTCCTGTATCATAGAATTAACCTTGGAACTACCCAGATAGGGCCCTATTTTTCTTAACGTATATTTGCAAGCCTGCAATACAAAAAAATCATCATAATACAAGTGACTGTGAGAGTTTTCAGGTGTTTCTTTTTTGTATGAAACAGTGCCAGTGCTGCACGGAATAGGCAAGGAACGAGAACTTTTTAACACATTCAAAGTTAGAAAAACATCATACCTATGCCACATACTGAGAAATAATAAGTACAATATGCTAACTAATAGTGAAAGAAAATATCGAGGGAAAAGAGGACTGGAAAGGAAAATACTATCGTGTACTGGAAAGGAAGAGACTAATTTTGAATAGTAGTCACTATAACAAGTTACTTCTGTTGCAAGTGCCACGTGTCGTTATTTATTATCTTTCGTTTTTGAAATCTATATCTATACAGGGTGCGCCAAACCTCTGGTTTTATTTGATTACGGCTAAATTATGGGATATACAAAAAAATGTTTTTAACATAATTAATGTATATCGAAGCCGCCTATAATTTAAAATTATTTTCGATTATACAGGGTGAGTCAGAACGACGGTACGAACCAAAGTTGTGTTTTTTTAAATGGAACACCCTATACATTAAATCATTTTTAAATATATTACGAATTTATATAAGGTATTATAGGCCTAAAGTTAACAATTTTTGAAATATGTACACTTTTATTGAGAAAAATGGTAATATTCAAAGGGTTGTGAATTAGGCTTTCAAGGTAATAAACATTTAAATGACATGTCAAAGTTTTTTAATTAAATAAATTAAATACATTTAAAAAAACAAAACTTTGGTTCGTACCGTCTTTCTGACTCACCCTGTATAATCGAAAATATTTTAAATTATAGACGGTTTTTATATACATTAGTTTTGTTAAAAACATTTTTTTTTTGTATATCCCATAGTTTAGCCGTAATCAAAGAAAACCAGAGGTTTGGCGCAACCTGTATATTATGTATAATAAAAATAAATTGAGTTAGTCAGTAATAATTAGAGGGTGTCATAAAAAATTGGAGGGTGCCAGAAAAATAGGAACGAGTCAGAAAAAAATAGGAGGGGTCGGAAAAAATAGAGGAAGTCCGAAAAAATTGGAGGGAGATACGATAAAATAGGAGGAAGTAAAAAAAATTGAGTGCAGTGACTATGTAGACGGCAATTGATTGTACCCCCGTCGCATGGAGACGAATAAAATCACTAGTATTCGTATAATTTGTACGGCGGGACGAACCGCTTGTGAGCTGTTTGTTCGTCGCTCGTCATGAACCACGGCCTGACGGTTTTTGGGACGAACACAAGGGATATTCTCAGTTCAATTTGGATGGTGTACGCAGCAATATTGTCTGTTTCTTGTCGTCGAATCAAGATTGTGTGAATGACATGTTCCTAGAGATAAAACCGTGAGAAACACAATGTAATCAATACCCAAATTACAAAGAAAATGAATCATTTACATAAACTTCGCAATCATCCCCCGTCGCATAGGGACGAGCAAAATCACTACTACGGTAATAAAAATACGACACTTACCTTAACTACGTAAATATCGGGATCGCTCAAATGCAACAGTAAGGTAACGATGTTCCCGTGGATTTGCTCCTTGAAAGCCTCCAAGTTACCTTCGGAATTCAAGGACTGCGTCAGATCTCCCAGTAACCTGAAGGCCGCTCTCCTTAAGTTAACGTCCTCTTGATCCAGCAGAGGTTTTATTCTGACGGCGGCGGTTACTTGGAACGAGCTGAACTTGCACCCCTCCATTGCATCCAGCAGCTTCGAGAAGCTCAGCATGCCCTCCAAGATCACGGCACTTTCCATCCTAAACAGATTTTAAAGAAGAGGTTTTCAATAATGTTGGAGTTTTATAAATCAGTCTTGAAGAGCATACACGGGAGAAAAACAAGCAGCGTTTGGACCAGAAAGGCAGACAAACGATATCATTTAGATCATTAGAAATATAATCACTGGGAAGGTTTTTCGAAAGAAATGGAATATGATTTTTATGGTCTGCAAAAGAAAATATGGCGCTTTATCAGAGATCAAAGAACGGAGATAAAGGAACTACTAGAACCAAAACACACAGGAAAGGATACATGTATTGACTATCTAAAAAAGCTCTGCAAAGGAAGACCAAATGACGCTACAACCGGAAACACCATAAATTACCACAAGTGCAGTGCACAAGTTGATATAAGTACACAGGAAGTTAGAAAAACCCTTGAAAAGCTGAAGAATAGAAAAGCTCCAGGTAAAGGGGGAATACCAAACGAATTACTGAAATATTGTGGAGCAGTAATGACAAAATAATTAACAACATTAATTAACAAAATTATAAAACACAATAAAATAACGGAAGAATGAAGAACGAGCGAACTATTTCTACTATTCAAAAAAAGGAGATAAAAAACAACCAGAAACTACAGAGGTATATTACCCTAAAACTTAAACTAAAACTTTACAAGAACTAATGGATCGGAGGATAAGTTTAGCAGATGAACAACAGGAATTTCGTACTGGAAGGTCGTGTACAGATGCAACATTCGTCATAGAGCAAATGGACAGTCTAAGTCTTGACGTCACAATATTGGGAAGAGCTTATATTTGGCTCCAAACAATTCTGTTTATAATGTTAAACACTCACAAGGAATTTTTAATTTATTGTTTACGTGGTTTGTGTGACAAAATAAGACTTTTCATTTAGGTATTTAGTTAAAGAAACGTGCCAATTAAGAGATTTTTTTTCGTTTTTGCCCAGGTGAGTTAATTTAATGCAATTATTAGAATGTAAACAGTTTTGAGGTTATGTTTATTTTCAATCACTAAGGAATAAAAACCACCTGAGCAAAAACGAATAAAAATCTCTTAATTAACACGTTTCTTTAACGAAATACCTAAATGAAATCCATAGATTTATAATACTCTAGATTGCGCCTTACGATCTTAAAATGGGTGACGGTTGCGACAGAGATAAATGAGCCTATTTGGTCGGTAGTCTCTTTCTAATTCAAGGGGAGTATCGACGACGTCACTATCCTACTCTGTCGTCGAGTATTTTAGATGGTTTGACAGTTCGAGCGGTTGGCGACGAGAACTGGTCGTTTGTCTTCGGACGTGGATAATCCTGGTTCGAATCCCATACCAATCTTTACCTTTTTATTTTTAATTTAATCAATATTGCGTTTATTAGATATTATTACATCTCTAAAATAAATCTATGCAAAGAAATATATAACAAATAAGAAAAACTGTGTAGGTACCTATATAGATTTTTAAAAATATAAAAGCCAATGTTATTTTTTTTAATAAGTTAATGGTAGAATACTATAAAGTAATTAAAAATATTCGTAAAAAATTACCAATAATTAATATCAACATAATGTACCATCGATTTATTAATTGAATCGGTCATTTCAAAAATAACACGAGTCACATATTCCTAATTTTACAGAAGAGCAAAGAAAACTTAACTATATAATATAGTCGAAAGATGGATGAAATGGATGACATCAAAATTCAAAGTTATATTGTAGTTTTGTTCCTAATGTTTTTACTGGACTGGTGTCGTTTTTGCACACAACGTTTATCTTAAAGGAGTCTATTCCTCTCAAAAAGTTAGTTTCTCAAAATTGTGGACTTTGCTGTTTTTGAAATGACCGATTCAATTATAAGTAATTAGAAATTATTTTTATTTATGAAACTATTGTTACAATTTTTTAAAAAAGTAGAAGCAAAACAAATATTATTCACATCATTCGAATAAGGACGAATTTATATTAATAACGAATGACTTTTATTTTACTATGCAGTTCACAAAATGTATTCCAATATTAACTTACTATACATAGGTACTACATTTATTATCTGCTAGATTTACTTAGGTCCATTTTTCAGAAGTAAAAATATCTAATAAACGCAATATTGATTAAATAAAAATAAAAAAGGTAAAGTTGGTATGGGATTCGAACCACGATTATCCACGTCCGAAGACCAAAGACCATTTCTCGTCACCACCCACTCCAACTGTCAACACATATTACTCGATAAAATGGGATAGTCACGTCGTCGATATTCCCCTAAAATTAAAAAGAGACTACCGACCAAATAGGCTCATTTATCTCTGTCGCAACCGTCACCCATTTTAAGATTGCAGGGCGCAATCTAGAGTATTATATATCTATGATGAAATCTTATTTTGCCACACAAAGCACATAAATGAAAAATTCCTTATGACCATTTAAGGTTACAAACAAAATTGTTTGGAGCCAATATAAGCTCCTCCCAATTTTGTGACATTTGTGACGTCAGACTTAGGCTGTCCATAAGTCCATTACTGATAAATCAATAAAGTATAGACAAGAACCGACAAGGACGGATTATCTATGAACTAAATTTTTATGCGCATGTGCGAGATCGGCCATTTCTCAATTTGCCTCAATAGCAAATCATTTTGGTGAATTTTGTCTTGTACAGGATCGGCGTTTGTTGTTTGTTTGGCTTGGCTTGACGTTAGTATTTTGTTTTTGTATCAGTTTGTAGCTCGTAATATTTTGTATAGACTTATTTTCTAGGTTTTAAGTTTAGTCTTTATTTTATTTGTGTAGGTATAGTGTATTAGTTTAATAGTGTACTATTTATTCGTGTGTACATAGTTAAGTGGTTTATTTACTGTTGGAATGGCTGCGAAACGACGAGGGTGCATGTATATTTCGTGGCTGCCAGACAAGAACAGGGGATGGTTTAAGCCTATTTTCAATCCCAAAAAATCGGGAAAGATATGTAGCAATTTTGTTATACTTTATTCTTTAACGATAGAGAAGTTTGTTATGTATACATAATGGTAATAATACTGCAGTGTAGCGACACGAGTTTTGTTGGAATCATATGAGAGTGAGTACAAAGACACACACAGAATAATTTTTTTCTAATTCCACTTTAAATTTACCGTACCTTTCATCAAAACTATTACCCAAGAAAGTTATCATTATTATCACAAGAGAGTGAGAGTAAATTAAAAATAATGCAAGGTATAGGTATTTCTATACCGCAGAATTACCAACTAGGTACCTAGGTGGTACTGAAATGTTCAGTATTTTAAACTCCAACATCTTTACATCTTTATATTTATAGAAATAAAATAGTACAATACTTATTGGTTTTTTATTTATTTACCCCGATATTCGACTTTAAAGAATGTATTGTCCTTTTCATGAGCATTTTTCAGTGCGTAACAAATGATAGGAAAAAGGGCAAGTCCGTGATAATACACATTTATGACATTTATTCTAACATGACATTTTAGTTATATCTGACAGTTGTCACATTTTATTTTCAATTTGGAATAAAAACAAATCAAATGTGTTTCTTCCATTTATAAAATGGTATTTTCTTTGATTTGTATAGTCTTATAAATTATACAGATTATATTTGTAATATTATTATCTAATTAAAAAAAATTATTTTTTTATTATGGCGCCATCTATCGACAACTAGAATAACTAGAATAAATGTTGTAAATGTCTGTAATCACGGACGTGCCTTTTTTTCTGTCACATACAATTTAATGCGTTAGAAAGAAATCGAAAAACTGTGACGCACTGAAAGATGATCATGAGAAAAAGAATACCTACTTTTGGCTGGTTTCCAAGACAATAAAAATTTAAAATATTGACATTCGATTTTAACATACAGTTTCTTGTTGTTGATCACGAACATTTGTCACCCAAAAAGAATTGGATTCTGTGACGGTTACAACAACTGTGTTATTTTTCGATTATTTTACGAAATATAATGAATTATATTTCGTAGTAATTTCAAAGTAATAGTAGTTTCAAAGTAATCGAAAGTAGAACTGGAAGTCGATATTTGAACTCTCCGTGTAACTTTGCGTCGATTGATATACGATTTTAATAATTTTGAGTCATCTTTATTTACATTCATATCATATTTTGAGTGACTTTAAAACAGTACTTACGGTTGCAACTCTAAAACCGAAGTCCGGTGTCAAATTTCTCATCTTTAATACCATCCATGGGTTATAAGCTTTAATTCGACACCTTATTTGTCATTCTATCTGTATTAGTAACTGAGGAGTTGTATTCGCGGTCGGACGGACAGACAGTCATGAAACCAGAAGTATATATTTGTTCTCGTCTTGCGAATGCGCGTCGAATAATATATCACTTGTGCTGTTGCGGTGACTTTAAAAGAGTACTTCCGGTTGCATTTCTAAAACCAGAAGTCCTAGGTCAAATTTTTCACCTTTAGTACCATCCTTGGATTATGAGCTTTCATTCGACACCTCATTTGTGATTCTACCTGGTATAGTGACGGAGGAGTTACATTTGCTGTCGGACGGACAGACAGCCTAGGTCAAATTTCTCACCTTGAGTACCATCCATGGATTATAAGCTTTCACTTGACACCTCATTTGTCATTCTACCTGGTATAGTGACGGAAGGAGTTATATTCGCGGTCGGACGGACAGACAGCCTATTAGGTCACACCAAGTCGTTCAAATTCTCACCAACTTGTTCACATTTTTTCAAAATTGGTGAAAACAACAAATTATATTTTGTATCGTTGTATCAATATAATAGGTCTGAATCCCGCGTATAAAAAAAAGTTGATTAATAGCAAGCTGAAAATTTGTTAATAGCTTAAGGGTGTCTAGTCGGACAAACTTTGATATATGGGAATACTGGAACAGGGCAAGTTTTAATTGTGGAACAGGTTAAAAATTTGGAACGGTCAGTTTGGACAGAACAGACTTAAACTCTCCGAACAGAGATTAAACTCTCATGCAAAAATCAGACTTCTATTTATCACCAAATGGGCGTTTTAATGAGTGGAACATGTAGAATATGTCAAATGACAGGAATTATGACAGGTGATAAATAGCAGTCTGATTTTTGAATGAGAGTTTAATCTCTGTTCGGAGAGTTTAAGTCTATTCTGTCGGACAAAATAAATGTACCGTTTTCGTGGTCTGACCGTTCCAAATTTTTAACCTGTTCCACAATTAAAGCTGCCCCTGTTCCAGTGTTTCCATATATCAAAGTTTATCCGACTAGACACCCTTAAGCTATTAACACATTTTCAGCTTGCTATTAATCAACTTTTGTTTCATACGCGGGATCCAGACCTATAAGCCAAAAAGAATAATTAGTGAATGTCACGCCACTATAATATATTTTATTATTGGTCTTTCAATGCTAAAATCAGGATAAAAAAGGTATTTTATCCATGGTTTTAATCAATATAATTCTCACCATTACTTTGTGTTGTATTTGCAACCTTTTGTAAATCAAAAATAATTCCACCATATTAAGGATGGCAACAAAAGCCGGCCCTGCATGCAACCTTTTTCTCAGTGCAACTAAAATTTTATTGATACACGCCAGAAATGTGTGAGACTTTTCTCAGTGTACTCGTGTGTCCTCTTGGCAACTCAATACTAAAATTAAGTACATGCTAACAACAAAAGAATCGCCGTCCGTGTCGGTTCTTGGTAGGTAGGTATTCTTGGTATAGACCAGAATTTCTGTCTGATTGACTTGAAGAAGGCATTTGACAAGAATAAGCGTATAAAATAATAATTTCCGTGTACTCACCCAATATTGTGATAATCCAAACTGTTCATCAAAACGCTGAGAATAGGATTGCAGTGCCTTGACACCAATTCGTAGCTCAAATGCTCGGCGGCGTATCCCAAGCCTTGCAAACCTAACCTCTTAACCAAACTGCAACTGTCTCCTTGAACGTCCAAAATCATCTCCAAGAGATTCTCCGTCAGTACGTTTTGTTCGGTGTGGCTCTGCTGCAGCAAGTGCGAGAAGAATGCGACGGTTACTACTCTCTGAGGATCGAGATCTGCTCGGATGTAGGGACCTAGACTAGCGACCAACCACGACAGCGATTGGGGATGTTCTTCGCAGACGTTTTCAACCAAAGATTGGATTACCTACGTTAAAAGAATTATATGAACATATTTTCCGGAAAAACAAACAGTAAACATTTTTATTTATTTAGCGTATGGCACCTGACACATTTACATTTACATATATTTTGTATAAGACAATACATAGGTTCACAAACGTACATCTAACTTATTTACATAGTCTATCGTCTCTGGAGTCGCCATCAGGAAATCCTCTGACCTGCCATGATATAATCTTGTGGGACACTGTTCTGTGATGTGATAGATGGTTTGTGGTTGTCCACAGTCACAAAGTGGGGATGGTCGTTTACCCCATTTGTGCATCATGTAACCACATCTGCCGTGTTGGGTTCTGATTCGGTTCAGCATAGACCATGTGTTGCGTGGTAAGTCAAAGCCTGGTGGTTTTTGTGTGATGCAGGGTAAGTTGCTATTTTGTTGTTCCATCCATTCTCGAGTCCATGTTGTCGTTAAATTGAACTCACCCTGCACAGCAACCTTTGCTGATTTATTGGTGGTCGTCTGGAGCGTAGACGGTTACCGTTGGCGGCATCTATATCTGATGGATTGGCAGGTTCTCGTTATCTACTATCTTTCTGTACTCACTAGTGAGTGCGTGTATGCGTCGTAGTTTCGGTGGTGGAATGTGGCTCAGTACTGGGAGCCATTGCGTAGGGGTGGATTTGATAACTCCAGCAATCATTCTCATTGTATTATTCAATTGGGCATCTACTTTGTGTATATGTGGGCTGTTAAGCCATGCTGAAGAGCAGTATTCCGCAGTTGAAAAGACTAGGCCCAAGGCAGATGATCGCAAGGTGGAAGCCGATGCTCCCCATGTTGTGCCGCAAAGCTTCTGGATAATGTTGTTTCTGGATTTAAGTTTTTCCGCTGTTTTTGTCAGATGTTCCTTGAATGATAGGGTTCTGTCAAGAGTCACTCCAAGGTACTTTGGTGTTTTATTGTAGGCGAGTGTGGTGTTTTCGAATTGAATATTGAGTATTCTTCCTGCAAGCTTGTTATTTAGGTGGAAACTGGAAACCTCTGTTTTCGTAGCGTTTGGTTGGAGATTTACGGAAATATTTTCCCACTATGTGTAAGTCCGCCGTGAGGATTTCTTCTGTTTCTTCAAATGACTTACACCTTGTTGCAAGGACCCAGTCATCGGCGTAACCAAACTTTCTTGATCTGGTTTCTGGTATATCAGAGATGAAAGAGAAGAGGAGCCAGGACAGATCCCTGAGACAGTCCATTCTTCAGTTTCCTTGGGGTGCTGATGTCAGATCCCATGACCACTTGAATCGTTCGGTCGGCTAGCATGCTGTTGATTATTCGAGCGGTTGATTTACAGGGGATTGTACGGAGGAGCTTGTATATCATGCCTTCTCTCCAGACCGTATCGTAGGCCGCTGTTAGGTCTATGAATGCGGCTGCAGTTTTAAGTTTTCGCTGGAACCCTGCCTCATTAAATGTGTTAAGTGAAAGAACCTGATCTGCGCAGCTTCTTTTGGGTCGGAAACCTGCCTGATCAACCGGTATTGTTTCAAGCAGCTTTGTGCTAATTATATTGTAGATAAGGCGCTCTAGAAGCTTAAACGTAACCGATAGTAGGGCTATTGGTCTGGTTATTTCCCTGGTTTTAATATGGCAATGATCTTCGAGCGTTTGAGTTCCTGTGGTATGATACCGGTCTTCATAATGTCCGTGAAAAAGTGGGCTATCCATTCTCTCGCATATTTGCCGCAGTTAATTAAGAATTCGGGATGAATATTGTCAAAACCTGGGGCTTTACATCCTTGAGAGCAATAGTGACTTCTTCGGAAGTGAAAGGGCGGGAGTATTCGGTGTCTGTAGATTGGAATTTTAAAGTTTTGAGCTCTCGTTTTACCTTGGTTGTATGTGGCTTGTCTTTCGGTGCTCTAGATGTTGATACCAGATGTGAGGCAATAGTGTTTGGGTTAATTGTTCTTTTGTTCCTTGTTATAGGAGTTCCGCTTCCTAATTTTCTTAATAGTGTCCATGCTTGCCTGCTTGATGTTTGAAAATTAAGACAGTAAACAAAACGTTGTTAAAGGAGAATATTTATTTTGGACATTTCTGTTCGAGAATTTGATCTGTGCACTATGTCTGCTTGAGTTTTCAATGAGGAGGTGCGTTCTTACAAAAAATGAGTTATACAGGGTGTAACGAAAATACAGGTCATAAATTTAATCGCATATTCTGGGACCAAAAATAGTTTGTTTGAACCTAACTTACCTTAGTACAAATGTGCATATAAAAAAAGTTACAACCCTTTGAAGTTACAAAATGAAAATCGATTTTTTCCAATATATCGAAAACTATTAAAGATTTTTTATTGAAAATGGACATATGGCATTCTTATGACAGTAGCATCTTAAAAAAAATTATAGTGAAATTTGGACACCCTATAAAAATTTTATGGGGGTTTAGTTCTTTTAAACCCCCCCCCCAAACTTTTGTGTTCGTTCCAATTAAATTATTATTGTAGTACCATTACTTAAACACAATATTTTTAAAACTTTTTTGGCTCTTAGTACTTTTTCGAAAATTCAGTTTTTATCGAGATATTTTGAATATTTGTCAAATCCACCACATATTTGTATATGGTTAAGTACGATTATGGAGACTTGGTAATAATATGAAAATTTATGTATGATTTACATTTTTAGGTATATTTTGAACCGTATTAAAAAAGAAGCCATATCTCGATAAAAGTTGCCTTCTCGAAAAAATACAAAGAGGCAAAAAAGTTTTAAAAACATTTTGTTTAACTAATGGTATCGCAGTCATAGTTTAATTGAAGCGTACACAAACATTTGGGGGGTTTAAAGGAACAAAACCCTCATAAAATTTTTATGTAATCATATTAAAAAAGAAGCCACAACTCGATAAAAAATGCCTTATCGAAAAAATACTAAGAACCAAAAAAGTTTTAAAAATATTGAATTTAACTAATGGTACAACAATAATAATTTAATTGGAACGTACAGAAAAGTTTGGGGGGGTTTAAGGGAACAAAACCCCCATAAAATTTTTATGTGAAGCACAAATTTCACTATAATTTTTCGTTAAGATTCTCCTGCCATAAGAATGCCACATATCCATTTTCAATAAAAAATCTCTAATAGTTTTCGATATATTCGAAAAAATCGATTTTCATTTTGTAACTTCAAAGGGCTATAACTTTTTTTATGTGCATATTTGTACTAAGGTAAGTTAGGTTCATTCGAACTATTTTTGGTCCCAGAATATGTGATTTAATTTATGACCTGTATTTTTGTTACACCCTGTATAACGTCAGAACAAGCAACACAACTTGTAGGTTTAATTGGAGATGGACGATCCCAGCAATATCTTGTTGATGTTATAGGACTCCACTAATCCAGCGTTTCAAGAGCTTTAAGAAGGTATGGAGAAAGTGGAGGATACACAAGAAGGCCAGTTCCAGGACGTCCCAGCTGCACGAACCCCGTAGATGAACGTTATTTACATCTGCAGACATTGCCTACACATTATGTGACAGCTATACAACTGCTAAATGATCTTTCCACAGCCCATAATGTTCGAATAAGTGCCAATTCGGTTAGAAACAGATTAATGAAATTTGGAATCAGAGCCAGAATATCTGCTACTGCTCCACTGTAAACGAGGGCACATCGTATGGCATGTTTCAGTTTTGCACCAGGACATGTTGATTGGGATATTAATGACTGGACTAAAATCATTTTTATTGATGAGTCAAGAATGGCATTTTGTGGACCCGACAGTGCAAAGTGTCTGTCGGATCGACAAAGTGCAAATCTTGACTCATCAGTAAAAAGAATATTAGTCCAGTCGTTAATATCTCAATCGCCATGTTCTGGTGCAAAACTTAAACGTGCTATACGGTATGCACTCGTGGAGCAGTAACAGGCATTCTGGCTTTGATTCCAAACTCCCTTAATCTGATTCTAACCTAATTGGCATTTTACGAACCGAACTTAAATTTAACCGAGCTTAAAAGCCCTTTTGGCAGTTGTCTAGCTGTAACATGATGTGTACGCAAAGTCTGCAGATGTAAATAGCGTTCATCTGCGGGGTTCATGCACCTGGGAAGTCCTGAAACTGGTCTTCTTGTGTATTCTCCAATTTCTCTATATTTTCTTCAAGCACTTGAAACGCAGGTTTGGTAGATTCTCATAACATCAGCAAGATATTGCTGCGATCGTCCATCTCGAATTAAAGCTACAATTTGGGCTGTTTGTTCTGATATTATATTACTAATTTTTTATAAATGTCCAAAATAAATATTCTGTTTTAAAAACGGTTTGTTTACTGTTTTTTTTTCTGTAAAAACACGCTACAACTTGAAATGTTATGGGTTTGTAGACACCTAAAGAAGACGATAGATGATTATTATAACATTCTGAAAAAAAAAGTAAACTTATTTTTAAAACTTTTTTTTTTCTGTTTCAAAAATTATGCAATACTTTTAGCCCAGTAAATGAACGGGAAATCCAGCGATACCGTGTAATTTTCAGGGGCAACTCCGAATTGCATGAAAATTTGGATTTAGGTTCTACTTACCCTCCACTTCAAAGTTGAAAATGTGCCGTTGGTTGCTTTTACTTGGGGGGTGACAGTCACCCCTTCTCGTGGGTGAAAAAACATACGTTCAAGATAAGACAGGAAATGGATAAACTGACTGATTTTAAGCAACTTTTGTTCTATAGAGTTTTTTATGTGAGTCAATACTTTTCGAGTTATTTGCGATTGAAAATGTTTATTTTTCGACAAAAAAACTACGTTTTCAGACGGTTTTTCGCAAATAACTCAAAAAGTAAATATTTTATCGAAAAAAATATCCTTAGCAAAAGAGTAGCTTATAAAAAACCGAAAAAAATGGTGTATCAGTAAAGTCTATCAATCGAGTAAAAACAAAGTTGTAGCTCATGAAAAATACGTTATTATTCGTCTAATTCCAAATCGAATATTTCAAGGTAAAATCGCCGAAAAATTAAGCACTTTTTGGGAAAAACCCATTTAAACTTTTTTAAAGTGTTTTTAAAAATCTTTATTTTAATTGTTTATAAAAGTTTCTAGCATTAAAAATAAGCGAGTTACGCTCAAAATAAAGTTGGCCCTCTTTTTTTTTTGGTAAAAAATCATGAAAATCTCCCCGTGTTTAGCTCCCCAAATGAAATGAATCGCTACCGCTTTACAAACAATTTACTTACTTATCTATTTTTTATATGATCTGTCAGTCTCCCGGTTTAAAGTGCTTATTCTTGAAAGGGGTATAGTTAAAAAAGCTTGAACGGGTCACTAATCACGAGTGTATGCAAATATTGAGCAGCCATATCTTAACAAATTTTTGTCTTACGGAAAAACAAAATAAAACTAGCATATTTATAATAGAAAAACCTACATTTTTTTACTCTTTAAGATTTTTCTTATCACTAATACTTTTGAAGTTATTTTGAAAAAAGCAAATTTTTCAAAAGTTTTTACAAAATTTTTTTTACTCTAAAACCAATTTTTTTCAAAAATAAGCACTTCAAATAAATCAAGCTTACAGATCGTATAAACAATACATATACAGTTAAAATAAATGGTAAAGCGGTAACTATTAATTTTATTTAGGGTGCTAAATAGAGGGAGGTTTGCAAGATTTTTTTTCCAAAAAAAGGGGCCAAATTTTTTTCAGTGTAACTCGTTTATTTTTGATGCTAGAAACTTTTGTAAAAAACAAATATAAAGCTTTTTTAAAATACTTTAAAAATGTTAATAAGATTTTTCCGAAAAGTGCTTAATTTTTTGGTGATTTCGCGTTGAATTATTCGATTTGGAATTAGACGAATAAGAACGTATTTTTCATGAGCTACAACTTTGCTTTTACTCAATTTATAGACTTTTACTGATACACCATTTTTTTCGCTTTTTTATAAGCTACACTTTTGCTAAGAATATTATTTTCGATAAAATATTTACTTTTTGAGATATTTGCGAAAAACGGTCTGAAAACGTAGTTTTTTTGTCGAAAAGTATTGACTCGCGAAAAGTATTAAATCGCGAATAACTCGAAAAGTATTGACTTACGTAAAAAACTTTATAACACGAAAGTTGCTTATAATCTGTCAATTTATCCATTTCTGGGCTTATTTTAAACACGCGTTTTTCACCTCCCGAGAAGGGGTGAATGTCACCCCCAAGAAAAAGCACGGAAAAAGTTTCGGCAACGGCACAAATTCAACTTTGAAGAGAAGGGTAAGTAGAACCTAAATCCAAATTTTCATGCAATTCGGAGTTGCCCCTGAAAATTACACTCCAAAACGGTCATTTATTGGGCTATTTTTATGATTAGTGTATCTTAAATGTGCTGTAATTAGATATAACGGTAAAACTCGTTTAAATAAAGACCTTATATTCTATTGTTTACATGCTCCAAAAAAAGGTTATGTGGTTTTAACTGATTATTTTGATAATAAAGACAGTTGATCAAGATCAATTTAAAGGCTGAAAAACTGTATTAAAATTAAAACATGTTTATCCTAACATTAACAAAATTAAAACATGTTTATCCTAATACAAGAGTTTCACTTGACTATATCTTTTAAACTACCTCGGATAACATTACAAAACCTGATATTAAAACAATTAGAAAATCGAGGATTGTTCAAAAATGTAAAAACATACACGGTATTCGCGGTACAGTCGAATCCGCTTATTAGAGTACCGGTTATAGGAATATCCCGGTTTATGGAATATAAATTCGAGGTCCCGAAACGTTTCCATTTACCCTTTAATAAATTTATCCGTTTATTGGAATATGGTTTAATGAAATACTACCGCTTTATAGAATAATTTTTTTGGTCAACCAATAAATTTTTACGTACAATTTCTTAAAAATTTAAATTTTGCCTGGTATTATGGTTTGTCGGTGAGAGCTTCGAAAACCTGCTGTTTTGTGTATTATTACGGTTTGTCAGGTACCTAATAAACACTTTATTACTGTGTTATGAGTAAACGCTCCTTTCCCACAGAAAATTCAATCGTTCGCCGACAAGGTCATAAAATAATTTAATTTGTGTACAAATTTCTATAGGTACATATTGCCACCCACTTGGCTGTTTTTAGGAACAGCCAAGATTTAGAAACAGCATTTTTCTGTAAGATACCAATAGTTGATCGTTTGTTCGGAAGTCTTTTCTAAAACCCAGTTCCAATTTATTTTCTAATCGTTTCGTAATTATTTTTGTAAATAGCTTATAAATTTTAATTGACATAAAAGACCTAAAACCATATGTGTATACATATTGACATAGTATGTACTATTATAACGTATATTCGGTACACTTATTTAAGCTAGCCACCAATGAACGGTTATTAGAATATCCCGCTTATAAGAATATTTTTGCTTGGCACGAAGGCTACTCCAATAAGCGGGTTCGACTGTATATGCGCACTAATACCGTACCCTGTAGAGAGAAAGACAACTCACCTTTAAAAATAAATTGACGTCTTCGAAAGCGTCTGTATTATTGATCAACAGCAAACTGGCGGCCATTTTCTCGAACTCGCAGCACAACAAGAACGACCTCAGCGTCTCGATGGCCACTTTCGCTGGCAACATCTTGTAGGCGTCTCTGTTCAAGCTGAAACCGTATTTCTCCCTAGCCGAATCGATCTTCTTAATGGCTGGCGATATGGCGCCCATGTAGCAAGAAACGCAAGTCAGCAGGATAGTGAACAGTTCGGGAAACTGCTGCAGGCATATGTCTTTGAGGTGCGAGTTCTTCAGGAGTTCGTGTAGGGCGCACACCGCTTGCAGGGGTTGGAGATTCGCTATTCTCACGTTTCCGTTGCTTTGATCTTCGTAGAGGGGCGTCGATTTTATCGCTTTCTTCAATTGATCGATTAGGTCAGCTGCCAGGGTGAGGTCTATCGAGATTATGGACCAGCATTCACAAATGGCACTAAAAAACGACATACAAATGAAAATGGTCTTATCTGTTGCTCTCTTTACGTACTGGGACCGTACAAGTTCGGAAAAGCGACACCTGGTTTCATAGCTCAGCAACATTTTTCGCATTTTGAATTATATTAGCCAATTATATAAGTCCTGGTTGCTGGATAATTGTCAAGGCCATAGCCCAAAAAAAATTATAAGAAAAAGTAAGATGAGGTTATGTTATTAAAAGATAAACAATTGTATGTAGTAAATAAAATTAGTTATTTAAATGCAGTACTGCAAGCAAAATACAAATAATTAAATTTACTTTTATATTGCATATCATATCAATATTGTGGAGCAATATATAATTTTTCTTCTTCAATGACAGTAGGTATGAAATATACGTCAATTTGACAATTTCAATTGACAATATGAATTATTTAAGATAGTTGCAATATTTCTCCGCGACTCGCGCACGGTCGTTTCTCGTATCCCCTCCAAGTCCTTGCACACAGCGAATACAGTAACCGCCACATAAGTTGACACACGGGCACATTGAGCTAATACAGTCCTGAACCCTTCACTTGTTGCACTGTTTACTTTTATGCCGAGAAGTAAACAGATTGATCCTGCATAGAAAAGTCTTGTGTCGATCTGTTAATTCCGAGGATGAATTATTTCGTGAGAGGTAGACTGCCAACTATCTCTCCCATCTTATTGGTGGTCTCCCTGGTGGACGCTTGCCAGCTGGTTTTTCTTCTAGCGCAATTCTTGGTAGTCTGTGCACCTCCATTCTTTTTACATGACTGAACTCTACATGACTCTTCGTCTTTGCCTACCCCATTTTACTACATCTTGTACGCCACATTGTTCCCTGATGATGTTGTTTCTTAATCTATCCCTTCTTGTCTTCCCTGCTATTGCTCTTAATGTCTTCATTTCGGCTGTTCGTAGCATGCTTTTGGTTTTATTGGTGTCTTCTCTTGATTCAATACTTATAGGTCATAACTCATAACAGGTCTGATGCAAGTTTTAATTCGAACTTTGCTGTTGATTCTCATATATTGGTTATTCCAGACCACATCTCTCAAACATCCGGACATGACTGCGGCCTTGTTGACTCTGGCTGGGTCATGATAACTTGATAAATCTACACCTAGATATTTGAACTGAGTATGTTGTTCTATGGGTTTCTCCTCTATCACGAGCTTAATTGGATCTTTCGCAATGGTAATGCATTTTGTTTTCTGCGTGAATATGTTCATGTTGAGTCGTCGACATACTTGGTAGAATCGAGACAGAAAAGTCCCTTGACGTCAAAGAATGAGTATTAAGTTGAAGAATATTAGAGATGTCATTGAATAACCTAGAAATGTATAGTGACGTCTGGAACGTCAGAAAATGTATTATAAACACAGAGAGTTGACATTTTATAGAACAGTTGTATTTGAAGTTTATAGTTGTCATTGTTACTGTTGTTATGTGTTAAAGTTGTAAAAGTTATAAAATACAAGACATACATGACATGACGGTCAAATGACATCACATGTGAGAACGGGCCGGATTAGACCATAAGCTTAGCAATTACATAGGTACCTGTGTGTCTACTAGCGTGGTGCTATAGAAAAAATAACGACAAATTTAAAAATTTTAATGAATTTGTTGTAAAAAGCATTAAATTTTATACGTAAATATCGTTTTGCGGTAAATATAGCCAGTGATTGTTGGCAATTCAAAAATTAAAATTGACGTGTTTTAAGACTTTGTTAAAAATCGTATGTTTCTGAATACATCATACTGTATATATTACTGAGTCCACGAGTCTTTACCCGTGCGTCATCATTTAAAGCATACGAAATAAGTCGGAAATTTACTAAACGCAACAGGGTATTATTCCGATCACGGGTCATAGTATAAATATGACGTTATCAAATAAATAGAATGTCAAATTTAAGTTTTGCTTTAAAATTTTGGTGCATAATTACAACTACATTTGAAGTAACTTAATAAATAGTAAGTTAACAATCGAAGTAGCACAGAAAACGACAATAAATATCGTTCCCATACCACCAAATTGACAACAGGTGGAATACGTTCTTTGGTTACAACCTCCCGAGATTTTCAAAAATTATAAATCATACAGGATGCCAAGGAAATTAACATAAGAGAATTTTAAATAATTCACAACTCATCTGCTCAGCATGGTAAAAGCTCCAACAAGAAAGATTCCTTAATACTCAAACAAAAGAGTAAACGAACTAAAAATGTATAAACATTCTCAATTTCTTTGCAACATTTGTTTATACATTTTTAATTCATTTACTCTTTTGTTTGAGTATTAAGGAATCTTTCTTGTTGGAGCTTTTACCACGTTGAGCAGATGAGTTGTGAATTATTTAAAATTCTCTCATCTTAATTTCCTCGGCATCTTGTATGATTTATAATAATTTTTGAAAATCTCGGGAGGTTGTAACCAAAGAAAGTATTCCACCTGTTGTCAATCTGGTGGTATGGAGACGATATTTATTGTCGTTTTCTGTGCTACTTCGATTGATAACTTACTTTGTTTTTCGGTAGATGGCCCTAGTTCATCCGTGACATTTCTTTCTTTGCAATTCGGAAAGGTCCAAAGTGTGGTACGTGGAAGAATCTGAGAGAGGAGGATATGGGACTACTAATGAGGGGGAAACAACCCCCGAAACCGGTATAGACTCTTCCCGCACTCTCAGATTTGACCATAGTATTATGCAGCTGCTGCATTTTCGTGTTGCAAAAAAATTGAGAATGTTTATACATTATTAATAAATAAACAATTTGTAAAAAAATTCAATAACATATTTTCTTTATGTTATTTTATTCACTTTGGAGGAACATTAAACACAAGCATTCCTTAACTGTATCAACAATGAGGTTAGCTTTGTACGTTGTCAAAATTTATCGTAAAATAACATAAACTTATCATAAAATTTCTTACTCCAATATAAAATTAGTTGTGAAAACAACTGTTTGTATACTATAAAAAACTTCAAAATGCAAAAATTCGACAAAATAACAGCAAAAAATTCAACAAACTGACAGCCACAAAAGTAAACAAACCAAAACGTCAGAAATTAAATGAAAATAACATGTGTTTTTACTTAATAACAGGCGGCAGCTGGTTTGTCATTAGTTTCATGCGTGGAAGAGAATGATGCTAGATAAAAAGTATGTGTTTTATCTCGCCAGGTATTAATGACGCACGGGTAAAGACTCGTGGACTCAACTGTACGTATCGATATATTTCAAAGAATGTACACTCAAAACATCTTGTATTGAACAAATATGAGTTTGAAGGCTGAAATAAATGAAAATTACCGTAAAAAATCCTAAATCGTCGACTTAAAAGCTAAAAACGCTGGTTGTTGTTGGTGTATTACAATTCTATATCGAATCTTTTTAGTGTTAAGGGTTGGCACTACTACCTACCATGTGTCAACGAGCCAATGCTTGTGTAACTTATGGTAAAAATGAAGAACACAATAACGTTAAAAGATAACAACACTTACTTGTCAAATGGTAACGGTTGATTAAGTAGAATGCCACATACAGTCTTAGAATGATGCATCGCTAGATTCAAAACAGCCCTGTAGGTGGAAGACTTGGTTCTTGGACATCGAATCTGGTACAATTGTTTCAGTAGTTTTTCGATCACATGTACCACATGACTTGACAGTTCTCCACCTAGAAAAAATTGCATACTTCATCAATACAGTTGGCCCTGCAGATTTATCAAATTTGTACTTTTCTATCGTTTATTTCTTTCTATCCATTGGGTAGGTTCTCGGAGTGAATAAAATTGATAATATTATTAAAAGAATTAGATCAGAAAACATACAGTAGATTTATTAAATACGTACAGTCCTTATTCAAATAATTAGAATCTCCCTAAAAATTTCAGTTTTTCAGTGTCTCAGAATATTATGCTTTATGCACTTTTCCAATTAAGGGAAACGTAAATCTGCATAATTGTAGATATTGGTAACGTAACAATCCTCTTTGGATGCGTGAATACCACACACAGTATCAAGAAAAACTTAATGTATGGGCTGGAATAATATGTGACAAAATAATTGGCCCCTTTTTTATTAAGGAAAATTTAAATGGTCCGGCATTGATGTAGATTTTCTGGAAAATCCAAGTAAGTATTTTCAATTACATTTTAATGTAAAAACTTCATTATTTGTTTCCCAGAAAATGGATTGGAAGGCGTAATTTTATCTAATGGTCATCGACATGAATCCTTTAGACCAGCGGTTCTCAAACTGTGGTACATATACCACCGGTGGCGGTGGCGCCCAAAATCCCGACAGCCAAAATCCCAACGGCCAAAACACCGACACGCCAGAATCCCGACAGGTCAAAATCCCGACATGCAACTAACAATCCTAGCACAAGTAAAAAATTCCGACCACTACATTTTGAATATTTATTGTTTCCTTTTCAAATGCAATACCAAATCATATTATAGAGCAGGGGTTACCAAATGGCGGACCGCGGTCCGATTCCGGACCATAGGCTAGTTTTGTGCGGACCCCCACTAAATTGAGAACATTCGGCAATTTTGAAAATCTTTGACAGTGAAATTGTGTACTATGCTTATCTCAACCTATGTGTGCGAAGTTGCTTTTTCAATAATGCACTTTATTAAAAATCGGTACAGGTCTCAGCTAACAGATGAACATCTCAACTCCCTAATGAGCATCAGTTGCACTAACATCAATCCAAACTTCAGACAGGTTGTACGAAATAAAAAATGTAATTTTTGTCGCTGATAATTTAATTTTGTAAAGAGTTTTCCGCTTATTGTTATACTATTATAATAAATAACTTGGAGTTTAAGTAAACTGTTATGTACAATTTTCATGTACGTTTTTTATATTCATTTCCTCTCTGCATGTTAAGTGGGAGTACTTTTCAGTTGTGAATTTAGTTAAAATAATTTTCGGATTTATAAAGTTTCCAACAAACATGTGTTACTGCTAAGGTAGGTCGGTCGTCTGGAGTTTCGAGACTTTTTGTCACTAAATTAATGCAAACAGATTACACGGGGTTTTTGGGGTAGCTGAACAAGAATACTCCATTAGAACCGACGCACAGTGTTCAAAATTGGTCAAAACGTGATCGAAACTAAATTTGTTTAAACTGTAAAAGTGATCCGGCTGAAAACTTGGAATATTTGAGGTATTATACCGTATAACGAGTATATTATAATAGGAGTCATTTTTTTTAGTTTTCATCCCCTCATTAGGGGGTGAATTACTTAAAAAATATCGTTATACAGGTTGTTTCATTAAGAATGTCAAATCTTTAATTTTTATATTCTAGACCTCAAAATATTAGGATTTAACCCAAATCACTTAAATAAAATGTGGCTTGTTACAGAGTTACAGGGTGTTTTATTTAACAATTTAATAACTATTTTTGCTCAGTGGTTTAAAACTATTCGACGTATCCTTTTCATACTTGGCACAGGGTGTGGGTATTGTAGACCCTATAAAATTATGTTAAAAAAACGTTTCTGGCTATTACCAGAGGCGTACGATAGGGGACAGTGAATGGTTGACCCTTCCCAAATTCTACGCCACTGACGGAAATGCCATTTTAGCAGAATTTTTCGATTCTCCAATACTATCTATGTAAATAACATACACTTCATTCGCAACGATAAAGTCATCAGGTTTCGAGATATTTGAAGTTAAACATGTAACGGTACAGATATTTTGATTAATGTATTTTGCCGCTTAATTTTAAACTTCAAATATCTCTATGACCAATGATTTTATCGTTAAGACTGAAGAGTATATTATTCATTATTAGTGATAAAACCATAAGTTTTCGAGATATTTGAAAATTAAGCGACACAATACATTATTCAAAATATATGTGCCGTTACTTGTTTAAGTTCAAATATATTACTTTTATATTACAAATGGGGTTTGCTATTTGGTCTTGAACACTATCAGTCTAAATCTCAAGAGCTATTGTTTGTACCTCTTGTAAGGTTCTAGGAGGTGGCAAACGCTGTCGTAGTCTTCTGCCAAATATGTCCCACAAATATTCGATTGGGTTAAGATCTAGAGTATGCGGTGACCAATTCAAAAGCCCGAAGATGTACCTGTTGTAAATATTCGGTTAAAGTTCGTGCAACGTGAGCTCTTGCATTTTCGTGCATAGCAAAAAATTTTTACCAATATAAGGAGCCGATATTATGGTAGCTAAGTTCTTCATTATGTAAGCTCACTACTTGAACATACTCATCGCGGTCAAATTCCTTGTATCGCGTTCCATTTTCGCCAAACAAAAAAAAAAATTACGGACTTAATTGAAGCCTTAAATGATAAATCTACTAATTTTCACAACAAATCAGACACTTTTTGACTATTAACAATTTGACATTTATTAAATTGTTAATTTCTCATAGCCTAATGTAGGCTTTGTTATTAAACCAAGCAAAAATGAGGATTTATCGACAAAAAACATGGCTAGTTGTTAAAGTACCTAACTTTTTTATTTTTCAATATAAGAAAATGAATCGAAAAACAAAATGTTAAGAAAGCCTAAGGCTACAAGTAAGGTTTAATTTCAACATTTTATAGATGCCAGAATATTCCACAGGGTGTTTCGAACTTTTAGAAAAAACACAGTATTATTGGTACACCCGGTATGCAATATAATAGCTATTTATAAAACTAATGTACAACATTATCTATTAATAAAATCTCTTTTCACAACCCCAACAAACAACATGTGTTTGACATACATGTAAACAATACATACGAGTGCAATTAATTCAGACTAAATGAGCGCAGCGCTCGATGCAAACTTAGTGCGCAATTTACTCAGTTGCGCAGTTTTTCGCAGTTTGTCTTATATATTTTTTTATTCCTTACATTGCAATCTTTCATTTAGTGAAGGATTTAACGTGGCGCAAGATGGCACAATAAACGTAATACGCTGTCAAACATTAATTTTATCAAAAATTGTATAGGTTTTTAGACAGCCGATTATATTAAAATCAAAATCACCTTTCCGTGAAACTAACTTAGACCAGGGCGCATCTGTAAAAATATTAGTACATTTGGACGTTGAGAGGTGACTCAAATTTTTTTGCAGAAATTGCTTGAAAATAAATCACATAATAATATTTGAGTTATCCTCCCTCTCAAAAAGGTCCGGAACATTGTTTAAATAATCAAAATGTCAAAAAATTATGGAAAAATTCGATTTTTTCTTGGTTTTTTGATTATAACTTTAAAAGTATTCATTTACGAGAAAAGTTGTACTGACATAAAAGTTGCGAAATTAAATTTCCTACAATCTAGAATTGGTTAAAAATTTAAAAAATAGTCACCCTTGTTGCAAAATAGCAATAATTGTGAAAAAAACATACAAAAACAAGTATTCGCATTTTACGTTTTTCAACCATTTATTCTACACTTAGGACCTTCATGTTTCACCCTAAAAAACTTTATGATACAGTAAAACAATACTGTAAATTTGATTAAGATCGGTTTAATAGATTTTGCCAAATAAATTTTGCAATCCAGCTTTCGTAAAAAAATTCATTTTTTTCAAAATGTTACAGGACTGAAAATAAAGCAGATAGCAAGTTGAAAATTTTTTTACGTATAGAAGTGTACTGTACCTTTCATTTTCAATTTTTCAAAATTAAAATCGATTAATACCACGGCTCAGGAATTTTTTTAAATAAACATTAATTATTGGTGCTACGCGCAGGACAGCGGATAGTCTGCTCTGATTGGGCATTCCAATGACCTTTGATAATGATTGATACATTTTAATTTTTATTACATTTCAATATAAATAAATAAATTTGTTTATTGCAAAATAAAAACACATACTCTATCCTTTCAAATAACACTTTTATTAGTAAAAACTTTCTTTGTTCATATATTTTAACTTAAATAATAAAAGTTTATTATTTTTAAACATATGCAATTGTTTAAACAATATTTCATAAACAATAATAAAATTAGTTTGATTTTTGTGGAATTAAAATATTAAAATACAACAAAATATAGAGTAAGAAAATAATATATTAGATAAAGATTGGAAGAAATTATGGTGGAAATCAACTTGTGTGAATCGAACACCGCTGTCCTGCGCGTAGCACCAAAAATTATTGTTTATTTCAAAAATTTTCTGACGCCGTGGTAATTAATCGATTTTAATTTTGAAAATTGCAAATGAAAGATACAGTACACATCTATAAGCAAAAAAAAATTCAACTTGCTATCTGCTTTATTTTCAGTCCTGTAACATTTTGAAAAAATGAGTTTTTGTTGCGAAAGCTGAATTGCAAAATTTATTTTGCAAAATCTATTGAACCGATCTTAATAAAATTTACAGTATTGTTTTACTTTATCATAAGGTTTTTCTGGATGAAATATGAAGGTCCTAAGTGTAGCATTAATGGTTGAAAAACGTAAAATGCGAATACTTGTTTTTGTATGGTTTTTTCGCAATTATTGCTATTTTGCAACTAGGGTGACTATTTTTTAAATTTTTAACCAATTCTATATTGTAGGAAATTTAATTACGCAACTTTTATGTCAGCACAACTTTTCTCGGAAATGAATACTTTTAAAGTTATAATCAAAAAACGAAGAAAAAAATCGAATTTTTCCTTCAATTTTTGACATTTTGATTATTTAAACAATGTTCCGGACCTTTTTGAGAGGGAGGATAACTCAAATATTATTATTTGATTTATTTTCAAGCAATTTCTGCAAAAAAATTTGAGTCACCTCTCAACGTCCATCTCAAAACAGATGCGCCCTGGACTAACTATGCTATTTTAATCTTTAAAGTATGTACTTTTATCTCAAATAATTACTTGTATATTAGCTAGCCACATAAATGAAGTAATATTCCAAGTAAAAGGCAGCTTCTGAGGATTTAAATTTGATGTATAAAATTATACTGAATTTTGTACTTTTGACCATTAATACATCTGGCCCTAACAAACTTAAAAAATCAATTTTTGCTGAGAAGTTGCATCATGAGTAGTACAAACAAACCCCTTAATTTCGGCATTCTCAGATTTATTTTTTTTTTGTACTTACGATCACTTTTCCTTCAATTTTGAACACTGTGCGACGCCCGGTACACCTGATGAAATCCCGGGACAAAGAAAAACCCTCGGAAACTCCAGAAGACGACGTGCCTTAGCAGCAACCGTATGCACCAGGTGGTGCGGGGTCTGTTCTGATGGCTTATATTGATATGTGGTCCAGCGATGCCAAAAACCCCCTAATAATCTATTTGCATGCATAAACAGATTACTCAGACGTTTTTTGGGTCGCTGAATATGAATACGCCATCAGAACCGACCCCCCGGACCACCTGGTGGCCAGTGTCACTGCTAAGGCGCGTCGTCTTCTGGAGTTTTGAGGTGCACCGGACGTCGGTTCTAACGGAGTGTTCTTGTTCAGCGACCCTAAAAATTCTGTTTGAATCAATTTAGTGCCTAACACCCTCAAAACTCCAGAAGACGAAGTGCCTTAGCAGTGACCCTGGGCACTAGGTGCTTCGGAGGTCGGTTCTGATGGGGTGTTCGTGATCAGCGACCACCAAAACACTCGAGTAACAAAATATACTGATTTTAACATGTTTATCCACTTTGGGATGCATGTTACGCACTGTAAATGCAATTAAACATTTCCACCCATTTTTCTATCGTAGATTTTATTGTAGATTGTAGATTTAACTCAATGCAAAAAGTTATAAGTCGATAGGGCCTGTATTTAAAAATAGATTAATTTTTTCCTAAATGCCCTGGTCTAACTGTACCAAGAAAGTATTCAACCCTACAATGGCCAAAAAACATACATACATACATAATCGGTTGCCTCTTTTACCATTAGGTGTCGAGGATTCCTCCTTTATATAATACTCTCTGCAAATTTACGCCACTTCTTCCTATCTGCTGCTAAAACTTTTGCTTCTTGCCACGATGTTCCTCTTTTCTTGAGTATTTCGTTTACACTAATGTTCCAGCTTTTCCTTGGTCTGCCCCTCCTGCTTTTACCCACTGCTTTGGCCTCCCATGTCATTTTCACTTGTCTCTCACCACTCATTCTTATCATGTGTCCAGCCCATTTTAACTTCTTTTCTTCAACTTTTTCGTTGAGCGATTTTACCTGTAATTCATGTCTTATATCTTCGTTTCTTCTTTTGTCTAATCTTCTTGCTCCCACCACTTTTCTTAAGTATCTCATTTCTGTAGCTTGTAATCTTTTTCTTTGTCTGTCATTAATTACCCAGTTTTCTGCCCCATATATTGTAATTGGCATATATACAGTTTTATATACTGTCATTTTGGTTTTCTTCGATATTTCTTTTTTGTTTAGGAAATTTTTATACAGTGAATAATAAGTTCTCGTTGCCAATTTTATTCTGTTTCCAATTTCATCTTCTTGTGTACCTTTGTTGTTTAACATTATTCCCAAATACTTAAAAAGGTCTACTTGTTTAAAAAGGCCAAAAAACAATCATATATTAATTATTAGTTTGCCTTTCGATATATAGTTTCTTTATTCGCCGTACAATGTACAGAACTGCAGCTGTAAAGTAAACAAAGCTATTTAATGTCAGCTATTACCAAAATTCAAAATTTAACTACATTATTTTTTAAATATGTTCCAAAAAACTGTTGAACACTATAGGTGCAGACAAAAA
The DNA here is from genome assembly GCF_917563875.1 of Diabrotica virgifera virgifera. Classification (NCBI taxonomy): domain Eukaryota; kingdom Metazoa; phylum Arthropoda; class Insecta; order Coleoptera; family Chrysomelidae; genus Diabrotica; species Diabrotica virgifera. Next base: position 197,194,677 of record NC_065450.1, on the reverse strand, counting down.
AAGACGACCAGAATCAGGTAGCATTAAATCCGGACCCTGGAAGCGTCCTAGGTTTTCGAAACGGACCCTCAGGGAATATAATTGGTGACCCTGTTATAGAGTATTGAAATTGGAAAATTAGTTACTTACTAATAAGTAAGTGTACTAATTACTATGTATTTTAAAAGAAACAATTATGAAACACCTAATTTTATAATACATATAAAAGCTATACTTACTGAAATGGGAGGTTGTAATTGACATGATAATATCTTTATATGAAAGTAAACTTGAATTCAGGGTTTGATTATACATATATTGTTGGACTATACAGGGTGTAACAAAAATACAGGTCATAACTTAAATCACATATTCTGGGACCAAAAATATTTCGATTCAACCTAACTTACCTTAGTACAAATATGCACACAAAAAAAGTTACAGCCCTTTGAAGTTACAAAATGAAAATCGATTTTTTCCGATATATCGAAAACTATTAGAGATTTTTTAATGAAAATGGACATGTGGCATTCTTATGGCATGAGCATCCTAAAAAGAAATTATAGTGGAATTTGTGCAGCCCATAAAAATTTTATGGGGGTTTTGTTCCCTTAAACCCCCCTAAACTTTTATGTACGTTCCAATTAAATTATTATTGTAGTACCATTAGTTAAACACAATGTTTTTAAAACTGTTTTGCCTCTTAGTACTTTTTGGATAAACCAGTTTTAATCGAGATGCGGCTTCTTTTTTAATATGTTTACATAAAAATTTTATGGGGGGTTTGTGCATTTAAACCCCCCAAATGTTTGTGTACGTTCCATTTAAACTATTATTGCTGTACCATTACTTAAACACACTGTTTTTAAAACTTTTTTGCCTCAGTATTTTTCAGATAAGGCACCTTTTATCGAGAAGTGGCTTCTATTTTAATATGGTTCGAAGTATACCTCAAACTGTAATTTATCAATAAATTTTCATATTATTACCAAGTCTCTAAAATCGTACTTAACAGTACACAATATGTGGTGGATTTGACAAAATATTCAAAATATCTAAAAAAAAAACTAACTTTTCGAAAAAGTACAAAGAGGCAAAAAAGTTTTAAAAACATTGTGTTTAACTAATTGTGCCACAATGATAATTTATTGGAACACAAAAGTTTGGGGGGGTTTAAGGGAACAAAACCCCCATAAAATTTTTATGGGGTGCACAAATTTCATTATAATTATTTTTTAAGATGTTCCTATCATAAGAATTTCACATGTCCCTTTTCAATAAGAAACCTCAAAAAGTTTTCGATATATTGAAAAAAATCGATTTTTATTTTGTAACTTCAAAGGGCTGTAAATTTTTTTAGGTGCACATTTGTACTAAGGTAAGTTAGGTTCAATCGAACTATTTTTGGTCCCAGAATATGTGATTTAATTTATGACCTGTATTTTTGTTACACCCTGTATATTGGCAAAAAAAATAATTTAATTCATATATCCATGTTAGAAATTTTATTTAGAAAATTAGTTCATATTAAATGGTAAATACTTTTGTTTAGTAACAAAAAATAAAAACAGATGGCCATAAACAAAAAACAAGAAATAAATGTAATTATGTATATGTTAAAAAGAAACTTATCAAACCTGTCGGGATTGTGGCTGTCGGGATTTTGGCTGTCGGGATTTTGGGGTAGACCCTACTGGTGGTACATATCAAGATTTGCGGTGGTACACAAAACGCAAAAACAGCCAAAAACCAGCACCTCTACTATAGTTAATTAGATTACCTAGCTAGATAGGCATTTCAGTTAGGTGGTACCAAAAATAATAAAAAGTATTTTGTGGTACATGTCTCAAAAATATTGAAAACCACTGCTTTAGACTGTTTCTCGTGGGGTCACTTAAAAACTTCGTTTATAGAACAAAGCCTGCCAATATTCAGGTATTAAAAGATAGGATTACCAGAAAAAGAAGAAGCAGTCAGGGATGTCCCTATTCAAATTGGCCTCAAAACTCAGAAGCAACGTTTTTAGCATCAAAAAAAGGAATATTTTCTGTGGAATTCGACATATCTGATATTTTTTTACTTACCTTTGTTTTTTAGAATAACATTAAGGACTACGCTGCTTCCGTTGGAGCTTGAAGACTCGCAATCAAGCAGAGCATCAGTGAGACCGTCGATGCAGTGAATTAGTTGAAAGGAGGGAAGATTGACGCAAATAATATGCGCCAAATCCGAGGTTAAGTTGTACAACAGCTTCGGTTCGTCGGAATCGATCTGCTGGTGGATATGCTGCAACGAGTTGCTCAGCACTTTGTCGTGGTCCCTCATGTGGCCTTCGTATCTGGCCGCTATACACAAAATGATGCACAAGCACTCAACGGACACCTTTCGGATGTTTTTGTTGAGATCTGTGCACCTTGGTACGACTTTGGCCAATAGGAAACCAGTTTGGCCGAACGTGGTAGGACATTCGTAGGCGAACTTCATGTTGTCCAAGTAGGTTTGAAGAACCAACCGCAAGGTTTCGGCCGCCGGTAGTCTCTGTTCTTGCCTCTTCTTACCTACAAAATAGTTTTATACTATTCGTACTAACTTAATACCCCCAGAAACGAAGTCTAAAAAGCACTTGAAAGTTCGAAAAATTACTGCTAGCTATTTTTTAACTGGAATATCTGGGCGAAGTCAATAGAAAAGGCGTACCATCCCGTGGGTAACGAAATGTTTTCTTTATTAACATGTAAACCAAAAAAGTGACTTTTTTTGTTCATATTGTGAAAAAACTACGCATTGTAGATAAAAATGTTCAACAGGTGACTTTCTTAAAAATATACACAGCGGCAAAATTAACGGAACACCTTAATAAATGGACATGTTAGATGTCTCGAATTTCCTAAACGATTTGAGTGATTTTTTTTGTATGGTATAGCCTTATTATTTAAGGCCATCAGTACATAATTCGCAAATATTTTATGGCTATCCCTACTTTTTCTGTCTTTACACGGCAAATTACGTGTAGTAAAATTCACACTGGTATGGATACGTAAACATTACTTGAATGTCATTCTACTTGACAATGTCATCATTAACTTTAAAGAGATGGCTTTTGAATGTTCTTGGATAACTGTTATTTGTATAATTGCAAATTATTAATTCAGTTAATAAATGTGATAATTTTTTCACTAACTATGTATTCAGTGATTGTAATCATTTATATGTACAACAAAAACTAATACTCAATCGAGAAAAGAGGAAAAGTGTTCAAGTGATTTTTTAATAATATATTGTTACTATGGAACGCTTACAATTTTGAACATCTTTAACAACAAAATACTTAGATCATAGAATATATTATCCTGATGTATTCTCTGCTTGGATCTTCCACAAATAATACACAATAAATAACTTTTTATTAAGTTCACGTCTTAAATCAATTATTTATCAAATACTATGCGTTGCAAGATATTTCGGATTTAATCAGATTTATCATTTAGCTAAGTACCTTTAAACTTTGGATAGAATTTAAAATTGAACCTAATGTAACGAAAGACTAAGGGTGACTATTCGTTACAGCATTAATCGAGTACAGTCATTTTGTGCTTGATATCAGTCCAGTCTCTTACTCTGGGGAATTCCATCCGAATTATCTTGCAACGGATAATACACTAATATGTCTATCAATATTATTTAATCAACAACTCAAAATAATCCCGATACTATGTCAAATATTTAAAATTGTCACTGATTGTCACTGTTTGACTGACAATATGCTGACAATATTCTATTCGACTGAGTGCGTTGTAAGACAAAGATAGATTTCGAAAATATTACCGCGGACATTGTGTTCATTTTTTTCGAATCCTCAAAAAACCAATAAATATTTTTGAAAAATTTAAACGCAGAATGAAAGACTAAATTATTACCGAGGGCCGAAAGTCCCTTATAATAAACAAAAAGTTTATTTTGAATCAGATATTTGAAATTAAAAATCACACTAAATTTTCTTAGTTTTTCACCCCTGTAACTTATTAAAATAAACATTATAGAAGTTCTCAGGGACTTGCGGCCCTCGCTAATAACGTAATATCTTTCATTCTGCGTTTCAATGTTTCAAATATACTTATTAGTTTTCTCAGGATTCGAAAAAAATGAATCCCCATTTGAATAGCATTGCAGCCGAAAATACGTACCCATCTCCTTAAGAAAATCGATGTAATGATATTGTCGCTAGACAGGTAAGTGTCATTTTATACCGGGTGTAGTAACAATCATACTGTATTTTTTTCTTAAAGTTCGGAACACCGTGTGGAATATTCTAGCATATATAAAATATTGAAATTGAAACTCAATTGTGGCCTTAAGCTTTCTTAACATTTTATTTTTTAACTATTTATAATGGGAAATAAGCCACAATATTATTAAAAAATGATTTTTATTAACGTTTCGACGCCCAAATCGGGTGATTTTACTAAGCAACAACATTTTTGTTTATGTTAGTAGTATTTTGTATTTTGACAACGGCACCCGATTTGGGCGTCGAAACGTTAATAAAAATCATTTTTTAATAATAATGTGGCTTATTTCCCATTATAAATAGTTAAAATTGTAAAAATGCCACAAGAAAATAGCTTCAGAACAACATTTTATTTTTTATTTCCATCGCTTATGTTCGATAATAAAAGAGATACGTACGTTCATATTACAAATGCGGTATGATATTTTGTCTTGATCAATATTATTCCAAATCTCGAGAGCTACTGTTTCTACCTCTTGAAAGGTTCTAGAAAGTTATGGTGGTGCAGGGTTGCCACCCCGGTGATGGGGTTGAAACACTAAATACTTTATTTTTTATACTTTTATACTTTGAATATATTTATTTAACTCACTAAGTATGACAGTAACTACAGTAGGAAAAATGAAAGAATACCCATGAACGAACATATAAAACACGCTGTATTTTCCTGTCACTGTGTCACAAAGAAAATTGCCCAGCGCAAGTACATGTAATAATAATATTATTACTTGTACTTGCGCTGGGCAATTTTCTTTGTGACACAGTTACAGGAAAATACAGCGTGTTTTATATGTTCGTTCATGGGTATTCTTTCATTTTTCCGACTGTAGTTGGTGTTGGATGGATGGACACCGTCTCGACTCTAACCAAGTCTTTTTCTGAATAATGAATAATCTCTGTCTATCCTTTTACGTATCTATAAATAAATCGTATTTGTTTGTTATGATTGACTATTCTTTAACGTGACCGTGAATTACTAATAGCAGCATTATTGCTGCCTTGCTGTTTTCAATATGTGTGGCCTAGATTACTTAAATCAATGCCACCTACTTATGAAATCCAAACATTGAATGTGTATAATGTTTACCCAAGACTTTTAAAAATTAAATCGATTAAATACTCTTATTTTTTGAATGCTAATATAAATCCTTTACAAGGTGGCAAACGCTTTCGTAGTCTTCTGCCAATTATGTCACACAAATGTTCGATCGAGTTAAGATCTGGACTATGCGATGGCCAATTCAAAGTCCGAAGATTTACCTGTTTGTAAATATTCGATTACAGTTTGTGAACGTGAGATCTTGCATTATCGTGCATTAGCAAAAAATTGTTACCAATATAAGGAGCCGATAGCATGGTAGCTAAGTTATTCGCTATGTAAGTTCACTGCTTGAACACACTCATCGCGGGTCAAATTCCTTGTAGCGCGTTCCATTTCCACCAAACAACAAAAAATACGGACTTAATTGAAACTTTAAATAATAAATCTACTAATTTTCGCAACAAACCCGACACTTTTTGACTGTTAACAATTTGACATCCGTTAAATTGTTAATTTCTCATAGCCTACTTTAGGCTTGTTTATTAAACTAAGCAGAAAATGAGAATTTATTGATGAAAAACATCGCTAGTTGTTAACGTACCTAACTTTTTTATTATCCAACATAAGCAAATGAATCAAAAAAGAAAATATTAATAACGCCTAAAGCTACAATTAAGTTTTAATTTAAATATTTTATATAATAATATGCTAGAATCTTCCACAGGGTGTTGCCTTTGTTAAAAAAAAAGAAAAATATATCTTTTGTTCTATGGGTCGTACAAAATTTCATGTATGTGTTTATTTCATAATCTTTCAGATGGTATTTTGTTCTTTTGTAAAGGTTAAAATGGCGCAGATATTTTAATTGATTATATGGCGAAAATGGTGCTTCATTCTGCATCAATTATTTGGAAGTAGATAATTATAAATGAATATTCTTTTTTAAAAACATAACAACTTGAGAACTTACGAATAGAATGACATCAAAAAAACATTATAAATATTGACAAAGCGCCTGTACAGCAATTTGAAAATTACCTTTTTTTCTCAAATAGGATAAACAAATATAATTATTTAAACATACACCATCGGGCACCGATCGAGCCAATCTTTTGCACATATAATAACTACATAAAAACTCACATTGTGAAATGTTTTAAATATTTTTATTTTTGATTTTAATAATTATAAACAATTGAAAAACATGCTTACTTTCGGGTTTAATTTGCAATAACTTGTTTTTTTATAAATATTTTTTAATTTAGAAAAACTCATTTTAAAGAGCAAGTATTTTCAAGAAAGTCGTTTGTTAAATGTTTTCATCTACAATGAGTTAGTAGTTTTTCACAATATTGAAATTAATGACAAATATCGCTTTTTTGCTTAAATATTATAGACCAGGACTAATCTGTAAAAAAACGTGTATTTTTGGATGTGAGAGGTGACATTGGGATTTTTGCAGATAAAGTTAGGTCACACCTTCAGTAATAATAATTAACTTATGCTCCTTCTCAAATATGCCCGGAACATTAATAAAAAAATTAAAATATTTACAAATTTCGAAAAACAAAGTCGTAGAGAAATAAAATAAAGATAATTGAATTTTGTGTGATATACGACTGGTCAAAAATGTCTTAAGGTATTACCTTTTCTGCAATATAGCAATAAATACAAAATAAGGGGGCAAAATACGCCTGTTGTTATTCAATGTTTCTTAACCACTTTGGTGGCACTTAGAACCTTAGTAATTCGCTTAGAAAATTCTTATAACTTACTTAAATGGTCTACCAAATTTCATTAAAATCGACCTAATAGATTTTGCATAATAAATTTGCAATGTAAATGTTTTTAAAAAAGTTCAAATTTTTTAAAATCTTTCTGAACAAAAAGTAGACAATTTAGAAGTTGGATAATTTTTTTACATATAAAGAGGTACTCTACCTATCTAATACACTTTACAGAATTAAAATCGGATTATTTAAGGGGCCTCAGCAATGTTTTAAAATTATAAACAATTTTTTGGCTTATAAACAAATAGCTTTGTTTAATAATAAAAAAAATTATTTTTAGCAATGCAAATCATTAAAACCGGTATAATTTGACTTAAACTTTCAAATGCTGTCAGCAGAATTGCTATTTTATTTTTTAATCAAAAGTTATTCTCGTTCAAAAATTGCAATTTTTCGATTTTTTAAATGTTCCACCGCGTTTATCTCGAAAACTATGCATCCTACGAAAAAACTTGTATGAACATTTTTTGCTTAGAATTACCCAAAAATACAAAAGAATGTTTTATTTTGCGAAAAATCGATGTTATGTAATTCCTCAAGTTCTTTGTTTATAACAATCTTATCGACATCCGGATAAACTGTTACCCAAAAAATTCGTGTTCTACGGATCAAAACACATAGAAAAAACATGGGTAAGTCCATCTAAATAAAGGAGCCCGTAGCACCCCCTCCTGGACACAGCACTAATTTGTTTTTAAGCCAAAAAATTGTTTATAACTTTAAAACATTGCTGAGGCTGCTTAAATAATCCGATTTCAATTCTGTAAAGTGCATTAGATAGGTGGAGTGCTTCTGTATATGTAAAAAAATTGACAAAACTTTGTATGTTCTAGTTTTTGTTGTGCAAGATTTTAAAAAATTTTAATTTTTTTAAAAAAGTTTAGATTGCAAAATTATTATGCAAAATCAAGTAAGTCAATTTTAATGAAATTTGGTGAACGGTTTTAGCACATTACAAAAAATTTCTAAGGGAATTAGGAAAGTTCCAAGTGTAACCTAAGTGATGGAAAAACATTGAATAAGGACAGGCTTCTTTTGCCCCCTTATTTTATATTTATTGCTATTTTGCAGCAAGGGTGTTAAATTAAGACATTTTTAACCAATCGTATCTGACAGAAAATTTAATTATCTTTGTTTTATTCCTATACGACTTTGTTCCAAAATGAATCGTTTTAAAGTTATAAGCAAAGAAAGCAGAAAAGAAACGAAATTTTTTGAAATTTTTAAATATTTTATTTTTTTTTTATTAATGTTCCGGGCATATTTGAGAAGGAGCATAAGTCAATTATTATTAACGAAGTTATCACCTAACTTTATCCGCAAAAATCCGAATGCCACCTCTCACATCCACCTAAAAACAGATCCTTCCAGGTCTATTAATAAAAACATGACGCAGTAAAAATTTCTATACCCACGAGATGGTACTCCTTTTTTATTGATTTCCCAGGCATTACAATTGAAAATAAGCCGGCAGTAATTTTTCCATTTTTAAATGCTTCGTTTCCTGTGATATAACGAAACCTACTCACTTAACCAAGGCTCCAACAAAGTAACGATTTCGTCCAATGTGGCGGGAGACAGATTCTGCAACAGCAAATCCTTCACCAGCTGATTCAACTCGGTGAAACTCTTGGTGACGTGCGGCACCAGCTTCAGCTCTCCGTAATACTTGTCCGTGTTGTCCGGATTGATCTTGCAGTAAACCGTAGCTGCGTTGTAGACGTTGTCGAAGAACAGTTTAAGCAACTTAATTCTGTCTTCGGATTCTATCGGAACAGGAAGTCTCACTAGAGCCGTGACCGTCGGAATGATTAGAGGAAAAAGTTCTATGTACTCGGGGCCGCTGTGGAGATGAATGTGAGAAGAAACCAACCTATGATTTGTAAAGAAAATATGTCAACCAAGTACACTAAAATTTCCGTCGAAATAAATGTCGCCGGAATCTCGAAAAAGCTTTTATATATAATCTGGCAACACCGGTGTGCAGGTTGATTCCACAGTATTAATATGGTATTAATAAGAAACAGTAATGACACTCTGCGACCTTGATGAAGTCACGCATTCCTCCGCGCAGACAGCTTGGGGGCGAAAAGTCGCAGAACTCACTTTGAATCTTAAGTAGTTTGAAGGTTAAACTATCAACTCAGGTGCGTAGTAGCACAGTTGCTCCTGGTTTAAAGTTCAAAGTTAAGTTGGATTTATAGTTTGACGTAGCGTAGACGTAGACGCAACGGAGACGAACTGGAAAAGATCAACACCGAATTTTGTGTACTCGTGTTTATAAATAAACGCAAGCGAAAGCGAACGTAAGAGAAACGTAACGGAACGGAAGAGTTCACCAACTTTCATCTTTTACAGTGCGTTTCTTACGTCTGGCCAATCAAAAATCAAAAGGAAAAATTTTGTTCTGTCACCCAAAACACGCCCTCATCAATTTTGTAAAGAAGTTGTTTATCAACATATTCGAATTTTGTTAATTTTTGTTAATGCAATGGATGTTAAGTTATTAATTTAATAAAAATATATCATAGAGTCATTTTAATATTTCAGATAAATATGAGTTGTTTATTAGCCTAATTCGGGGTTATCCACACATATTATACGATAGGTAAATCCAATAAACATTTTAAAGACCAGGAAATGAAACAAAATAGTTGGAAATCCCACAGCATGCGGCACCAAGGAGCATACCTTCGTTTATTTCCTAATCCATGTAACACACAAAACAGATAAATATTATAAATAATAGTATAAGTATAAATAAATAAACACAAAGTTTGTTTACTGTTCGTATAATTTATAGGCTATTTAAGGCTATGTTGTTGAATTAGAATTAAGTCATCTTTCTACTCATGCGCAAAAATTCCGCTACGTCGATTTATAAATTGGCATATTATTTTCTTACGTCTCCAGTCCGTTTCTTCCGTCTCCGTTGCGTCTACGTCTACGCTACGTCAAACTATAAATCCAACTTTAAGGTTCAAAGATTTGATAATTTATTGAACCTGTTTAATTCGTCTAAATAATATTTCTAACCTTAAAACCCTACAATATGGCTTTTAGTGACTCTGATTAACAGGAAGATTTTTCATTGAGCCAGTCCGGTCGTAACTTTTCGCCCCAAAGATGGATGCCTCTACAAAATAATACTTCAAAAGTGACAATGAGAGTATCACTACTGTTATTAATACTGTGTCGATTCATTATGTTCCAATTCTAACCTAACTGAACCGAAGAAAGAGAGAAAAGAGAGAGAGAGAGAAAAGAGAGAGAGAGAGAAAGAGAGAGAGAGAGAGAGAGAGAGAGAGAGAGAGAGAGAGAGAGAGAGAGAGAGAGAGAGTAAAAAAGCCAGAAACGACAACAATGTTGCGCAAGGCCTTGTGAAACTCTTGGCAAAATGGGATATCAGTTTCAAGTGTCCATAAAACTGTTACGAAAGTTCCGTTAGATTTATTCCATACAGAAAAAGTCCCTTAACGAAAAAGAAATAAAAATCTAGAGTGTTATACATATCATTGAAATTGAAATATCCGAAATGTCTCGAAATGTTTGGAACGTCAGAAAATGTATAATATAAACCAATGTTGTCGCGGAGATGTGGAAGATTTATGTAACGATAAAAAAGGTCCTAGAACAAGAAGTCGTGGTAAAATGGCACAATATCTTTCCGAAGAGCCTTTTGACCGACTTGCGGTGGATACGGTCGGTCCACAGCAAGAAGCGACTACAGTAGCAGAAGAATTCATACTACACGTCGTATCAAGACATATTCTCATCAAGGACGAATATTTGAATCAGAATTATGGCAAGATTTCATGAAAATATTGGGTATGTATTAAGAATACTTCCACTACGCCTCTCCATCTGCAATCAGACAGAATGGTAGAAAGACATAATAGAACTGTAGTTTGCCAATCCCTTTCAGTGTTTGTTGCTAATAATAAAAAATATTGGGATACTTTAATTCTTTTATTCCTGCTAGCCTATAGAAGTTTCGAATATGAAGCGACCAGTTATTCTCCATCCTTATTTTTTAAGATTGCTTCTCTGCAATAATATTACAATAAATGTCGTCGGAACCACAAAGAAAGCTTTTATGTATAATGTGGCAACACTGGCATGTAGTTTGATTTCTCCTGTTCCAATTATTCAAACCTGAGAGAAAGAGAGGATAAAAAATAGCTATTTGTATAACAAGGGAGGAAAGTGCTACTTTTCCTCCCGAGAATGAAGTTTACTGCCTGACGCGTAGCGGAGGGCAGTAATCATTCAAGGGAGGAAAAGGCACTTTACTCCCATGTTATACATATGGTTTTTCCACCTTCCTCAAATAACAAGTCATTTTTTCATTTTTACTTAATTTATTTATGTAACTAACCAACAAAATTTATTAGAACTAAAACTAACAAGTAGGTACAATATAACTGTCAACTGTCAAATATAAGTCAAATTATTAATATAAACATTGTTAAATCAGAATAACAATTTACTGTTTTTTACTATTCTGCAAAATACAGAGTGTTTTTAAATAAACGTTAAAATGTATAGATACTTACGTAATAGAAGATAGATATTGTACAGGGCGTCAATAAGTTATATTTTATGAATGAAATACCATGACGTCACTTTTACTTTTCCTCCCTAGGGAAGAAAAGTACAACTTTGCTCCCTACAATCAGGTCCGGAAAAGTATACTTTCAGTAGAGGTAGGTAGAAAAATTATTTTCCCAGGAACCGTTAAAAAATAGAGCTGGAAACAAACTATTCAAATAATGGAACAGTTAATATAACGCAATTATGGAATAGTTCCAAAATCCCAAAAATTATTTACTACAAAAAGCAGCGCAGTGTGCCCCAACGACAATGAAACGTAGTTAGTACAATATAATTATTTTCTGTGTTGACAAAATATCGCAAATTTCAAACTTACCTAATAATATTATCCCTGTCGTTCATTTTCACGTGCAGAGAATTCCTATTGGGATGCATGGCATCAGCCGCAGCCTGTATAGTTTTGAGACATATCTTCCTTATAGGAAAATCCTTACTGTTCACCAATTCCCCGACGGCATACTCCAAGATCTCGCTCTGGATGACCTGCAGGAGCTCGTGGGACGGAGCTTCGTTGCACACTTGCGCGTAACTGCAAAGGACTGTGTAGCGCAAACGGTCCAAGGCCACTTCGTGTTTCTGGTCCTTTAAGAAGTTGAGAAATTTTGAGGATTTCTTCGTGAGCACCTCCTTTCTAATCGTAGCTAGCTTTTCGAGCACCAACTGTAAATGCGTTCGCGAGCAAATGCCTACTGCTTCTGCGCACGTCTGGGATTCCGCGTAATCCGTCAATTTGACGTTGTTCAAGATAGAATCTAAGGTCTGCATGACGGACTCTTTGTCTCTGAGGTAACATAAAGCTATAGCAAGGCATTTCAATAGGAACTGTTTTTCTGATTGTTTGATTTGATAGTCGCCGTTTTGGCTCGCAACGTATCTTGTGTTACTGTACATCTCCAGTTGTTTCTTGGCATTTACAACGATCATTTCGTTAAAGGACTCATTGCTGGTCGTTTCCAGCAGAATATTCAAAAAATCAAACACTAAATCGTGCCACTCTATGACGTTGAAGTTTTCTAAATTCTGCTCCAGATACTTCAACAGTTGCGGGATCTTCCCATCCCAAACGACTTTATAACTTTCTACGCTGCACGGTTTTATATTCTTCAGGAAGTTCAGAATGAAGCAACCTCTAAAATTAGGCAAGGGCCTCGCTAGAAGCGATAACGCTCTCACAAACGCAGTCTCACAGCTCTCCACTTTGTCTCTTTTCGAAGCCAAGTGAGTTAGACATCGTAAAATGACAACTATGGCGTCGTCGTACGTTGGATTCAAAAAACACTTTAAAAGCAAATTCCACAAAACGGATTCCAGCTCCGGAACGGAAGTGCTTAACATGTACAACGTATTATCAGTTGATTTTTGAATGTTATCGAGCTCTTGAGGATCGAGAATAATACTTTTAGGTAGAACTTGCTTACAACACATCTTCAAGATGAATTCAATGTACTTTTCAGGACCGTCGGGGTTAATTTCTGAAACATTACAAAGACTTCAATGAATAGGGAATTTGCACATTTTTTTATTACATAATAATGTACAGTTTTGTTTAAAAATGAGATTTCCAAAATTTCACGCCTCAAAAACTCATAATAACTTAGAAGTACAAATTTAAAATCTTCTGTGTATATAAACCATTTTAAACGACCCAAAAAGCGCGCGAACACTTGTGACGTCACATCATTATATTTTATTGTTGTTCTGAAGCTATTTCCTTGTGGCATTTTTATAATTAGTAATTTTTATAATTTTATAAAAGCGTGCAAATACTAGCATTTGCAGATGATGTTGACATAATCGCAAGATCAAGAAGAGAAATGATAGAGGCATTCAAACAAATAGAATGAGCTGCACAAAATACTGGCCTTAAAATCAACCAGAACAAAACAAAATATATGTAGGTAAGTAAAAACGCAGAAATAAGGCAGCCACAAAATATAACAATAGGAGAATACAACATTTAGGGGGTAAAAATCTTAACATACTTGGGATCCCTAGTCACGTCTGATAATAACGTTGCGGAGGAAGTGAAGAGGCGAATATTTATTGCCAATAAAAGTTACCATGGCTTAATTCGGCAACTAAGATCAGATAACGTCGCAAGAAAAACAAAATGCCAAATATACAAAACCTTAATAAGACCGGTACTCACATACGGCTCAGAAACCTGGACACTCACTAAAAGAGAGGAAACATTGCTAGCCACCTTTGAAAGAAAAATCTTGCGACACATATATAAGGGCACAAAAGAAAACCGAATTTGGCGAAGAAGGTAAAACTTTGAACTATACAAAATATACCAGGATCCGGATATCATATCATTCATTAAAATATGACGGCTGCGTTGGATGGGACATGTAGAAAGAATGGAAGAAGGCGAAATACCAAACAAAATATTCAAACAGATGTCAGTAGGAAAAATAACAAGAGGAAGACCGAAGCTGAGATATTTAGAACAAATAGAAAATGATATAATAACCTTAAAAATAAAAAACTGGAGAAAAAAGCACGAAACAGATCAGAATGGAGAAGAATCCTGGAACAGGCCAAGACCCAGAAAGTGTTGTCGAGCCAGTGATGATGATGATGATTTTTATAATCAACTATTTTGATTGGGAAATCTCTCTCTCTTGGACCATCACTCCTAGTGGAGTATTGGGCGCATCTGCGTTTCTTAGCCGATAGTGTAAGACGGCTGGTGGCCAGCTCAGGGAAATAAGCCACAATTAAATTGAAAAACTAATTTTATTAGTCTAGTTTTGAGAGTAAACTAAATGTAAGACCAAATACTTACGATGTCGGGATATTATCACGAGATTTTTTCCTGGCTTTCCCTCGTGATTTACTATCGAATCTCTAACACGAGAATTTTACTGTCACCGTTGCATTTTGTTGTCTTTTTAAAGACAGATCACATGCTATGATTTCTTTTGTGGAGGATATTCTTGGGTTGGGGTTGATTTCATGTAATCGAATGAACTATCTTTCAGTAAAATCGTCACAGGAACGCAACTCATAAATATTGGTAATATCATTTTAAAGTCTTCTACTTTAAAATGTGTAATATATGTCTGAATTATCGATATAAATGAGTCAGATTAAATAAATTATTAGAATTTTTTACTAAGCAACAACATTTTTGTTTAACTTAGTAATATTTTGTATTTTGACAACGACATCCGACTTGGGCGTCGAAATGTTAATAAAATTAGTTTTTCAATTTAATTGTGGCTTATTTCCCAATCAAAATAGTTAATTATTATATTTTATAATGACATTTATCGTATGTCATTGTAATATATGTCTTAACAAAAACACTCAAATTAATATTAGTCAGAAATAGCAACTATCAAAATATTTATAAAACTGAGTGTCATAACGAATGCCAAACCTAATAAATTAATGGCGAGGACATCAAATACTATAATGATATGACGTCATGGCCAATGAGGGCGCGTTTTGAGCTACTTTTTTAATCGTCTTTAGGGGCCAAACGAAAGACAAAAAAAATTATTTTTTCTTTGATATATGTTTTAAATTATGTTCTGTTGTGATTTATAGCATTTTTTTTTAATTTAAAATTTTATGCAAGTCCCCTATTGTGAGGATACAGGAATACGCAAACAATTTTCTTTACAAACCATTACAATATCTTCGCCAGGGTCTTGGCAAAAGTGTTCGTGAGTAATAACAAGTGAAAATTATTTCGCTCTAACAAAAAGTTGAAAAACAGTAGTTACTAATCAAAAAATATACAGGGTGAGGCAGATAAAGGGCCTATTAGAAATATCTCGAGAACTAAAGGTAAGAAAATCATGAAAATTGGAAAACAGGGGTTTTGAGGTGTGAACTATTTAATGAAAATATTTTGGTCTCTTTGCTACTTCCGGTTATACCGGAAGTTGATTGTAACTTCGTTTTTTTTAATGGGACACCCTGTATATTTTTACATTTTTGAATTCTCCTCGATTTCTTCTTTCTTGAAATATAAGGTTTTGTAATATTATACAGGGTAGGTTAAAAGATAATTACGTTTTCTTATTAATTTCGTAGCAACATTCGCACCCTGTAGGATTGTAGCAGTTTGACATAATAAACTATATTTATGTTCAAATGATTTTTAATATAGTCTACTATTGTTAGGAATTATTGGTATAGTTAAATTTTTCATTTTAGTATACAGGGTTGGTCGAAACTCGGAATGAGTATTTTCTGAGTTTTCTTAATTGGAACACCCTGTATTTTAATATTGTAATGAAATGTTATTTTATGGTACTTTTTAATTTCTTAAGCATTCCCTATACCTAACTGCTTTAATTTGTGAGTTATTGGTGATTCAAACCAAACATTAATTGCAACACAAAATATGTGAAATTGTATTATTTTGGCCGTGAAAATATTCAATCACAAATAATTTTTTGGAAATAAATACATATTAATCTAGACTGATACTTAAAATTGCCAATAATGGTTGAGCTATCAAAATACCATCGAAGTTAAGATTGTTGGTGCGATTAACAATTAAGCACAAATTAAAGCAGTTAGGTATAGGGAATGCTTAAGAATTAAAGAAGTACCATGAAATATCATTTCTATCATTTCTTATCTTAAAAATCTTCTTATCTTAAATATCATTTCTTACTAAAATATAGGGTGTTCCATTTAAGAAAACTCAGAAAACACTCATTCCGAGTTTCGACCCACCCTGTATACTAAAATTAAAAATTTAGCTATACTAATAATTGTTAACAATAGTGGACTATATTAGAAATCATTTGAACATAAATAGAGTTTATTATGTCAAACTACTACAATCCTACAGGGTGTGAATATTGCTAAGAAATTGATAAAAAAAACGTAATTATCTTTTAACCTACTCTGTATAATGTTACAAAATCTTATATTTTAAGAAAGAAGAAATCGAGGAGAATCCAAAAATGTAAAAAGATACAGGGTGTCCCATTTAAAAAAAACGAAGTTATAAGCAACTTTCGGTATAACCGGAAGTACCAAATAGATGAAAATATTTTCATTAAATAGATCAGTCTTCAAAACCCCCTTATTCCAATTTTCATAATTCAGTTGCCTATAGTTCTCGAGATATTTCTAATAGGCCCTTTATCTGCCTCACCCTATATACACAGCAAGCAGCATCATAACAATAAAAAGTACAGTGAAGAGAAAATCACGAACAAAACTCAAAAACTACTATGTTAAAAAAGGAAGACTCAGAACGACATAGTTGAATGACGGGAAGACGACCTGAAAACTATGAATGTATACAATGAAGGAGAAGGACACAAGAGAGGTTTAAACAGCAGGACATAGCCAAACAGGCAAAGACCCATCCAGGGTTATGATGCCAAAAGAAGAATAGAGAAGAACGAAGACATGAAGTGAAAAATAATTTTCAATATGCCTGGACAATATGTGACAGGTGGGAATATCAACATCGAATCTTATAAATCGAAAAATCTTGGATTTAGGTAAAAATTTATTAATTTTAGACGATTTCAACCAAAGCAGCATTCTGAACATGTGATCAAAATCTCAAACGACTGTCTCAAATTGAAAACGAGACGAAACAACACAGCATACTAAAAAAATAAACAAAACGAAGAAACTAGAAAAGATAACCACATTAATATATTTTTTTTGTTCTGATTCTGGCCTTGGTTTATAACCTTTAGCCACGCAATTAAATATAAAATTATTATTCATTCATAAGTACAAAATTGTCCAGTATACACATTAATATATTTTATTATAATAACTATTATCATGATATTATAAATAACGAGATAGTATCTTCCCGTCGCGGAAATACGTCTGAGTTCGCGCATGATGACGTAACTGGAGACCGGAAGTTGAATTTGAAGTCTTGTTAAAGTTAATGGGATTTGTGTGATGAAATTATTCAATTAGCAAAATAACATTAAACTTCAATGTATTCGAAAAAAATTAGTGTCGAGATTCTTGTCGAACTATTTGTCAAAGATAAAATATAAAATACACTTATCTTACAACCGCGAACAATTCAAACTAATCGGACATTACGAATGCTTACGAACCATTACGAACTTGCGGGTCTCCACTTACGTCACGACTTCCGGATGTGCAATATATTACATTGTTATTTATAGTATCATGACTATTATACTAGGGCAGTCCGATAAATACTTAGCCTCTCCGCCCGATAGCGCCACTATCGCAAATGAAGTATATTGTCATTTAATGCGTTCTCGTCGACGGCTAATGTCAAAATTTCAGCCAAATCGAAATTATAGTATTGTTGTGATTGCGTGTCAAAGACAGCGTGTCCGCGGATTTTAATAAAATGGAAAAAGAGCAATATCGGTCGGTGATTCGATTCTTGTTTTTGGAAGGGAAATCAAGCAGCGAAATCAAAGAGCGCTTGGATGCTGTGTACGGTGACTCTTCTCCTTCGATGGCAACTGTCAAAAATTGGTTTAATGAGTTTCAACGTGGACGAACGTCGGTTTTTGATGAGCCACGCGTAGGTGCCCTGAAAATGGCTACCACGGAGAATAACGTGACAAAAATCCACGACCTTGTATTGGCAGACCGCCGACTGAAGGTGCGCGAGATAGCTGACACAGTTAGTAGGCATCTCAAAAGACCGCGTAGGTCATATCCTGCATGAAATTTTGGGCATGAGAAAGCTGTCGGCGCGATGGGTGCCGCGTTTGCTCACTTCAGACAATAAACGCAACCGTGAGACCACTTCAGAGCAGTATTTGACGGTAGTAGACGAAACATGGATTCACTGGTATACACCAGAAACCAAGGAGCAGTCGAAAGAGTGGACAGCACCCGGCGAACGTGCTCCGAAGAAGGCGAAGACTGTCCAATCGGCCGGAAAGGTGATGGCCAGCATTTTCTGGGATTCACAAGGTATGATCTACAGCGACTACTTAGAGAAGGGAAAAACGATCACAGGGCCCTATTATGCCGAATTATTGGGCCGATTCGACGCAGAATTGAAGAAAAAACGACCCCATTTGGCAAAGAAAAAAGTGCTCTTCCACCATGACAACGCAACGGCTTACACATCCGCCGTCGCCATGGCCAAATTGGTCAAATTGGGCTACGAACTGTTACCCATCCATCGTATTCTCCAGATTTGGCCCTGTACGACTACTATTTGTTTCCAAACTTGAAAAAGACACTCGCTGGGCAGAAATTTAAGTCGAATGAGAAGGTCATCGTCGCCACGGCAGCCTGTTTTGCAGACCTCGAGAAAAGGTATTTTTCAGACGGGTTAAAGAAGTGGGGCATCGCTGGGTCAAGTGTATCGAGCTAAAATTAGACTATGTAGAAAAATAAATTGCCACTTTTCCAAAAGTTTCCTTTTTCTTTTGTAGGCTAATAGACGGAGAGGCAGCGCTGAAAAATCTCTTTGAATTTACTAAAGCTAGATTTTTCACAGTTGATTACTGTGAGTGTGTAGAGAAACATACTGCGGTCGGTCAAGCGAAACGTAGAACAGGGGTTACTGAGAGGGTATCAAAGTTGCTTTCCTACGAAGGTAATTCAATCCATTTACTAAGGCTGAAAATCAGTACACACATTCTAAATTAAATACAGTAGAGCGTCGATAATCCGAACTAATTGGTACAAGGGTAGTTCGGATTATCAAATTGTTCGGATTATCAAATTGTTCGGATTATCGAACATATGTTCAAAATACATACAAAGCTCCAATGTACATATGTACATACGTTTTAGTTAGAAGGAATAAAACACCTGCATAATAAATAAATATATTGTATGTATTTCTGCATAAACAAAACAAAAATCCGCGGTCATATTTTGCCCATATTGTCATATTAAATCCAAAAATTCGGTCCGCGATCATATTTTTTAATAAAAAATGAATAACCATTTTCAATTTCGTTGCAACACGAAACTACAGCCGCATCATTATTCCAGTTCAATCAGAGAGTGCAGCAAGCACCTCTACCGGTTTCGAAACTTATTAGTCTCTAATCAGGAGGCACATATACTGCTCTCTCTGACCCAACTAGGACAAACCCCGGCGTGCAGTCACGGATTGCAACGAACGAAATGGCAGGGATGCCCTAGCGGCAACTGCTATCAAAAAAGGAAGTTTTCAATCTAATAGCACATAAAACAACATCAAAAAATGTTAGTCTACATCCTACCAGATTGAAAACATATTTTTTAATTTTATAATTTTTTTTGCGTTCGGATTAGTGAACGTTCGGATTACCAGGGTTCGGATTATCGACGCTCTACTGTATAAATAAAAGATATTATAGTCGGTCAGCTGTATGACGGGACAGAGCCGGTCGGTCGGCCCCAATAGTCGATTGAGAAAATGAAGCATTTTGACTCGCAATTTTTTCGTCCAGCATGGATTTACTTGAAATTTTCACAGAAGGTGGGGAATAGTCCAAGGATCATTTTCTATAGCATGCCGCTATCATACGCTGAAACCTAGGGGTGGTTGCCATCCCATCTCGGGGGTAGGAATTTTTTATTACATTTTAACCATGTAATTTGATGGAAAAAGTGATTCTAAGAAAAAAATGTTTTTTACATTTTCTTCGTAAAACTAATATTTTTTTAATTATTCGCGCCTGAAAATAACAGTTTTTCGACGAAAAAATCGACTTTTTTAGAGGATTTTTTGAGAATACCTCGAAAAATATGCATTTAATCAAAAAAACTGTAGATATCAAAATTGTATCTTTTAGTAACACAAACCAAATTCTTTTTCAATAATATCTTAAGACAAATACAAACCGAGATACGGCATGTTAAAGGTTAGCTTTTTTCGTCATTTGCATAATTTGAAATATTCAAAGCCAAATAATGGGAAAAATTTGTATTTTTCGAGGAAAACTTAAATAATCTTTTTTCAAATATGTATATAATTAGACCTTTCAAAAAAAAATAATAAAAAGTTTCTAGTATAAAATTTAAGCAACTTATAATCAACAAAATGTCGGTACCTGCTTTTCTCTACGAAAAAATCAGTGAAAACAACCCCCTAACTACCCTCCTAATTCAAAATTGGTGTTCACCTTTCTGTAGTTCCTTTTATATTTATATTATCAATACACTCAAGGAGTTTGACCTATTTAAAATGCCTAATTTTGGAAAAATGGGAGTTTAAAGAAAAATTGATTTTTTGCAATTTGGTATTTTTCACCTTTTACTTCAAAATATACTGAAAATATTGAAGATACGAAAAAAATTATAAACTACTAAATTGTAGCTTTTTTAATGAATAAAATTACCCTGTGCATAGATTTTCATTACAGTGAATAGTTAGCCAGATATAGCTGTTTAAAACTTCTATTTACTAGAAACACCCCCTTATTCGAGCCCTTTAAACCTATCCCAATTAAAAACTAAGGGATCTTACAAAATTTAATTTACACAGTCTTATAGCTCTTTAAAAATGCTACAAAATCATTTTTGAAAAAACTTTTTATCGCCAAAAATATATAGAATATTTTTCGAGGTATTCTCAAAAAAACCCTCTAAAAAAGTCGATTTTTTCGTCGAAAAACTGTTATTTTCAAGCGCGAATAACTCGAAAAATATTAGTTTTACGAAGAAAATGTAAAAAACATTTTTTTCTTAGAATCACTTTTTCCCTCGAATTACATGGTTAAAATGTATTAAAAAATTCCCACCCCCGAGAAGGGGTGGCAACCACCCCCAAAGTTTTAGCGTATGATAGCGGCATGATATAGAAAATCATCCTTGGACTATTCCCTACCTTCTTGAAAATTTCAAGTAAATCCATGCTTGATGAAAAAATTGCGAGCCAAAAGGCTTCATTTCCTCAATCGACTATTGGGGCCGACCTACCGGCTCTGTCCCGTCATACAGCTGACCGACTATAATAACTTTTATTTATATTTCATTTAGAATGTGTGTACTGATTTTCAGCCTTAGTAAATGGATTTAATTACCTTCGTAGGAAAGCAACTTTGATACGCTCTCAGTAACCCCTGTTCTACGTTTCGCTTGACCGACCGCAGTATGTTTCTCTACACACTCACAGTAATCAACTGTGAAAGATCTAGCTTTAGTAAATTCAAAGAGATTTTTCAGCGCTGCCTCTTGGTCTATAAGTACTTATCGGACGGCCCATGTAAAACAATTATAAAAAATATTGTAAATTGTAAACCTACCTTTATCTAAGAGAACCTTCTTGCAGCACAACGCAACAATAATCTTAACTAAAGCAGTCTTGACTCTGAGATTGTTGTCATTCAAAACATCGTTGACATGCTTCACAATATCCTTGTACCTTCCCTTAATGGCCTGGTCCCCGCTATACGAAATCAGGTGCGTTATAACAATCAAAGATTTAACTTTTTCTTTGTCGTTGTTGTTTTTGAGCTGAGACAAGAGCTGGTCCATGGTGTTGTCTGTAAAGTGCAGGACGAAGCATTCATAACACCTCAAAACTTCGGAATGGCTTTTCAGGAAGCTCGGTTGGGCGTAATCCGGCGAAATATTCAGCAAATCGAACAGAGTGCTTAGAATATTCGGAAGCATCGGTTCTAGAAGCATCCCGTTCATTGACGCAGACTTCTTGATAACCGAACCTAAGCATTTGGTAATGCTGTAAGTGTTAACGTTGCGCTTATACAAATTGAGGAGAACTTGAATAGTTTTCGGCGTTTGCTGCGCTATATTCTCAGACAGAACTGGATATATCAAAGTTATGGCTTCTAGCACACATTCGTTTGTCTTGGCATCGCGGGAATTGATCCAATTAGAAAAAAGTATATTATAAGCTATGCTGATTTCTTCGCTGAAAGTTTCTAGGCTTATAGTGGGATCCGGAACCTTTTCTGAATTCGAGATATACTCTGTGAGGGCCTCGCAAAAATTGCCCAGAGCTGAAATAAAATAGCAAAACATATAACTGAACAGTGAAGGCTCGTGGCCTTAGAGACAGGGTCGGCAAGATTTTTTTGTCTCCTCATATAGGTATACCATCTAATTAAAAGGCTTAAATCATCATATGTGATTTTTTTGTTTTCTTTTGGTTTGGTTTACTTGACATTCTCTCTTGTGTCATAGTGTTTCGACAATATGTTTTGATTATTTTGAGACAAGAGAAATCCCGTTCATTTGAGGCAGAAGTTAGTGGTAATAAGAGAATTTATGAATAGTTTGTTGTAGTGAATTGCAGTACTTACTATATAAAATTATACATATTTGTAACTTATGCCACTTTCCGAAAATATTTGGATCAGCATAATTTTTAAGTAACTTGTAAATAAATATATTGGAAATTTTTTGGCGAAGGTAACTTTTAAATTTTGAATTATCAAAGAGGTCAAAAATTTGTAAATCTTCAAAATTCGAAAAACGAGTATCTATTTGCATAATAGCAGGTATCCAAAATTTCAAAATATACTCTTTTTCGAGATATGTATCCTGCCTTTGTCTTTTTTGGGGTGGTTCGAAAATATCAAGCGAATCCAAAACGTCACTGCGTATATATTGGAAACTACTATCATTACGAAAATCTCTGAGATTTTGCACCAGCTTTCTTATTTTATTTTTGGAATAAATAATGACAATTGACTGATTTTGAACAACAATCAGGGACGTATTTAGGGGTTGGCGAAAGAGGCGCCCGCCAAGGGCGCAAGAGTGAGGGGGCGCAAAATTAGCGGAAGAAAAACTTTTAGGAAATCCAAGATTTTAATTTTATAAACTAAGCATTTTTCATACTTTCGATGAAAAAATATGATGCCGTATTCTAGCAAAATTAAAAAGATAAGAGACTACATAAATACCGGTACGGTGTCAGTAATATTATAAAAATAATTGTAATATGTAGGTATATAAAGGGTTTTAAGCTTCAAAACTTAACTGTGACGATGTCATAAATCAATTCGCATCTATTAAAGCACGCAAAGTGAAATTTTAACAATATGTAATAAAAGATACCAGGTTAATTCAACAAAATTAAATTGACTAAAAATTTAAATTTTAAATCAAAACTTCATGAACTGTTGTAGGCTATTATTTATTATTATATATGTATCAATATGTTTTCGCTTAAAGTAATGCAACATAAGTGCATAGTTATGATAGTTTATTTACCTAAGTATGTAAGTACATTTTGTCATGAATGTAACATATTCACAAATTGTGAATCGCAATATTACATGTAAAGTAGTAGTGAGTAAAATAATTTTATAAGTAAGTAAAATAAATAATGTTTCAAAAATACCTCCTTTATTGTTATTGTTTTTTGAACCCATAGCCCGATCAGAGAACACAAAATTTTACGAAAACTTCCAAAAAATAAAGGAAGGATGAAAATTTGGGAATAGGTAGTTGAAATTGTCTATTATTATATAAGAAAAAGTTTACAATTCTACATCCCCTCCATTTTACAAAAATTGGGAAATACGGGGTGAAAAATATTTTCTCGGGGGTGAAAAAATATACGTTCAAAATAAGTTTGAAATAGTATAAAATGACTAATTCTAAGTAACTTTTGTTCTATAGAGTTTTTTTCACTAAGTTAATACTTTTCGAGTTATTTGCGAGTGAATATGTTCATTTTTGACAAAAAAAACATGTTTTTGGACGATTTTTCGCAGATAACTTAAAAAGTAAGTACCTATTTTAGCGAAAAAAAATTTTCAGCAAAAATATAGCTTGTAAAAAACTGAAAAAAAATGGTGTATGCATGAGGTCTGTAGACCCAGCAGGAGCAGAGTTGTAGCTAATGAAAAATAGGTTCTTCTTCGTCAAATTCCAAATCGAATATTTCAATTTGAAATAACGCAAAAATGGAGCTCTTTTCTGGGAGAAAATTCATTACAACTTTTTTAAAGTGGTTAAAAAAATGTTTATTTGTGTTTTCTAAAAAAAACTTCTAACATTATAAGTAAGTGAGTTACGCTTAAAATATTGCTGGTCTTTTTTATTTTTTGCTAAAAAAATCGCGAAAATCACCCCTTAATTAGCTTCCCAAATAAAATTAATCGTTACCGCTTCACAAGTTACTTTATTTATGTATTTTTTATATGTCTACCTATAAGTTTCATTGTTTCAAAGTACATACTCATTTTTGAAAAAAAAAATGGGTTTAAAATAAAACATTTTTTTTAATGTTGAAAAAAAATTGAATTTTTATGGAAATAACTTAAAAATTATTAGTAATACCAAAAATCTTAAAGAGTAATAAAATGTTCGTCTTGCTTTTCTGAATATTTTTGATTTTTTGTTTTCTTGCTAGACAAAAATTGGATATGCTATGGCTGTTCAAAATTTGCCTAAACTCGTGATTAGTTACTCGTTTAAGCCATTTTAACAACAGCTTTTTCAAAAATAAGCACTTTGATAAGCACTTTGAACCGATGAAACTTACAGATCATATAAATAATACATAAGCAAAGTAACTTGTCAAGTGGTAATGATAAAATTTATTTCTGATGCTAATTAGGGGGCGATTTTCGCGATTTTTTTTTACCAAAAAATAAAAGGGACCAACAATATTTTGAGCGTAACTCACTTACTTTTAATGTTAGAAGTTTTTTTAGAAAACAAAAGTAAACCTTTTTTTAACCACTTTAAAAAAGTTCACATGAATTATCCCCGAAGAGTGCTCCGTTTTTTGAGTTATTTCACATTGAAATATTCGATTTGAAATTTGACGAAGAAGAACCTACTTTTCATTAGCTGCAACTCTGCTTCTACTTTGTCTACCGACCTCATGCATACACCGGTTTTTCAATTTTTTATAATATATGTTTTTGCTATGAATATAGCTTGGCGAAAAAACTCTATAGAACAAAAGTTGTTTTGAATTAGTCATTTTATTCAATTCCGGTTTTATTTTGAATGTATATTTTTCACCTTCGAGAGGGGGTATTCCCCTTAATTTTTGTAAAATGGAGGGGATGTAGAATTGTAAACTTTTTCTTATATATAATAATAGACAATTTCAACTACCTATTTCCAAATTTCCATCCTTTCTTTATTTTTTTGGGGGTCAGATTGTTCTTTGATCGGGCTACCAGGCCTAATATAATTTAAAGTAGTAGTTGTAGTAATTTGCCTACAACTATTGAAAAATTATTACATTACAGTCCTGTGAATTGTGGTTGCAATTAATTGGAGTCTCGTTTTATGTGGGAAGGGGGGCGGGGGGCGGAAGCATTGAATTTCGCCAAGGACGCAGGAATGGCAAGATATGTCCCTGACAACAATGAATATCAAATGGGTTTCGGCAAACACTTTCTTAAAAATAGTTAAAAGAATATTAAAAGAGTAATCATTAATAAAGGTCTCAAACCGATTGCTTCACGGATCGAGATATCACCGCTTTCAAAATCGTCGCATTCGATAATAAAATAAAAAATACTTCCAAAAAGCTGTTCACGAAAATCTGCTACAGTGAAAACTAACCGAGATTTAAAATTTCATCGCGTCTAACAAACTGTTTGCATTTATTCGAAACAAATTGTTCTAAAACAGTAATCCGTTTAGGCGAGCTAAAATGGCAAGAAAAGGCGATATTCTTTAATTTTTTACACGTATCCTGCAAAACTATATTCATTCTATGCGCATGACAGTGAGTAAATAAAGCTTGTGGTGTAATAGTTTTAACTTTTGCCTGGAGACCATTCAATTCACCGGACATCACGGCAGCGTCGTAGTAAATTTGCTTTACCAATTTATTTTTGATCCAAAAATTTTAATCTGTCCTTTAAAACACCAAAAATATATTCTGCCTTATTGATTTTACTGACGTCTGTAAAACCTAAAAACCTCTTATAAATATTACCACGTAACGCCTATCGAACAACAATTGATAGTTGTGAATGACATGATAATCATAAGTTTCATCTACTTCTAGCGAAAAGCAAATGGTTTTCAGAATCTCAGATTCAATAACGTTATTCAAAATGTAACTAATTGATTATATTAATTCATTCTGTACTGTTTTAGACACGCCGCTAAATATCTTATTTTATTCAAATCGTATTTCTTAAACAATTTTATTAGTTCTCTATAATTACTTTAATTTAACGAATGCTCCGATTGATCATGTCCCGTAAATGATAATTCCTGACAACTTAAATAAATTACAAAATCAATTAAACGACGTAAAACGGCGTGATTATTTTTTACAATTTCTGCCAATGCTTCCAAATGAAACATCGGCAGATTTAAATGTGCCGTACGGCGCTTAATGCCTACGGAGAGAAATATACGTTTGGTTGCTCTTCGACTCGTATTTCGTTGAGTTTTAGAGTTTTACGTGTAAATCGTCAAGCTCGAGATGAGCTGGGGTCGGCTTGCCGAAAACAGTCAGATGAATGGCTCGGATCATTCATTTTTTGAAGTCTCTTATGCGCAGGGATCACTTAACGCTCGGATTGGCCGGATCCTTTTAAAAACCATGAATAAAATTCAGTCTGTATTATCTTACAGATTTTTTTTATTTCACATATACAAATGACATCAACTCTGATTAAATTAACTATTAAAAAAAACTATATCTATAAATGTGTGGGTCGGCACTGCCAACCCTGTCGACCCTGACCGGCCGCCACTGTAACTGAAGCAGTAAAAGAGAAGAAAATGATATACACTCAACAAAACGAAAAAGGAGCCACTAACTTAATTTAGTGTAAATTGTTTATTGCATTAGGTAGTAACTTAAATATGTACGTTCACCCAGTAGACACATATAATTTTTATAAATGAAAGAAAAAAACAAGTTTCTTATCTTCGTTTTTCTTGTATTCAATAAAAAGCAAAACTTGATAACACTTTGGAATCACCTTTATTTTGTTATTAATAACACCCCCTCTGTGGCTCAGTGGTAAGAACGCCTACCTTTGGATCGAAAGGTCCGAATGGTCGTGAGTTCGAGTCTCGCCAGGGTCTGAAATTTTTTATTTATTATAAATTAATAAATGAAAATAGTTTCTGTCCTTGTGGGATCGGTACTCACCGCAAGGACCGCAGACGTTTGGATATAATTAGCTTCTCTTTGCAAAGACAATGTCGTCGACTTTGCAAAGTAATAAGACACTTACTCAACACACACACTACACATTACCCCCCTGAGTTAGTGATAAGTTATAGTCTAAAAAATCATTATGAAATTGACTGGCCAGTTGGTTGTGAAAACCAGTGCCAATAAAACACAAAAACACACACATTGCGTTATTAGAATTCTGTCTGTTTGGCAATTATGGTTTGGGGTGGGATAATTTTCTTGAACCACATGTTTTCCCATTCGCTGAAAATATAAGTCCAGAATATATCCTTCAGCAAGATAATGCGAGTCTGCATGTGGCCAGGATAGTGCAAAATTATTTGACTACCTACAATATTCAGGTTATGGAGTGGTCAGCGAGGCGTCCAGATTTAAGGCCCATTGAACACATTTAGGATACAATCAGGAAGCGCTTGAAGGATATCTCGGCACTAAGAAACCTACAACCTGTCGAGGAAGTTCTCGTGGAAGAATGGGAACAACTAGATCAAGAAGCTGTTTGAAATGTGACTGAAAGCATGCCTGGACATTGTGCAGAAGACCCGTGTTGAGCTGCCCCCCCCCCACTTGCAAAAATTAAAAAACAAATAGTCCTGATTTATGAGCTCTCATATTCCGCAAACTAAAAATTTTGAGCTCGTTCCACTGAGCAGGAATTTAATACCCTAGTGGGGCGGGGGGCTGAGTCAGCCACCCCCACTACTTAAAAATAGGAATATTGAATCGGTTTTTGCGGCAGAATTACGAGCTATTTATGAGCTCTTGGAATTATATAGTTTCGATTTTTGAGCTCATCCCCTTCACCCCCAAACAACCCTTTAATTGATTTAACTTAAGAGAAAGATGCTGAGAAAACTTAAAATATATCGTATTGCGAATATAATTCCTATAGCTTATATACTCTAAGAATAAACTATTAAATCAAGAGCATTTCGATTATTGAGCTACAACCCCTTCGCCAGAAAACCACCCTATCTTCCCGGCTTAAGAGAAAGTTGTATTTAAAATGCGTTAAACTAATTATTTGGCGACTACATATCATTTAATAATTTATAAGCTTCCAAAGTACGCGCATTTAGATCAGTAAATTGCAATTTATTTTGTATAGTACAGTCACTGAAGGTAAAAATCAACGATTACCTTCAATTTCGGTGAACCTTCATCGATTTTCACGAAAATTGGTCAGTGGTTAGAGGATACGTCAAGAAACAAAGGTGACATGGTACCACCTTGCGCCTTTACCCTGAGGGTGGATACCGCCCCTTCTCGGGGGTGAAAATTATTTTATAAAAAATAAATGCACAAATCAATAAAAGAACAAATTAAAAGCAAAATTTATTATATAAAGTTAATAAAATAAGTCAATACTTTTTAAGTTATTAAAGATCAAAGATTTTAATTATTTGTGAAAAAAATGCATGTTTTGAAAAGGTTTTTTGTAAATCACTGAAAAACTTTAAGTTTTTACAAAAAAGTTAATAGTAGTTTAATTCGTATAGCTTATATTCTAAGAATAAACTCTTAAATCACGCGTCTTTCGATTATAGAGCTACAACCCCTTCGCAAGAAAACGACCCCATATTCCCGGCTTAAGAGAGAGTTGTTCTTAAAATAACTACTATTAACTTTTTTGTAAAAACTTAAAGTTTTTCAGTGATTTACAAAAAACCTTTTCAAAACATGCATTTTTTTCACAAATAATTAAAATCTTTTATCTTTAATAACTTAAAAAGTATTGACTTATTTTATTAACTTTATATAATAAATTTTGCTTTTAATTTGTTCTTTTATTGATTTGTGCATTTATTTTTTATAAAATAATTTTCAGCCCCGAGAAGGGGCGGTATCCACCCTCAGGGTAAAGGCGCAAGGTGGTATCATGTCACCTTTGTTTCTTGACGTATCCTCTAACTACTGACCAATTTTCGTGAAAATCGATGAAGGTTCACCGAAATTGAAGGTAATCGTTGATTTTTACCTTCAGTGACTGCACTATACAAAATAAATTGCAATCTACTGATCTAAATGCGCGTAATTTGGAAGCTTATAAATTATTAAATGATATGTAGTCGCCAAATAATTAGTTTAATGCATTTTAAGTACAACTTTCTCTTAAGCCGGGAAGATAGGGTGGTTTTCTTGCGAAGGGGTTGTAGCTCAATAATCGAAATGCTCTTGATTTAATAGTTTATTCTTAGTGTATATAAGCTATATGAATTATATCCGCAATACGATATATTTTAAGTTTTCTCAGCATCTTTCTCTTAAGTTAAATCAATTAAAGGGTTGTTTGGGGGTGAAGGGGATGAGCTCAAAAATCGAAACTATATAATTTCAAGAGCTCATAAATAGCTCGTAATTCTGCCGCAAAAACCGATTCAATATTCCTATTTTTAAGTAGTGGGGGGGCTGAGTCAGCCCCCCCCACTAGGATATTAAATTCCTGCTCAGTGGAACGAGCTCAAAATTTTTAGTTTGCGGAATATGAGAGCTCATAAATAGCTCATAAATCAGGGCTATTTGTTTTTTAATTTTTGCAAGTGGGGGGGGGGGGCAGCTCAACACGGGTGTGCAGAAGTTCGGCAAGTTAAGTTAGAGGAGAACATACACGCTGTTAGTTTTGTTTTAAAATAATTTTTAGCAACGTTGTTATTAAAAAAATAAATAGAATTTTTCATATTTATTATTTTTTATTTTTTTTTCCACAAGAAAATTTACAGTTCAGTAGCAAAAACGTTGCTATATTTATTGGGACCGTGAAAGTTCGGAAAAGCGACACCTGGTTTCATACCTCGGCAACATTTTTCGCACTTTTAATTATATTGGCCAATCATATTGGTCCTGGTTACTCGACAATTGTCAAGGCCATAGCCCAAAAAAAATATAAAAAGAAAAAGTAATATTAAGGCTATGTTATTAAAAGGTAAACAATTGTATGTAGTAAAGTAAATAAAATTAATTATTAAAATGCACTACTACAAGCAAAATACTATTAAATAAATTTACTTTTATAAATAATTGCATACCGTATCAATATTGTGGAGCAACATATAATTTTTCTTCTTCATTGACAGTAGATATGAAATATACGTCAATTTGACAATTTTATTTAATTGACAATATCAATTATTTAAAAAAGTAGCAAGATTTCTCCGCTATTCGCGCACGATAGTTTCTCGTATCCCCTCCAAGTACTTGCACACGGCGAATAGCAAAAACGCGAAAAGCCTTAGATGTAATTAAATAAAAATAATATACTCATAAAAAGAATTAGTTCAAAACTATGAACATCTTCATAGGTAGCTCCTTTTTAGTTTTTATCAGTATATTTCAATGATTATCTTACCAAATGAAACAGATTGTTTTAGTATCTCGGTTCGCAAAGATGGAAGAAGTGGTAAGATAATACTATAGATATCTTTCAAATACGGTACTACTCCGATGGCATTGGCACTTGCTAAGGCACCCAAAGTATAGGGCACCATGTGATGGGGAATTACCGAAGGCTGCAGTTTTTCCCTTAGAGCATCCATAACCTGTGCGTCCAAAAATATACCATTACTTGTCTTAGTCAAGGGGTCAAGGCAGTTTCCTGGCCGATCAGTCCACGGAGATGAATGTATTCGTATGTAATTTGAACCGCTGAATTTGAATTTCAAAATTGCTTTGGCGTCGGTAGTGACGGGAATTTGTTCTAAACAATTTAATTGTTTAAATGATTATAACTCATAAACTTATAAATATGAATCATTTTTACAAAATGCAAGTTGTTCCATATGTTGTTGCAAATAATACGTAAAATTTTTCATCTTAGATCTTACAATATGACTATGTAACTGTTTTCACTATAATTTAATGCTTTAGTTGCTAAAAAACCTTATACATAAATTATATGACTTTCTTAATAAAAAATATACATTTATAATTGTTATAACTTTATTCTAAATAATATTTCCATTATAAATAAGGTTTAGTTTTAAAGCTGGTAGTTTTTCATTTAATTTGAGCTATTATAAATAGTCCAGGAACCGAAGTTTTTGACCCCGCAATTTTTACAGAATGGATCAATTTGCTTGAAAATTTGAGAATAAGTAATGGATAGTCCAAGGATCAAAATCTATATGATGACGAAAGGCGCTTTTTCCATGGGGGTGGTTACCACCCCATCTCGGGGGTGGACATTTTTTATTATATTTTGACCACAAAAGTTGATAAAAACGTTAGTTTTAAGCAAAAAATGTTCTATACATTTTTTTGATAACATTAATATTTTTCGATTTATTCGCTATCGAAAGTGTTCGTTTTATATCGAAAAAATCAATGTTTTTCGATATTATACTCATTTACGATTCACTCAATTTTTAACGTAGAAAAAAATTTTTCAAACCAAGTTCTTGAGAATTAAATATCCTACAATTTCATATTTAAACATTTTTTCGTATCTCTGATGCGACTCTTTCTATTCTGAAGAAAATGGTATTTTTTACCAAAACTACAAAAATTCGTTATTCGTTTTTAACTCCAGTACTTTTAGAACTAATCATTCTAAGCCAGTGAAACTTCTGGAATCTATTAATAATACATAAATAAAGAAGAATGAATAAGGCAATGACTAAAAACAGCGCTAACTTACAGTATTATGCTTCCAATTGGATTTCTTCTTTTTTTTTTTCAAAAAAATATATTGATTTTTTAACCGTAACTTTTTATCTTTCATACTAGAAAGTTTGGTAAAAAAGAATTTTATAGGTTTTTACAAGATCTATAAGGCTATTAATATTAAATCCTTTTAAAATCCTCCGTCGCAAAAAGAGGTGACTTTGAAAGGGTTGGTAAAGGCGGTTTTTGCATGTTATTACAAGTTTAATTGTCAATAGCTCACTCAAATTTTGCCGTAAAAAAAGTTTTGCAAACCAATTTCTTGGGAATTAAATAAGCTACAATTTTATATTTAAATATTTTTTCATATCTTTGATCCTAATTTTTCTATTCTGAAGAAAAGGACAATATTTACCAAACTACAAAAATTCGTTATTCGATTTTAACTCCATTTTTTTAAAAACTAATCATTATAAGCCAGTCAAACTTCTAGAATCTATTAACAATACTCAAATAAAGACGACCAAATAAGTTCAATGAATAATTTTAATTAGGGTGGTGAGTAGAAGGAAGTTTCCTATCATTTTTTGCTGAAAAAAAAATAGGGACTGACATTCTTTTTATTATAAGTCATTTAATTTTTGAGCTAGAGACTATTCTTTTATTTCTGGAGATACACATTTTTAAGTACTTTAAATTAGTTTGAACAAGTTATCCTCGAAAAATGCATAGTTTTCCCGTCTGTTGACTTTGAAACTACAATATTTAGCATTTGACGAAGAAGAGCTAACGTATAATAAAGTATAGCGCGATTACTATTGGTCTTAAAGAAAATTTAAAAAATAGGTTTTGTTTATTTTTTCAGAAGGTACATTTTTGTTAAGCAAAGTTGTTTTGATAAAATGAAAACTTTTTGAGTTATTAGCAGAAGACTGATTAAAAACATTGATTTTTTCTATATAAAACTAACACTTTCGATAGCGAATAAATCGAAAACTATTAATTTTATCAAAAAAATGTATAGAGCGTATTTTGCTTAGAATGAATGTTTTTACCAACTTTTGGGGTCAAAATAAAATAAAAAATTTCCACCCCCGAGATGGGGTGGCAACCACCCTCATGGTAAAAGCGCCTTTCGGCCTCATATAGATTTTGATCCTTGGACTATCCACTACTTATTCTCAAATAATTCTGTAATAATTGCGAGGTTTTGTCCTATTTTAAGCTTCATTACTTGGACTAAAAGTTATTTTACTTAAAATGCAGCCAAAATACAAGTGAAAAATCACCATGAAAAATCAAGTGAATGAAAAATGTACTAATTTTGTAGTGTTTTTGCACGAATTTTGCAATATCTCTGATTCTAATTATTGGATCAAATACAATTTTGTAGGTTTTTTTAAAGAAATATTATTGCATTTTTTTTAATGATTTATATTTTTAAGTTTACGAATTATAATCATTTATACTATTAAATTGTTTATAACAAATTCCCGCCACTTCCGACGCAAAAGTAAGTTTGAAATTCGAATTCAGAGGGTCAAGATACATAGGAATACACTGTGAAACTTCCCTTTGATCCGCCACAAAACAGCCTTGTCCACTGAACTATCAGTTCTACATAAGTTTTTTCTTTGTTATTTTTGTGTAAAGCATTGTAAGTATTAAAGATAACCAACATACGAGAAAAAGACAAGTCAAATTTGAGAGAA
Organism: Diabrotica virgifera virgifera; assembly: GCF_917563875.1. Classification (NCBI taxonomy): domain Eukaryota; kingdom Metazoa; phylum Arthropoda; class Insecta; order Coleoptera; family Chrysomelidae; genus Diabrotica; species Diabrotica virgifera. Next base: position 197,160,605 of record NC_065450.1, on the reverse strand, counting down.
TTACTACATTAAAACAAAATTAAAAAGTCAAAGTGAATCCACGCTTGATGGCAACCTAAACATAAGTTATTTTTTTATTAAATCAATGCAGCAATAACTGCAAATTGTGTAATTTATCTGAGTATAAATCCACCTGTTCATGATGACTCATTGTTATTAAAATAATTATAAACAAATAAATCTATTGATAAACCACATGCAATTTCAAAGAAAATGAAATTTATAAAATGACAAATTCATCAAAACAAACAACAATTCATTAAAATATACTCACATACAAAAATATTGCGTATTTTATCTTCAATCATTATATTTTGTTCTTTTATTCTGAAATGTGTTATGCTGGAATGTTTTACGTATATTACAATTTATTAGAGATAAAATAATGCTTAGACATAGGCTTCATAGCCGAAGAGGCAATAATGTAACAAACTAACAAACTTTACATAGCATAGTCCTGAAAATTTATATTGTGGAACAGCTTTAAGTAAGGTCGGCAAAATTTGATATACTTCAAGTAAACGATGTTTTAAGAAGCGGTTCGTTTGACCGCATCTGTTTTTCATACCCACACAATCAGTTCCCTCAGACATTTATAAATTTTATAAAACATTTAGTTTGGTAGCATGTCTTACTGGAGTATGATTTACAGCTCGATAATAGTGTGTAAAGCATTGTTTGATTTGAGATTAATTAATTAATTAATAATTACTTTTAGCACATACGATATGTACTGCTTTAACGGTGTATATATAAAGGGTGTCCCAAAAGTAGTGGAACAGTCGAATATTTCGCGAACTAAACATCGGATCGAAAAGCTGAAAAATACGTGTTCTATCATTTTCAAAAATCTATCCAATGACACTAAACACCAACCCCCACTACACCCCCTGGAGGTGGGGTGGGGGGTAACTTTAAAATCTCAAATGGAAACCCCTAGTTTTTCTTGCAGATTTGGATTCGTTACGTAAAAGTAAGCAACTTTTATTCAAGACATTTTTTCGAACTGTGGATAGATGGCGCTATAATTGGGAAAAACGATTTATCCTGATACCATAGGTAAATTATAGAAACGGTCTAATATCTCGAGAAATACACTTCCAAATGAGAAACCTAAAAACAGGTTTTTAATATTTTTCGAAAACCTATCGATAAACACCAAAAATGACCCTCCAACCCACCCCCTGGAGACGGGGTGGGGGGTAAATTTAAAATCTTAAATAGCAACCCCCACTTTTTATAGCAGATTCGAATTCGTCATGAAAAATTAAGCAACATTTATTCAAAACATTTTTTAAAATTGCTGATAGATGGCGCTAATAAATCGTATTTTTCCAATTAAAGCGCCATCTATCAACAATTCTAAAAAATGTTTCGAATAAATGTTGCTTAATTTTTCATGACGAATCCGAATCTGTAATAAAAAGTGGGGGTTGCTATTTAAAATTTTAAAGTTACCCCTCACCCCACCTCCAGGGGGTGGGTTGGAGGGTCATGTTTAATGTTATTCGATAGGTTTTCGAAAAGTATAAAAACCTTTTTTTTTGGTTTCTCATTTGGAAGTGTATTTCTGGAGATATTAGACCGTTTCTATAATTTACCTATGGTATCAGGATAAATCGTTTTTCTCAATTATAGCGCCATCTATACACAGTTCCCAAAAATGTCTTGAATAAAAGTTGCTTACTTTTACGTAACGAATCCAAATCTGCAAGAAAAACTAGGGGTTTCTATTTGAGATTTTAAAGTTACCCTCCACCCCACCTCCAGAGGGTGTAGTGGGGGTTGGTGTTTGGTGTCATTGGATAGATTTTTGAAAATGATTGAACACGTATTTTTCAGTTTTTCGATCCGATGTTTAGTTCGCGAAATATTCGACTGTTCCACTACTTTTGGGACACCCTGTATAAGTAAGAATAAATATTTTTTCCACCTACCTCTACCGAAAGTATACTTTTCCGGACCTGATTATAGGGAGCAAAGTTGTACTTTTCCTCCCTAGGGAGGAAAATATTTTTCCTCCCTAGGGAGGAAAAGTAAAAGTGACGTCATGGTATTTCATTCATGAAATATAACTTGTTGACGCCCTGTACAATATCTATTTTCTATTACGTAAGTATCTATACATTTTAACGTTTATTTAAAAACACTCTGTATTTTGCAGAATGGTAAAAAACAGTAAATTTTTATTCTGATTTAACAATGTTTACATTAATAATTTGACTTATATTTGACAGTTGACAGTTATATTGTACCTACTTGCTAGTTTTGGTTCTAATAAATTTTGTTGGTTAGTTACATAAATAAATTAAGTAAAAATGATAAAATGGCTTGTTATTTGAGGAAGGTGGAAAAACCATATGTATAACATGGGAGTAAAGTGCCTTTTCCTCCCTTGAATGATTACTGCCCTCCGCTACGCGTCGGGCAGTAAACTTCATTCTCGGGAGGAAAAGAAGCACTTTCCTCCCTTGTTATACAAATAGCTATTTATTACATATCTAATTCCCAGAAAAAACAGCCTCCGAACTATAAATTAAAGAGGAACTAGCAAAACGTACAAATCTGACCCGTTTCACTGTATTGGTTACTTAAACTAGGAATCTTGTCTTGTTTCTTGATTTCTTGGAATGCCAGTTGCAATATGTCAGTTCGAGTAAAGTAAAGCAATACAATGAGACTGCACAAATCAAACAGTGACCTGAGTGACAGATGAAAAAGATGAACAATGACAAGAGATGACCAATATTTGAGACTTCCCTATGTATTTGTAAGTGTCAAAAGAGTGACGAGAAGAGGTTGGTTTAAATCCAAAAAAACGGCCTGTCAGTTCCATGACTTTTCTAACACACAGAACACAACGGTTGCAATTTGCAAGAGCCTGTGTTAACTGGGACAAACATTAATGGGGAAGAATTCTTGTCACAGATGAAACAAGGATAGATGGATGTAGTCGAATATACAGAAGATCTCGGGAATGTTTCGCAGAATGTAATTTTGTACACAATGTTAGCTTTTGTGGAAGTTCCATTATGCTATGGGGTGTCATTATTTGAAGAGCCATATGGAGCGTATAAGGAAGTCATACAATATCTTACAGATGTTGGGCTATATATGTGGGTGAATCAAATGTGAACCGACTTTTCCGTCCCCGCTTAGCATAAACTGGCGGATATATCTAAATTAGTCCTGTGGTGGTAAGTTATAGTCTAATGTGTGACTGCGCGCTACCGCCTGTTCTCTAATGACTTGCAGCCAGTTACTGTGGCGACGAGCAAGAGAGTAGCTCAAAGACTGCAGGCTAGAAAGATTTAAAACTGAATTAAAAGAGTTACTTCTTACTAACTACTACAACAGATAGCTTTAATTGAATATAATTCTATAATAATTTAATAATAAATAATACTTTAATCATTTAATTTAATACAATTCTTTAATGAATTTATATATTTATAACCCTTCAGTGTAAAATAGTCTAAGAAGTTTTTTGTTATGTAATCTGTTATTATTATATTTATGTTTATTATGTTACCACAAAACCAGCATAGCTACGGCTCTTGGTTTTTTAATGTAGTTTTTTGTATATTGTTACTATGTATCTTAATAAATGGAATAAAAAAAGTAGTGTCATGTTTGGTTGCACAACGCATTGTTATCAAATTCCTTGTAAAAAAAAAGTTGGTCCCGCTGAAATTTGGCGAAGACTAAAAAATCAATATGGGGAATCAATACTGTCCAATACACAAGTGAAATTTGGGCATAGACAAGTTCGTGAAGGACGAGATGCCATAGAAAACAAAAGTCATCAACGACATCCAAAAATTGTCCGATAAAAGCTAGGACTCATTTGTCTGCAGGCCTAGTTTTAGCGACATGTTTTGGAATTATCGTGGCATTTTGTTGCCAAATTTTCTTCAAGAGAGATGAACCATTAATGCAGCTTATTACTGTAGTCTTTTGGACCGTGATCGAGTTGCCTATAGGTCCAAAAGAAGGGATGTCGTATACAAGGTGTGTTGCTCTTGCATGACAATGCTTGACTGCATAGAGCTGACAAGAAAAAATAGCGGAAATGCATTGGACTCTCGTTAAACATCCTGCATACAGTCCTGATCTTTCACCATGTGATTACCACATGTTCGGTCCATTAAAAGATGCACTAGGCGGAGTGCGTTTTGATGATGATAATCAAGTGGAGCAATTCGTAAGCAATTGGTTAGATACCCGCTCTCATTCTTTTTATGAAAATGGAATCAAGAAAATTCCTAGCCTAGCCGCTGGGAAACATGCATACCGAAGAAAGGAATGTATATAGAAAAATGGAGTATTGTTTAATTGTTGCAATTATAATTAAATAAAAATTTATTAGCAAAGGTCGGTTCATATTTGATTCACCTCTCGGAATAACATTGTGCCAACGCATGATAATGACCGTGTATGTGTCAAACGAAGTCATACAATATTAAGGCTCTAGACTGGCCACCAATGAATCCCGATGCAAATCTCACAGAAGATGTATGGGAGATCCTAAAGCAATGTATATGAACAAGAAATCCAGCTCCAAACTCAATTGCGGAATTAAGAATTGCTGTACATTAGGAATGTAATCAACTTCAGTAAGAAACCATCCAAGACCTTGTGTGAAGTATGCCTAGAATGATGCAGGATATCACTAGAGTTAGAGGAGGAAATACTAAGTACATACTAATTTGTTACAATATTACTGTAAAAGAGTGTTCTATTGCTCTTATTGTTTCTCTTTTAAATTAAATGTTATAAGCAAAATCTGACTACAGTAAAACCTCCGTTAACCAAAATAATTGGGGCGGAGGCTGTTTCGGATAACAAAAATTTCAGTTAAAAGTAGCATTGCCTTTTGTATTCTTCTTGTATCAAATTACATAGTATTGGAGAGATATAGCTGAAAAACATCGTTGTCAAAGAAAAACAAAAAAGAAAATAGAATATTTCTTAAAAGAAACACTCTAAATATGTTCATTTTCCTTAATTTTATTGCCTTTTTTGAATTCACTTTTTATTGACGAAATTATTGAAACTGCCAGACATTTCAGTTAAACGATGTTTCGGTTAACAGTGGTTTTACTGTATTTCATTAATTTCTCTACAAATTTGTTGTAGCTCTTCAATATACAAGTTACTTGACAATGAATATACATAGAATAATCCAGTACACAACTTATTTAGTAATAAAAGATACAAAACTTTTCTAAAGGAAAAAAATACACACACTGGCAAAATTAGCAGAACACCTTAAAAATGGGACATGTTTGATGCCTTGAATTTCCTAAACCACTGGTCCAATTTGAGTGATTCTTTTAGTATGTTATAGCCTTATTATTTAAGAATATCGTTGTAATAATATTGTTGCTACACAGGTAAATATCATTTTATACCGGGTGTACCAATCATACTGTGTTTTTTTCTTAAAGTTTGGAACACCCTGTGGAATATTCTAGAATAGGTAAAATATTAAAATTAATACTCGATTGTAGACTTAGGCTTTCTTAACATTTTCTTTTTTGATTCATTTGCTTATGTTGGAAAATAAAAAAGTTATGTGCTTTAACAACTAGCATTTTTTCATCAATAAATCCTCATAGTAGGGGAGGAAAGTATACTAAATTTGCAGTTACTCCAGCGTTATGGGGACCCATTGGATTGTTAAGAGTATGTGCTAAAATCAGAAAAAGGTTAAGTTACGTTTTCCATAAAATGGGGGACTTTTAATTTTTTAATTTAATTCTCCATTTGAAACAATCATTTTTCTCCGATTATAGCGCTATCTATCCATAATTTGAAAAAATGTGACCAATAAAAGTTGCTTATTTTTACGTAAAGAATCCGAATCTGTAATAAAAATTGGGGGCTCCTATTTAAGATTTTAAATTAAATCCCCCGCCCCACCTCCGTGGGGGTTAGTGACACCCCATGGAGAGGGGTGGGGGGTAAATTAAAAATTTTTAATACGAACTTGTAATATTGTATGAAATACGTATTTGTTTCATTATATTTACTGTTTTTATGTACTTTAACGTAAGATTATAACTTAATTCTTGTTTTCTATTTCTAAAGTTTTTATTTATTTACATTGAATAATAATTTGTTTTGCTGTATAATCCACTTCCGCAAAAATTGTGTGATGTATTTGATTTAAAATGAATTCAAGAATTTTTTGTAATTGGGCAACAATGTCAACTTAGATCTCTAACGTAAATAATGACGTGCAACGGTAAGTAAATTAGACGGACTGTATGTACTTTAAAAACAGACTAAAATAAAATATGCAATATTTTTGTCTGTAAGTGTTTTGTTTAAACATAATATTCGACAGAGATTGATTAAATTGCGACATTTACCTGTACATAATGTTCCCTCCCAAGGGCTACAAGTATCCCTGACGCAGGCCTTTGTAATTGGGAGTCCCAGCTAATATTTTCAGTCATAATGGAGAGGCTAACATTTATTGTTTGTATAATAGTATCCCCGTTGATCTTCAATATATGGTCGGAACAGACTAGTTCCATTATGTAGAGTATGGATGAAACATGTTCAGGAGGTGGTTTTGGGGATTTTGTTATGAACTGACAACACGAGTTTAACACTTGATTTGGGTGTTTTTCGGCCAATTTTTTCAATGAACATTTCACAGATTCCAACACTAGATAGCTTTTATCGGTAACAGATTGTAGCAACCTACCGATTGTCACTGAAAAAGATCTCACTTTAATATTTTCGAAAAACATTTCAAAAGAAACACATTACCTTGCAATTGGGTTTCGGCGTTTATTTTTCCGTTTGTAGTCATGGTTATAGCCGTTTAGTGTTTATTTAATGCATTATTGCTTTTCTACAACTATTTTTGTTTTGAAATCGCTAGACTATTTATTATGACGTCTGTCACAAGGATTGCAGCTGGATCTTGCGTGTCATCACTTTCTTCTTCTGCGATTTGTCAACCTCAAAATACTGATAAAAGATAAGCATCTATTGTTCAACCAGAAAAATATATTAACGAATTTTAAAAATACACTGTGTCTAGGTACACGCTAACGTGTACGCAAATAAAAAAGTTAGGTACACGCTTAAACGTCATCAAGTCAGTGACGTCATTATTTAGCGTGTACTATGACTGGGTTTTTTGGTACACGCTAATTTGAGCCGCGTGTATGCTGTGGTATTCTTGTTCTCATGATCATTTTTCAGTGCGTCATTAATTATGACGTCATATACTGTATTGGCTGTGTCGAGACTTATTTCATGTAATTATTCACGAATCTGACAGATGCCACAATCGTACTTAGCCATAGGTGAAAAGCTTGTGGATTAGTAATTTAGTAGATTTGATTTTTACACAATATGTCAACATGAAGGTATTTTTTATAAAGGGGAATAGAATTAAAAAGTAAACAATATTTTTTTTTTCCTTATTGGCTTTGGATTACTTGATCCATTCAGCCACGATAGATAATAAATTACTGTTTGCTACAATATTCCAAATATAATACATTGCATTACAATACATTAGGTACATGTGCGCACATATAATAAGTAAACAATATTGTTAATTAAATTTATAAATATGGAAACATTAAAAAATGACACAAAACTATCCATAAACTGTGTTTTTATCTTCTTCTCTAGGTGCTGTCTCCGCTTCAAAAGTTAGCAATCATCAGAGAGATCTTTATTCAAACCAGTTCCTAAGGTTCTTCAGCCATGAGTTACGTCTCCTTACTATGGATCTTTTTCTTGCATAATGACCTGGAGTATTAGATATACATCTCTCATCACATGTCCCATATATCTCAGTTTTCTTCTTATTTGTTAGTTCTCGTTCCTTATGCGTAAGTCTCATTACCTCCACGTTGGCTATTCTATCTACTCATGAGATATTTAGCACTCTTCGGTGCATCTCGAATGTCCTCTAGTCTCCTCACGTCAATGACTAACTTTTAACGAACTAAATTCTAAACCAAAACACAAAATAATGCACAAAGACGTTGTGAAACACAAGTGAAGTCGAATTCGAAATTCCAAAACGACAGGTACACAAAATACTGACCTGAATAATAACCGTCACTTGACTCTTTGACACTTCTAAAAAATGGCCAAAATGGACGAAGTTTTCGTCAAATGTTCGTAATACGTGTATTTGATTGGCTAGAAAAAACGCGCATTCTAAATATCAACGAATCAAACGTAGGTTAGGAATAGACATCTTATGTATATAACCATTGTAATGCTGCATTATTTTTGTGTTTAATCACGGAGCTACCGCTTTTTCCGTCTCATCTAACTTAATGCATTAGAGAGAAATCGAAAAACTGTGACGCACTGAAAAATGATCATGAGAACAAGAATATTAAGTATCTGTAAGTATCGCGAGTGTCAGAGTGTGGTTAGAATTTGTCTAATCGCGTTATGTTTACACTTTAATATTGATTTGTAAAGAGTTTCCTTATTTTTTACTTGTTTAGTGTTTTTTTTTAATTAACTATATGGAGTGTGAACAATTATTTAGTTCTTTTAATGAGTTTAACAACATTCTAAAACAGTATGAAAAGGATAAGAGACAAAAATTCGTGATTAACGGTAGCAGAAGTAATAAGATAAAATATACGGGGCGAGTGATTAGTCTGATAAAGCTCAGTAGATCCGCTATAGTAATAGATAGCAATAAAAGTTAGTATCAAAAATTTTAGCAAACTTTGAGCTTCATATTACAAAATTACTAAAATTAGTTAGAATGTTACAGGGCGTTCGATAATATACTGGCGGACCAAACTTATGTTTTCTAAATGGAACACCCTATATTTTAGAAATCTTCTTAACTTCCATATCACAAAAATATAAAGGTTTATTATGTTATACAGGATATTTACAAAGTTATAACCAATTTTCTATGAAAATCGTAACAAGTTCAACTCCCTGTATAAATAAAAATAAACACCAAATAAACTGGTATAATTAACTTACGTATAAAAATTATTTTAGCAGAATTTTGTATATATCATGTTAACTAATATTTATTTTGCTAACCTGAATATATACTTTTATATGCATATTGTTTTATTACAATTAAGTTTGAAACATCTGAATAGTTTTGCATCCCTTCCCCTTCCCTTAATAAAAATATTTTCTATCAAACAAACAACAAACACTAAAAATATCAAAATAGCGTGTACCAAAATATAAAGTCACCGCGCACGCTAAATAATGACGTCACTAGCTTGATGAAGTTTAATTCGCGTGTACCTAACTTTTTTATTTGCGTACACGTTAGCGTGTACCTAGAGACAGCGTTAAAAATACACCACATTAATCTTATTGTTTAATAAATAAACTTCTTTAAACTGAAATCGTTAAATGTTGATATTTTGTTAGACTATTATTAAGCTTTTATAGTTTTTATTTGGATTCGAGTCGAGCTAATCCAGATTCTGACCAGTAAATGATCGTTTTGGAGTGTATCATACATCTAATTTTCCTATTTAGTCACGACGAATTTGCTTGAAAATTTGGATTTATATTCCACTTACCATCTACTTCCTATGGGCTTAAACCCAGGGTTGCTTTTACTTGAGAAGTAAAAGCTAACCCTTCTCGAGGTGAAAAAACATATCTACGTTCAAGACAAGTCCCGAAATGGATAAAAAATTGACTAATTCTAACTAATTGTGAGCTTCGCTGGTGTCGCTCCTGGCGGATTACTAATCAACTTTCACTGGTAATTTTTAAATTTATTATTTAATTATTATGGCTTAATATTTACAACGCAAAAAAGTAATTAAATTATAATCGATTTTTTTAAGATTTTGCTAATCATTTTGACGTTCTATTGATAAAATATGAATTTCGTACTTCGGATACTTTCACAATTATCGTGTAGATGGCGGTAAGATTAATATATTAGTTTATAATTAGATATTACGGAACATTAAATAAACTTAAATTCAGTATTTAAAACGTATTGTATATTTAAGGTAAAAATATATAACACAGCTTTGACAAACTAATACTTTTTATAATTAATGTTTTTAATTTTAATTTTAAATTAATCACTTTGACATTTATGTCAAATTTCCAGTAATCGTTTACAGACTTGCCACTACTGGCGCTCGCGAATTTGTAAATATCCCTTCTACGTACGAGCTCACAGCGTATAGCCCAAAAATTTTTCAACCAAAAAAGCACGTTTTCATATAGTTTTTCGCAAATATCTCAAAAAGTGAGTATTTTGCCGAAAAAATATTCTTATCAAAAATGTAGCCTATAAAAGAACAAAAAACTATGCGAGTTACGCTCAAAATGAAGTTGATTCCTTTTTTGTTAAAAATCATAAAAATATCCCCCTAATTAGCACCCCAAATGAAATTAATCGTTACTGTTTTACAATTTACTTTTTAGATGTATGTATTGTTTATATGATCTGTAAGTTTGATCGGTTCAAAGTGCCTATTTTTGAAAAAAATTGGTAAAAATCCTTTAATTTTGAAAATGCCTTTTTGTGCGTATTCTTGGTTGCCTATCTAATAGTAACTTACCTTACCTTACTTTTATCCTTGCCACAGAATAACTAACCATGTTATTCTGTGTCCTTGCTTTTGTTCAATTTCTGGTGATACCTTTAGTATGCGGTCTACTACCTATCTCTATCCATTAGTGTGCAAAATAAGCCAATTTTGTGGCTTATTCCCAACCAAAATTGGAAATTGATATGACAAAGTATCAATTTACTAAATTAAAACAATAATATAATATAATATTATTAATGAAGTAATAATTCTTCATGATTTATGCACCTTATGCACTTTGTAAAATTTTTTTTAGCTGGCACTCTATACATACCTACTTGTGTGGCTGTAATCTTTTTCGGAAGGGTTTGTTGCACACTATGATGAAAATCTTTACAAAGTGAGTAAAATGCATAAATCAGAAGAATTACTATTTTAATTCTATTTAAACAACTAATACTTTATTATTTTAATTGAGAATAAGCTACAAAATTGGCTTATTCTCAACTAAAATAGTAAATAGAGATAACAAAGGATTATTTGTAAAATTCAAATAATAAATTCTTCTCCTAACGCGAGGGTAGATCTCATACTATAGTAGCACCCAATTTCTTGCCTTTTTCTACTATTTTTTGCACTTTTGCAACTCTTGCCTCTTTACTATTCTTTGCACTTTTTGAAGAATACCTACATTGGAATGCAAAACCAGTCAGTGAAGTGATACAAAATTGGTGAAACAGGGATTTTATAGAAACAAATAAATCAATATTATATATTCTATGGGCCCGATCAAGATACAACAAAAATGAAAAGAATTGAGTTCTAGGTAGGACAAACTGCAAGAAGTAATAAATGATTGCGAAAATAACAATCACAGGAGATACAAATGTTAGAGTGGGAAATAATTAGAAAATGGAGTGACATTATAGGACAATAAGGGAGATTTTAAAATCAACAATAATGGAAGACTATTAGGTGAATTCCCACATGACATTTTAACATAAAATATACATAAGATTACAAGAGAAGTCACATCAAAAACAAGCAATCCATTCTGGACCTCGGAGGTAAACTACACTGTCATTTGAGCAATTGTGTTTAGCTTGTTTGCAACAAAGTTTAGGGCACTTAGGATGTTAATAAAAATCCGATATATCCCATAATTGGTTAAAAGACAATATGACCATATTTTAATAACAATAATATATAACCAATTTGTTTAATCCTAAGTGGATTAAAATCAACAAAACAGAACAACACCATGTTGACATAGTGTATTTTACCTCTAAGGTCCAGAATTGTTGACTATGCTGTAGTCCAAAAAAAGAAAGAGGAGACGTAAGGGTGAGAAGCTATCAAATATGCAGTGACAACTACCTATTGGAAACTACAGTTAATAGCAAAAGATAGAAATAAAAATCACAGAGGACAAGAATAAGAAATACAAGGAAATAATTAAACACCATGAACTAAGGGAAGAAACAAAGAAAATCAGATACAATCAGAGGAGAAATGACAGAAATAATAGAATGGGGAAGATTTAAAAACCCTATGATTATAAATACAGCAAAACTAGTATGTGGGACCACAAGAAATAATCAGAAAGAGAAATGGACACCATGATGGAATAAATAAAAATCAAAATCAAGATAAAACGCACCAAAAATATTAAGATACAAAATACAGAGAATACAAAGTGATAGTCAAAAATGAGAAAAAGAAAAGCCGAGAGAATTGTGGAAGAAAAAATCAAAGAAAATACAGTAAAACCTCCGTTAACCGGAATAATTGGGGGGAGGCCGTTTCGGATAAAAATAACATTGTTTTTTGCATTCTTCTTGTATAAAATTGCATAGTATTGGAAAGATATAGCTGCAAAACATCATTGCCAAAGGAAAACACAAAAGAAAATAGATTTCTCAAAAAAAATGATCTCAATATGTTCATTTTCCTTAATTTTATTGGTTTTTTTAAATTGACGAAATTATGTCAGCCATTTCGGTTAAACGATGTTTCGGTTAACGGAGGTTTTACTGTAGTTAAAAAAATGTAAAATTGTTTTATCATCATTGGTACTACAGTATAATTGTTTATAGAACCATGAAAATCCTAGCAACAAAGAAATAAAGCTAAGACAAATAATGACCAAAAATTAAACTGTATTTACCAATGACATGGATAAAATAGAAAGATGGAAAAAACACTTAAGAGCAACTGTTAAGCAGAGAGCAAGGAATAATGAAAATAAAAACATAAATGGTAGATCAGCGGAAAACAGAACCTAGGTATACATGAAGAACTAGAGGAAGAAATAAAAAAGACAGGGAGAGCTCATGGGAACGATCAAGTTAGTTCAGAAATGTTGAAATGTATAGGAAAGCAAAGAGAAGATTACTATACATCCTAAATCTAATACAGAACAAAAAATTTTGCCTACTAGAGAATGGTCAAATGCAATAATTGTACCAACACACAAGGAGAAAAATATAAGAGTGTCAAGAATAATTATCAAGATAAATGCAGTGATGTGTATTTGCTGATGACATAATGAAACAATACATAGGCCAACATTGATAAATGGAGCAGAAAAGTGGATTTTAAGAGGAGACACCAGAGTAGGATACATAGTGTGACCAACTAGCCCGAAAAATCCGGGACATGGCCCGAATTACGAAGTCGTGACCTGGCGTCCCGGAAAAGGCTTCCGGGTCATCCGAATTTTAAACGGTTTGGTAAAATTCTATTTTCAAATTTTCATTTAAGAATTCACGTCAAACTGAATTGGTGGGACGAAAAAAAGTCGACAATTTCTAATAGTCGACCTAAAGTATCTAGTAGTCTAGTGTAAAGTGTAAAACTAATACCACATCAAAAACTCATGCATTTTATTTCATGGTATTATAGTTGTACGAGAAATCAAACTCTGGATTTTTTCAGTTTCTGTATTTTAATTATCGTCATCTGAAAAGATGATTTAAAAACATAACAATGTAATTATGATAATTATATTTTTATATTAACCTAAGGTTCTATTTACATTGAAGTCCAACATCAGTTGATTTTCTAATTTTTCTTTCTTTGAGAACGATTTCCGGATTGGAATCCCAAACGTCAAAAACCAACAAAAGTGGGATTATCATTTACAACCCTTTCCATAAAAAATTTTTTTTTCAACATAATGATAAATAATCAATAAAACGATTTAAGTTTTATATTAAAAAAAAATGGCCCGATTTTCATGGGAATGTCCCGGATTTTAGGTATTTTTTTAGCCTTGTCCCGAATTCGACTGAATTGGAGTTGGTCACACTAAGGATACAAGCAGCAGATACAAAATTCATCACATGAACAATAATAGGGGCAAAAGGACAGGAGAGAAATAATTAAGACTTGTTGAAAATTTGCAATTGACCTCATATAAAGCCATATTTATATGTAGCAAACACTATTTTTAGTAAGTTTTTCCAGGGTATATTCTAAATTGGAAAAGAAAATGAAATCAAAATATAAAAATAAAAAATAACTTTATTCCTCAAGTCATGTATGTACTTAAAAAAACACTTGTACTTTTCTAGTCGAAGAGTCCAAGACCCATATCATCATCAGACTCTTCAGGTTCAGACTCCTTCTTGTCTTCCTTGGCAGGAGCTGCTGCAGCTGCAGCGGCTGGGGCAGCAGCTGAGGCACCACCTGCTGGAGCGCCTCCACCTACTCCAGATCCAATGTTGGTGATTAGATCCTTGATGTTTACTCCCTCAAGTGCTTTGGCGAAAAGACCAGGCCAGTAAGGTTCTACCTCTACATTGGCGGCTTTTAAGATGGTCTGGATTTTCTCACCCTACAACCAAAACAAGTTGCTTTAGATTTTAAAAGGTAGATAACAAAGAAAGAATGGCTACACATTTTTTTGTTATGGTTTGTCTCTGATTTTCCTTTGGTGGTTTCAGATTTATGCTGAGCCACCATACACTAAAAAAGACATCGCTGTTCCCACAGCTAGCACACCTCTCTCTATATCGAAAATAGACGAGGCCGGCTTATAAGTGTGGGGTAAACGGTAAAGGGTTACGAAAACATTTCCTAACCTCAAAAACGATTTTCATAATATATTTTCATGTTTTGAATGAAACAATAAAAAATACCTAGCCAAACGCAATTATATTGTATTCTATTGCTACTACACTGCATTAAACGTGGTGGATGGGTATTTATTATTGAAATTTTAATGGATGAAAAGTGAACTACGCAATTATAAAAATATAAATAAAAATTACTTACAGTTACGGCGATATCATCATCGGCCAAGATGAGGGCTGAGTAAACGCAGGCAAGTTCAGCGCTGGTAGACATGTTTATTATTTGTTATATTTCGTGCAAGTTGCCAGAAAAATAGGCCTTAGCTCAACGAGAACAAGCACACGTCTTGTTGACTTTGAAAAGAAAGAGGAAGGAGGTTAAATTTTCCTACACATGACACTGACAGTATCAATGACAAGCAGTTCCACCAACTGCCACCATGATCAATTTACATGTCCGCACAGCGCCAAGGATTATAACCGAACCGAATCGACTACAAGCACAAGCCGATTGCAGATCCTAGCTTTCTACGCATACGCGGTACGAATGGTTTATTTTATTATAAGTTTATGGATATGTACTTACATCACATATGTACTTTTCATAATATAATTTCACCTAAAATACATCAAAATTTTAATAATTTTATATACCTAAAGGTAGGTAGGTACAGCCGGTTCCTAAAAAAACTGATACGACTCTTAGTAAGATTTGATCATGTTGAGCAGTGTATTTGATTGATTTGACATTATATTGATTATGACAGACAAATAATAAAATAAACAAGCAACAAACAACTGATTCATGAAAAACTAATAAGTCTTTTAGAAAAATTTAAACGCAGGATGAAAGATTACATTATTACCGAGGGCGGAAAGCCCCTTAGAATAAACAAGCAGTTTCTATTGAATGAAATATTTGAAATTAAATATCACACCTTTTTTTATTTTCATCCATGTAACTTATTAAAATAAATATTATAGAAGTTTTCAGGGACTTTCAGCCCTCGGTAATAATGTAGCATTTCATTCTGAGTTTAAATTTTTCAAAAATATTTATTAGTTTTTTCAGGATTCGAAAAAAATGAATACAATTAAAATACATTGAGAATTTTGACATGCGTCACAATTTTGCATTAACTCAATGTAAAATTCTAAACTGTTGAATTCCAGCTTCCCTAATTATTTGACATCAAAAGACATTAGAAACTATTTGTAGATGATTGAAATATGTATTGAAAACAACTGTTAAAATTGGTCTACGTAATTAAACATATTCCAAAATTTTGTAAAAATGTAATACATTTCAGTTTTCAGCCCAAACTTAGGCCACACACAATGCAATAATGTTCACATTTTTTAACTGTCAATATTTTTATTTTATCATCTATTGTTTAAAAACAATACAGTTGATAAGATACTCTCAGTTGCGGAGAAAGGATTAATAATAAAGATTAATAATAAAGTCTAATAACCGTGGAACAGAATAAGCCATCTGACAAATTTTAAGATTTGGCAGTGACATTGACAGTATGTAAATATTAAGTATTTATCCTTCAAAATACACTGCTCAATTTTCTACAAAATACGCGTCAAGAGTCGTATCAGTTTTTTTTGGAACCAGGTGTACCTTAACTACTCCTTCAGTCCAGATCTTTACATAATTATATCAATCTTCGTAAATTGTAAGTCATGTTAATACAGTGGATATTACGAGGTTTCGCTTATAACGAGGTACGCGAGATGTCTCATGAAATTCCTATTGAACCAGGCATAATTGGTTATAACGAGGAAAAATGAAATCGAAGAATATGCTTTTTTATCTGTTTTTAGCGAAGTAATGGCTATAAATAAATACCCAACTGCTTGTATATATAAATTCCCAACATCTGTGTTATTATCGAGGCCAGTGGTGTAATAAACACCGCCTGCAATAAACTTCTTTCTATTTATCCATGATACTATAAACAACAAGATAGTTTATTGCCCTAGCGCAAATACGTCCAAGTTCGCGCATCGCATGACGTAACTGGAGACCGAAATTTGAATGCTTGTTGTTAGCTTATAGTCCAGGCTGTATCGTCGCCCCCGTTAGGTAACATATTCCGATTCGATTTTGTTGCACAAACTCACTTAAAAAGTGCACAGAGTGCCTTATAACAAATACACAGAGTGCCGGGAGGTGCCGCGGTCGGAAAATTGTTTAACAATTTTTTAAAGCAAATTTAAAAAATCAATTTTTTTACTTCGTATAATTTTTTTAGATTCTTTGGGTCAATATGAGCCAAAAAGGTCTCTTGTAATTTTTCTCTAAAATTGACTGTTGTTGAGTTATTTGCTCCGTGCGTCTCCCCTCTATGGGGCTTTTCATTCACAGTCATTTGTTTCGAGATTCTGTCATATCTCGAATAATCCGTGTATATTAATATTATACACAGATTATACAACATTTGACAGAAGCTCGAAACAAATGACAATCGATGAAAAGCCCTATTTACAGAAATTTACAGTCACGTGACATGCTGTCAGTTTTGTAAGGACGTTTTAGTATAGGGCTTTTCATTCACAGTCATTTGTTTCGAGCTTCTGTCATATGTCGTATAATCCGTGTATTTTAATATTATACACAGATTATACAACATATGACAGAAGCTCGAAACAAATGACAATCGATGAAAAGCCCTATTGACTCTTATGGGATTATTTTGTTAAACTTAAATATTTTATTTTTATACAAATTTTATATAACAAATTGTTAGAATTCATTAGTTATTCTTTTATAATGTCATTTATAGTTAAACAAAAATATTTTTTGTCGTTAATAAAGATTTTATTGACATAATTTTCGATAGTGAGGTTATATAGGACATACTGTATCCGTACTTTTTGGACTCAATTCGGATTTATCAGAGATAAAAAGTGTATGTACAAAACTTATAAAAACGTAAATAATATTATTATATCATGTGTATATTGCCACATCCTTTGTATATATAGAAAAAGTTAACCTCACTTTATCCTTATAACAGCGTTAATTAATTTTATTCTTTGGTCTAATTTTTTTGGGAACGAGGAAAATAAAAGTATTTCAGATCACTAGTTTTCCATGTATTTTTACAGTGAACAACACAAAAAATAACGTGATACGTGATATGGCATTTTTTTTAAATGTCCCATTTAAACATACAATAAAGCGTTCTTACAAAGATTCAAGCAACCGCCACCATGAACAGGTCGGTCGATTTTGCTTTGACACTTTGTTACGCTTGAAGCGAATACTCGATTTAAAATTTGAAAAACGCGAAAATGGCCATTTCAAGGCTTAATATTAATAACTCGGTTAAAAATTATTATTATGAAAGTCAAAAAGTGACTGAATCAAAATTGAAAGCCCCCCTACAGGATCCTGAAGAAATTTTGTCATTATTTTATTACTGAGCTGTTATTTTTAATGGTTAACCATGAGCGCTAAGTGAGGCGGCCGTCAATGTGAGTGCAAGTGAGATGCACCATTAGACGGCCGGAATGGTGCATCTCTTTCGCACTCACTATTGACGGCCGCCTAAATGCAGTTAGCGCTCAATGTTAATAATTAAAAATAACAGCTTAGTAATAAAATAATGACAAAAGTTTCTTCAGGATCTTGTAGGGTGGACTTTAAACTTTGATTTGGTCACTTTCTAACTTTCATAGTAATAATTTTTAACTGAGTTATTAAGCCTTAAAAATGGCGATTTTCGCGTTTTTCAAATATTAAATCGCGTATAACTCGACAAAAATAAATTTTAGAGAAAAATCACAAGAGACTTTTTTTGCTTATAATGACCCAAAAAATCTAAGAAAATTGAAGGAATTGAAAAAATTAATTTTTTGAATTTGTTTAAAAAAATTGTTTAAACAATTTTCTGACCGCGGCACCTCCCGGCACCCTGTGGATTTGTTAAAAGGAACTTTTTTAGTAAATTTGTGCAAAAAAATCGAATCGGAGTAATTTACCTGACGGGGGCGACCATACAGCCTGGACTATACAACCGCGAGCAATTCAAACTATAGTATTTTTACTACAAAAACGTTATTACGTAGGTCAAAATTTTTGACGTAAGAGAACTGTCAAAAGATTAGAATGTGACTTTTCATTATTGCCATGTTTATTAATGAAAAGTTTATATAATGAAAAGTCACATTCTAATGTTTTGACAGTTCTCTTACGTCAAAAATTTTGACCTACGTAATAACGTTTTTGTAGTAAAAATACTATAATCGGAAATCATTCGTACATTACACGTCACGACTATCTTCTCTTCGAGATGCGCAATATATTATCTTGTTATAATTTTATAGTATCATGTATTTATCTATCGACCGATATTTAATACATATTGTAGGAACGTTAGGTACAATTTACGATGGTAAATTTACGATGGTACGAAGTTTTATTGTTCAGGTCGATCGTCGACTCCTAATAAACTACGTAAGAGGCATCAAAACATTTCAATATTATTGTTGTCTGATATAACGAGATCCGCTTATAACGAGGTAATTAGTCCGCAATTTCAGTTCTCGTTATAGAGGGAGTCTACTGTAGATTGAAATCTTTACCATCTTTACCAGAATATGAAAATATAAGTCTTAAGTCTTTAGACGGAGACTGGATCTACGATTAACTCTCTAAGATATTTTTGCAAAAAGTTAAGTATAGCCTTTGACATTTGACCTCTCGGGATAAACAATTTATAATCAACGGCGTAACCAGGATGATCATCATCATGATTTACATCTTCAAAATGGCTTGATTTGTCAACAACACATATTGGTGTTAAGCGTATAATAGAGCTCAAAGTAGATCCCAATGGGGGGTTATAACCCCCAAAACCACCCCCTGGTTACGCCTATGTTTATAATATCTAAGCAATAAGTTCATCGATCGGGCTTTACAAATTTTTTTGTTTGGAATTGAAAGATCTTCATTTTAGGGCCTTAAAGAATAAAAAAGTTATTTTTACAATAAATAATGCAATTGCAAAAAAGCCATTTTGGACCTTTCGCTGGCTGTTTTGCAACAACAAATTAACGAAATTGAACTTGCCACGGCTAAAATTGTTGCTCAAATTGGCTTTCGAACCGAGTCCATCCTACTATATAAGCCGACGATACTGCTTTGCTCACTGCAGCAACTGCATACGGTACGCTGAGTACCCCTATGCAGGTACACCCCTCTGTCTTCGATAGAGTCCAAACACAACTAAATAAAATAGTTACCTGGTTTAACAAATGGAGGGTCACCCTCAATCCAACCAAAATCCAAATGATTGCCTTCAGACATCCTAATAGCTCTCGTAACGAACGGGCTAGGACAACCATCCAGGGCGAAGCTCTTGAATTCCGTTCATCGATAGTCTATTTGGGTGTACATATCAACAGGACACTCAACTGGAACATTGATATCCAACACATAAATAAGGTAGGGATACACTTAAATAAGGTAAGGAATAGAGCTAAACTCCGTGGAGCGCTATCTGGACGGTTTGGAGGTATATCAAACAAGACTCTCCTACACACCTACAAAACCTACATAAGGCCCATTATCGACTACAGAGCTTGTCTCTATGCCTCACTCAACCAATCACACAATAACACCATCCTCGGTTGTAAGCGGAAAATCCTCAGAACGTGCCTTAAGAGGCACTGCCTGGAGCTATAGGGCTTTTCATTCACAGTCATTTGTTTCGAGCTTCTGTCATGTGTCACTAAATATTAATATATCTACGTCATACGTTATTGGTATATCCAATGATACAAACCAAAGACGTATGACGTAGATATATTAATATTATGTGACACATGACAGAAGCTCGAAACAAATGACAATCGATGAAAAGCCCTATCCGTCGGTGTTGGTACATCTACTCGCAATGCCCCCTATAAAAGAGAGAATCCGTTCCTTCAGCAACAAGTATGTTTAGCGTACGATCAAATGGTACTAACAATAGAGCTAAAAACGTTCTAAAAACCCCTTGCAATTCCTTGCATTATATTTTAGGTGAAATTATAATAAGTACATCTCCAAAACTTATAATAATCCATTCCCATTTCCCATTCGTACCGCGTATGCGTAGAAAGCTGGGATCTGCAATCGGCTTGTGCTTGTAGTCGGTTTGGTTCGGTTATAATCCTTGGCGTTGTGCGGACATGCAAGTCAATCGGCATGCTCACCAACACAATAATGTAAAGTAGTAAAGTAACTAAACGATTAATTAAAGTAGGTTTGCACAAAGTGGGAAATTTGAATTGAACCGCAATCGAAATTCTTTCTACTTTGTTGTATGATATGAATTGTTTTTATTTCTCTATGGTATGTGGTATGAACTATGATTTCGTTGTCCCTTAACTTTATTTTATGGGCTGAATCACAACGTATTACTTATTTATGTAAGATATTAAAATCTCGTTTTATCCAAATTACAAATACCGTACGGTTCTTGTTGTCAATGGGAAACGCCCTTAGCTATATGGAAATTAGAGGTATTTCCCGAAAATTTGGGTGGTTTGTAATTTCCGTTGAAAACCACTCAAGAATGTGTCGTGTGGTGGTGAAATATGAGTAAAAGATGAAAGAAAACTGGCTGTGCGACGAATAACAATTTTTGAATGAGTCATATGTATCAAAATGAATTATATAAATCCTTTTATTAGGTTAATCTAGATGTACATTTTCTTTTATATATCAATTGAAGAGTGTTGTGTTTCGAGTTGACCCAGAAGATTGATAATTTAACTTACTTAACAGTAATTATAACAGAAAAATGATTCATCTATTGTTCCTGTCAGTGGTTTGTGAAATACAGAATATAGTGTGAAATATGATGTTGATACAATGAAGTCAAGTCATGGCTAAATCCACATTCAGGTGTTTATAATTTGTATTAATATTTTCATTGATTAACTATAAATAGGAAATTTATTTTGGAAAAACCTGCATAAGTTATCAGTGCTATTAGTTCTGATTGAAGATATTAAATGTACCGTTATTAAATCGATTTTAGTTTGAATAGAATATAGTTGTTTGTCTGCAAGAATGGAAACGTTTTTAAGAAATATTTTTAGGTTTTCTCATTATTATTATTATTTTTCTCCAGAATTTGCACATTCTCTATCAATTCAAAATACATCTTTTTCAAGATCAATGAAATAATTTTTCTTTGGTTTTTTGACATTCTGAACAAATATGTTCCATTTCTAATCTACTACCATTACTACATGTCGGTTTATAACATTCTCCGACTTCCAATCGCCACTTTGTAGGGTTGTCTCTATGTTTCTTTCTCTCAGGTCTTTGTCTATTCCTTCGCTCCAACCTTTTCTTGGTCTACATTGTTTTCTCTTTCCTTCTAGGTGCATTCTAGTATTTTCTTTGGTATTCGTTATTCATCAATTCTTTGTATAGGTATGTCTGAACCAGATAAGTTGTTTTGTAGATAAGTCATCTGTGATTGTTCATTTGATTCCCATATTCCTCTAATGCATTCATTTGTAATCCTTTCTCTTCTAGCAGTGGCGTGCTGGAACTTTTCAAGTGGCCCGGTGATTTTATAGAAAAGCAGCCTCCCATCCTCACTTTACCTTCTATTATCAAGATGTTTTATTCGTTATTTATAAAATCAAAAAGACAAAAATATAAATTATTTTTAAATCAAACATAAAACTTTGAACTGAATGAAATTTTGTTAAACTTACTATATTTTTTATTTAAGAATAAGCCATCTTATGGCTTTATATAATAAATGACATTGGACAATATTGTATGCAGTAAGGCAGAAACCATAATTTCCTTAATAAATATACAGTAAGCACTACACTAGTAGATACACGGATACTCAATTTTTAGGCGTGGGTTAATCTGGCCTCACCTGTGACTTTTATGTCTGTCATGTCATGTGACTATCAGGAAACTATTCAAAATTATTGTTTTTCAATACAAAAAATATATTAATTAATACCATTGTTGCTCTGCTTCAAAAAAAACTTTATTCAAACACCAAAAATATTACAATACTTTATAACTTTTACAACTTTAATACAATGACAACTATAAACGTCAAATACATCTGTTCTATAATCTGTCAACTTTATATGTAAACAGCAAGCTATACAATCTTCACACTTTTTAGTACCACACGGAGAGAAAGTTTTCACAACAAGTTTTACACTTTTTAGTACCACATGAAGGGAAAGTTTTCAACTATGTCATTTGTTACTTCATGTTCATTATCACTTAGATTTTAGATTAATAATAAATATCATCCTTCATATTTTCTGTAGACTGAATATGTTCATCATTAACTACATCTTCTGTAATTTCAGTATTTTGCAAAATACTATTTTTTAATATAATCCATTTATCAGAAAATCTACGATTTCTTCTCTAATTGTAGTCGCAGATAATATGGTAGGATATATTTTTTTTAATTTTTCAGTAAATGATCTAAATGCCGTTAAAGGTATACCATTTTTTATTGAATCAAAATTTCTAGGATGTAGAGTGCTTATATAATCATAAAACGATTTGTCTTGATCAAATCGTTTTTCGATACTTCCTATAAGTCGGTCAAAAATGTGCGTTTTTCCATTTTTTTATTCTGCAGAGTACATGCCATATTAGATGTTTGAAGGAAATTGTAAATATTATCTGTTGAAAGAATTTATGTATATAAGTAGAGTCTTATTCATTTACTTAAACTGTATTTTACAATTTAAAAAAAATTAATTTAAATGTTATTTAAATTAAAAAAACATTTTTTTTGTTACATCTAAAATTTTTTCTGAAAAAAACCTATTTGATCAGCCTCAAGTGGCTGCGGCCTCTAGGTGATTGCACTGATTCATTTATATGGCCAGCACGCCACTGTCTTCTAGATCTTCCTGCTGTCTTCTCCAAAAATCCATTTCTGTTGCTCTCGGCATTGCTAGTGTTCTTTCTTTGCCATACCTCACAGCTGTATAGAGTGATACTTTTTACTATAGTCCCATATATTCTTTTTTTTTTGTTTTCTTTTCCAATTGGTTCCATAAAATGCTGATTAACATTGTGATGGCTTTTCTACCTGACATATTTCTTTCTCTTATGGCTTTGTCTAATGTTCTATTGTGCAAAATATTGATGCCTAGATATTTGTAGTCGTAGCAGTGCCTTATCGTTGTCATGCCGTCTAATATAATAATATATGAGATATGTTTGTTCTCCAATACACAAGAATTCAGTTTTCTTTTTATTCACATTGAGATCCCATAATATACTCTTTCATTAATTTTTTTTCGTCCTCGAGCAATTTAACAAGTTGAGCATGGGTGTACATAACAAATAAAGGCTCACTGACTGGGATATTTTGAACTTATGTGCCCGTGGCCACTTTTGTTGTCTCACCTGCTCATTGCGTGTGATATATGTGACACATGGTTCATCACACTGTACTCAAGGTGTTAAAAAGAAATTTTAATAGATTTTAAATTTATTGTTATTGTAAATAACTAAATTTTTTAGTAAAGTGGATGAATATGGTTTTGAACGTCCAGACAATTTCAACTATGAAGTGTACGATAATTTTATGTCTGGGTACATTAGAGTTTTGACAAGAAGGGCACAAAGATGGAGTACCGTAAAAGGTGATGTATATAGGAAACCAAATGTGCTAAAGAGATTCATAAGGAAAGGAGTACCAAGCAATCAGAGGACTGCTGTATGGATGAGAGTGTCTGGAGCTGAGAATTTGAGAAATTCAACAAATTTGAGTTATGGTGCCTTGAAAAAGAACATTGATAATCAACATATTATTGACACTATACAGATAGACTTACCTAGAACATTTCCAGGTAAAAAAATTTATCGTTAATACATTAATGCCACTTAGTACCCTTCTCTTTTTAGAAAATATATACTTTAGCAACCATGAATATCTTCCGAAAGAGTTGTTCAATGTACTAGCCACATTTGCACACCAAAACAAAGAAGTCGGCTATTGTCAAGGTCTCAACTACATAGCGGGACTCTTGTTATTGGCCACCAAAGATGAAGAAGCTTCTTTTTGGTTGCTGAAAGCCTTAGTTGAGAATATTCTACCTCAGTACTATATCGTGACAATGACTGGCCTTCTGACTGATCTCGATGTTCTTGACGAATTAGTTCTTAAATATGAGCCGTTAGTGCACAGGCATATCCGTAATGTGGGCATGCCTTGGGCCATGGGTACTACCAAATGGTTTATTTGCCTTTATTCAGAGGTGAGTACTTCATAAAGAACCAACTATATGCTAAAATAATTCAGTTATAATTATTATCAATAATTTTTAAGAAATTGTCAGCAAAACTGTAGCAAGTAGAACAAAGTAGACAGAAGAACTACAAAAATCCCAGAAGGGGTTACAATTTTTGATATTCTTAATGTTTTAGGTATTACCTGCTGAAACTGTGTTCAGGATATGGGATTGTCTATTTAATGAGGGATCTAAAATTTTATTCAGAGTAGCATTAGCTCTCATAAGGTTACACAAAGATCAGATTTTACAAACCAGTGAACTGGGGGAACTGATTGGATGCTTTAGAGACATGAGAAACCACGAGACTGTTATTAACTGTCATTTGTTTATGCAAGTAAGAAATTAATTTAATTTTTTAACTCTCCATAGGCCTGTGAGGCCTCACCCATATGAAAGTATTGAAACCCTATATACCTTCTCCACAATTACAATTATAATTTCCTAGCAAATTAAAAAAAAGATATATGGAACTTGAAATATAGTGCTAATAATCCTCACAGGTCTCAACCGATCTAACATGTAATTTTTTTTAATAACTTTATGCTCCATTTGAAATGACTTCTGTAGTTCTCTTAAATTTAGTACAGTATGGGATTATCAGTATGGGACATCTATCTAACACTAAAGTGTTATGTGTGATCTGTATTACTATATGGCTGTGAGACCTGAACATTAAAACTGACTTAATTCATCAAGCCCAGAACAGAGAGAAATTTGCCATATTTTTATAATTTATTTTGAAAAAGCAGGTTTAAGTACTCCCCTAGACTTAAATGTGCTATTAAGTGTGGATAACATTAAAATTTTTAAACTAATTATGACATTTCTTCAAAAAATTAAATTAAAAGTGTGAATGTAAAACTAATCGTTTGAATGAATAGGTATTTCTTTTGTATTATGTAATGTATGAATGAGATATTTACTTTAATTAATTATATTATTTTGTAACCTATGTATGTTTTTAGTTCTTACCGTAGTGAAAAAGAAAAAAAATTATATAGTTGTATTTATTATTTATAATTGATATAATTATGTATAATTAATAATTGTATAATAATATGTAGTTACGTGGCTAAAGGTTCTGAACCAAGGCCAGAATAGAATTTAAAAAAAAAAAATTTATTTTGAGGTTATAATGTATATTTTAGCTTTTAAATTATTTTGTAATAATGGGTAAGGCTCGTAAATAAATAAATAAATAAATATTGATTGCCAACCTCAATACAGAAGGCACTTAGGAGGAGGAGGAGGTTTACATCATATATTTAGTGTTTAGTTGCACACACATAACGTAAGTAAATCACAGCATGTGAGCACATAAACAGCTACAAAATTTGATGCCATTCTTTTGAAAGAGGACCCCAAGACCTGCTCCAAACAAAAGAGGCTATTGCAAAACCTGATATTTTTGTAAATTCCGTAAGTCTTGCCTCTGAAATGTACATATAACATGCTGCAGAGAATGTATTGACCAAATTTGATTATTCTGGTTCGCTAATCTGAGACACAACTGTCTAGTAATATTAGTAATTTTTTTGGGAAGTTAGGTTGCTAGATGTGAGTTGAAATTACTACACAACCAAACATATGTGCTCATAACCAATATTATTAACAGTAAACAGACATAAATAACATAAATGTTAATACACCATAATATAATGTATGAGAAAATTATTTATTGTACAAAATAAAAATATTTTGAGGACATAAATTCCACAAAATTTTATGAGTGTAGTATACACTCCCACTATTTCCAATAATTCTTATTTTTGTAATGAAAGATTAACGACATTCTACACCTTCGTTGCGGGGTATGCCTCTCAGAGGAAAGGGGGGGAAACTTATATGCAAGCGAAAGTTGGTAACAATGCAGTATTTTCACTTTTATTTAATAATGGTACGGTAAACAATCCTCATTTTTTAATATGTTATTCCTTACAAAAAAACCTTTAATATAAGCACAAATAATTAAAAATCGTAAATTTGGCTCAAAAGGTATTAACTTTTTAAGAATTCCCATAAGAGCCCATGTTAAAACTTAACTTTAACCCTTAATAGTAATTAAACGGTACGGTAAAACAATTTTTAAAAAATCCAATCTTAGTTTTTTGAAGTAAACTATAACATACTAAAATTTCATGCAAATCCTTAATTCTTTGCCGAAGGTGTAGAACGTCGTTAAGTTTATTTGAGCAGTTAATAGTGTGAGGTAGGAATTTTTGTGTTGTATGTTTCTTACTCCGAATCTGTCAAAATGAATCTCAGCTAAGCGAATATATTTTACCAATATTTTCTGTATGGACTTTTTTAAAAGTGGTGTTTGTTAATTAGTACAGTGTTATTTTTCCTTTAAATTGAATATTTACCTTCGGGTTACATTTTCTTATTTCGTTTTAATCTAAAAATAAAAGCAAAAAACGTTGAGAATGTTTATATTCTTGTTTATTTCTAACAAATCTTGAATATTGCAATTATATTGAATCAGTAAACACTACTATTATAGAACTATAATAAATAGTTTAAGAAAATTTATTTCATTTTGGGTCTCACCTGTGTGTTCATGTAATTTTAATTCGCCAGTCCGCTGGAGTGTTAATATTATCATCATCTAATGCTTTTTTTTTATATATAAAGTATTATTTTGTACCTTTATTTCTAAATTAAAGGTATTTTATAATTTCCTTTTGTTTTAGGAGGTGTTTCGACTATCTGGAAATTTATCAAATGCTACCATTTCAAGATTAAGGCAAAAATACAAGAAATGAACAAAAGAAAACAAATTTTGACTTTTTTAATAAGCACACAAATCTAGTCTATTCTATGTAAAATCTTTATTAAGCTTTTTATCTATATACAATTTGAATTTAATAAACTATTTTAATTCCTTGAGTGTTTTTCTAAAAAGTCTTTGGCTTCATTGATTTTTGATGCTATATACGGAGACCCTCCTCTATCTGGATGATTTACCGCCATCACTTTCTTAAAGGCATCCTTAACTTTAGTTTTATTTGCACTGGGGGTAACACCTAGAATTAAAATTGTTCTGAGACTATTTTCTTGTGAAAGTAATGATGACAGTAAAATTCTCATTTTAGTGATTCCATACTAAATCACTAGGAAAAAACCTCATGATACTATTTAGACATGTAAAGTATTTGGTCTTACTTAATTTACTCTCAAAGTTAACGCCAAATTTTGATTTTATATGTGTGTTAGTTTAAAATGTACCTAAATGATGTATGCTCTATATGTTATTGACTTACTAATTGTGGTATTTTCTTTCTATCGATTTCCTCTTTTAATATGGGTAACCACATCCTACTAGTATGTCTAGAAATTTGCTACACAATTGGTTTCATCTAATATAATTAGAGCTGCTTCTTTGATTTTTCTCTTTTTACTATCTGATTCTTTCAGGACTATACTTGAATCTTTCCACTGAACTCTATGTTCAATGTTCATTGTCCCATGCATGTTTACATATTTGACTTGACAACTATCAAATTCGACTTTTTTAATATAAGATTGATGTTTACTTATTCTAATGTTTAATGGTTTTGATGTTTCACCTAAATAAAAATGTTCACATTCACAAGATATTTTATAAATGCAATTCTTTGTTCTTTCCTAATCATTGTTAGGTTCAGTCTTAGATAAAATAGATCTCAATGTGTTTCTTGTTGAAATTTTGAATTTATTTCCGATCGTTTTAAGCTTTTCCGGTAATTCTTAATATGTTATTGGAATTTTTCTCATATTATTTCTTGTGAATGTTATAGGATAGCATTGTAAGTTGTTCTGTAAATGACAAAGAATAATCATACACTCCCCGCCACGAAAAACGGGCACCACAAAAAATGGGTCATTTTTGATGTCACATATCTCTTAAAACTGTTGTCCAATTTAAATAATTGTTTTAATATGTTATAGCCTTATTCTTTAGCAATATCACTGTAATAATACTGTTGCTAGACAGGTAAATTTTCATTGTATACCGGGTGTACCAATCAAACTGGGTTATTTTCTCAATTTCCACAATACCCTGTGGAATATTCTAGCATTTAAAAATATTGAAATTAAAATCCAACTATAGCCCCAGGTTTTCTTAACATCCTGTTTTTTTTATTCATTTGCTTATGTTGGATAATAAAAAAGTTAGAGACTTTAACAACTAGCCATGTTCTTTATCAATATTGGGTGTTTTTAAATAAGTGCGACAAATTTTAAGGGGTAATTCTGCATGAAAAAATAATGATTGTTTGCTTGATAAACCTATGTCCGCAAATGCTTCCTTTCCGAGATAAGGAATGTTGAATTTTTTCTTACAAACTGACAATTTATTTATTGCTCTAAAACCGGTTGAGATATACAAATGAAATTTGGTAGGTTTTAAGAAGTAGTTATTGCGCGCTTTTTTGACATACAATTAAAAATTTTATATTCACCATTGGCGTGCATATGGGAAATATACGTATGCACGCCAATGGTGAATATAAAAAAAATAATAATACTTTATTTGAAATAGGATAACCTAATATAAACATGCTAAAGTACATATAGTCAAAACAATACAAGTATTGATATAGTCCATAACATAATTTAAAAAGTAAAAAACTAAAACTAATTTAAAATGTCAATACCTAAAGCCACCAACATTTGATAATTTAAAATTTAAAAAGTAAAAAACTCAAACTAATTAAAATGTCAATATCGAAAGCCACAAACATTTGAATAAAATATTAATGCGATTAATGTAAGCACAATAAGTATACATATAAGGCAACACAAATACATTCAACCCATCTTATTCTCTATAATATATTTTTTTAAACTGTACTTGAATGTATTAATGTTTCTACAAGTTCTTAAATCGAGAGGTAGTTCGTTATATTCTTTAAACCCTTTGCAAATTAAAGAATTCATCATAAAGCTATTTTTAAACTCAACAATATGTAGATTATTTGTACCCCTTGTATTATAATCATGTACATCTCTCTGAAAAGAAACATATTTTTGAAAGTAAGATGGAGCCAACGAGTTCAATATTTTATACACAAAAACCATGGTTAGGTAATGCAAACGTTGACGAACTGACAAACATTCAAGTGATTTTAACATAATCAATATTGGCGTTATTCTACTAGCTCTTAATATGATGCGCATCCCTCTATTTTGAAGTTTTTGTAACTGACTAATTTTATTAAGACTGAATAAATATACAATCGATGCACAGTAATCAAAGTGTGGCTGTATTATTGTATTATATACAGTTACTTTAGTCTCAGTCAACAGATTTTGAGCTATTCTGGTGAAAAAATACAATTTTTTTGAAATTTTCTTACTTATATACTCAAAAAGGCCATCAAATGACAGCACGTTATCAAGCTGAAAACCTAAATATTTTGCCGTTTTTACAACTTTGATCTCTTCATTGTTAATGTGTAAATTAATCAGATTTAAATTTATTAAACTATACTTATATTTAGTAGTAAAAATAACAGCTTTGATTTTATCAATATTTAGTTTTAATTTATTCATGTTGAGGTATTTATTAACTCGATCAAGTGTTCTGTTCATCTTCTCTACAGCATTCTCTAACTTAACATCACTACATGCTATCAAAGTATCATCAGCAAAAAGATTGATAAATTCACAATCCAAAAACAAATCATTTATATCCAGTATGAAGAGGAGTGGTCCAAGGACACTACCTTGAGGTACCCCTACCAAAATGTCTTTCTCAGTCGATACTGTATTATTAAAACATACTTTTTCCCTGCGATTGCTTAGATAATCCTCAAACCAACTTAAAACCTTACCGGAAACTCCATATTGTCCAATTTTAGCTAATAAAATGTTTCTATCAATGGTTTCAAAAGCTCTTTTCAGATCCAAAAAAATTCCAATAGTGTATTTACCATCTTTTATATCATTCTTTAGCTTGCAGATTGTTAGTTGTAATGCAGTTTCACAAGAATGGTTCTTTCTAAACCCAGATTGATTTTCTATTAAAATTGAATTCCTTTTTACATGTTCCATTAATTGCTCATAAACAACTAGCTCCAGGAGTTTCTCAATTGTCGGTAATGTATTAATAGGTCTAAATTCCTAAAAAATTCTTAATTGTATGTGAAAAAATGCTCAATATCTACCACTTAAAACCTACCAAATTTCATTTGCATACTCAACCGGTTTGAGAGCAACAAATAAATCGTCAGTTTGTAGAAAAAAATTCAACATCCAGTATCTCGGAAACGAAGCATTTGCGGACATAGGTTTATAAAGCAAAGGGTCATTATTTTTTTCACACAGAATTACCGCTTAAAGTTTGTCTCACTTATTTAGAAATACCCTGTATTGATAAAGAACATGGCTAGTTGTTAAAGTCCCTAAATTTTTTATTATCCAACATACGCGAATGAATAAAAAACAGAATGTTAAGAAAACCTGGGGTTATAGTAGGGTTTTAATTTCAATATTTTATAAAGGCTAGAATATTCCACAGGGTGTTGTGAAAATTGAGAAAAAAACCCAGTTTGATTGGTACACCCGGTATACAATGAAAATTTACCTATCTAGCAACAATATTATTACAGCGATATTGCTAAATAATAAGGCTATAACATATTAAAACAATTATTTAAATCGGACAACAGGTTTAGGAGATACGAGACATCAAAAATGACCCATTTTTTGTGACGGTGAGCGCATTTTATTAAAACAAATGTTGTTCTTCTAAGAATTATTTTCATTACAACAGGTCATAATGATTCAATGATTCCCTTTTTAACATTGATGTGATTTGATTTGTAATTTAGATATCTGCTGTTGTGTGTTGGTTTTCTATACACTTAAGTCTTATATCCAGTACCCTTCTTTAACAGGTTAAGTGTCACCATATTAAAAATTTTAATATTTTCATTGGCCGATCACTTTTTTTGAAAAGTATTCCTATTACTTTCTTTAACTTTCAAATCAAAATCTAACACTCTAAAATGCGAATTTTAGGCCAAGTATAGTTTCTAGACTTAGACCATCTAGCTGAGCACTCAATGTCCCCGTGTATTTTAAATAAGTTAGAGAAGCCACTGTTGAGCATCAGCATTTTCTGACGAACTAGCGTGTGTGTGTCCATGTCAGCATCACGAGGCTGGTATATCAGTTTTATGTGCGAGTTCATGTTGGTCTCTCATGGCACTTAACCTGTTAAGATTAAAACATGGAGGAAAAGTAGTGCGTTTTGTTGTTTTCTGTGGTAAATATTAATGTCTAATAAATGATATTACCTAGAATTAAAGCTGCTTCTCTCCTATTCATCTTTTGATCGAACCCTCCTTTGTAGTATTTAGAGTTGGCAACTGAGGCAGAATCGAACTTTGGGAGGTTTTTCATTGCTTCATTAAAGGTTTTAGCAGCATTGGGCATTTGTCTAAGTGCATATCGACCAGCAAATCCAACGGCTGCCAAACCAAGTCCTGCTAATATTATTCCATTCTGAAAATTATTTATTTAAAAAATATTCGATATTAAACATTGTATTTTTTACCATTTTTCACCAGAATTTTTCAAAAGTTACATATTTCAATAAAATTACTACTTGACATTGACAGTTAGGTATGTCAAAATCTTCTTTTTACAGAAGTAGTGTTTTCTTAGAAGTTAACAGTATTCGCAAAATTAAGTTCCAACAGAGGGCGCTCGAAATTTCAAAGATGGACGACAACTTTAGGAAAACAATTCATTTTGTCATTTGAATTCACAGTTCTAAAACGTTAAATTAAAATCATTAAGGCCCGGTACTTTATGTCTAGATTAACAGCTCGTTAGTTAACGGAGGCACAGAATAACTAACCATATGGTTAGTTATTCTGTGACGGAGGTTTAATCGGGACCTCTTTAGGGTATCTTGCGTTGTAATAAATGCAATTATAATTATTATTATACTTATTTATAATTATAATAATACTTGTAATTGCATTTATTACAACGCAAGAGACCCTAAAGAGGTCCCCATTAAACCTCCGTTAACTAACGGGCTGTTAATCGAGACATAAAGTACCGGGTCTTACAGGAGCAAGAGTGTTTTGCCAAAGTAACCACTAAGTTTTGCAACTAAGACATCTTATAAGTTAAAAACGACTCAAAATTATGTTTAATCTGTATGCATTCATAAAAATTTGATGCTAACTACTGATTTCTTTTTACCTTTTTTTCATAAAAAAAATCTGGCCCCCCGATAATCAAACAGCGTTCTAAAAATTATTAATCTATCTTAGGATTTCGAATTTTGTTTTTAATTTAATTAATAGGTGCACTACAGTTTATTTTACACCAACAGATAACAATTTTTAATTAAAAAAAAACTGGAGACTTGGAAACTAAGTACGTGAATTTATTTTATAATAATTGTGTTCTGGAAATTACGAAGTGGTCGGGATATTTTGCATAACAATATACATTCTATGTACAGAATATTTACTACATTTTATTTATTTATTTAATTTTGCAGTCGCTTAAACATTAAAAAATACTACCTTTAATACAAACGTTAAATTAACAAAATGCGTGATTTGGGATTAGTTAATTTAGGTCATTACGTAGGGTATAATAGGAATGAATACTGAGGAACACTGCAATAGTTTTTTTAAGTCGAAATTATTGTTAATTACAACATAAACTGAACGCAAATATATACACAAATTAATGGCAAAGTCAATGTTTCCTTGAGTTGATGCTTTTCAAATTCGCCACCAGGCGTCGCCCACTTTGCGGTTCCTCGCCAATAATGTATTCTAGAATTTATTCTATCATGTATTCTAGAATCAAATTATCCAGAGTAACTTCATTTCATACATTTATTTTTAAACCTATAAATTATTCTAAAACACAACATAGGTTATACTACTCGATGTAAATTAATTTTGTATTAGAGGAATTAGATATAGTAGGTAAATAAAGATCTTACAGACAAATAAATATAATTTAATAAAAAATTTACAATAAAAATTGAGACTGGCTTAAATCACGTTTAAAGAATACCATATTATGCAACTATATTTACGTATAAGTGTATTATTAGTCGTCTATAATTCAGTTGCTCTTTTGGTCTAAGTTTTGTTGCGAATCTAACCATTTTTGTTAAACATATGATTTTGACATCTACGTCAGATTATTGTCCTTGTTGCCCGATATTTATATAAAATAAATTAAATGAATTGAGTATGATATGTCTAAATTTACCTATATTGATACGAACGGAATAGTTTCTATTTATAGCTAATGTCGGAATTCGAAAGTAATTTATAAGGCCAGCAGAATAAACGT
Source organism: Diabrotica virgifera virgifera (assembly GCF_917563875.1). NCBI lineage: Eukaryota > Metazoa > Arthropoda > Insecta > Coleoptera > Chrysomelidae > Diabrotica > Diabrotica virgifera. The sequence continues at coordinate 197,126,359 of NC_065450.1, read as the reverse complement.
TGATCAAACGGTCAGTTGTACTTAAAACTTAAATGAGCGTGACATATTCAATTTTCACTGTTGCACCTTGTACTTTGAATTTAAATTTTTATCGCAGTTTATACAATGAGATAATGGTTATTGGTTCGTGTTGAAATCGACAATGGATAGTAGTAGTGGTGATTTATCTTCCGTGATAGATAGTCGATATATAGTAAAGTTCTAATGGTGCAAAATGCAATAACAATGGGACAAAATTCCAGTTTACCGAAAGGTAGAAGGAAGTCCTTACGATCATTCATCAAAAGATCTGACTCGAAGGCCAATTCCTTGAGCCACACTTTCACTTTAAACGAAAACGACGATAGAGTAGACAAATTAAACATTAACATTGCAAGCGAAGAAGAATTAATGACATTAGATGGAGTTAATCGAGAAATAGCCAAAAGTATAGTAGACCATAGGAGAGCCATAGGTCGATTTCGTAAAGTTGAGGACTTGGCAGTGGTCAGAGGCATCGGTGCTGATAAGTTACAGAAGTTGAGACCAGAAATTTGTGTTTCGTCACGGAGAAGCCAAAGTTATACTTCTTCTAGAGCTCAAAGTTATGACAGTTTGAGAAGTTCGGAATCTAGACTGACTCTGAAGTCTAATAAGCTTGTTAATGTTAATAAAGCTAGTGTTTTTGAGTTTCAAAATGTTATTGGGGTGACACAGGAGATTGCAGCCGCTATTGTGCATTACAGAAACAAGAAGGGGGCCTTCAAACATGTAAGTACCATTAATTTATGTGTACATAGCATTAGATACTTATGTAGTAATCTCTCTCTGGTCCTGACCAACAGGAAGGATTGTAGTGGTCATTGTGATGTTGTGTATTGTCCGTCTCCAAAGATATCTATCTCTGATCGATCTTTGGTTGATCTATCTTGTTGAGGATTTTCCTGGTGATATTCGACCTTCTACCTTTTGGCCATCTTTCTACACTCTGTGATATGTGTATATTTGCAGACTAAATATTTGACTTTCGTTTTCAACTAGTTGAATAAGATCAATGAACTCTTCTCGACGTCTGTGCAAAATGTGGCTGTTTATTTTTCCTCCATTTATTGCAATCTTTCAAATGCTTTTCTCATAATATGCTCCCCATATATATTAAATAATTGTGGAGACAGTGTACATTCTTGTTTGACACCTTGTTCTAGAGGGAATTTGTTTGAGAGTGTGTCAACCTCTTTAACTGTTCTAGTAGTATATTCATATAGTTCAGTTATTAGCGAAATTAAGTGTTGTGGTACGCCTACTTTTAGTATCTGCCATAAGTGATGCTAGTGGACCCTGTTGAATGCTTTGCAATTGTCTATAAAACAAAAACAAATGTACTTATAGTGGGATATTGAATTCCCTAGATTTTTCTAGAGATATCACAGAGATGCAGAAATGTCGGGAATCCGGTTTATATGTGTTTTATTGACTTTGAGAAGGCCTTTGATCATGTAAAAACATACTGAAATGATTGTCATTCTTCAGCAGGTGGATATTGCTGATAAAGACCTACGCATTATTAAATCTTGACCTACACCAGGATTGGCTAGGACACTTCTGAAGAGCTTCAAATACAAAGAGAAGTAAAGCAGGGCTGAATTTTGTGCCCACTAATATTTAACATATTGTTCAATGTGGTATCAAAATGAATGGCGTCAATAACGAGATATGCGGATGACATGATGTGTCAGGTGTATTGCAAGAAATTACGAAGAATTTCAACATCTAATTAATAGGATTACCACAATCTGTGATAAAATGGACTCAAGCTAAACACCATAAAGACAAAATTGATGGTTGTCAGTAAAATACCAATACAACCTGAAGTGGTAACAGCTTATTGTGAACAACTGGAGAGAACTAACAGTATTACCTACCTTGGTTGTAATCTAAATGAGAACTGGGACATGAGCAAAGAAATTAGAATACTTCTAGAGAAGACCAAAGCTGCATTCTTTAAGATGCAGAAACTGTTATGTGGAAACAATATTACTTTGAGTCTGAAAATTAGATTAGTGAGATGTGTTCTCTACTCTTTTGTATGGTGTTAAAGGTTGGACTTTAACGGATAAACTTCCCAAGAAGCTGGAAACCTCTGAAATCTGGGTGAACTGGAAAATCCTACAAATAAGTTGGGTGGATAGAGTTAGTAAGAAAGGTGTTTTGCATCAGATGGAAAAAGTTACAGAAGTCATCAGAAAAGTTAAAAATCAAAAACTTAAATATTTTGGCTTTGGCCATGTTATGCAACACCCAGAGAGATATAATGTACTCCATTTACTAATACAAGGCAAGGTAGATTTAAGAAGAGGGCCAGGTCAAAGAAGGACGTCATGGCTTAACAGATCTTCTACATCCTTTTTCTGGGCTGTCATCAACAAAACTACTATAGCCAATTTGATATCCAAGGCTCGATAAACGAGCACGGCACATGAAGAAGAAGAAGAAGATTTTTCTATTATTTGTCTTATGTTCAGAAGGTATTCTCGAGTACCTCTACCTTTGGTGAATCCAGTTTGCTCTTGAGGTATTTCTCTTTGTAGGAAAGTTTTCAGTCTCTCATTGATTATGTGTAAGGCAAATGGCAAATGGTTCTTCTATAGCATTTATGGAAGCTGTTAATTTAGGATTAATCCAGATTTTTAATTTTTTTTTGTATAACAACCTTTGATTGAAATTAAATTAATATTCAGTAAATTTTGGCATTCCTTCTGTTCATTAGGTACTTTTAGTATTTTGCAGAGCTGTATTCTATTTTAAGTTGTGTAAAAATCAAAAATAACAAATGATATTTAGCATTCAGATGAAATAAAGCTTAAATAATAGTTGTTGACATATATTCTGATATCACTGCCAGTATATATTATTTAGCTTTGATTGTGACCTTGCAAGCAAGTTAATAGTGAATATGATTTTCATCAATTACACAATTTCTAAAGGATTTTTCCAATTAAGTGCATGTGAAACACAAATACAAAAATGGGAAACGAAAGACGCAAAACATTGCACACCTTAGAAAAAAATGTTTCAAACAAGAAATGTAGCTGAGATAATTTTGAACAAAAATGTTTATTAGCACTTTTTGTGTAGATTGTGTTCTCTCAGAAACAACGTTTCATACGAGATAGGTACCTAGTAGAAACAACAGACAATTAGAAATATTTTTAGTGCCATTTCATCACACTAATAGTGGTATCAATGAACCAACAACACGATTGGTCCAGAGTGCTAATAGCCTGCCAAGAGACAAATAAAAACAACTAAAAAGTATCTTAAAATAAGTTTGTTATAGTTTTGTATTATTCTTATAGTGTTTGTTTTATTCTGAGATGTTTGACATTTCAAACATTTATTGTTGTTAAGGTGTAGCTTTGTAAAACTTTGTAAATGGATGCCGCTAATGAATAAATAAATGAAGTCAGTTTCTATAAAGCTGTTAAATAAATAAACATTGCGCAATTGTTACCATTTTTGCGATTCTCATAATATTAATAAAATGTATTACTTCCACTGCCGACTCGACTGACAAATTTTTACCATTGAATTTATACAAATTGTATTCAAATAATTTATTTCGCGCGCGTAACGATATTCAAAATCGCCGGTTGGTCCAAGCATTGTTTCTGAGAGAATGGTTCATTCTAGTCAAAAAGTGCTTATAAACATTTTTGTTGAAAATAATCTCAGCTACATTTTCTTGTTTGAAACATTTTTTTCTACAGCATACAGATTCTTGGTAAATCGATATTTTCCGTTCCTCCCCCAGGATGGGCTTTTAAGGGGAAGCAGGGGGTAGGAGTGTCAAACTGTTTTGCATCTTCTTTGGGTCCCGACATTCTCAGCAAAATGCAGCTTGTTCGTATGATTTTTGGAGGTTCAGAGGCATTTTCGTCTCTGATGACTGGAATTATAGACCAGGGCGGATCTGTTTTGAGGTAGATGTGAGAGGTGGCATTCGGATTTTTGCAGATAGGTTTTTGCAGTTAGGTGACAACTTTAACAATAATAATTGACTTATGCTCCTTCTCAAATATGCCCGGAACATTAATAAAAAAATTTAAATATTTAAAAATTTCGAAATATATCGATTTTTTTCTACTTTCATTGCTTATAACTTTAAAACGATTCATTTTGGAACAAAGTCGTAGCGAAAGGAAATAAAGATAATTGAATTTTGTATAATATACGACTGGTTTAAAATGTCTTAAATTATTACCCTTTCTGCAAAATAGCAATAAATAGAAAATAAGGGGGCAAAAAAGACTGTTTTTATTCAATGTTTTTCAACCACTTTGGTTGCACTTAGAAGCTTCATATTTCGCTTAGAAAATTCTTATGACATACTTAAACCGTCCACCAAATTTCATTAAAATCGACTTAATAGATTTTGCATAATTTTGCAATCTAAATTTTTTTAAAAAAGTTCAAATTTTTTAAAAACTTTCTGAACAAAAAGTAGACCATTTAGAAGTTTGCTAATTTTTTTACATATAAAGAGATTTTCTACCTATCTAATATACTTTAACAGAATTAAAATCGGATTATTTAAGCCGCCTCAGCACTGTTTTAAAGTTATAAACAATGTTTTGGCTTATAAACAAATACAGTGAGGACATTTGAGTTGGAATAAATTTTCTTGACAATGGGCGACTCTGGAGATAAATCCCGAAACAGATCGATTTTTATTTTTAAATTATAATTTTTTGGCATAAATATTATACTAGTGACTTCATCTATCTGGGTGTGATGACGTAATCTAAATATTGGAATTATTTTTAATTCAAACCCTGTATAAATAATTATGTTAATGTTTATATTAGTGAATACAAAATTGAATAGCCTTTCGATTGAGCTATCACACGGCACCTATTCTCATTTAAGGGGCGGGGGTATAGTTAATTCTGCGTTTTTTTGCATAATTTTAAAACCTTTTCCCTTGAAAGTGGTGGGGTTAAGTTAAATGGGTAAAAGGCTATCTTAAAGAACAATACTTGAAGATTTTTCAGTTAAATTCTTATTCAAAAATATCAAAAAATGAAGTGGGGGGCGTCATTTTTAAGTAGACGATCCAAAAAACGATGATTTGTGGTGTACAGTATATCTTCGGACAGAATCATCTGAAGCACACAAACCAAAAAGATTATTTTAGTGTAAGATTTTCTTGAGGTAGTGACGTCAAGTTTTTATGATTATATTGATTTTTGAATTCATGGTATAACTTTAAAGTGAAAAAATCGAAAAAAAGTGAGAAAGTGTGTTCGGTAAAAAGAAATATGGTAATATAAAAAAATTGTTAAAATAAGCAAAAACTCCACCACTATTTACCTAGGCACCACTACCTAGTAAAATATCTAAAAAAGAAGTGTGCAAAATTTCAGAAAGGTCGGTGCATTACTTTTTGAGTTATAATGTACACCGCCTCAAAAAGACATGTTTTTCAGGCAACGCGTTTAAAAAAATGTAGTTTTGTCAATAATACTAAGAAAATTTTTGTATATATCCATATCTCCGTCAATTTTGCTCGGATTAACTTGAAATTTTAATGGTATACTCTTGAAAATATCTACAATCGAATAAGCCAATAAAAAATCGAAAAAAATAATCAAAAATACTAAAGCCCCCACCCCCATAAAAAAATCATCGATTACGTCATCACGCCCAGCTGGATGACGTCACTAGTATGATATATATACCAAGAAAATAGAATTTAAAAATAAAAATCGGCCTATTTCGGGATTTATCTTCAGATGCGCCTATTCTCGAGAAAATGAATTTATGCCAACTCAAATGTCCTCACTGTATTTGTTTATAAGCCAAAAAAATGTTTATAACTTTAAAACAGTGCTGAGGCCGCTTAAATAATCCGATTTTAATTCTGTAAAGTGTATTAGATAGGTAGAGAACCTCTTTATATGTAAAAAATTAGCAAATTTCTAAATGGTCTACTTTTTCTTCAGAAAGTTTTTAAAAAAATTTGAACTTAATTTAGATTGCAAAATTATTCTGCAAAATCTATCAGGTCGATTTTAATAAAATTTGGTGAACGATTTAAGTATGTTGTAAGAATTTTCTAAGCGAATTACGAAAGTTATAAAAACGTTGAACAAAAACAGGCTTATTTTGCCCCCTTATTTTGTATTTATTGCTATTTTGCAGAAATGGTAATAAGTTAAGACATTTTTAACTAGTCGTTTATCATTCAAAATTCAATTATCTTTATTTTACTTCCTACGACTTTGTTCCAAAATGAATCGTTTTAAAGTTATGAGCAAAGAAAGTAGAAAAAAATCGATGTTTTTCGAAATTTTTAAATATTTTAATTTTTTTATTAATGTTCCGGGCATATTTGAGAAGGAGCATAAGTAAATTATTATTGTTGAAGTTGTCACCTAACTTTATCTGCAAAAATCCGAATGCCACCTCGCACATCCAAAAATAGACGTTTTGTCACAGATCCGGCCTGGTCTATTATAAGTTTGTGCTAACTTTCTTTTATAATTAAACAATAAGCCATATAAGTAAGGTAATATATATTTAAGAATTAGACCAGTAAAGGACTAGGTAGGACCAATTAGGATGAATTATATATTGGGACCGTGCAAGTTCGGCAAAGCGACACCTATTTCTACGCTCTGCAACTTTATTTGCACTTTTAATTATATTGGCCAATTATATTAGTCCTGGTTACTGGATAATTGTCAAGGCCATAGTCCAAAAAAATAATAAGAAGAAAAAATAAGATTCAGGTTATGTTATTAAAACGTAAACAATTGTATGTAGTAAATAAAATTAGCTATTAAAATGCAGTACTGCAAGCAAAATACAATTAATTAAATTTACCTTTATATAATAATTGCATATCATATCAATACCGGGTGTCCACTTATATTTTCCCCCATTTTAACTGCCTATAACTTCTAAACGGCTCAAGATAGAAATATGCGGTTTTCGCTGAAATGTTTTATTTTAGTAAAAGTTTTGTCTGAATAGACTGAATTTTGTATATCGCTTTCAAATACGAAAAGAAAAATGGCGGATTTTTGAAAAAAACGTTGTTGACTTTTTTTTAATGGAACACCCAGTATATTTTTTTTGTAAATTGAAAGAAAGGTCATTCACCTATCCAGCGATATAAAGTTTTTCAAAATCGGTTGTCAAATCACTGAGTAATTAATTTTTAAAATGAGAGGTCCAACGTGTATATCACATACCTAAAATAACATGACTAAACAAATTGATATTATGTTATGTGCTTTCCACATTGCATTTCTCATTTTAAAAATTAATTGCTCAGTCATTTGACCACCGATTTTAAAAAAATGTATATCATTGGATAGGGAAATGACCGTTTTTTCAAGTTTTTAGGTAAAGGACCATTTTTTATGTCGCTTTTAAATAAAAAATGGCGGATTTTTGGAAAAAAAAACGTTGTTGACTATTTTTATTAAAACACCCAGTATATTTTTTTGTAGCTTGAAAAAACGGTCATTTACCTATCCAGCGATATTAAATTTTTTAAAATCGGTTGTCAAATGACTGAGCAAATAATTTTTAAAATGAAAGATGCAATGTGGAAATCACATAACATAATATCATTTTGCTTAATTATGTTATTTAGGTATGTGACAACCACGTTGCACCGCTCATTTTAAAAATTAATTACTCAGTGATTTGACAACCTATTTTGAAAAACTTTATATCGCTGGATAGGTGAATGACCTTTCTTTCAATTTACAAAAAATATACTGGGTATTCCATTTAAAAAAAGTCAACAACATTTTTTTCAAAAATCCGCCATTTTTCTTTTCGTATTTGAAAGCGATATAAAAAATTCAATCCATTCAGACAAAACTTTTACTAAAATAAAACATTTCATCGAAAACCGCATATTTCTGTCTTAAGCCGTTTAGAAGTTATAGGCAGTTAAAATGGGGGAAAATATAAGTGGACACCCGGTATTGTGGAGCAATATATAATTTTTCTTCTTTAATGACAGTAGATATGAAATGTACGCCAATTTGACAATTTCAATTGACAATATGAATTATTCAAGAAAGTTGCAATATTTCTTCGCTATTCGCGCATGATCGTTTCTCAATTCCCTTCCAAGTACTTGCACACCGCGAATAAGATGAAAGAAAGACTCCAAGGAAATAATGAAAATAATAGATAACACAAAAACTCACAGAATTTGCAATAACATACATAGCACAACTTAACCCCTAAAAATCTTTTACCCACTTTTTTTATTTCAATTGAAATGAATTTTAATTTCAATCTGAATTGAAAACAGTTTAAATAGTATTCAATTGTTATACTGAATTCTCTCAGCCGAGATTCATTTTGACACATTCGGAATAGGAAACGTACAACACAAAAATTCCTACCTCACACTATTAACTTCTCAAATCAACTTACTCTTTCATTAAAAAAAGAAGAATCATTGGAAATAGTTGGAGTGTATACTAAACTCATAAAATTTTGTGGAATTTATTTCTACAAAATATTTTTATTTTGTACAATACATCATTTTCTCATTTGTTATCAATAGGGCTTTTCATTCACAGTCATTTGTTTCGAGCTTCTGTCTTGTGTCACATAATATTAATATATCTACATCATACGTTATTGGTATTTACAATGATACAAACCAAAGACGTATGACGTAAATATATTAATATTATGTGACACATGACAGAAGCTCAAAACAAATGACAATCGATGAAAAGCCCTATACATTATAATGGTGTAAATAAATAAATATTGATTGACGTAAGGTTTATGTTATTTATGTCTGCTTCATCATCATCATAAGTGACTCGACAATCTGTTGTGGATCTTGGCCTGCTCGCAAAGAAGTCGCCACTCCTGTCGATTCCTGGCAACTTCCCTCCATCTTCTGACCCCTAGAATCTTTAGGTGTCTTCTTCCACATCATTAATCCATTTTCTTGGTGGTCGTCCTCTACTTCTTGTGCCCTCTGGTTTTGAAAATATTAATTTCTTAGTGCATTCGTGATCTGACATCCTAGCAATGTGTCCAGCTTATCTAAGTCTCTGCAATTTAACGAATTTCACAATATCTGGATCGGTGTATAACTGATACATTTCATTTACGGCCTCAAAAATGTTTCTAAGAATTTTTCTCTCAAAATACCAAGAAGTCTTTCATCACTTTGAGATAAGGTCCACGTTTCAGCCCCTATATCAAAACCTGTCTTATTAAGGTCTTGTATATCTTGAGCTCTACTGCACGATTTATATTTTTATTTTTTAAATGTTTCTGGAGACCGTGAACAGTTCTGTTTGCTATTGCTATGCGTCTTTTTATTTCGTCGCTTGTCGTGTTTGTTGCGGTTACTAGCGATCCAAGATATGTGAATTCCTTGACTTGCTCAAAGGTATGATTGTTAATTTGAATTCTCTGTTGGATATTTCGGGAGTTTTATCTCTGTTTACTATTAATAATATTGGCTATAAGCAGGTATGTTTGGTTGTGTAGTAATTTCTAGTCACATCTAGCAACTTAACTGTCCAAAAAATAAATTTCCACCGTCGTTAGACAGTTGTGTCTCAGATTAGCGAATCGACTTTACTTATTACTAAAGTCCGGATTATAAGCATTTTGCTTTTTTTTGCTGTTTTTGCTTATAATTAGGATTTTTAGTAAAAATGCTTATTTTAAATATATGTTGCTTATCTTTGTTTATTTTACTTCTTATGATCAACTGTAGTTCATGTACTTAGTCCTGTCTTAAGCAAAATTCAATGAATTATACAGAGGTATAAAATTGTAATGATACAATAAACCATAAGAATTTTAATCCCTTAGGCTTAGGAGCTAAATGAGAAAACCCATCCTTATACCTGTCCATGTAATAAACTAATACTTGTCTGCAGACAGCCCAAATTTATTATACTGTTGTAAAATACTTTTCCATGTAAAGTCACATCTGTAGATGGGATTTTTCTACGAATAACTTTTTCTACGTATAAATATATGCCTACAGATAAAAGACATAGCTTTTTGAAATAAAATTTTGAAAAACATATAATTATTGTTTTATGTCCTAATGGCCATAAATAAAAGATATATTAATATGATAATTATTTTTCGATTTTTTTATTATATTATAGTTTAACTCTTTTGTAATTTTTTATTTTTTGTTAATAATACGATAATTAAAAATAAATGTAATTTAATATTAATGTCTTTTATTCATGTTTATATCATTATATCCATGTTTATTTACAGGTTTTTTATCTCAATCTTGCTTATTTCATAAAAACTTTTGATTATTTTTGCGACATTTTTTGCTTATAAAGTGCTTATTTTGACCTTTTTGTCATGCTTCTAATCCGGACTTTACTTATTACTTATGTAATTTCTTATTTTATCCTAAATACCTATATGCTTCCATAATATTTTTCTTTATGGCCCATTACCAAATCTTTCTGTGTCACAATGTATTTTTGTTCCTTTTAACACTACAGTTCCTATATGTAATAATATATTTATGATAAAATTGCTTTAAAATTGTGGTGAACCATAAACATAATGTACATATTTTAATTTTATAGTCCATTTCCTTTTAAAAGTTATTTAAATATTTATCATTTCCTACATAAATATTGTTGTCATATATACCTAATTAAGTTCAAATTCATTGCTGAATGCGGCAAAAGTGATGTAATTGTTGTGACAAGACTACTGTATTTAGATTTAAAGGAAAATTTGTGACTGAATTTGAATTTTTTTATATCTTTTATACAAGTTGTTGGTATTTTCGTTTAGTACATTATTTAACTAAAAATTATTCTCCTTCATGTGCCTCATTCCTTAGGGACATTGGCAGTCATCATGGCCCAGTTTACTCTATGTGCAGCGGTTCTAAAAATTTCTATTGTTGTTTTTCCACTCCACTGCTTTAAATTTTTCAAACAGGAAATATTATATCGCCGCCGCCTACGAAAAGTATAACTCCGAAAAATGCCGTTAAGAGTAGAACTTTCAATGAACGCCATGAAAAATATTATTTTCGATTATATGATTGTGAAAATTATAATCCCTAATAAAGTGTTAGCGAAAAAATTTATTTTTTGAGGAGTATCAGCAAAAAACATTATTTCTTCTGTGGGTCTACGAATACCACGAAAATTATAATTATGTACTAAAAAGTTCTCATAAATAATTGTTTTCGCCGGCAGAAACAGAAACAGAAAGGGAAATAATTGTTTTCGTCGGCATCTGTTATGAACTAAATCTTTTCGTTATAAATATTTTGGGAGTTATAATCTTCGCGGACACGCTTATAAAAAATAATTGTATCGTCAACACTTATCAAAGAGTTATTATTTTCACTGGAAATGTATTAGGAATCACATTAATCATAGGTACCAGCGATATGTCGTCTTCCCGGTTCCCTTTTTCCTTCCACTTTCCCTTGTATAACCAATCACATCAACTAATAATTATTAATTTCTTAGTATGTGTCTTAAAGTCCATATTTTCCAAATTCTTCGATAACCAACACCACATCTCAAAGCTGGCAAGTCTTTTTTCAGTTGCGTCCATAATCGTCCAGGCTTCAATTCCATATAAAAGGACAGATAATATATAGCATCTCAAGCATTCTAGTTCTAATTTCTATTCTCAGTTTTCCATTGCATTTATAATACTGTTTTCATCTTATTGGAATCTTGTTCTTAATGACAATCATGATTTTTCTTTGTTTGTTTTTTTTTTGTTCAGAGCCATCAGCTGCTCTTCTGTTCGGAAGGAGTATTATATCATCTGCATATCGATTTATATTGATTTATACAGTTGCTCGGACCATCCTATATGATCGCTAGTGACCAAAAATTTATTTAAGATTGTTCATAACATGTTTAACTTTAACTAATCTAATTTCACAATCAAGATGCAGTAGAAATAAACAAACCAAGACACTTCAGTGTTGCGAGAAGCAGTCCCAAATTATGATTTTCATTGTATATATATATATATATATATATATATATATTGAAAAACAAAAAAACAAAAGATGTAAATCTTTGAAACACACTCAGTGATCAAAAGATCTAAGTTATTGGTTTACCGACCAAACGTAACTAAATCAAACAAATGAAATAGAGAATGTGGAAAAATCCCCTTACGAACAATTCACACATCCACCATTTCAGGTTGGGAAAAATTTCTTGAATAGAATCAAAGATCCAAACACCTGTTCTTAGAAATGTGTTTCGCCCTCTTCAACCTCTCTGGGCTTATCAATAAAGATGAGAGGTTGAATATCTTTAGACACATTTATCATGAAAATTTAATTTTATTGCATGATAATGGACCTCTACATACCTTTGAAGAGGGCGAAACACATTTCTAAGAACAGGTGTTTGGATCTTTGATTCTATTCAAGAAATTTTTTCCAACCTGAAATGGTGGATGTGTGAATTGTTCGTAAGGGGATTTTTCCACATTCTCTATTTCATTTGTTTGATTTAGTTACGTTTGGTCGGTAAACCAATAACTTAGATCTTTTGATCATTGAGTGTGTTTCAAAGATTTACATCTTTTGTTTTTTTTGTTTTTCAAACATATATTTTACTTATAGTAATTAGGGAATTAAAACGTGAGGCTGTCATGGTCAGATTATGCGGCGTAGATATACGCTCCTGCTATGTCTGGGTCTTGAATGTTGTTTTTTGATGGAATGTGTCTAAAGATATTCAACCTCTCATCTTTATTGATAAGCCCAGAGAGGTTGAAGAGGGCGAAACACATTTCTAAGAACAGGTGTTTGGATCTTTGATTCTATTCAAGAAATTTTTCCCAACCTGAAATGGTGGATGTGTGAATTGTTCGTAAGGGGATTTTTCCACATTCTCTATTTCATTTGATTGATATATATATATATATATATATATATATATATATATATATATATATATATATATATATACATTGTATAAATTTCAAATCATGATTTACAAAGTCTATACATTGTAAATTATGATTTGGGAGTGCTCCTCGTAACATTGAAGTGTCTTGGTTTGTTTATTTCTACTGCATCTTGATTGTGAATTTAGATACATACACATACCCAAACTTATATGGAATCACCATGTATTTCAAAGTAATATTTATTTCTTTTGAAAAAACTTGTTATTGTTGCGAAGAATAAAGGTTTTTATTGAAAATAAACGAATATATAAGACAATCGGATAGTACAGCTCGGTACGGTATAGGTTATTTGCTTGAGTTGCAAATTGAACGAAAATAAATAAACTAACTTTTGCGTCCAAAAACGAAAATATGCCTGACGTGGGGTTATAGAACTTACAACGAGGAAAGATTATTGGTCTTGTGGAGAAAGTAACGTTCTCAGAGGGACATAGCTGTAGAGCTAGGAAAGCTCAAAAATAAAGCAAGGGAAAGTCGTCAAAAGTAATAACGGCTCTCCAAGATCGTTTAATTGTCCAATCAGCTGGAAGACACCCAACCATTTCTCACCAGCAGCTCCAAAGGCAGATTTTGGAAGCTACAGGTGTAACTGTTTCAATTGAAACGATAATAAGAGTTCGTACCAAGAAGTATACAGCAGGAGACAGTGTTATGGGTTCCCGAGTTATCCAGGCAGCACAAGATTGATCGCCTAAATTGGTGTCTTCACCACCAAAACTGTAACATTGGGAATTGACAAAATGTGCTATTTTCAAAAAAAGTCAGGATTTATGTAAAATCAGATGACCCATTAAATCGTGTAGTTAGAGGTGGAGGAAGACAAGCAAGAACGAAAACTGTCAGATCTATTCACAAATCTACAAGGGGAAGTGTAATGTTCTGGAGAGGAATTGTGATCCGTAAAAAAACTCATTTAATTTTCATCTAATCAACTTTAACTGCTCACAGGTATCTTGATAACCTGTAGTCAGGCTCTGGAGAGGTGCAACAGGAGAAAATTTAATTTTATTGCATGATAATGGACCTCTACATACCATTAGAATGACTACAGACATCACTGAAGCAGAAGGTATCCCTTGTTTGCAGTGGCCGGCTTGCTCACCCGAGGTTAATCCTATAGAGTATTTTGTGGGATATGCTTAAAAGAAAAAATAGGGCTCGCCGGGATAATCCACAAAACACCGCACGGCTAGTACAAGCTGCTTTTAAAGGATGGAGCAACCTACCACAACAAAATGTTGATAATTTGGTTAGGAGCGTGCCCAAGCAAACTGAAGCTTGCATAAGGACTAGAGGTGATAACACTGACTACCACAAAATACAAAAAAAAAATAAAAACAATTTAAACATTATTCGTTTAACATTGAACTTTTGTATGCTATTGACTTTAAAACAACTACTTTCAATTTTTTTGTTAAATACTTTATTGTTTTATTTAATTGTTATGTATTTGTTATTAAATTGCTTTAAAATAAATATTGTTTGACTTCGTGTGTTTGTTTTTTTAAATTCGCACGAAATAGTAAAAAATATCAGATGGCTCCATATAAATTTGGGTGTGTGTATGTGTTTTTTCTCTGTGATGAAAAAGTCGACCCTGTTTTTGTGTTTTTAGTCTTACGATCGGGGCTCCTCCAAGTCCATCTTCTATAAATCTTCTTATAGAAGAAGCTATTCATTAAATATACATTGTTTTCCAATAGGAAATTTTAGTTTCTACCCGGTGTGGACAAAATTTCCAATTTTTGTTGTAACTGACTGCTCTAGAATTTAGCAAGTTGATTGTTATATAAACATTTGATTTTTTACAATCGTCAAAAGGTTTCGAATAAGTGGTCTGTGCGTTAGTAACAATTTGGACCGCTGCCATTGTTTGTATTTTCGAAAAACGCTTGTTTACTGTTTGGCATAACATCGCAATAAAAAATAGCTTGTGTTCGATTGTATTTTCGTAAAAAAGCACATGAGCTAATTTTGCGATAGGAAATATGACTAACAAATGAGTGAGAAAATACATGAAATCTAACATGGAATTTTGAATTGCTGGAAAACTATTTCCAATATATTTATCTAGGAATTTTTACCCGAATTAAGAAACAGTTGTTTTACGACAATTTCGAGCAAAGTTAATTGTCAAAAACCATAAGTAATATTTTATGCAAATACTTATTAATTTGTCCTATTTTTTCTTTTCTTAGTTTTCACAATTTATTTTGAATATGTATTTGTCCATTTGTTAGTGATTCTCGCGTCTTTCGTTGAACCAATTTGTTCCTAGTTTCCTTTAATTTGTAATATTAACCGTAAAATATGACAGAAGAAACACTTTCAAAGTAAAAGAACAGAAAAATGACGAAGGTGTTGTGTTCACAAACAGAGAGACGGACGGACAGACAGACATGAAACCGGAAGTATATTTATTGTTTTCTTCTTGCGTAGGTACATCGAAAAATATATCGCTTGTCTTATTTCGAAGACTTTAGAACAGTACTTCAGATTGCAACTTTGAAACGGGAAGTCCGAGGTCAAATTTCTCACCTCTAATTCCATTTTTGGGCTATAAGCTCTCATTCGACACCTCACTTGTTATTCTATTTGATTTAATAACGTAGGAGATATATTCGCGGACAGACAGACGGACAAACAGACGGGCTTGGAACCGGAAGTATATATTTGTTCTCGTCTTGTTACGGCGCGTCGAATAATATATGGCTCGTACTATTTCGGCGACTTTAAAATAGTACTTCGGGTTGCAACTATAAAAAGGGAAGTTCAAGGTCAAATCTCTCACCTTTACTACCATCCTTGGGTTGAAAGTTTTCATTCGATACCTCATTTGTATTGGTCATTCTATCTGATCTAATGACGGATTAGTTGTGTTTACAAAGTCTCTCGCCCTCTCGGACAGACAGACATGGATAGGGGAGAGTCGGCTATTGGTGCGCACCTAAGGCAAATTCAGGATATTTCACAAACTTAAAACATTTCGAAGATATACTTCAAAGGCTTAGGTATATTGGTAGGGACCGCATTTAATGACTGATTGAACAGTAAAAGAGTGAGAGGCGAAATTTCCAATTAGTGTAATGCGCACAATTGCCCAACCTATTCGGCTAATGGTGCGCATATGTCGGATAACTGTGCGCAATAATAGACCTTAAAAATGACCTTCGAAAATGTAGCTTATTGAACATAAATATTATAGGAACAAACAAATATAAGGAAAAAGATTAAAAAACCAAGTTACAGATATTTTTTTAAAAATCTAAATATTGCAGGAGTCACAAATATATCCTTCTGGACTATTCTGTCGTATACACATGGCATGAGATCATTGACAATATATCGAAGACTTGCACCATACCTCGTCTTTTTTTGCTACCATCACCACAATACACAGAAGTCATTTTGATCTGGCACGAGATCGTCCAACTCATCATCATGGCACAGTTTACTTTCGGAAATAACTTCGGAGCTGTTGTGTTCAAAAATTTTCCTTTTTGTACCTTTTTTCAATTTCGTGGTTTTCTCTTTGCCCCGTTCTCTACTTTGACGGTTGCTTAACGCTTGTTGACGTTTTATGACGCAGTCACAAAACGTAAAAAATGCCTTTATATACCTTGCCAGCTAATGGTGCGCAATGCCATAGCCACCTTTACTTTACAAGCCCTGAAGAGAAAAAGGCAACGTCGCAATTGATGACGTCGGTAGTCTGACTTTCGGACTACCGCTTTCGAAACTACGATTTTAAAGTACAAATTCTGGTAAAATTTATAGTATTTTTTGAGTCGAACAAGAAAATATTATTAATTAGAAGTTTGTACAAAATAATATTAAAAGTAATTCCTTGTAAGTAACGTGTATTATACAAAAAAAAACCAATAACAAGAATATAAACGGGATTCATTTTTTTCGAATCCTAAGAAAACTAATAAGTATTTTTCAAAAATTTAAACGCAGAGTGAAAGATTACGTTAGCACCGAGGGCCTAAAGTCCCTGAAAACTTCTATGTTTATTTTAATAAGTTACAGGGGTGAAAAACTAAGAAAATTTAGTGTGATTTTTAGTTTCAAATATGTCATTAAAAAAAACTTTTTATTCATTCTAAGGGACTTTCAGCCCTCGGTCATAAAGTAATCTTTTATTCTGCGTTTAAATTTTTCAAAAATACTTATTAGTTTTCTCAGAATTCGAAAAAAATAATTACATTTAAAATACAGGCGTCAAAATTTTGCATTTTGTTCCTTTCCCCTTAAAGTTTGTCGCACTTATTTAGAAACACCCTGAATTGATAAAGAACAAATCTAGTTGTTAAACATAAGGGAATTAATCAAAAAAACAGAATGTTAAGAAAACCGGAGTCTATAGTTGGGTTTTAATTTCAGTATTTTATAAATGCCCGGTACACCATAAAAATTTAACTGGTTAGCAACAATATTATTACAGCGGTATTGTTAAAGAATTAGGCTATAACATATTAAAAAAATCACTTAAATCTGCCAACACGTTTAGGAAATATAAGACATTAAAAATGACAAAATTTTTAAGTGGACGGATTTCTATATGCACGCAAGTGTATATAAAAATATATTATATTGAACTAAAATCATCTTAATAACATACCTTCTAATATTCTTTATAATTTGGAGCACGAAATATTGTAAAATATTTCAGTTTCTCCGTAAATACAGTGAAAATTATTTAAAAACAAATGAGAACTGTCAGAATTAATCGGTCTACCAATAGATGTTGCCAAGTTTCAACTTCATGGCTTGTTAAGTAAATGTGGCTATGGCAATGCGCACCATTAGACGACGTTACACTTCACCGCATAACACAAAATTTGATAAAAACAAAAAAGAATCGAGCAAAACTAACTATATCAGTATATAGTCATCAGTATATCAGTAAAGTACTATTTAAACTATATTTCTGTCAAGAAAAAAGTTATCGCTTATTTTCTCAGACACAGAAACAATATCATACCACGCGAAAACATGTAAACGATAACTGACAAACGGTAAAGTATATGCCGACGTTCGTTTGTGTCGGATAGATATGGCAGTTGCTACTAGATGGCCTGACAATATAATTTTTGCAATTTTATTAAATAGGAGATTAGAAACATTGATGCGCACAATTACACGACGCTCACCATTAGCCGACTCTCCCCTAATTCAAAGTTGTCACATTTTTTCAAAATGAGTGAAAATAACTACACATCTATACGACATTATTTTAGAAGAAATCTGTAAACAAGTTTATGATTGGAGTGAAAAAGTGTAAATTTTATTGATATTAATTAATCTTAAAATCTCGTTTTGTTGAGTAATTTTGCCGTCTAGACATTAAAGGACAATAAACATCCACTTGTGTTTGACTCTCAAGTTCATCTGTTCTGTAATTACTGTAAAATTAAAATATGCGTCAATTGTACAGAGTGGTCAACTTGTATCTCGGAGTATAGGTACCTATTTCTATAATATACAGCAACAGTTCTTTTGGGACAACTATGCACTATACACGGCATTTTCAAATCTACAAAGCGTTCCATGAAGCCATAAAAATATATTTATTTTCTTGAATGTACCGAGATCTCTCCACTTATCTTTTTTCCTTCGTAAGGTTGTAGTGGCATCATGTAATTTGTCTGGTTATGTCCAATTATCTCTCTCCTGTGCATGTTGTTTTGTTTCCGAGAATGTGTAACGTCATGCAGTCACGCCCTTTATTTGGTCCGACAATCATGCTGGAAATCTTCCCCGGTATCTTTTGCCCGGTATGTTGCCTTCAACTATCATTCTTTCCATGCCTTCTCTTCTTTTACTCATATCTCCAAAATATATTTTGGACATTGTGGACACAGTAAATTTTGAAAAAACTTTGCTACCATACTGTCATCATGTGAATAAGTCGAATTAGAGCTCAGATGGTACCTAGAGCATATTACATGGAATATTTTGAATACCCATGTTTAAGTTCGCATATTTCATCTATGTTTCCTTGACGGATTACTTTTAATGGGTTTTTGCCCATATATTTTTATAATATTGTATTTTGGTGGTTAGCATGTTAGATCACGTAAGCACTGATGATGATTGGTCATCCAATCGAAAACTAGTCCCTTTTTAGGGATTTTTAAATATATACCTTTTATAAAGGATTTTATTCGTTTTTTTTTGACGGTTGACAGTTGTGGTGAGTCTAGTTTTTATGTTAAGTTCTTCTATAGTATTTTTATAGTATTGAATTATTTGTGCGATGTGCAATCTATCATATGTGCAACATTTTACGGTAAACTTATATTAAATATTATTTCGAATGCCATTATACGCTTCGAATCAGATTTTTTGATGGTCCATGTTTCTGAAGGTGGCGGTAGGAAATATTAATGCTAGAACAAGTTGTAATTTTGTGATATTTTGTAATGGCAGTGTTCTTCTATATTTTTGTGAGTTTGGCTGTTACTGACCTGGCCATTATTAGTGCAGTCACTGAAGGTGAATATGAGCTATTACCTCCGATTTCGTTGAACCTCCATCGATTTGCACGAAAATTGGTGAGTGGTTAGAGGATATCTCAAGCAACAAAGGTGACATGGTGCCAACTTGCGCTTTTACCCTGGGGGTGGATGCCACCCCTCCTCGGGGGTGAAAATTATTTTATAAAATATAACCCCACAATTCGATAGAGCGACAAATTATAAGCAAAATTTGTTATATAAAGTTATTAAAATAAATCAAAACTCTTTGAGTTATTAAAGATCAAAGATTTTAATTTTTCGTGAGAAAAATGCATGTTTTTAATCGATTTTTCATAAATAACTCAAAAACTAAAGGTTTTACAAAAAAGTTATTATTGTCAAAATTGAGGCTAATAAAAAATCAAATAAATTCCTTACTAGAAAAACCTTTCAATGTTAACTGAAAGTGAGTTATAGGTAATTGAATGTATATTTCTTTCGTCGAGTACCCAAATCTAAGTATTCAAGCTTAAATACCGGGAAAATGATGCATTTTATAACATAAACTTATTAAATATTTGTCAAAGCTCATTGAAATATCTATCAAATAAGTGCTCGAACAAGTTGATAATAGCATTAAAGTTTATGCACCAAAAATGTTTCAAAATGTATCTTTTAAAAAATTTTCTAAAAAATGTTATTGTTTTTTTGTAAATAACTCCGTTAAATTTTAAAGTAACAAGTTTATCTAATAACTGGTTAAAATTTTATTCCAAGAGCTATTAAAAAACGTCAAAATAGTCATTTATACCTCTTACTTTTTTAAAAATAAAAGGTTAAATGGCCCTGGTTACATGGTTCTCGCAGCAAAATTGAAATTTAAAGTTTCTATCTCGGTTTTTTTACTCTACGAAAATAGTAAAATGGGTGTAAAGTATTTGTTACAGAAAAAACTAAAATTTAGTTATTTATCATTTTTTACGTATATTGAGTATTTTTGGAGTTATTATCAAAAGAAAATGAAAAGTGCGATAATTCTAAAAATTCTGATTTTTTTAAATTATACCTCTTTTTCAAAAATATGCATTCTAAACCGGTCAAATTTGTTGAAATAATTAACTATGATAACATAAAGAAATTCTTGTGAGGATTACTACAAATTTTAATTTTTGCGGAAATGGCGTATGTTTAGTTTTTAACTTTTTCCTAAAAAAATCGAAAGGGTTCTCTTATTTTCATCATAACTTGCTTAATTTTGATGCTATTAACTTCTACTGAAGCTCATTTAATAGGTATTCCGAAGTACTTTGACAAGTGCTTAACAAGTATATTCTATAAAATGCATCGTTTTCCCGTTATGTAAGCTTGAATACTTAGATTTGAGTACTCGTCGAAAAAAATATACATTCAATTACCCATAACTCACTCTAAAATAACATCAGTTTAGTTCTTTAAGTAGGGAGTGTATTAAATTTTTTATTATCTTTAATTTTGGTAATAATAGCTTTTTTACAAAAGCTTATAGTTTTTGAGTAATACGTGAAAAACAGCTTTAAAACATGCATTTTTTAAGAAAAAATAAAATCTTTGATATTTAATAACTCAAAAAGTATTGATTTATGTTAATAACTTTATATAACAAATTTTGCTTAGAAGTTGCCCCTCTCTCGATTTCTGGTATTATTTTTAATAAAAAATTTCACCCCCGAGAAGGGGTAGCAACCACCTCCAGGGTAAAAGCGCAAGTTAACATCATGTCACCTTTGTTCCTTGAAGTATCTTCTAACTACTTACCAATTTTCATGAAAATCGATGAAGGTTCAACGAAATCGGAGGTGAAAACCTTCAGTGACTCCACTATATATGCGTCGGCAAATCTCGTCTTCCTACATTCCGCTATTATTGATGACGGAGCCTAAAATTAAATTGTCTCATGATTTCGTAACCTTTCATGTTTCTTATCTCTGTTTGGTTGTTTGTTTCGATCGATGATCATTACTTTGGTTTTTTGTATATTTATTTTCAAACCATATGCTGTACACACAGCGCCTAGCTTATTTATAATTTTTTTCTAGTTCTTCTGGTGAAGACACCAGTGCAACCGCTTCATCAGCATATCGTAGATTATTGATTTTATTCTAGTATTCCAATTCCAGATGACCCCAGACATATAACTATAAATGTCAGTGAGATAGGAAAAGTCCAGGGATATTGGAATATATCTACCTAGGCTAAATCCTGAAACTTGACAAAGATAACCAAAGTGCGGAAATTACTAGGAGAGGAAGACTAGCATAGGCAGGATTTGGAAAACTTAGTTGGATACTTAAGAACGGCAAAATACCCCAATACTTGAGGAGCAAAGTGTTCAACCAGTGCATCAGAAGAGTACCAAAAGTGTACCAAAAGAGGAACGACTGGCTAAGATCAAAAACAAAAGTCGAGGACATAACAACAAAAGTTGCCAAACTTAAACGGAGCTTTGCAGGCCATACTGCTAGACAAAAAGACCAACGTTGGAATGCAACAAAACAACACTGGAGACCTTACCAAAGTAAACGACCGAGAGGAAGACCACAGATGAGGTGGGTTGATGATATTAAAAGAGTAGCCGGAACTAAGTGGAAATATGTTGCTCAGGATAGAGACCGATGAAAGGAGTTGGCAGAGGCCCATGTCTAAACGTGGACGATAGAAGGCTAAAAAGAAGAAGAAGAAGATTACAATTCCAATACTTATAGTAAATTATAGTTCATTCCAATCTTGTATTATCATCATTAGTTCTCTCTTAGAAATTTTCTAGATGGTTTCATATATCGCACCTTGAAAACCATAGGGCAGTAACTGCAAAAATCATGATATCGAGTTATGAGCATTTTAAGTTTTTGTAAGGTTAATTTTATTTCCTGTAGTTCCAAATATTAAGCTACAAACCTGATATTTGGTATAATTGTCTTTAATTTTGCATATTTTTATATGAAATAAGAAGTACATAAGATTTCCTCCAGGAAATACTATTTTAGCACATACGGCCATATGGTTTTAAAAAATATATCAATTTTCGCAAATGACGCAGTAAATATGCATATCAAATAACAGTTTTTTATTTAAGATTGTACTTATTTATTACAAATTTTTAGTGTTAACACTTAATCTTGCATATTATAATCTGTCTGTTCGGTTTTTATTGTTGCATTGGTCACTTGTAAATCTGCATAAATCCTATGATAGTGCTCTTGAATAACATTAGCCTTACGTAGTGAGAGTCTACATCTTATTGTTTTTTGAGATTGCATATTCCTGGTCGATGCGAATATGCTTTACTTAGTTCCATATTAGCCAACATCCCTCGTTGTCTTTGCCTTATATTAATGGTTCTGAACTCTGTATCGTTGAAGCTTGCCTTAACTTGAAACTTATTTTTAAATGTCTTCTCCACTTAGCTCATCTTATGCCATTCCAGACTACCTGATTTCCTTCTTCTTCAATGTTATAATTGTTCCCCATTTCCTTACATCGTTTTTTAAAGTCCAATTATATCCGATGTACACCTTTCATTAATTTTATAAGGTTCACCTGGTTTTTTCGCTGTTTGAACTACTGTGAACCATTGCGCAGCAACGTAAATTGGTCATCTTTTAAAGCCTTTTTTTTTTCTCAATCAAAGAATGCACGTTATCTACCATATTTTGGGAGTGACCCGTTATCAAAAATTTGTGGGTAATTTTAGGTATGTTCAATTTCTTTACTGCATATTGTACTTGTTCTTATTTTGCCCACAGTAGTTATCAGAGTGTATTATTTCTTTTTCCCTGGCATGGTTCCTCAGAAATTGTAACAGGAACGACGCTATTTCATTTGAATCACGATAAGCAATTCGCTCGAACCAAAGACAGAAGTGTCCTGCATTTGTGGTCAGGTAAAAAATTGTGAAATTAAATAATGTTGATAATCTCCTTTTATAATAAAATAAAGAGACTTCGCCTGAAGGCGTAGGTAGTAATGATTGTAAATCAAAACAAGCAGTGATGCAAGTGTTGGATTTTGCAGATTTTAAGTCATATATTTCTCTTTCCTATTGAGTTCCACTTCCTGACGGTGAGTATTATAGACTGTTTCTAATGTCGATTTATCTAATTAATTTCTGTAACTTTCTTACAGCAAGCAAAGGTATTTTAGGGCTTAAAGAAGTAAATTAAATTAAATTAAATTAAATTCCGTGTGAAATATGGTCATCATCGTAGCGTAGTTTCCGAACACCAAACCTTTTTCTTTGCAAAATTTTATAAAATCGCGATGAATATCAGCAAGATCTTTGTCATCGCTGACGAATTATCTGGTAGTTTGTTTCCTTAGGTAGTGAGATTCCACTCTAGGAATGGACTCAATGTAAATCGTTATGTTTTGTTTCACGACTTCGTTGATCCTTTTTCCATTCTTATGAGTTCCTCGCTTTTCTTTTGGGATAAACCCATCTGCAGTACGACGTTGTATATTAAATTGTTATAGTCTTGTCGCTTATTTCCAATGTTGCAATGAAATCTCTATGCAGCACTCTATGTTTTGTTGCATTCAAAGGATTCTTCCTTAGTACATCTTGCTTTTATTTTACGAGCGTGGGTCACATTTTGCACATATTGCCATATAGATCTGAGTTTTTGTTCCAATTTTAGAATCGTACAGCATCAACTGCAGATAATGCCTGATGGTATAAAAAGAAGAATCGATTTTTGAAAAAAGCCATAGGGATGCATCTTGCTGGTGCCGAACTTAAAATTTTTTGCAGATGCTGCTATATAGCATTAAAAAATAGATTTTTTTTCTTATTAGACTACATTCAAAGGTCATTTCATGAAAAAATTGCAGATATTGCCATATGGTTTTCAAGGTGCGATATCTGGTGGTATGTTTCTTCCATGTACCGACCGACGTGTAGGTATAATCATCAATTTCTTTTCTTTGAATACCTTTTATGAGAGAACTTTAAACCTCGTCCTCGTACACGTTGCAATACACAAAAAACCACATTTGACGATATCAATTATTCTATTCGTGCGTTATTATCTAATAATTTATTCACATGGAATTATGTTTAATTCATGTCATTACTGGCTTACCGAAATGTTGTAATTATTAGTTCAAAAAATGTGATGGTAATGGTAATCAATTTTTCATGGCCGAGAATAAAAAAATCGATTATCACTTTGAACCGTAACAATTAACACGTACGTACGTTGTGCTTTTTCTTCTTTTTAGTCGTATTTTTATTTAAATTGGCCAGAAAAATTATTGTTCTGTTATAGTCCTGTCGCACCGCACTGTGGTTCCAAATGTCGAAAAGGTCGTCATGAACCTTTAAAAGCGTATTGTTCATACTTTTCGGAATTACTTTCTTACTAAGGGTTTTTTGCATCGCTGATTACGAATCTGACAATATCTTTTTGAAAAACAAAATGGCATATCCAATATGGCCGAAACAAATTTGAAAGTTTTATTTTAAACGCATATTGTTTTAAAATTTTATATTATAAGGGACTTTTGAAATTGCTGATTACCAATACATTTTCTTTTTGAAGTACAATATTTTGAACCTATTACTTAGGTACAACCGCCCATCAGTGCCGGTTATCCCTTTAGGTCAATTGGTCAATGACCTCCTTGTAATAATTGTACAATCAAACGATTATAATGTAATTATTTCCTTAAAAAAAGAAAATTTTCTGTATTAAAAATGTTCGGAATACAATAGTATCGTTCAAAGTTAAATTTTGCTTTTATTGTATTGACTTTTCAGTCATTTTGTTGTTGTAAAATATAGCGACAAAGATGCCGCCAAAAGATTACCGATAAATAAACATGAAATACGAGCTGTTTGACGGTACCGAATAGCCAAATTTATCTTTGACTGAAACTACCGCAATATTACTCTTAAACAGCTAAATACGAACATTCACGATGGTCAAGAAATTTATTTGACCTCACTGTGAGAATACAGCACTTTGAATCCGAACGTTCACGAAAATACGCTTATATGCAAGTTGGTACTAAATCGTGGTCATTGACCGTAGACCGTAGGTATCGTTTTCGTTGTTGAGCGGTAGGTATTCGAACGATCACAAATTTCAACGAGCAAGTGATCGATCATTTCGCAAAATCTAAGGCCAGAAGAATCGATTTACTTTTTAAATCCGCATAAAAGTGTAAGTTTTTATTTATTTTAGGTTTTGAGTTTAAGTAGTTTGTTGATATTCTGGCTCTGGCTGTTATAATTACATATTATATCATACTATTTATCTGATTTATTTGACAATTAGTAATGAAGACTTGTTCCTTTTACTTATTTCATATTTACTTGTCAAATAAAGATCCGCTTAAATTTAAACAACATATTGCAAAATAAGTTATAAGAAACCAATACAGATGATGGAATAAGAAATTATTTAAAATGGGATTTGTAGGTCTTGTTTTTCCAAAAAAATCTTGAACCACCGGATATGACCTCCCCTTCACTTACAGACCAGCCGCCACTGCCGCCCATACATACGCAACAATCGCCAGATAGTGAAAGTAATGAAGCTTAAAATAGGACATATCGAATGGATCGATTTGCTTAAAAATTTGAGAATAAGTAGTGGATAGTCCAAAGATCAAATTCTATATGATGCCGAAAGGCGCTTTTACCATGGGGGTGGTTGCCACCCCATGTCGGGGATTGAAATTTTTTATTATATTTTGACCGCAAGTTGGTAAAAAGATTCATTCTAACCAAAAAACGTTCTATACATTTTTTTGATAAAATTAATAGTTTTCGATTTATTCGCTATAGAAAGTGTTAGTTTTATATCGAAAGAATCAGTGTTTTTAATCAGTTTTCTGCAAATATCTCAAAAAGTTTTCGTTTCATCAAAACAACTTTGCTTAACAAAAATGTACCTGGTGAAAAAATCAGCAAAACCGTTTTTTAAAATTTTCTTTAAGACCAATAGTAATCGAGCTATACTTTATTATATGTTAGCTCTTCAAATGCTAAATATTGTAGTTTCAAAGTCAAAAGACGGGAAAACTAGGCATTTTTCGAGGATAACTTGTTTAAACTAATTTAAAGTATTTAAAATTATCTATCTCCATAAATAAAAAAAGGTCTCTAGCTTAAAAATTAAGTGGTTTATAATGAAAAGAATGTCAGTCCCTATTTTTTCAGCGAAAAAGTGATCGGAAGCAAACCCCTAATCACCATACTAATTAAAATTATTCATTGACCTTATTTGGTCTTCTTTATTTATGTATTATTAATAGGTTCTAGAAGTTTAGCCGGCTTAGAATAATTAGTTAAAAAAAATGAAGTCAAAAGCGAATAACGAATTTTTAGAGTTTGGTAAAAAATTTCCTTTTCTACAGAATAGAATGATTAGCATCAGAGATACGAAAAAATGTTTAATTATGACATTTTAGCTTATTTAATTCCCAAGAAATTGTTTTGCAAAAATTTTTTCGACGGTAAAAATTGAGTGAGCTATTGACAATTAAAACTGGTAATAACATGCAAAAACCACCTTTACCAACCCTTTCAAAGTCACCACTTTTTACGACTGAGGATTTTAAAAGGATTTAATATTAATAGCCTTATAGACCTTGTAAAAACCTACAAAATTATTTTTCACCAAACTTTCTAAGATAAAAATGAAAAAGGTTACCGTTAAAAAATCAATATATTTTTTTGAAAAAAAGAAGAGAAATCCAATTGGAAGCATAATAATGTAAGTTAGCGGTGTTTTTAGTCATTGACCTTATTCATTCTTCTTTATTTATGTATTATTAATATATTCTAGAAGTTTGACTTTCTTAGAATGATTAGTTTAAAAAAAATTGAAGTTAAAAGCGAATAACGACTTTTTGTAGTTTGGTAAAAAATGCCATTTTCTTCAGAATACAAAGATTAGCATCAGATATACGAAAAAATGTTTTAATATAAAACTGTAGGTTATTTAATTCCTAAGAACATGGTTTCAAAAAATTTTTTCTACGGCAAAAATTGAGTGAATGGTAAATAAGTATAATGTATATCGAAAAACATTGATTTTTTCGATATAAAACTAACACTTTCGATAGCGAATAAATCGAAAAGTATTAATTTTATCAAAGAACTGTATAGAACATTTTTTGCTTAGAATGAATGTTTTTATCAACTTTTGTAGTCAAAATATAATAAAAAATTTCCACCCCCGAGATGGGGTGGCAACCACCCCCATGGTAAAAGCGCCTTTCGGCATCATATAGATTTTGATCCTTGGACTATCCACTACTTAATCTCAAATTTTCAAGCAAATCGATCCATTCTGTAAAAATTGCGAGGTGAAAAGCTTCGTAATGTTGTTCTGAAGCTATTTCCTTGTGGCATTTTTATAATTACGTATTTTTTTATGGGAAATAAGCCACAATTTTACTAAAAAATGAATTTATTAACGTTTCGAAGCCCAAATCGGGTTTCGTTGTCAAAATACAAAATACTATTAAAATAAAATAAACATGTTGTTGCTAAATAACATTAATAAATTCATTTTTTAGTAAAGTTGTGGCTTATTTCCCATAAAAAAATACGTAATTATGAAAAGCTTCGGTTCCTGGACTAAGAATCATGTAATATGCGTCATTTCACACTTTTTTTATTCAAACAACTGCCAGTAATGCAAAGGCAGTTAAAGGCAGCTAAATCAATGTTATTCTGTATCTTCTCACTGTACGTTTTGAAATTAATAAACACTCGTAGAATTATGCAAAATTATGTACTTTTTGAATGTATTTTTATGAAATTTTGATTGTTTCAAGTATATTTTTACTGTTTATTCATTAACTGCATTTATTGTTATCAAATATTTAGTCAACTTTTATTTAATACATACTTGAAAAAGAAGAATCTGCTTTACAGCAATAAAATGGATAAACTATAAAACGTTTTATCTAGTCTATTTCATATTATTAAGTTTTTAGTTTGTGAAAACTGTCATTACAGATAGCAGTGCGTGAAGGATTTAAATTGTGCGTGAAGTAACAGTGTATTTTAAATGGGATTTACTTTTTCGCACTGTTTTTTGGCACACTTTCATATAATCAAATATCCTTAACTTACGCGTTGTCATGGTGATGACATGTGAGCAATAAATTACAACAAAAGCTTTGACAGTTTTGTGGTTTGAAAGAAGTTAGAATTTTTAAATATCAAAGTTCTAAAAACTGTAGAATAGAAATGAATTCCAGTGACGAAGAGTTACAGTTTTTTTATTTGTTTATCGTAGATAAAATATTGTATGAAACTGTGCGTGAAATACTTTTTGCGAACTTACGCGATGTATAGCACTCGTTCCTCTGTCGCTCGTGCTCTAAACATCGTGTGCGTTCGCAAAAAGCATACTTCACGAACTGTTTCATAAATAACTATTACAGCGTCTTCAATATACGCGTTCTTTTTGACTTTCACTGCCGGCCAAAATAAGATGGTACATGGCTCACTTGTCCGGGAGTTATGCATAAGAATAGATCCGGTCTGATCCTTATACTTGCATAATACGACTCTACGATAGTTTGAGAAAACAACTGTAAGCATGAAAATCTCTAAATAGGGACTTTTTATTTTACCTCATGACCACGTTTTCAGCATGTGGAACCACTGTGTGTCGTTAGAGATTTGACCTCTAAAAATCATGCGAACAAGCTGCGAACAGGCCTGAGTGGGATCGATTGGCACGGGGGTCGCTGAAGAGCGGTCGCCGGTCTTTTAGCGTCATCACGTGTGTTTAGGCTGTCAGGGTGTTTTTCAGTTTTCGAAATTTCACCCCCCTACAAGGGGGTTTTAGGGGAGAGCCCGGGGTAGGAGTGGTAAAATGTTTTGCATCTTTTTTGGAATACCAAAATTGACATTCTCAGCAAAATTTAGCTTGTTCGTATGATTTGTAGAGAGTCAGTGGCATTTTTTCCCTGACGACAGGACGATTATTGAACAACCTATTATTTTCTAGTAATTTGTTTGTATTTTCCTCTATTAACCCATCTTTTACGTTATCTACAAATAATATAGTTGATTGATATTATAGGTACAGTACAACCTGCCATATCCGGACCTGTCATATCCGGACCTCCCCATATCCGAACGGTTCTGCGCCGTCCGGATCTACCGAAATCTACCGAGACAGGCAGTCCTGCTATTGGACAACGCACTAAAAGAAGAACTAAAAGATGGCGAAATAATGTATTATAGAATCTATAAAACGTGTCTATCGACGAAAGTTATTGACGGCGTTGATTACTGGAATGTATGAAGGAGAAAACGTTTCAGAGACTATAAAAGAAGTAGTGGTCTTGATATCCGGATTTTTTCATATCCGGATTGGTCTGTCGCCACATTGATCCGGATATGGCAGGTTTTACTCTAGTTGTTTTTTTGCTTTTGCTTATCTCTTTCCTAATCGCGGTCTTCATGGATATTTATGTAAAACTAAAAATAAAAAACTCTGTCGTGCAAGTTCAAGTGCAACAACGCACCGAAACAAATCGTTATAATATTATAGACTAAGAGCTGGGATTTTTTTTAAGAAAAAACAGAATAGGAAATGGACGTGGGTTAGTCCAGACGGAAGAACTAAAAGCGAATATGATTATAAAGGGTGTCCCGAAAAGATTGGTCATAAATTATACCACAGATTATGGGGTCAAAAATAGGTTGATTGAACCTCACTTACCTATATACAATAGTGCACACAAAAAAAGTTACAACCCTTTGAAGTTACAAAATGAAAATCGATTTTTTTTCATATATCGAAAACTCTTAGAGATTTTTTATTGAAAATGGACATGTAGCATTCTTATGGCAGCAACATCTTAAAAAAAAATTAAAGTGAAATTTGTGCACCCCATAAAAATTTTATGAGGGTTTTGTTCCCTTAAACCCCCCAAACTTTTGCGTACGTTCCAATTAAATCATTATTGTAGCACCATTAGTTAAACGCAGTGTTTTTAAACTTTTTTGCCTCTCAGTACTTTTTCGATAAGTCAGTGTTTATCGAGATATTTTGAATATTTGTCGAATCCACCACATATTTGTATATGGTTAAGTACGATTATTAGAGACCTGTTAATCTGAAAATTTATTTATAATATACATTTTTGGATATATTTGGAAAAGAAGCCACATCTCGATAAAAGGTGACTTATCAAAAGAAGACTAAGAGGCAAAAAAGTTTTAAAAACACTGTGTTTAACTAATGGTACCACAATAATAGTTTAATTGGAACGTACACAAACATTTGGGGGGTTTAAATGAACAAAAAGCCCCATAAAATTTGTATGTAAATATATTAAAAAAGAAGCCGCATTCTCGATAAAAACTCGCTTATAGAAAAAATACTAAGAGACAAAAAAGTTTTAAAAACGTTTTGTTTAACTATAGTGCGGCAGATTAGTGCAATATATTATAAGAATTGCACATTTAATGATACAAGCGTATAATTTGGTCCACATATACTGCACAAATAAAGGTTCAAATTTAGATATGAGGCCATCTCAGATTTTGCCTTTTACAAAAATGGCGGTAATTCAAAATGGGCGACTATACATATATGACTAATAGCACGATATCTTTTGAATGAAAAGTCCGATTTCAACCAAATTTGGTACGTAGGTTCGTTTTGTGATTTACAAGATCGATGCCATGAACTGGAAGAATGGTTTTACCAGAAGTTTTGTTTTTCCTGGTTGTAAATAATTTATTTTCACTTTTTTCACCCTGTATATATTAATTTTTCAAAATGGTAATACCACTATTGAAAAGAGCGTAAGATAATGTTTTAGGAAATATTTTGAACTTTGTAGTTATGATTTTATTAACGTTTCGACATCCGATTTTAGCGTCGAAACGTTAATAAAATCTTTTTTTTAGTTAAATTGTAGCTTATTTCCCATTTAGAATAGTTTATTACAAAAATGCCAAAAGGAAATAACTTCAGAACAACATTACAATCTATGTTTTTCATGTACAGAATTTAAAAGACTCTCCGTCATCCACTCGTTTTTAAATGTTGTTCCCCTCGTTTTAAATGTTGTTTTTAGATAATTTCACACAAGACGTGACGGCCGCCCTACTCTACTCCAGTCTTCACCGAGTCATTTACCCTATAAAACTAAATATAATTTCGTAGAATAAAAGGTATAGTTATATTATATGGAGCGAAATCAAATTATAGCGTTGTGGTTACTTTATCGTCGAAGAAAGAGAAATAAGAGGAACCGAATTCATTGGGTCCATCCTATGAACGCAAAAAGATACGATTTATATATTTTTATATTCACACATACTTATTGATGGAACACCCTCTATACTCAAACGTTAATTGCAACTATGTAAAATAAAGTTTATTATAATATACTTAGCAGTTTTAATTACTGTTGTTATCAGTAACATATAATTAATTATGCCATACTTACCAAATGTGTTTTATTCTTTATCACCTAATTCGTCAAATTCACTGTTGAGTGAACGGCATACACCATTCCAAGCATTTCTCGTCAAGTTTCTATCTTTATATATTTCTATTGTTTTGTCCCAAAGAACAGGTCTCGCTTTAATTAATGTTATTAATATTTCACTATCAATCTGAGACATCATAATATAAAATATATGCACCTACTTCAAACAGCCACAAAGTGTAAATGAAAATAATGTACCAAACAGCCAAGGAAACTACCTTCGTGCGACTGAACGACAGTATCATATTGTTACAACTTTTTCAAAGTAACTTTATTCAAACTCCAATACAATATTACAATACGTTAACAAACTGACAACTTTTTATACTCAAAATCTCAAATACAACTGAACTATCAAATGTCAAACACAATGTTTATATAGTTTTCTGACGTTCTAGACGTCACCAGACATTTCTGGGTTATTCCATGACATCCAGAACATTCTCATACGTGACTACTTATTCTTTCACGTCGAGGGACTCTTTCTATGTAGGAACAATCTACGGAACTGTCATAACAATATGAAAGGATTCATTAAGTTCCCTATGCTACTGGGTGCGTAAAGACGGCACGGCTGCCGTCTGTTGTTGTAGCAAGGGACGACGTAAACACGGCTATTTTACCGAACGTTCCAACCACCGTCTAGTGAGAAAGGCTCCATATGATTACATGAGCCACCATTGGAATGTCGTCGTGCGTTCTAACCCTCGCACGTTTAAATTCTTATAATGTGAAACAGCGCTAACTGTACTCAATAAACTATCAGTAGGAAGCGATTCCAGACCAGTAAGAGCCAGAGTAAGGATAAACCTGCAAAAAGAAAGAGCAAAGGTGATAAACAGTTGCAAACGCGTAGTTTGGAAGTCACCAAATCAACCAGAAGCATACATCCAAAATTTAGCTGAAACATTACAGAGTAATAGGTAATCCCAAACCTCCAAATATCGACGATCACAATACATCAATAACAGACTCAGTTAGAAACGCACAACTCAAATTTGCCAAGAAAAATGACACCAAAAGTGTAAAGATTAGTAAAGATACAAAAGCCCTCATGGAAATTCGACGAAATCTAAGCGAGAAAGAAAAGGGAAACAAAGAAGAATATAGAAGACTAAATAAAAGAATTTCAGTAGAAATTAGAAAAGATTTAAGAACATATAATACTAATGTAATTACCCAAACAGTAGAAGAGAACAAAGGTTTAAACATAATGAAAGGAGAATACACACAAAGTAAAAAATAAATATACAAGCTAAAAGACAAAGACGGAAAGGCAACAACAGATAAATAAAACATTCTGAAAATAACTTTCTCGGTTCTTAGTCTTTATAAAATTCTCGGTAAATTGCAAATCATTTTAGGCACGATAAGAGTGTATAACTTAAAGGGATGGGTACGTATTTTCGGCTGCAATGCTATTCAAATGGGGATTCATTTTTTTCGAAATCTGAGAAAACTAATAAGTATTTTTGAAAAATTTAAACTCAGAATGAAATATTACGTTCTTACCCAGGGGCCGAAAGTCCCTGAAAACTTCTATAATGTTTATTTTAATAAATTACAGGGGTGAAAAACTAAGAGAAAATGTAGTGTGATTTTTAATTTCAAATATCTCATTCAAAAAAATCTTTTTATTTATTCTAAGGGACTTTCGGCCCTCGATAATAATTTAGTGTTTCATTCTGCGTTTAAATTTTTTAAAAAATATTAGTTTTTTCAGGATTTGAAAAAAATGGACACCATGTCCGTGGTGATATTTTCCAAATCGAACATTCGCTAACTTTGTCATACAACGCACTGAGTCAAATAGAATATGATGACAAGACAGTGACAGTTTTAAATATTTAACATGGCATCGGGAATATTTTGAGTTGTTGATTAAATAGTTTTGATAGTGTATTTGACAAATAATTGATAAGACGTGAACTTAATAAAAAGTTAGCTATTTATTGTTTATTATTTATGGAAGATCCAAGCAGAGAATACATCAGGATATATTCTGTGATCCAAGTATTTTTTCGTTAAAGATGTTCAAAATTGTAAGCGTTCCATAGTAACAATATATTATTAAAAAATCACTTTAAGACTTTTCCTCTTTTCTCGATTGAGTATTAGATAGTTTTTGTTGTACATATAAATTATTACAATCACTGAATACATAGTTAGTGAAAAAATGATCACATTTATTAACTGAATTAATAATTTGCAATTATACAAATGACAGTTATCCAGGAACATTCAAAAGCCATCTCTTTAAAGTTAATGAAGACATTGTCAAGTAGAATGACATTCTAGTAATGTTTACATATCCCTACCAGTGAGAATTTTACTACACGTAATTTGCCGTGTAAAGACAGAAAAAGTAGGGATAGCCGTAAAATATTTGCGAATTATGTACCGATGGCCTTAAGTAGTAGTAGAACGTAAAAAAAAACGAATGAGCACTAAAACTATGCCGTCACTTGTCAGTGGCAAATGCGTCGACAGTGGAAAATCGAACTTGGAAGATGGCTGCAGGTCTAATTTTTTTTATTTTGTGTACTTCGTCAAAAACTAGGTATATTTCTAATTTTTTTCAGATTTTTTCATAAAGTTCGCTACCTTCAAAAATCCAAAAAACTGTTTTTAGTGGGTTTTTGGTAACTTTTCCTATTCAAAATAGATCAAATCAAGGGTTTTTATAGGTTATGTTTAAATTAAAGTAACTGGGTCCTTTGGAACATTCAAAAATGGGAGAAATACGTTCAAACCCCCCAACAACCCCATAAAAAACAGTTTTTCGAATTTTTGAAGGTGGCGAACCTTTCGGAAAAGTCTGAAGAACAAATTAGAAATATGTATATTGCTTGATAAAGCATACAAAACAAAAAAAAAATGACCTGCAGCTATCTTCAAAAAAAAGTTATTCTTTTGTTTCCAACAAAAAATTTTTTTGAGGTTATGTAGACTTAACCTGCGGGTCTATAAAAATAAGGTGACCAACTATTTTTTGTTTAAAAAGAGTGCATTTTGCAAGTATTTCATAGGTGAAAAAAAAAGAAGAAAAACGATAAAAACTTTATTTTCTTTTAAAAACATATTTTTCTTCGGAGTGGATTTTTTTGCTAAATAAGGATGTTCGTCTAATAAAGTAGCCACGTCCGAACAACTTTCATTTTGCATATTAAATTGGACTGTTAGCCCAGCCGCACACCAAAGAAACATGAAACGTAAATTACGTTTCATGGAAATAAAACAGTGCTAAACAAATAAACGTCCGCCCATTTATGAAACTCTCCGAAAATAAAAATGTGTCATGAGCATGAATCACACTCGTTTCATTGGTAGGCGGACTTTGTGATTTGTTTAGCAGTGTTTTAGGTTCATGAAACATGTTTTTCGTTTCATGTTTCATGTTTTTCGTTTCATGTTTCTTTGGTGTGCGGCTGGGCTTAAGACGGCAGATAATGTTTTTACAGAAAGTTGTGACTTCTCACTGCTCCAATAATCATTCCCTAGTGAAAACACCCCTTCAACAGCAGCATTAGTGCCTGGACAACATAAGGAAATTTCTATTAAAACTTTTAAATTTTCATGTGGGATATGTTCTACTCAAAAATGTTAAAAGGTTTCTACCCATCTTTTGTAAAGTTATATTTTCTCATCGTTCCATTTCTTCAATTTTTCTTCATTTAAATATAAATTTACTCTTCGAATTTCTTCAAAGAAACTCTTCAATGAACGAAACTCTTTTACCGCCCTGACGTGTTGGAAACGGCAAGCAATATGTGTGCGTAAAATTCAAATCACTGTCAAAATAATTTTAAATATTTAGTTAAGAGGAAACAGTAGCGATCAACAGGTAGCGAAAACGCGTTCCAAGATTGCGGCTGTAATTTTGAATATTTTTTCGAGATATTTGGCACACGTATTCCTAACATAATAAAGAATGGCGGTACAGATCCCAATTTGAAAAATATATTAATATGTAAAAATTACTCTGTAATTAAATACAATATTAAAAAACGAGCCTGTACCGCCATTAAGAAAAACAAAAAATACACTTTTTTCAAATAAACTTTTTTATCCGATGATGCCTAGATTTTGTGTCATTTTGGAACTACTAAAATTTTTTATTTCATTAGTAGTTCCAAAATGACACAAAATCTAGGCATCGGATAAAAAAGTTTATTTGAAGAAAGTGTATTTTTTTGTTTTTCTTAATGGCGGTACAGGCTCGTTTTTTTAATATTGTATTTAATTACAGAGTAATTTTCACATATTAATATATTTTTCAAATTGGGCTCTGTACCGCCATTCTTTATTATATTTCGAATACGTGTGCCAAATATCTCGAAAAAATATTCAAAATTACAGCCGCAATCTTGGAACGCGTTTTCGCTACCTGTTTATCGCTACTGTTTCCTCTTAATAACATTGAAATAAAATAACCTAAAAAAATGTTTTAGAAATAAAAATGAGTATAAAATTATACAAATGAGTACTTTCAGAGTACAGGATTTGAAAAGAGTACGGTTTGCGAGAAAATACTACAAAACTCAGTAAATGAGTGCAGTTAGTCACCTTAATAAAAATAGAAATGTTTTTGATGAATATCAATGAAATAGAATAATAGAAAACTAAAAATGACGTTTTTGATGGTGGTGGGTTAAAAGTGCGCTGAGTCTTATTTTTTAATCACATAGAATGTAAAAAAATTGAATTCTGGAAGTGAGGGCATTTTGCCTATCTTAATGGGGGTACCCTTTAATTTATTTATCCCATCCATAAGTGGAAAGTTTGATGCGCACCTGTCGACGCATGTGCCACTAAAAAGTGATGGCATAGTGCTCAGACGTTTTATTTTAGGTTCTACTATTTAAGTTATAGACTCTTGCGGTGTATAAAATGATAAGCAAATTTTACCTAACCCGCGGCTCTCAGCCTATTATATACAAATATTAGTTCTCATGCGCTGCTCGTGCACCTATATCGGGGTTAACAAGAGCAATCTTAAAAAGCGACGAATCCACACACGTTAACAAACCAATTAGACGTAACTATAAATAAGTACGTCGACTTTATCTGGATTTTGTTGTCGAAACAATGCCAAGGTTTTCATAATCTATTATGTCGTTTGCAGTACAATATAAACGGAGATTCGAATCGATTCTGTCTAGACAAAAAAACTTCTTACTTTTGAACCGGTATATAGACTAAGACAGGAGATTACTGACGCAAACGTAACAACACTGACCAAATATAGCATTTTATCATTTTTTGACGTAATTTTGTGTTCTGTGGTTACAGAAGAATGATTTCACTTTTAGAAACTAGGTATGCGCAAACGGCTTCAGTTCTGCAGTTGATCTCTTTACTTGGGTCTAGTCAGTCTGTAATGTAGCATCCCAGATATTTAAAGTGAATAACTCTGTCAATGGTTTGTTGATCTATATTTAGGGAAGCATTGTAGTGAGGTTGGCGACAAAATATCATACATTTTGTCTTACAAGCATTAATTTTTAGACCTATTTCCATTCATGTTGTGTTTAGGGAAACCAATAACTCTAAAAGGCCCCAAATACTATCGCTCAAGATAAAAATGTCGAGTAGAATGTAAATGTAAAATAATATCCGAGTAGATATTAATAACAGCGGGTATAGAATGCGTCCCTGTCTGACGACTTTTTGAATGTAACATTCGTTGGTTAATCTCCCATCGCCTCGAATGCGAATGACTGCTTTCTGGTTCCATTACAAATTGTCTATGATACGTAGGTCTGTACTATCAATATATTTAGTTCTTAATATGTTTAAAAGTATTCTATGCTGTACCTTATCGAAAGCCTTTTCGTAATCGATGAAAACCACATAAATATTATTGTGTATCATTTTATCAATCAAAGATAGAATAAAATTTTTATTTTTCTAATATAACGCGGGCGCATAAATTTGATACTGTATATTGATTTGTAACTATTTATTATAAGTTAGTTTTTAAACAGTGGGTTATCCTTAATGAGTTTTTCCCTGAAGAATTAAAGACATTAGTAAATAAAGTGATGTGAATAGACAATTTGTTTCGGGATTATAATTTTAAAACGGATGCTTTGTTACGTGCGAGGCCAAAAGCCACAGGTAATTATTATATTTAGAAAAATATTGTAGAGAAAGTTGGAATTTTAAGCCTCGTTGTTTAAGCCCCAAGTAAATTTGTAGAATTCCCGAAAAGTAAATATCATGAGTAGAAGTAATTGTTTGGAAGGATGCATGGGTTTTTAGAATGAAAAAAGTGGAATGGCGATGAGAGAAGGTTGAATGTTCAGATAGTTTGAAAAAGGAGATTATTATGTGACCGGCATCGCGGAAGAGCAGTCAAAGTTTTCGTGAATAGTTCAGAAGCAAGTACCAGTGGTTGTTAGATAGTGAAGAGTGTAGCTGAAAAGTGGAACGAGAGACAGATCAAATTGAGAAGAAATACCTCTTTGATTCTGTAAAGTCTAAGGGAGAGAATATTATTGTTAGAAAGAGAGGAGAGAATTTTGGAGTTTTTTTTAACGAGTACTGGTCAAAAGAGGTCTGGCTCGTGTTTTGGAGAATTAGTTGCTGGTATGCTGTTGGATTGATACTGAGAACGGAGAGGGCTTCGATGGGTAGCCTAACATAATCAACAATGAAGAGCTGTTTGGGTCAAGAGGAGACATCATTGTGTGTGAATCAAAAGGTCAGTCAATAACTTATGTGATAGATTTTCTTTATGTTCAGAAGTTAATTTTTTTGAGTAAAAGCATATGAACTAAGATTCCAATATTTCAAAAATTTAATAGGAAGTATAAGTGGTTTTGCGAATATCTAAATTTGTTTGTTTAGTTTGTTTTATCAATGTTATCAAGAACAAACCGATAAATATTTGTTAAATTAAAATTAATTTATGTGCTAAGAGTTTCATTGGGACAGTTATCCCCACAGGATTTAATTGATAAATTTTCAGAGTATTGCTTTTGATAATAAAAGATATTTGTATGTGCTTATTTATGGTATTTCTATTTATTTCCTTTTCCTATTTTATCCGATAAGGATCCACTAAGAGATACTGAAACCACGAGAAAGGATAAGTATAACCGAAGATAATTTAGTTATTTTTTTTGTATGATAAAAAGGCACCCTGAGATTTTTTTTAATTTTTATGTATGATTTGCGACAATTGACTAATTAATTAAATAAATACTAATTATTATAAAAGTAAGAGAAAGCAGATGATAACAATATGTTTATATTGATATTGATATTATTAGTAAACGACATCAAAAAGAAAACTGGCAAACGTATTATTGAAACACGAAAACTGAAAGTATTTACAAACAAATGCAGCCTGAAATTCCCATAAAAAATGGTTCAATTCTATATCAAATCGCCATTTCATAAGAGTTATAAATATATTGAGATGTAATCACGCTCTTACCCCCCTTCATATGTTCAGTTTGGGTATCCCAGAGTCACCTAACTGTGAGTGTGGAAAAGAAAGTGATCTACTACATATTCTCCTCGAATGTTCCCATCAATCAGTAAATATAAACAAATTTTATGATAATCTTAATATTTTAAAAATTCCACTTCCCGTCTACCTGAGCAATTTGATTTTTTCTGAAGATATTAATACATTAAAAACAATTTACGAACATATCAAAAACTGTAAACATAAATTGTAGCAATATAATTAACCCTGTATTTAAGTAATTTTGTTAAAACAAAACAGGCATGTTTGTTAAAAAAAACAAACATGTTTGTTTTGTTGTTAATTTTTTAACCCTGTAGATTTAAGTAATTATTGTATATAATTGAAAAAAAAAGAGAAAAAAAAACCAAAAAAAAGAGAAAAAAAAAGGAAAAAAAGAAAAAAAACTAAGATGTAAATCTCCGAGATGTTGAATCGGGTTTATGTCTTAGCGTAGTAAAAAAAAACATAAAAAAAAAGAATAAAAAAAATACAAAAAAAATAAATTTATACAAAAAAAATGTTTACATCCAAAACAGTGTATTTTTTAGATAGTAGTATATTAGTTTGTTATGTACATATATTTAGAGTTAGAAATACAGAAAAAATTCCTCTGATTGAAAAAAATTGTTTGTTTTTAAAATAAATTGTCTGGTTAATTGCTCAGCCAAGGCCATCAAATTGTTTACGTTGGTCGCGGCATTTTTTGAAGAGTACATTTAAGCCAAAAATGTCTCTTTCGCAATGCCTTCTTATTCTTGCATGAATAATGCGAAGAAAAATTTTTGCCCGCTGCTTCTTC
This sequence comes from Diabrotica virgifera virgifera, assembly GCF_917563875.1. Taxonomy (NCBI): domain Eukaryota; kingdom Metazoa; phylum Arthropoda; class Insecta; order Coleoptera; family Chrysomelidae; genus Diabrotica; species Diabrotica virgifera. The sequence goes on along the minus strand of NC_065450.1, from coordinate 197,086,116 downwards.
AAAATTGATAAAACCAGATTTAAACTATTTCTCAGATATTTCACCACTACATAGTATATTATATACTCCATTAAAAAGCTTAACTGGAACACTGCTCGTATCATTTTTAAGAGTTCAGCTGGGATGTTGTCTAGTCCAGTTACTTTCTTGGCTTCGGATGATTTTATTGCATGAAGAACTTCAGATTTTCAAATTTCAGGTCCTTCTTGATTTACATATCGCCCTGAGTGTGTGGCCTGACATCTTGAAATAATTCAGTCACACAGTTACTTTTAAAGTATTTCTCATTCATAAATAATAACTTTTTCTGCATCATTTACTAGATACTAGATTATTAGTGTTTTTCTTATTATACAGATCGGCCACTTCCCGAACTTTATTGTGCATCTTGAACATGTCATGTTTATTTTCAAATTCTTCCATATTTGAACATACTCGTATATCCGACATCCTCTTTTCTTTAACAGCTCGTATTTTTTTTATTTCTCTTTGCTTTCTTCTGCATTCGTCTGCCAAGGTTCTTGTATTGTCTACTTTGCTCCATAATATCTAATAATTATCTAGTATTTCTTCTGATCTTCTGTCTTTAATCTATATGCAGTTAAGATGCGCAAATTTGACAACTGCTAGATCGTTCCTAAGAACTACACTTAACGAGGAAAATTAAATATACCAAGTTTTGAAAAGACTAGATGAGGACATAGTGAAACTTGGAAATAAGAGGTATAGGTATAGAAAAATGCGGAGAAAAGAAGAGATGGAGAAATATAAATAAAACCGAATCCCATAACGAATTCATCACATCGCTTTTGATAAAATCTATCACAGTCATAGTATAGTACGAAACGTCAAGAAAAAAATAACTCCTTGGGCATTTTCGAGTATGTACTTGGTTGATTAATTTTGATGATATCGTATCTCGTTGTTGATACGCAGGTTATTTAAATACACTTTTGTTTCATTATTTTCATTTCATTGTTTCATTAAGCCGGCCACTCACGATACTGCTGCGTCGATCAAATTTGTCGAATTCGACAAATTCGATTTGGCAAAAATTGTGATCGTGTATGACCTTGCATCCAACGAAATCGTGCAATTTGACCGCAAACAGATTGGCCTGTCTGCTGCAGTAGGTACATACTGCAGAAATTGATATCATCGACGATCTTGTCGAACGACACGGCAGTACTGTTAGTGGCCGGCTTTAGTTTAAAAATGCTGGTACGTGATTTCCTATATATTATCTACATGGTAGGGGAGCCCAAGCGGGGATTTTTGTAGTTACTCGAGCGCTTCAGAGTATCACATGGGGAGAAACCTTGTACCCTGTTAAAGTACCTCTACCATTATTGGCTTTTAATACAGGGGAGTTCGTTAAGGGGGATCAAAAAAAATCTATCCTTAGACAAACTCGAAATAGTCAGATTAAGATAAGGTAAGTTAAGTACATGCAAAACAGTGCATATTTCAAAAATCTGACGAATTGAGGGGGCCTAAGGAAATGGGCGAGTCATAAAGTTTTACAAAAAAAGCGAATATTTCGCGAAATGGCGGTGAGATCGAAAAACTAGAAAATACCTGTTCAATGTTTTTCAAAAATCTATCGAATAATACCCATCACGACCTCTACGGAGAGGGGTGGGGGGTAAATTTAAAATTTTAAATACGAACCCTGTGATATTTTGCGAAATGAACATCAGATCGAAAAACTGCAAAATACTCGTATTCAATATTTTTGAAAAATCTATCGAATGTAACCAAACAGGACCCCCACGGGGGTGGGGTGGAGGCTTACTTTAAAATCTTAAATATGAGCCCCATTTTTTATTGCAGATTTGGATTCTTTACGTAAAAATAAGGAACTTTTATCCGAGACATTTTTTCGAATTATGGATAGATTGCGCTATAATCGGAAAAAACGATTGTTGGAAATGGAAAATTAAATTAAAAAATGAAAAGTCTCCCACTTATGGAAAACTTAAATTTTTTTGGTTTTAGGGCCTAATCTGCACAACTCAATAGGCCCCCATAACGCTCGAGTAACTGCAAATTTAGCATATTTTCCTCCCCTACTAACATATTTATCAAAAATATACAGACTTAAGTTTTTTTCTTATATATATATCAATCGGTTTTAAAACGTCTTGCGACGTTGTCCGATGCTTAATTTCCATGACACTCTATCATCCCATTGGCCCTCTCTAAGATCTCTTGCGCTCATCGCCTTCGTTACTCCCTCTCTCCAAGTTTTTTTCTTATAAAAAAATATTAGCTCCGATTAAGCGGTAGCTCCGAGGTTATAAGGTCGTCTATGTTCTTGTTGGAAGTGTCAATCAATTACTTCAAAAGTCAATTGCAGATATTAATACCGATTGGGTCAAGCATTGAACCGCAAATTGCGAATTTCTAGGATTTTTGTTTACATGATTCGTTCAACATGCTCTTTTCGGGTTGTTTTTATTTTATTTTTCTAAAACGAGAAGACATGTTATAAAGTGCAAGATCTTTGGTGCATTAGCACTAAAATTTTATCAGATATTCGCTTTCAGAATAGTTATTACAAAACATTGAATAAAAGGAAACACGGAAAGATACCGTCCAATTACAAATCATTTAATATGTTAGTATTTACTAGATGATTTGCCATTTTTGTTGTTTTTTAATGCCATTTTAATTTCCTCTTTATACACTTCTAAATACACCTTTATATACCTCTAAATACACTGTTATTAGGCGTCAACGCCCTTCGGTAGGGGTCTATGGAGGAGTATCACCAAGCCGCAAGCCCTTATCCCTTGCCATACCGCTCCTCCATAGGCCGATCAGACACCAGTTTATTCCACACCAAGTCGTAGATTCTATAGAATTTTATACTGCGACGTTGGCCTTTTTTAATATCTTTTTAATTTCCGCTTGTAATATCTTTAAAACCGCACCATCTTCTACTTCCATCTGTTCTATACTTTTTCCTTTGAACAACTCGTTGATGTAGTCTAACAATCTCTTTATTTTTTCGTTAGTATTCAACACTAGTTTCCCATTGGTATCTCGCGGTAATCCAGGTTTTCTGTTTCTATTGTTGTGAATTAATTCTACAATTTTTGTGTGTGTGTTAACTATGATGTCTCTTCTGGTACTCTTCTATTATCTGCACATCGTTCTTTTAACCATTCTTCTTTCGCTAGCTTAATTTTGTATTTTATTTGTTTATCCACTTTTTTTACATCTGATTATCTTTGTGTTTATGTTGACATCTTTCTTCCATTTAATCTAAAATTTCCTCCATCATGCATTTTTGGTGACTGATTGGTGCCAGAATTTATTTTTAACTCATCTATTTTTGTCTTTATTAATAAACATTTGTATCCGTTTTAATACTTTTCAGAATTTGTTCTTTGACATTCATTAATCGATTATTGATTTCATCTGTCACGCGTCGAGTAGATTCCTTAATTTACTTTTACCGATTTGTGCGTCTGTTGTTCTTCGTTTTATTATTTTCATTATGAGTAGTGTGACCAACTAGCCCGGAAAATCCGGGACATGGTCCGAATTACGAAGTCGTGTCCCTGCGTCCCGAACAAGGCTTCCGGGCTATCCGAATTTTCAACGTTTTGGTAAAATTCTATTTTGAATACGTTATTCTTCTAATTCCATCGTTCGACAAATATGATAGTAAGTAAGAAGTAATCAACAAAAAATGTTCTTAAGCTGATTTCTTGTGGCATGTTTGACAATTTTATTTTTTGATGGGATTAAACCACAATAGGGAACTTGCACATTTTTTTTTTAATTACATAATAATGTTCAGTTTTGTATAAAAATGAGATTTCCAAAATTTCACGCTTCAAAAACTCATAATAACTTAGCAAGTACACATTTAAAGTCTTCTTGGAAGGAAAGAAGGTTTACTATTGAAAATAAAACCATTTTGTAAAAGTACAAATTTTCTATGAATAGTTCAAACGATCAAAAACATTTGTAACGTCACATAACTGTATTTTCTACTGACGTTTATAATGTCTAATTTAAAATTATATATACAATTGGTGTAGAATGTAAACATACAACCCAGTGACGTCATGGCGCGTTTTGGGGTGGCTGGTATAAGTTGAATTTTTAGTCGCCTTTAGGGGCCAAACGAAAGACAAACAAAACTTTTTTATTTTTGATACAGGTTCTAAATTATGTTCTGTTGTGATTTATACCATTTTTTTCGAATTTAAAATTTTATGCAAGTTCCCTATTGGTTGTAGTAATAATTAAATTTTTATAATAACTTGTTATATTTAAATGGAAATCAACATTAGTTGATTTTCTCATTTTTCCTTTTTTGAGAACGATTTCCGGATTGGAAGTCGAAACGTCAAAAACTAACAAATATGTAATTATCATTACAACCAATTATGGCTTAATCGCATCTGAAATATCATAGTCAACACAAAAATGTTAAATAATCAATAAAATGATGATATTAAAGTTTTATATTAAAAAATGGCCCGATTTTCATTGAAAAGTCCCGGATTTCAGGTATTTTTTTCAGCCTTGTCCCGAATTCGACTGAATTGAAGTTGGTCACGCTAATTATGAGCCTAATTTTAGCCACTGCTGGATTGTGATGTCCTATGTCTTCTTCTTCTTTATGTATATACATTACTCTGTCTGTTTTTTCAATGTGCCTCTAGTAAGTTGTCGTTCCATCATTTTCGTGGTCTTCCCACTGATCGTCTTCCTATTGGGGAACTGTCTCTCTTATGTCGGTAGGTACTCGGAAATGTTTGTGCTGATATAATTGCGTTCCAGTATCTTTGTCTAATTAAAACATAGTCTCTTTGGTGTCTCCCAATTCTCTCTTCTTAATCTGTTAGTGACTTCCGCGTGTATAGTCTTCTCTTTGGCATTTTAACCAATGTATTAGCTATAACAAAATTATTATTTTGTCAAGATTTGATAAGCCTATCACCCCTTTGGTCAGTGGCGGTTCGTGGCTTTAGGGACTGGGCCGGAAAGGTTTTGTCTCCTCAGATAGGTATGTCATCTAATTAAAACGCTTTAATTTCATAGGAGATTTTTGGTTTTTGTTTATTTTCATTTTTTTTTGTTTTTTTTTATTTTTTCCTATAAATTTAGAACCTAAACCTGTTGATAAATTAACTCTAGTCTATGTTGTTTCTAAGTAGCAAAATGGGTTATAACGTCATTATAAAATTTATTATTGTTTTGGAGAGATTTTAAAAGTTTTTTTTTTACATTTGAGACACTCTCTCGTTTCATGGTGTTTCGACAATACGTTTTTACTCTTTTGAGACAAGAGAAATAGCGTTCATTTGAGGCAGAATTTGCCCACATTTGAGAACAATAATTTATTAATTTCGGGAACAGTTTGTTGTACCTAATGAACTGCAGTATATAAAATTATAAATACTTTGTAACTTATCCCACCTTCCGAAAATATTTGAATCAGCATATAAAATTTCATTTTCTTATTTTATTTGATTAAAGAATGATGGATAATTTTTAATGAACTTGTCTAATAGGTATTTTGAAAATTCTTTGGCGTAACTTTGACAGTGAGCAAATAAAGCGTGGGTGTAATAGTTTTAACTTTTACTTGGAGACCATACAATGCACCGGACATCAAGGCAGCGCCGTCATAAGTCTGCCTTACCAATTTATTTTTGATATCAAAAAATTTTAATCTGTCCTTTAAAACACCAAAAATATATTCTGTCTTATGGCTTCTACTCACGTCTGAAAACCTAAAAACCTCTCATAAATATTAGACGTAACGCGTATCGAAGAACAATTGATAATTGTGAATGACATGTTACCTCTATCAGTAATTTCGTCTACTTCTACCAAAAAGGATCAAAATGTAACTACTAATTGATTCTTTCGTTCTGTGCTGTTTTAGGTACGCCGCTAAATCTCTTCGAGACAGAAAGTAAATTAGAAAATTCCAGATCGTATTTGTTAAACAATTTTATTTGTTCTCTATAATTAACTTCCTGTATATGTAAGTACTATACAATAAAATTCCTGACAACTTAAAAAAACTACAATATCATTAATTAAACGACGTAAAACTACTTATTTCATAGTTTCATCCCGGGCGCGCTAGTAAGGTACGTGGCTAGGTACGTGCCTTGCTGCCGTTTGCAGATCACCGATCGGCAGATTGGTATCTGCCGGACTTGCCATTCAAATGAATGGCAAGTACGGGGAATGTATAATTGGTTACCTATCGGCTAATATTCCATAGCTTCTTATTACACGCAAATCGTCAATCTGGGGACGGCTTGCCGAAGCAGGCCTATCGCAATAGGGTTCATGGCTATAGGATCATTAATTTGAAAAGTCACTTCCGATCGAATTTTTTAAAAAACAATGAATAAAATTTAGTCTGTATTATCTCACAGATATTTTTTTATTTCACAGAAACGAATATTATCAACTCTGATTAAATTAAATATTTAAAAAAAATCTATAATGTGTCCATAAATGTGTGGGTCGGCACTGCCCAGCTGCCGACCCTGACCAGCCTCCACTGCATTTGGTTTCTGTTTCCCAGACCGTATCCTCCTGTAACATGCTTCTCCTTTTTATTCCTCATTAACTTTTAACTACAACTAATTGTAACTTTTGCGTTACAATTTCCCATTATGATTATATGGATTTTAAAATATTGTCCATGTCTTCGTAGAAAGTTTCAATATCTCTCTAAACATTAATTTCTTTTTTTTTTCTCTAGGTAGACGATCTTATAAAAGTGAAGTGCTTAGACAACTTACGACTAGCCACCATCGGCAGATACCTGACAACAGAAGACGATGACGAAGTGTTCGAGATCGACGAGAACCGGCCCAGCATCCTCACCAACGGCTACACCATGCCCAATCAGTCCAACAACAAACCCAACGGAATGCCTCAAAGACTGGCCATCAGGAACGGACTGAGCACGTCCAGCGCCATAGATATCTTCGAATTGCTGTCGGCGTACTCGCCCAGGCCGGTCGTGAGGGAAGTTTTTAACTTCACGAGAAACGACGAACCAGCCGTGAGGGTGGCGTCTTGGAACCTGCACGAACTCGCCTACGAGAAAGCCGGGAATCTGGGTGTCAAGGAGGTCATTTGTAGGACGATTCTAGAGAATGGGTAAGTACTTTTTTTATAAAAATCCACAAGGAAAAAGTTTTCCTGTAGCTGGCTGTATACCATGTAATACAAAAAACATTAAAATCCTTTAAAAAGGTATATGTTTAAAATCCCTAAAAAGGGCTACATTACAATCACATAACTAGTTTTCGACTGGTTTACCAGTCATCATCAGTGCTTACCTAAAATGAATATAAGCTGGTAAAATAATGCAAAGATTTTGAAATTTTGACTACAGTTAAGAAAAGTTGTAGGTTATACTCACGTTAAGTTTACATGCTAACCACCAAGCTATAATTTACAAAAATATGAGGGTCAAAGCCCTGTAAAAGTAATCCGTCAAGGAAACATCGGTTGAAAATGCTAACTTAAGCGTGGATGTTTGAAATAAACTGCTCGTCAAAAGTTAGGGATATAGAAAATTCTGCTGAATTTTCATAGTAGATTTTTCGTGAACAGATTAACGGAGTCCGCTATTTTTTTTTTTATTATTTTAGATTTTTCTTTAGTATTTACACAGTTATGCAAAGGTTTACTCAAACTTTTTTTTTGTACTTATACCGGGTGGAAGAAAAGAAATGTTTTTCTTATGTTAAGTTTGACACACCCTGTAGGGAGGACGAGGTACAAATGTGAGTATACATCGAAATCGTATTGTAGTCTTATGTTTTGTGAAGATTTTGTTTTTTGAATGTCCCTGATATCTTTAAAAACAAAAAAATAGACGGTTTTGTAGTTGAACATGTTTTTTAACCAAAACAAAAGTTTGAGACACCTTGTAGAGAGAAAAAGGGACAAAGGTGAGTATACCTCGATATTATGTTGTAGTCTCATATTTTGTGAATATTTTTTTTTTAGTTTCTCTAATATCTTTAATAACAAAGAAACTAGACGGTATTACTCTTTAATATGTGTTGTAACTGACGACATGTATCACATCACACATGTGAAACACAGAAACACATATTAAAGAGTAATACCATCTAGTTTCTTTGTTATTAAAGATATCAGAGAAATTAAAAAAATAAAATATTCACAAAATATGAGACTACAACATAATATCGAGGTATACTCACCTTTGTCCCTTTTTCTCTCTACAAGGTGTCTCAAACTTTTGTTTTGGTTAAAACACATGTTAAACTACAAAACCGTCTATTTTTTTGTTTTTAAAGATATCAGGGACATTCAAAAAACAAAATCTTCACAAAACATAAGACTACAATACGATTTCGATGTATACTCACATTTGTACCTCGTCCTCCCTACAGGGCATCTCAAACTTAACACAAGAAAAACATTTCTTTTCTTCCACCCGGTATAAGTACAAAAAAAAAGTTTGAGTAAACCTTTGCATAACTGTGTAAATACTAAAGAAAAATCTAAAATAATAAAAAAAAATAGCGGAATCCGTTAATCTGTTCACGAAAAATCTACTATGAAAATTCAGCAGAATTTTCTATGTCCCTAACTTTTGACGAGCAGTTTATTTTTACTAATATGCTCCAGGTAACATCTGAGCTGTGATATGACTTGTTCACGTGGTGGAAGTTTGGCAGCAAGTGACAATGAAATGGATAGAAACCTCTGAACGACGACAAGACAGAAATGACAGTTCCACAGGAGGTTGAAAAATTAACCTGTCATATTTAAAGACTATGGTGTACAGCTTGTTAAAATTAGAAATTATGTAACAACACACTCCATTGTGAAAATTATCATTTAAAATTCAGTAAACCAGATGTTGTAGTTAAAATGTATTCACGTATACTGTCAGTGGAGGTGGTTAGGCAAACCACATTACACAAATGTTAGTATTCGAGAACTCAGTAACTCGAGAAGTCAGTAAACAAATCTTGTTGTCAAGAGACCTAAGATTTAAAAAAGCAATTTTGTGTTGATTTAAAGTTATCGAATTTATTTAACTTATTGGCAGCTGTTGGAATTTGTGTAAGTTTAAAAAGAAAAAGAAATCACAATGGGGGTGACTGAGGTGTAAAAATGTCTTAAATAATCTAGGGGGATGTATCATTAAGAAAGCACAAGCTCAATGTCAAACTCAAAAGTGAGTATAACCTACAACTTTTCTTAACTGTAGTCAAAATTTCAAAATCTTTGCAATATTTTACCAGGTTATATTCATTTTAGGTAAGCACTGATGATGACTGGTAAACCAGTTGATAACTAGTTATGTGATTTACTGTTTTTTTTTTATCCACTGATCCAAAATTATTGTCATCATAGTAGGCTCTGAAGGACAGATATAGCCATACGGCGCATGTCTATCATGAATTTAAATGAACAATACTTGTCAGTTTACGTCAACTTTGACTATGTTCAGATACAGTATAATATAATGCTAACGAATCAGTAGGGTCCCTCTCGATTTTGACGGTTCCAATTTTGCAATTTTGCACTCCTGAGACAAAGTTTTGAATACGCTAGGATAACGACAACGACCAATCACGGCAAACGTAGGATGCCGTTAATCTGTCATTAATTGCATTAATTGCATTAACCTGCAAAGCACTAAAATTTTTGATTAATTCAGTGACGTTGTCACCAAACTGAACTGTACAGTCCAAGAGGCAGCGCTGAAAAATCTCTTTGAATTTACTAAAGCTAGATTTTTCACAGTTGATTACTGTGATTGTGTAGAGAAACATACTGCGGTCGGTCAAGCGAAACATAGAACAGGGGTTACTGAGAGGGTATCAAAGTTGCTTTCCTACGAAGGTAATTACATCCATTTACTAAGGCTGAAAATCAGTACACACATTCTAAATTAAATATAAATAAAAGTTATTATAGTCGGTCAGCTGTATGACGGGACAGAGCCGGTCGGTCGGCCCCAGTGAATGTACAGGGTTATTCACTATATTTTGACCCCCTTGTAAACTGCTTTATTTACAGAATTAGAAAAAAATGTAAAATACAAAAGTTATTCGATTTTTAAATTATGATTTTTTACATATATATCGTACTAGTGACGTCATTCATTTTAGCGTGATGACGTAATCGACTATTTTTTTAAATGGGAATAAGGGTCGAGTGCTAGCTCATTTGAAAGGTTATTCAATTTCCTATTCAGTAATATAAACATTAACATGATTAATTATACAGGGTGTCCAAAAAAATTAATTGTTTAATTAATATTAGGGTAAATTAATTGTTTAATTAATAATTCAAAAAATATTTTGGACACCCTGTATAAATAATGATCTTAATGTTTATAGTACTGTATAGAGAATTGAATAACCTTTCAAATGAGCTAGCACACGACCCCTATTCTCATTTAAAAAAATAGTCGATTGCGTCATCACGCCCAGATGGATGACGTCACTAGTACAATATATATTATGTCAAAAAATCATAATTAAAAATCGAATAACTTTTGTATTTTACATTTAATTTTCGTTTTTGGGTTGGCAATCCTGTTTTTGTGTGTATTCTGAAGAAAATCATTAAAAAATAGGTATTCATTAAACAATTGTCTAATACCAGTTAATAAATTTCATTACACCGGTAATGTGGTAAGTTGGAAATCACATTGGCAACTCGTTTTGAAATTTTCAAGAATTTAGAGGCTCTTTCAAACTCTCAAAATGCTCTACTGAAAAATTAGGTTAGAACGCAAAAAATATACAGGGTGATCTATTTAAAATAAGAAAGTTCATTAGATTTTTAGAAAAACGGAAGATCTGACAACAATGTAAATACCACCATGATATCGACCGCATCACAAGACTAGAACCTATAAAAATCGTGCAAGTCGTTTTCGAGATTTGCTTTCCATATATAATATTAAACTCTGAATACGCGAAGATAGTATTTTTTAGGTAATTAGGTAGTAAAGTAGATTAGATAAAGAGATTAATGGTTTGACGTTCGTGGACAAAAACGACGACACAACCGCATACATATTATTTTTATTTAAGTATACACCTATATATAGTTCGTATTCTAGCTAAAAATACTTATACCTAACGTATATTCTTTGTCGCATTATTTCCTCCTCGTTTTATTGATTTGCATCCTGTTGGGAACTCGGTATTGTTAAATTTTGATGACGTCTAGACAATACTTTTTATATACCCTTAAAAATATACGAAAAATACTGCCCGTAAAAATTTATTGATCGGAAATTTGTATACAGAGTGAGTTTTAACAATTTTTTTAAATGATAAAAATCAATTTTTTCGGCCCGGACAGATATTATTGTAGGTTTTTTTGACCATGGGGAACATTGAAATTACGAAGTGTCTAAATTCAGGTTCAAACCTTATTCTATCTAGCTTCCGATAAGTGTTTTGGGCTTATTTCATTTTAAAACATTGTTTTTTAGTTAATGCAGTCCGATCGCCCGTCCTCTCATAAGCGCTTCATTAACAATTAAAAAAACAATGTTTTAGAATAAAGCCGGGTCCAGACTATGTAACAAAACATGTTAAGTAACAAAGTTTTGTAACTTGTTAAAGAATTTTAAATAAAAAAGTTTTAAAACACAGTGTTATATAACATTTGGCTGGTTATGTAGCATGTTTTATGTTATCCAACAGATGTCGGTATACATCAAAGAAAGTTATAAAATATTGTTATAAAACCGCACCGCGATTGATCTACACTTAAACACGTGTTATTGGGTGCGTTCACTAGACCAGTGCGCTGTGTCAGCGCTTTGAAACTGTTTAAGAATTTTCGGGTGAACGTCAATGTCAATTTAGGCTAAACTTCAACGTGTTAACGAAGCGGCCGCCATTTTATTCAACGTTGGATTTGCATCGCTTCGTTGCATTCCCAATCATAGAGGTATATATTAACATAGAGTGAGCCTACCTTCCGCGCTTCTTGACGACAAGATCTCATGGACTGGTTTGCGGCATCTCCTTCTAACACATTGTATCGAGAAAGTAAGATGACATTAAGTGTGAGTATATGTACGGAAGGGGAGGACAACTCTCGCAGCTTTACTATGCGTAAGAGTGAAACAGCACTAATCCAAATAAAAAAGATGGTGTCGTCACTTCGCTCTGAATGACACTCTCTCTATGCTAATATATAACTCTATGTTCCCAATAGAGGTTTTTTAATAAAGAGACTTTTATTTACTTTCGAACCCGGGGTAGTTGTTGACGACGGGTAGTTTTCAAGCAGTGCCCCACAGCCATGTTTACCGACATATTTTTTGCCATTATTTTCTCAATTAATTGTTGGTGTGTATGTATGCGGTCTATGCAGGACCTTCCTGAAGTAAATACTGCTTGATCATCTACGATTTTTTTGAGATAGGTTTTTCCAATTTTTGTTTCAGTATTTTCCCATATAACCTGTCCATACATGCTATCACACTAATGCCCCTGTAGTATTAATATTGAAATATTAAAAGCTGTTTTTGAAATACCTATTTTAATGTAGATTTATGCCATGTAACGATAATTTGAATATTTTTTATCATACAATGTCTATTTCAAGAGTTCACACGACATTAATTTTTTGTTTAACAATTGGATCATTGATAATCGGGTGACTTACTGATATCGATGAATAATTATTACAGTGTTTTTCTTTTCAAATAAAAGACTGTCTGGTATTTTTCTTGTGTTGTATCTATCAAAAAAGATCTTTTTTTGTTATCTACAGTGCGTCCATAAAGTAACGCATAAATTCGTTATTTCGTAAACCGGCGACTTTAAGGAAAAATCCCGAAACAGCTCGATTTTTAATGGGAACAGGGGTCATGTGATAGCTCATCTAAAAGGGTATTCAATTCTCTATCCAATAGTATAAACATTAACATAATTATTTATACAGGGTGTTCAAAAAACATTTTTTTTAATTAAAATAAGTGAGACAAAACGAAGAATATATGTAATTTATTTTAATTCAAAATGCATTTTACTACTGTCAGTAAAGAGAAAAAAATTTTATTTGACAAATAAACATTGATTTTCGTTTAAACGAAATGTTCAAACTGTCAATAGACAGGTGGGTGGCAGCTTTAACATTAAATTTAAGCGAAAAATAATATTTATTTGTCAAATAAACATTTATTTGCTGTCGTATTTTGAATTAAATAAATTACATACATTCTTCTTTTTGTCTCAATTATTTTAATTAAAAAAATGTTTTTTTAAACACCTTGTATAAATAAATATGTTAATATTTACATTAGTGAATAGAGAATTAAATACCCTTTCAAATGAGCTATCACATGACCCCTATTCTCATTAAAAAAACATCGATTACGTCATCATGCCCAGATGGATGTCGTCACTAGTATGATAAATATGCCAAAATATCGGAATTTAAAAATAAAAATCGACCTGTTTCGGAATTTTTCCTTAATATTGCCGGTCTACGAAATAATGAATTTATGCGTTACATTATGGACGCACTGTATATGAAAATCAGTACGTAATATGTATATACAGGGTGTCCCGAAAAGATTGGTCATAAATTATACCACACATTCTGGAGTCAATAATAGTTCGATTGAACCTAACTTACCTTAGTACAAATGTGCTCATAAAGAAAGTTATAGCCCTTTGAAGTTTCAAAATGAAAATCAATTTTTTTCAATATATCGAAAACTATTAAAGATTTTTTATTGAAAATGGACGTGTATAATTCTTATCGCAAGATCATCTTAAAACAAAATTATAGTGAGATTTGTCCACCCCATAAAAATTTTATGGGGGTTTTGATCCCTTAAACTCCCCAAACTTTTATGTACGTTCCAATTAATTCATTATTGTGGTACCATTAGTTAAACACAACGTTTTTAAAACTTTTTGCCTCTTAGTATTTTTTCGATAAGCGAGTTTTTATCGAGATGCGGCTACTTTTTTAATATATTTACATACAATTTTTGTGGGAGTTTTGTGCCTTTAAACCCCCCAAATGTTTATGTACGCTCCAATTAAACTATTATTGTGGTACCATTAGTTAAACACAGTGTTTTTAAAACTTTTTTGCCTCTTAGTCTTTTTTTTTGATAAGTCACCTTTTATCGAGATGTGGCTTCTTTTTCAAAATATACCTAAAAATGTAAATTATATATAAATTTTCAGATTATTAACAGGTCTCTATAATCATATACAAATATGTGGTGGATTCGATAAATTATATTCAAAATAACTCGATAAACACTGGCTTATCGAAAAAGTCCTAAGAGGCAAAAATGTTTTAAAAACAGTGTGTTTAACTAATGGTGCCACAATAATAATTAAATTGGAACGTACACAAAAGTTTAAGGGGGTTTAAGGGAACAAAACCCCCATAAAAATTTTATGGGGTACACAAATTTTACTATAATTTTTATTTAAGATGCTGCTGCCATAAGAATGCCACATGTCCATTTTCAATGAAAAATCTCTAACAGTTTTCGATATATGAAAAAAAATTGATTTTCATTTTGTAACTTCAAAGGGCTGTAACTTTTTTTGTGTGCACTATTGTATAGGTATAGGTAAGTGAGGTTCAATCAACCTATTTTTGACCCCAGAATCTGTGGTATAATTTATGACCAATCTTTTTGGGACACCCTGTATATTACCCCAGGAAACAAAGCTGCAAAACTACTTTAAAAATAAAAAAAAAACATACTAGGCGCTAGTTTTTAACTGGAATATCTGGAGAAAGTCTATAGAAAAGGTGTGTCATCTCGTTGGTATCGAAATTTTTACCGCTTCATGGTTTATTATTAACATTTAAGCAAAAAAAACCGATTTTTTTCATTCATTTCTATATTGTGAAAAAACTACGCATTGTAGATGGAAATGTACAACAGACGACTTTCTTAAAAAACTTGCTCTTTAAAATGAGATTTTCTTAATTATAAAATGTTTATAAACAAAAAAGTTATTGCAAATTAAATCCGCAAGTAAGAGGTTTTTTAATTGTTTATAATTATTGAAAAAAATATTTAAAACTATTTCCCAATCTCAGTTTTTCTGTACATAATTACTATTCGCTCCGTGCATGACTGACGCGACATCTAGCGTAGTCGCCTGACATTTTTGGCGAACACAATTTGACGTTTATTTATTTATTTATTTATTTATATATTAACGGGCAATCACCCAATTAAAATACAGTATAAACATTAATCACAGGAGATTTATAACCTAACCTAAAGTAAATTTAAAAATTTTAATCATACAAACTCTCTCTCTCTCCTGTCGTTTCCCCATTACTGAGGATCGTGATTTCTTCCAATATTCCTAACAATGTTTCTCCATTGGTCTCTATCTTCAGCTGCTCTAAGAGCTTCGCAGAATGAGTTTCCAGCTGAATGCTTTATTTGGTCAGACCATCTAGTTGGTGATCGTCCTCTTGATCTTCTCCCCGGAACGTTTCCAGAAACAATTAATCTCTGCAAACTGTCGTCACCTCTGCGAACCACGTGACCAAAGAATTACAGAATTCGTTGCAGACATAATGTGGACAGCCTTTTTTTAATATTGAGTTGGTTTAGAATGGAAACGTTTGTCCTATGAGCTGTCCAAGGTATGCGCAGCATTCTTCTCCAGCACCACATCTCAAAGCCATCAATTTTTTGGCGCTCGCATGCGCGAAGAGTCCAAGTCTCTGCTCCGTATAGAAATATTGAGAATACAAGGGCATTCACCAGTCTCATCTTGATATTTTGAGAGATAGATCTGTCTTTCCAAACTTTAGTTGGGCGACTCATCGCATTTTTTGCCATACCAATACGTCTCCGAACTTCTGTTTCACAGTTACCATCGTTAGTTATACTAGACCTGAGATAGACAAAGGTGTTTACTATCTGGTATTCCTGTAATATGTTAGTCAGTTGAATAGTGTCAAATCTGTCGACCACCATTATTTTTGTCTTGGCTTTATTGATTTTCAGACCAACTTTATTGCTTTCGTACTCAACTCTTCGCAGAAGATCAAACATTTCTTGCTCATTTGCTGCTATAAGTGTAGTGTCATCAGCAAATCGTAAATTGGAGACTTTCCTACCAGCTACTGTTACTCCACCGGCCCATCCTTCTAAAACCATCCTCATGACATGTTCACCATAAATGTTAAATAAGTCAGGTGACAACACGCATCCTTGTCTAACACTTCTCTCGGTCTTGAATTGGTTTGAGAACTTCTGATCTAGTCGTACTGTCGCTATATTAGACTGGTACAGATTTTTAATAAGTGTCACCAGGTGCATTGGTGCGCCCATTTCTATTAAAATTGACCACAGATTTATCCAGCTTACACAATCAAATGCCTTTTGGTAGTCAACGAAGCATATAATCATAGGTACTTGAAATTCTCTAGACTTTTCAATGAGTTGTCTCAGGTTCAGGATTTGTTCCCTTGTACCTTTACCCTTTACAAACCCCGCTTGTTCCTGAGGTATTTGGGAATGTAGATAGGTTTTTAATCTGTTTTTGATGATATGCAACAAGATTTTACTAGCATGTGTTATTAGTGACAGTGTGCGGGAGTTTTCACATCTGGTAGTAGTTCCTTTTTTGTGTAGTGGGATATAAATTGAGGTACACCAATCAGATGGCCATTTTCCTGAATTCCAAACAGCGACACAGACAGAATGGATGAAATGTAATCCTTTGTCACCTAGTAACTGTAGTATTTCACATGGTATTGAATCAATGCCTGGGGATTTATTTCTCTTTAGTGATTTAATTGCATCTTTGACTTCAGCGAGTAAAACAGTAGGTTCTCTAGGGTAGTCAGAAGGCCACTGATTTTCTGCTGATACCTCGTTATTTTTATATAGCTCGCCACAGTAGTTTCGCCATGTTTCCAATATTTCATCAGTATCGGTCTTTAAATTACCTTCCTTATCTATTACAGACCACGTTTGAGGTTTAAATTCTCTGGTAAGGAGTTTGATCTTCTGGAATAAGTCCCTCGGTTCATTTCGACAGCCATGTTCCTCTATCTCTCTGCATATTTGAGAGATGTAATCAGCTTTATCTTTGCGGCACTGTTTTCTGATTTCTCTCAATAACGCTCTGTATTCATCGTTTGTTCCGTATCTAGTTTTATGTTCTTTTCTGCGTTGAATCACAGTCCACGTATTATCGGATATCCATGGCTTACGGCCAGTGGAAACCGCTGCCTCACAGTCTTTTGCAGCCTCGATTACCTTATCTTTCAGATAGATCCAAGTGCTCTCAGGGTCACTATCTACTTGGTCTAAAGAAAGAGCATCTTCTAGGTTTTGTTGGAAGTCATTGATTTTTGTTGGAGTTAGAGACATGGCTTTTCTCTGGGGTCTTCTTTTGGGGACTTTAAAACGAAGTCGAACGTTCAATACCAGGAACCAGGAATCATACAAACTAGGAACATTAAATAAAAAAACATTACCAAAAAAAAATATGATACACAAATGACATACTGTTTGACGTTAATGTAACATTTATTTACCATTTTTGATAAAATTTATTATACAAACAATAAGTTTGAGTGTCAAATAAACGTCAAATTAAAAAGCCAAATTGTGGAAGTTCTCTGAAGAAAATATCAATTTTAAGGGTTTTTCTTTACTGTTTCGTTATAGTTTAGTTGTTGGTGTTAACATTAATTAAGTGTACATCGAAAGCAATTAGGCAGCGTGAATTATACACTCACCGGCACAGAATTCCGCCGCCCAAAATTTTTTATTAAGTTTGATAATTTATAACTTTATTATTTGTACTCCGATTTTCAAGATTCTTCCACCAGTTTGTAGGTACGTGTATTGATATCGTTTGGTATTATTCCGGTAACACAAAAATTGGTTGTCCGGAAGTGTTGTATTTCCTCCTAACTTTAAAACATTCTGTGGAATAATGGAAGGGCTGGTTTTGTTTCATAGTCCTGTCATATTATCCCGGAGGCATCACTAAAATTTTGCTTTTTGAATTATCCGAATATATCTCTTTTCTTGTAAGAGCTGTACCAATTTTTGTAAATAAAAACACTGATTGACTCATAAAATAGAGGTTGGATTGATAAGATTAGAATGGCCCGCATGCAGCCCAGATCTCAATCCTATTGAGTATTTATGGGATGAATTAAAAAAAGCTATTCGCCGTCATCCTAGGCCTCCAGAAAATTCGGTACAGTTATGGCCCTGGTAGAGGAATATCGGGCTATTCCCGAGGCAAGGATAACACATCTTTATTAGATGCTAAACAGATTGCGAGCAGTCGTTGCTGCAAGAGGTGGACATAACCGCTATTGAATTGTTTTGTTTTGTTGTTAAATTTGTTTTGTTTCATTAATTTTAGTGCGTTTGATATTTTTAATTAAATAAACCTTCAAAGCACTGTTTTTAATTACAGCTCTTTAAGAAAAGAGATATTCAGATAATTCAAAAAACAAGACCTTAGTGATACATCAAGGATAATACAAAAGGAGTATGAAACAAAATCAGCCCTCCAATTTTTCCACAGAATTTTTTAAAGTTAGGAGAAAAAACAACGCTTACATTCACTCCCGTATAATGCCATCTAAGCAAAAAATTTTTGTTACCGGAATAATAGCAATTAACATCAATACATGTACCTACAAACTCGTGCAAGAATCTTAAAATCGAAGTACAAATAATAAAGTCATAGATTGTCAAACTTATCGGAATCAAAAATTTTGGGTGGCGGAATTTTCTGCCGGTGAGTGTATATATACATTTAGCCATATCTTAATTTTTTTAAATAAGATTTTTTGCATCTGGTTTTGGTAACACGTCAGAAAAAGTCACGCGTCGCCACTGAATTACACCAGTAATCACATATGGTGCTGAAGTAATGTGTCTAACAGAGAAAGAGGAAGAAATATTGAGGATCCTAGAGAGAAAAATAATTCGGAGGTAGCAGGCCCACTAAACTTAGGTAATAATAAATTTAGAAAACTCATGAACCAGATTCGATGCCATATTTGGCATCGATTCGATGCCTTATTCGATGCCAAACAGATTGCGAGCAGTCGTTGGTGCAAGAGGTGGCCATACCCGCTATTGAATTGTTTGCTTTTGTTGTTAATTTTGATTTGTTTTATTAATTTTAGTGAGTTTGACGTTTTTAATTAAAAAAACCTTCAAAGCAGTGTTTTTATTTTCAGCTCTTACAAGAAAAGAGATATTTGGATAATTCAAAAAGCAAACCTTGTTCTTTTATGCCTCCATTCTGTGTAAGTGACCAAGTTTCTGTTCTGAACCATATGTTAGCACTGGTCTTATTAGTGTTTTGTAGACAGTCAATTTAATTTTTCTAGGTATTTTTGAGGCCATCTGTCTTCTTAAGCCATAGTAGCAATTATTGGCGAGCACCATTCTTCTTTTAATTTCTTCAATGACATAAGTATATGAAGGTGTCGACACCTTCCAGTTCTAGGTCGTCAATTATTATTCTTGTAGGTGTCGGCTTGCTTAACCTAGTGCAACACATATATTTGGTCTTTTGAACATTTATATTTAGTCCCACTCTCTGTGCAGATGCTCTTAACAACTGAAATGCTTCAGTCAGAGATTCTTTAGATCTACCTATGATGTATATGTCATCTGCGTATCCGACAATTTGTACTGATTTAACGGCAATAATAAGGTAAGCGAAATATCTATTGAAAAAAATTATTATTCAATCATTTTTCGCCAAAGTTGTCACATTTCACCGCTACATTAATATTTATCGCATTTCGCTGGCATAGTTTCGTGTATCCCCACCATGGTCACGCACGGAGCGAATATTAGTCTGATTGGATCATCGAAAAAATGCCATTTTTGGGAAAAGTTATTTACCAGCTATGTTAGTGCTGGAATCGAATCTTAAGTTTGCATATACAGTGCGTCCATAAAGTAACGCATAAATTCATTATTTCGTAAACCGGCGACTTTAAGGAAAAATGCCCAGACAGCAGACAGGTCGATTTTTATTTTGAAATTACGATTTTTTGGCATATGTATATATCATCCTCGTGACGTCATCCATCTGGGCGTGATGACGTAATCGATGATTTTTTTAAATGGGAATAGGGGTCATGTGATAGCTCATTTGAAAGGGTATTTAATTCTCTATCCAATAATATAAACATTAACATAATTATTTATACAGGGTGTTCAAAAAACATTTTTTTAATTAAAATAAGTGAGACAAAAAGAAGAATATATGTAATTTATTTTAAATCAAAATGCATTTTACTACTGTCAGTAAAGGGAAAAAAATTTTATTTGACAAATAAACATTGATTTTCGTTTAAACGAAATGTTCAAACTGCCAAGAGACAGGTGGGTGGCAGCTTTAATATTGAATTTAAGCGAAAAACAATATTTATTTGTCAAATAAACATTTTTTTCCTGTTTTCTGACAACAGTAAAACGTATTTTGAATTAAATAAATTACATACATTCTTCTTTTTGTCTCAATTATTTTAATTAAAAAAATGTTTTTTTGAACACCTTGTATAAATAAATATGTTAATGTTTATATTAGTGAATGGAGAATTGAATACCCTTTCAAATGAGCTATCATATGACCACTATTCTCATTTAAAAAAATCATCGGTTACGTCATCATGCCCAGATGGATGACGTCACTAATATGATATATATGCCAAAAAATCGGAATTTAAAAATAAAAATTGACCTATTTCGGGATTTTTCCTTAATGTCGCCGGTTTACGAAATAATGAATTTATGCGTTACTTTATGGACACACTGTATGCTAGTAATATAGGTATGCAAATTATGCTTAAATTATGTAATAACTTTTGTTTTAAAATAACCAAAGTTATTAAAAAAAAATGATTTCAAAGCGAAAAAAGCAAAGATGTGTTTTTTCATAACCTTTCAGAGTATTTTGTTTTTTTAAGAGTTACATTGTAAGTAACAATTTAAGATGAATATTATTTTTTAAAACAAAATTTGAGACCTTCCGAGGAGAATGAGACCAAATAAGCATTCCACTACGTAACGTTACACTACCTCACGCTAGTTTCTATAAAATGAGTTAATTCTCTTTTCCTTTTAGGTTTTCCATCATAGCTGTTCAAGACATACAGAACGTAATAGCTCTGAGAATCATCTGTGACGAACTAAACAATCCCAAACTGCAAAGAGTGAAAGAGTGGAGTAAAAATAACCATCACAACTGGAATTTCTGCATGTTAGATGTTCACAATTCGAAATTGGGATTTATTTATGATTCAGATGGAGGTAAACAGCAAAAATATCATTTAACGTTTAGGGGAGTCAATACAGATTTTGACTTCGGAAAAAATCAAACAAGGTAGAACTTTTTGTAATTTGATTAAGAAATGTTTAATAAACAACCTGTCAAAAAGTTCTGCTCGAGAAGTGGGTGCTTCATTTTTTATTAAACAAATGAACTGCGAAATTAGTTGTTTTTTTTTTTAAAGAATGTGTGTGTGTACTTTGTACGCACGTAAGAAGTTATTCTTCTATTATATAATTTCAACGAAGTAAATATACTTAACAGGTTATTTGTATTTTATTTAAATATTAAACGAACTTTCTTATCTACCACTTTCAAAAAATTTTTATTAAAACAACCAAAAATTAAAAAAATATATGAATCGTCCAGGATTGGAACCCGCAACCTTCCAATCATTGGCCCAACGCTCTACCAACTACGCCACCGAGCTTCTTTAAGTGACACGTAAGTTTCGGATATAATTACACAACACGGTGACAAATAGACATATAAAAATGTTATACCTACATACATAATATTTTATTATCTTACTACAGAGAAAGACAAATCCAAAAATTATAATAAATAATACATTTACTAAAAACACTAATATATTCTTTTAATGACTTATTTGCGCTGATACAGATACATACATACCTATCTTGAAAGATTAGCAACGAACTATTACTGTCTGTGTGCGCATGCGCGCAGATTTATGAAATTTTACTCTCAATCGCGCCTAAAGAAGAATAACTTCAATAACTCCGAAAATATAAATCTTAGAAAAAAACAGATTGAGCATTGAAAAATTCAGAAAATTTTACAAAAAATCTTATACCTATAAAGATTTTTCTAAAATTAAATTGATAGCTTCTATAATTTTTTATTTATAACTATAACGGTAAAGTCGCCCTTTTCACACACATTGGCGCACGCTTGAGTTATTTTAATTTAATTATTTAACTAATTGATCAAATGAATTTTACAAATTGGACATGAAAGGAGAACAATTAAGCTATCTTATGGTTATAATAAAAAGAAATAAAATGTATGGGCATAAGTACGGTGTGGGCAGAAAGTGAGACTTACATGAATTTTATTTAAAAATGATTTAAAAATGTGTAACCAATACAATTTTACCTATAAAACTCTCAAATTTGCACAACTTACCATTCAGGTATCTTGCTAAACGATGTTTCATTAAAAAAATCTCAAAAATTTAATTCCAATGATACGACGTCTCAATCAGGCGCGGATCCAAGGGGGGGTCAATTGAGTCAATTGCCCCCTCCTTGAGACCTCCCCTGGTGTCTACTGACACTTTTTTAAGAAAGAGATTACGATTAAACATAAATAGTGAATTTTGTGTCCTGTTGATAACTGAATAACTGAAACATAATGTATGGCAGAATTCCTTGGAAAATTATTAAAAGTCTTTGAAACATAATAAATGAAAAATTCCCACAATAAATATGTTTATTACCATCTATTCAATTTAATGCCAGAGACCAGATAAAAATATTAAATGCCGCTGCTATGTTATGGTAATTTGATCATTTAAGAAAACCCCCCGAATAAGAGCCGCTTTTAGAAGGATGTCCAAGTCCAAAGTATTATGTAACAGAGACCTAAAATTGGCATTAAGGATCCATCTACTTCGCTGCTACGTGTTCTCGGTATTACTAGGTTTTTTCTAGCAAACAGTCAAACTAGTCAGAAACCGTCAGCAAACAGTTGGTCAGTGAGAGAACATCATACAGTCACCAGTGCTATCCCCTCTACTCGCGCTAGTCCGCTATTCGCTGATGGTTTCAAACCGTTTGAAACTGATGCTAGAAGCTAGAACAAACCTAATGTATGGTGTCGAGTCTTGGACTGTGAATAAAATCGATCTAAATCGCCTTGAGGCTCTCGAGATGTGGTGCTATAGAAGAATTTTAAGAGTTTATTGGATGGAAAAGATTCAAAACTCCACAATACATACTAGAATGTCTCGGCAAGACTACGGCGATTATAAAAGCCATCAAGAAGATAAAGCTGGAGTATTTCGGACACGTAATGAGAGGACCCAAATATAGGTTGCTACAAAATATTATTCAAGTGAAAATAGCAGGAAAACGCAGTCCAGGACGGACGAAGAAGAACTTCATGGTTGATTTAGGATGGGAGTAAATAAAATTAAGATAGCTATGATGGTAACCAACGTTCTGAAAGGACATGGTACATAAAGAATAAGAAAATAACAGCCCATCCCGAAAAAGAAACCTGCGTACGCCAGTGACGAGAAAGTTTTTATTTCATTGCCCCCACCTTGCAAGGTTGCTGGATCCGCCGTTGGTCTCAATTGTACAAAAAATGTAATTTTTGAAAATGTCGTAGTTTTACAGAATTACTACCACTTTAAGAGGGTATTACTTAAGTTTGAACAGATATATTACAACTTATATGTGTTTTTTAAAGCTTAAGATGTACTCTTTAAAATTCACTAAATTATTTTACTTTAGAAATGAAATAAACAACTTCTTTTTAAGAAAATTAAGATAGATAAAAAATGTAATCCAAAAACCAAAAATTATCTGTTAAAAAAATGTTTATACGAAGTCGTCAAAACTTTTTTCTGTACAACTTACCTAAAATACCTTTAATAATAAGCTTAAACAATAATAAATGTTAAAAAAATTTTTTTTGGGCTCTTATACAATATGCGTAAATTGAAACCTTTTGAAAACTTCTTTATTATCAATTTTACAAAAAAAAGTTATTCTTTATAAAATTCTCTGCGTAGTATAGAATCTAAGATGCAACCATCAGATATCAAATGTTATTAATTTTATATGAGGTATGTCAAAAAATATGAATTTCGTTAAAGACTAAAGTAACTTTATATTTCATAATATCGAAAATTGTTATTAAAAAAAGTTGTTTGTAATTAAAAACTGTGTTTTAATATTCATTTACATCCTTCTAATTGAAATATTCTGAACTATAAAGGCACTTAAAGCGAAATTCATATTTTTTGACATACCTCGTATAAAATTGAAAAATTTTTAAATATTATGGGTGAATTTTAGATTTTAGATCAGATAGACCATTTTATGAAGAATAACATTTTTTTTTGTAAAATTGATAATAAAATAGTTATCATAATTATTGTAATAAAATGATGTTGGATATCCGTATTTTGAGAAAAATTTGCGATTTTTTTTTCAATTAGAAGGAAGTAATTGCATATATTTTTTTTTTATTTTATAATGGCTTTGGCTTAGCCAATTAGCCAGACTATTTGTTTTTTAATTGCATATTAAAATATAGTTTTTAATTCCAAACAACTTTTCATAATAACAATTTTTGCTATTCTGAAATATAAAGGTACTTTACCCTTGAACGAAATTCATATTTTAGACATACCTCGTGTAAAATTGATAAAATTTGATATCTGATGGTTGAGTTTTAGATCTTAGACCATGCAGAGTATTTTATGAAGAATAACATTTTTTCGTACAGTAGAACGTCAATAATCCGGATTAATTGGGACCGGACCCCATCCGGATTATCAAATTATCCGGATTATCGAAATTACCCCAAAAAAGTCCAGTATACATATTAAAGTACAACAAACGTTTTAAAATTTTATGTTTTCTCTTGTACAGTAAAGTGTCTAGAGGTGAAATTAATCAAAACATTCTTTTATGTTTAAACACTGTATTGTAATTAATTTTTAATACCACCATGTGTACAGTAAAAACATCAGACACTATTTGGGCTTTTAAAAAAATGTGTAAAATATTTTTGAACTGCGGTAGAGGTTCGTTTTTCGCAACGAAGTTCTTAATTTATTTTAAAAAATTCAGATATTTTTGCTAGATACAAATCCGGATTATTGACGGTCCGGATTTTTGGCGTCCAGATTATCGACGTTCTACTGTATGAATTCAACGATATTTTTAACATTATTTATAAAACAATTGTTATTGTTTAAACAATTAATAAACAATTAGCGGCGAAATCTGCGAGTAGAACTTTTTACTTTAACATATTTATAAACTAACAAAAACAGTTTAAGAAAAATATAAGCTTGTTTGATTTTTTCCGAAACAATCCATGTTTTCGATCTACATTGACTCCACTAGAAGGTATGCGACTGTACAATATCCTGAAGTGACTCCAGCAAAAAAATAGACTCCAATTTCCAATCCAAAACAAATCCCGCCTGGACTACATAGAAATGTAGTAACTACATAGTCAAGGACTTTTTATTTTTTGTTTTGTTTTTAATAATTGAGTTGTTTTTTTATCTCTATTGATTTGTGTTTCAAGAAAACGAATTACGGTAACAATTTTAACAATTATTTAGTATTTCTTAATTATTTATCATTATATAAACCTCCCTAGCATGTATCAGAACAACTTTTGATTGAAACAGACATGTTTTTAATTATGGCGATCAAATAGGTACAAAGATCATGATTTAGTGCAAGCAAGGCCAGGAAAAAAATTATACGTCCAATTTATCATACTTACATAAATGTTTATAAATGTTTGTGCTGATATTTATACAAAAAATTCGATTTAGTGTGTATTCATGCACGTGCTTTATCTTTATTCTATCCATCTATATTCTATAGTCATTTTTGTTAATTTAAAACGGGAGTTGGCTGTATACCATATATGTAGGTAGTTAAAAAAAAAGAATGTGTGTGTACTTTGTACGCACGTAAGAAGTTATACTTCTATTATTATGTTCACTTATTATATTATTTGGTTCACTGATGATGGACTGATAAGTCCGAAAACGTTTTGAACGTAATCCGTTTGGATTTTTAAAATTTTTTTAGATTTTTTTTTAAATATACCAACTACACTAGGAAGTTTTACTTCATGTTAATTTTATTTAACTAGATGGTATACAGCCAACCTTCGGGTATTATCCCGTTTTATTTTTCTATTATTATGATTTTAACGAAATTAATATACTTAACAGGTTATTTGTATTTTATTTAAATATTAAACTAACTTTCTTTACCTACCACTTTTAAAAATTTTTTATTAAAACGATACCAAAAATAAAAAAAAAAGAATATGAATCGTCCGGGATTTGAACCCGGGACCTCATGATCTCCGGTCACACGCTTTACCACTGAGCTATATCTCTTCTGCCTTGACAGGTTACAAGCTTTCTCATACATACTGACCAAGTGAAGTACATATACAAAAATACTTTAAATATACTTACTATTATTATAAAACATTTTATTCCCGAGGAAGACAAATCCAAAGACACAAAAATTATAATAAATAATACATTTACTAAGAACACTAATATATCGTTTTATATGATATAACCTGACTTATTTGCGCTGACAGCTCTGATACATATATCTTGAAAGATTAGCAACGAAATACATACTGTCTGTGTGCGCATGCGCCCGGCATGTGATAAAATTTCACTCTCGATCGTAAAGAAGTATAACTTCAAAAACTTTAACATCGAAGAAATTTTTATAATTTGTTTAGCTTTGCTGGTATATCTTGATGTCTCATTTGGTTAAATAATTTACTTCTTCCAATAAGGTCTGGTCTGAATTCTACTGAATCCTTGTTGGTAGTCCCCATTTTTTTTTCTGTGAATTGAGTGAGTTTTTATCGTATGAGGACTGTTAAAATTTTGTTTGTTGTACTCAGTAGAGATATTCCTCTATATTTGTTACAGTGTGTTACTTCTCCTCTCTGTGAGCGGCCGTGGGTAACGGAATAAACGCTGGCCTCATACGCCAGTAGACGTGGGTTCGATCCCTGCCAAAGACAAACCATTTTCATTTCCAATAATGACACGAGCCGTCTCACCGTGCCTCGGAGAGTACGTTAAGCCGTCGGTCCCCCTGGGCTAGTGTAAAATTTCAGCTTTTTTCCACTTTTTTGCTCAAATCTCGAAAACTATTAACTTTTAGTAAATAGTCTCTTAACAGAAATTAAAGTACTTAAAATTATCTACAAATATCGCTATTTACTTTTTTTTTCAGACGAACCGTTCGGTCTAAAGTACCAGTTGAATATTGCCAATTTTTAACGGTCTCGGCAGAACCCACTTTTTACATTCCAAAACTTTATTTTTTATTAGAATGCTGTCATTTGATAAATTTCTCCTAGTTTTCTGTACAAATAATAAATGTTAGTTCATAGGTATGGTATGTCTCTTGTGACAGCTTCCATGAGTCCATTCCGTCCTAAGAGGCCGGGAATGTCTCTGCTTTTCCCTTAGAGCCACAGAAGATCAGGCACAGATGGAGTCACAGTTTCAGTTGGTGTGAACATTTCCTTCGGATCTGTTATCTTGATTTCTGATAAACCTTGAGGTTTTGTCCTTTTAAAATGAATTAGTTGAACAGCTCCCTGACTTCCATAAACCTCAGGCGCGGGTTTCTTTTTTATCCGAGGAATGGATTGCTTAGGAGCTACTGCATGTTTTGGTGCAATACAATAAATGTCACATATGACGTGAAAAGTGTGGTATTCGTCGATTGTATGTACGTTAAAATCAGCGTTATCGTACACCTGCTGACACTTCCAGGCGAACAGCTTCTGTATAGGATAAACAAAACCCCAAAGAGGAAACTACATTAACCTATTTTCTTAAGCCGTACTTTTTGTAGAGAAAACGGGCAACTCTGCAAGGAATGGTGAGACCAACTATCTGGGCCTGACTGCCGCTACAAGACTTTGAGCAAAACGCTGATTTTAACCCTTTCTATGCCAGGCCTTAATTTGCATGTTGGTCCCTCAATCCCAAAGGTTTTTTCATGCTTAGAGTCCCATTGCCTTAGATATACGTCGCATATAAATAAACAAATAAATGACCAAAACATGTTAATGACTTTTTTTTAACCAACTTAAACGTTTTCTTTGAAAAACTAGAAAAATATAGCATATAATATCTAAAATATGTGAACAAATATTTACGGCAATGGGTCCGCATGACTTGTTTTAGGTGCCAACATTTTGAGGCTTTGGGAACAATAATCTAACATTTTCGGACATATTTCTACGGCATTGGGACACCAATGAGTCTAAAATTTTATAAGCAACGCATATTTTCGGCTTTGGTAAATTGAGACCATAACACCTTGGACGTATATATACGGCGGCTGGGAATAGACCCACTTTTTCAAAAATATATATATGCAGCGTTGGGACAGAAAGGGTTAACGTACATACAATCGACGGATACCACACTTTTTACGTCATGGGTGGCATTTCTTGTATTGCACCAAAACATGCAATAGCTCCTAACCAATCCATTCCTCGGCTAAAAACTAAACCCGCACCTGAGGTTTATGGAAGTCAGAGAGCTATTAATCTAATACATTTTGAAAAGACAAAACCTCAAGGTTTATCAGAAATCAAGATTCGAAGGGAATGTTCACACCAACTGAAACTGTGACTCCATCTGTGCCTGATCTTCTGTGGCTCTAAGGGAAAAGCAGAGACATTCTCGGTATTTTAGGATGGAATAGATTCATGGAAGCTATGAGATGAGACATGTCATATTTATATTATGAACTAACATTTATTATTTGTACAGAAAACTAGAAGAAATTTATCAAATGACAGCATTCTAATAAAAACTAAAGTTTTGGAATGTAAAAAGTGGGTTTTGCCGAGACCGTTAAAAATTGTCAATTTTCAACTTGCACTTTAGACCGACCGGTTCGTCTGAAAAAAAAGTAAATAGTGATATTTGTAGATAATTTTAAGTACTTTAATTTCTGTTAAGAGACCATTTACTAAAAGTTAATAGTTTTCGAGATTTGAGCAAAAAAGCTGAAAAAAGCTGAAATTTTTCGATTTTCTCGCAATTTTTTCAATGTTCCGGTAAGAAATTTTGTCCGCAAACCTCATATTCGGATTCAGCAGCCCAAAATACATATACATATAATGAAATAAATCAGAACTACCCCAAAACTTTCTCACTAGGGAGCTCGTAGAGTGCAAATTGACTGAATCACAAGTGATGTTGAGAGTAGGTAATACTTTAAGAATTAAAAAAATATTTTTTTAGGTGTTCCTGTCGACTTGATATCTTTAAGTGAAGGACCTACGGATACGAAGAGCGAATGTGAGGCTTTGGTGGCTTCGTTTAGAGTGGGCAACATAAATATGCAATTGGTCAATTTGATGTTACACAAAGGCACAAACATCGAATTGCTGAACCAGAAATTCAAGGAATTGACCACCGAGAGCGATCTGCTTATGGTTTTCATCGACTTTACTGACGTAAGAATGTTGACAGGTAAGGAAAACTTATACAGGGTGATTGATTAGTAGGGTAAAGCTCCGTAGATCCGTTATAGTAATAGATAGCGATAAAAGTTATTAACAAAAATTGTAGCCAACTTTGAGCTTCACATTACAGAATTAGTTAGAATGTTACAGGGTGTTCGATAACATAGTGGCAGATCAAACTTATGTTTTTTAAATAGAACACCCTGTATTTTTTTATATTCGCAACCTTTTTAACTTCTCCATTACAAAAATATAAAGGTTTGGTATGTTATACAGCGTATTTACAAAGTTATAACCAATTTTATATGAAAATCGTAATAAGTTCAACTCCCTGTATAAATAAAAATAAACAAAACGGCAATGGTTTATTGATGCCATATTTTTTATCTATTTTCAAAATTTTCATAAATTATTGATATTGCTAATTTTCTTTATATTGAATACAGGGTGAGTCAAAACGCAAATACATTATTTTCTCAGTAATTTTAAATGGAACACCCTGTATTTTATGTCACTTTCGAAAAGTATCATTACCGTACTTTAATTTGTATACAACATTCCCTATGTCTAAATTTATTAGTTTTCGAGATATTTTCATTTTTCCATGGACTAGTAGCGTGGCCAGGCCACCCAGATTTCCAGAATTTAATAAACTGGACCGATTTTTTTGGGGTTACTTTAAGAATGAAGGTTATAAAATGCCTCCAACAACAAGAGATGAGATGAAAAATAGAATACAAAGTGTATTTTGAAGTGTTAATATACAAATGCTTCGTAGTGTAAGTAACTCATTCAATGACCGTTTTTAGGCATGCATAAATGTGTTAGGAGGTCATTTTGAACAACCTATGTAATTAAATATTTAAAATATTTTATTAAAAGTAGCTTTTAATTTTTTCAAATATATTGTATTTTGTGTTCATGTTTTTTTTGTAAAATTTTTTACTGATAAATTATTTTTCGTTCTTTATTTGTTACATTGTTACATTTACATACAAAAGTAGTTTTTAATTGTTTTCACAAAATGTTGTATTTTGTGGTTGTGTTTTTTTTTGTAAAATTTATAACTAATAAATTATTTTTCTTTCTTTATTTGTTACACTTACATACAAAAGTAGTTTTTAATTGTTTCAAACATGTTGTATGTTGTATAATAAACTTGTGTTTTTTTTGTAAAATTTATTATTAATAAATTATGTTTCTTTCTTTATTTGCTACATTGTTACATTTATTACCAGATTGATAATCAGTAATCGTAAATTGTCAGTTTTACACAATTCAGTCATGGCTTACTTAAAATTTGGAAAGATTTAGACCCGTAATTAATAATTTCCTCTGAAAAATGAAAATATCTCGAAAAGTAATAAATTTAGACATAGGTGATTTTATATAAAAATTAAAGTACGGTGTTGGTACTTTTCGATAGTGATATAAAATACAGGGTGTTTCATTTAAAATTACTGAGTAAATAATGTACTTGCGTTTTGACTCACCCTGTATTCAATATAAAGAAAATAAGCGATATCAATCATTTATGAAAATTTTGACAATAAATCAAAAATTTGGCATCAATAATCTATTGCTTTTGTGCTTATTTTTATTTATACAGTGAGTTGATTTAAAAAAAAAACATAATTTTGGTTTGCCACTATGTTATCGAACACCCTGTGACATTCTAATTAATTTTGAAATGTGAAGCTCAAAGTTGGCTACAATTTTTGTTATTAACTTTTATTGCTATCTATTACTTCTACGGAGCTTTACACCACTAATCAATCACCCTGTATACACAAATAAGACATTGTGGGCCGGTTGTTCGAACGCTAATCAACATTGATCACTATCAAATATGTACTTAATTACTGTCACAACTGTCAATGTCAACTTTGGTTGGGTTGCCGAAAACATAATTATTGATGACAATTATGAAATTAGTTAATCAATTATGTTAATAATTGTTATGTTAATTGACTAACTAATCTCATAATTATAATTAACTATGTTTTCAGCAACCCAACCAAAGTTGACATTGACAGTTATGACAGTAATTAAATATTTGATAGTGATCAATGTTGATTAGCGTTCGAACAACCGGCCCTGTACAGAATACGTCCCGGTGACACGATCCATGATTTTTATTTTGTTTTTTCATAATATTTATATCGTAATTCTTATAATTTTATTTCTCCAGTGTCGTACAAAACAAAACAGTTAAAAAATTCTAATAACCAATTTTTCTCTTCGTAGATGACCACTTCAACATCGGCAACCTGAAGCCGGTATTTTCGCAAAACACGAACACCACTTTCGTGCAGCATCCTACGGCCGAGGCCAGATCGCACACCACCAACCTTCTGTACAACACCAAACTGCAGAAACATCTTACCGGGACGAACGGCATCGTCAAACAGGGTCTCATCCACCTCGCCATTCCGAACGGTTGGTCCTGGGGAGGGCCTGCGAGCCCCTACTGTCCCGTCTATGCGGAATTGTTCACCAATTCCACCTCAGACGTCGCCTTGTGATATTTAGTTTTATTTAGTTTGATTTTAGCCTTAATTGATCACATCTAAGTGATGGAGATTTGTGTACGATGGGCTTGCTGTTAGAAAATTCGTACTGATTTTAGAAGTTAACAGATTTTATTGTTATTTTAACCGTGATTAATTTAATTTTTATCGTTATTGGCTCCAGTGGCGTAGATTAAAGAAATATATCATTGCAACAGTAATTAATGTTGTTCTGAAGCTATTTTCTTGTGGAATTTTTGTAATCAACTATTCTAAATGAGAAATAAGCCATAATTAACTAAAAAAATGATTTTATTAACTGTTCGACATCCACACGGATGCCGTTGTCAAAATACAAAATATTAATATTTTATTAATATTAATATTTTGTATTTTGACAACGGCATGCGATGTTAATAAAATCATTTTTTTAGTTAATTGTGGCTTATTTCACATTTAGAATAGTTGAGCAGTAATTAAATAGAAAAAAATCAAATTTTTAAGTATATTTGGAATCAAAATTCTACAGTCTGAGGGCGCAAAGGGGGGTTGTATGGCCGATTGAGGTCCCTGAGATTTTATAACTGATTTTTATATATAGTGTGTCAATTTGAAAAGTTGCCACCCCTATAATCTGGTTCCTATAGAAAATCTAAAAATATACAAAAACACGTCAAATTTATTTGTGAGGGGGACGTTTTGTAGACCAGTTTTCAACTAAATTACATTAACTCTCTAACGGGGGCGAACACAATCCCCAAAATCTTTAATGGAAAGGGGGGTTGAGTGATACCTCATTTTAAAGATCGTTCGATTACCTTTTCAAAAATACCACACACATTATATTTATTTTCAGTACTTTTGGAAAAATCAAGTGAAACCATACAGATATTAAGTATCGAATTCAGAACTCCAAAACTTTTTTTGGAGTATTGAACTCCAAATTGAATTTTTTTGGGTATTGGAGTACTTAGGATTATTTTTTTGGAGTATTTTTGGAAAAATCAAGTAAAACCGTAAAGGTATTAAGTATCGAGTTCAGAACTCCAAATTTTTTTTAGAGTATTGAATCCAAGATTTTTCCAAAAGTACTGAAAAGAAATATAAGGTATGTGGTATTTTTGATAAGGTAATTGAATGACCTTTAAAATAAGGTATGACTCAACCTCCTTTCCATTAAAGATTTTGGGGGTAGTGTCCGCCCCCGCTAGAGGGTTAATGTAATTTAGTTGAAAACTGGTCTACAAAATGTCCCCCTAGATTTTCCTATTTTTAGATTTTCTATAGGCACCAAATTATAGAGGGTGGCAACTTTTCAAATTGACACACTGTATTTTGACCGGCTGAATCCGAATATTTAACATAATAATCCGAATTTTTGGGTAAGAATTTGTTATTAAAAATTAATTTTTTTTAATCGGTCCATTAGAAGCCGAAATATTGCAAATTTATTATTACAAAATAACAAATTATCAATTATATCAGAAATTGTTGCATATAACTTTGCTTTTGTTCAATTTAAAAAAAATTAAAGTACTTACCTCGTTTTAAAGCTATGATTTAAAGCTA
Source organism: Diabrotica virgifera virgifera (assembly GCF_917563875.1). Taxonomy (NCBI): domain Eukaryota; kingdom Metazoa; phylum Arthropoda; class Insecta; order Coleoptera; family Chrysomelidae; genus Diabrotica; species Diabrotica virgifera. The sequence goes on along the minus strand of NC_065450.1, from coordinate 197,052,428 downwards.
TGATAAAGCTTTAAAATGAATTTTGGAAAATTAAATTTTATCCATTTTTTGGATGAAATTTAATTTTTTTTAAATCTTTAAAACAATCGAATTTGTTTTTACCGATTTTTCGATGGTATGAGATCAAAAAATTTTGGATCATGTTAATGAGGACTATAGCAGAATGGAAAACGAACATTTTGAGCTTTAATATACAGTGAGGACGTTTGAGTTGAAATAAATTCATCTCGAGAATGAGCGAATTGGGAGAGAAATCCTGAGACAGGTCGATTTTTATTTTTAAATTATGACTTTTTGGCATATATATCATACTAGTTACGTCATCCATTTGAGCGTGATGACGTAATCGATGATTTTTTTTAAATGAGAGTGGGGGTCATGTGATAGCTCATTTGAAAGGTTATTTAATTCTCTATTCAGTAATATACACGTTAACATAATTATTTATACAGGGTGTCCAAAAAAATTAATTTTGAATTAAATTAATTGCGACAAAAAGAAGAATGTATGTAATTTATTTAATTCAAAATACATTTTAGTGCTGTCAGAAAACAGAAAGAAATGTTTTATTGACAAAAAATATTGTTTTCGCTTAAACTCAATGTTAAAGCTGCAACCCACTTGTCTCTTAGCAGTTTGAACATTGAATTTAAGCGAAAAGCAGCGTTTTTTGTGAAATAAACGTTTTTATCTGTTTTCTGACAGCAGTAAAATGTATTTTGAAATAAATAAATTGCTTACATTCTTCTTTTTGTGTCAATTAATTTAATCAAAAAAAAATTTTTGCCACCCTGTATAAATAATTAGGTTATTGTTTATATTACTGAATAGAGAATTTAATAACCTTTCAAATGAGCTAGCACACGACCCCTGCTCTCATTTAAAAAAATCATCGATTACGTCATCACGCCCGTATGGATGACGTCACTAGTATGATATATAGGTACGCCAAAAAGTCATAATTTAAAAATAAAAATTGACCTGTCTCAGCATTTTTTTTAAATTCGCCCATTCTCGAGATAATGAATTTATTCCAACTCAAACGTCCTCACTGTATAATATTAATGTCTCCACAAAAAACTGAACTAACTTAACTAATATCTTCTGCGTGTCTCGTAAACCTCCAATTGCTCTTTATTGTTTCTAGAATAATAATTTTTTATTTCATTTATTTATCATTTAATAAACACCGAACATAAACAAATTCGATTATATTTTTACACCAAAATTGTATACTTTAAACTTATGTAACTTCGTCAAAAATTGATAAAATTTAATCTTTCAAAAGTTATTTTAAAGCTTATAATCGTAGCTTTAAAATGCGGTGCTGTAAATCTTTTTACGTTAAGAGGCTACAATAGAGCGTCATCAAAAACGGAAAACGCGGTCCAAGATTGCGGCTTTAATTTTGAATATTTTGTCGAGATATTTGGCACACATGGTAATATAGTAAAGAATGGCGGTACATAGCCCAATTTGAGAAATATGTTAGAATGTGGAAATTACTCTATATATTAAAAAGAGCCTGTACTGCCATTAAGAAGGACAAAAAAATACACTTTCTTCAAATAAACTTTTTCATCCCATGCCTAGATTTTGTGTCACATTGAAACTACTAATTTTTTTTTATCTCTAACAAGAAATCGAACAAATAACTAATATTTAAACAAAATTTACTCTGTGTGGAGTATGAAGGGAACCATTCTCGTTGGAACTTTACCGCGCTGAGCAGATGGGACGTGAATTGTAAATTGTAGAATTCCCTCATCTTCCTTAGTCTCAGCATCCGTATGGCTTGCCAATTGTAAAAGCCTCGGAGGTGTAACCAGAGAAGGTTCCCATTGTCCCATTGTTTTCATTCTGGTGGGGTGTAGAATAGCATTATGTTGTTTTATATGCCATTAGAGTGAAAACTTAGTCTTTTTGCTAGCAGTTGCCGCTAGGGCATCTATGCCATTTCGTTCGTTGCAATCCGGGACTGCACGCTGGGGTTTGTTTTGGTTGGATCAGGGAAAGCAGCATATGTGCCTCCTGATGAGAGACTAATAAGTTTCGAAACCGGTAGGGGTGCTTGCGGTACTCTCTGATTGGACTAGAATATGGTTCGGCTGTGTTTTCGTTTTGCAACGAAATTTTTTTTTTTTTTTTTGTAAGCATTTATTAGCAATCAGAATTACATATTCTATAAGCTAATTTGATAACAAGTACAATAACATATATCAATGTATTATTGTACACTAAAATGGCGTTATGAGGTACATCACCCAGCGGTTTCACCTCAGTTTCAGCGAAGATCTATGGGCCATAATCTTCGCAATCTTCTGTTGTTTAGTGGCTGCAGTAATGGTAATATTAATTGGTTGGGGTGGTCTTCCAATTTCTCGTGATGTCTGTTGGCTCTTTCTTGAATTACTGTGCTGACTAACGGGATGTTTAGGTCTGTATGAAGGGTTTGGTTGGAAATGTACCACGGGGCATTTGCGATGGTGCGTAGAATTTTTGATTGAGTTCTTTGGATAATTTTTGTGTTTGATTTGCTGGCACAACTCCATAGTTCTACACCGTACGTCCATATAGGTTTTATAAATCAGCAGTTTGTTCTCAATTGAGAGTCGAGATTTTCTACCTATAAGCCAATTAATTTCTTTCACTCTCAACTCAATTTGTTTCTTCTTCTTTAAAATGTGTTGTTTCCAGTTTAATTTAGAATCAAGATGAAGCCCCAGGTATTTGACGATGTTCTGTTGTGGTATGTTGACTTGATTAAGGCTAATATTTGGGCATTGGTCTTTCCTTAGTGTGAAAGTTATATGTGTTGACTTAGTTTCGTTAGCTTTTATCTTCCATTTCTTTAACCACTGTCCAATTTGGTCTAGGTGTTCTTGAAGTTTTAATACTGCAGCTCTTGGATCCTCTTCAGTTGCAAATATTGCTGTGTCATCAGCGAAAGTTCCAATGGTGGTTTGTGGAGAGGTTGGTAAATCGGATGTGTACAGTACATAAAGAAGTGGACCCAATATACTACCTTGTGGGACTCCTGATTGAATTTTGTTACGGTTTGATAGTTCATCCTCCACTTTAGTTTCAAATTCTCTGTGATTTAGATATGATTTTAATAAGTCAAAGTATTTGTTGGGTAGGGATTTTTTGATTTTATAAAGTAATCCTGGGTGCCATACCTTATCAAATTGAAATTGAAAATGGTTATTCATTTTTAAATAACTAATAACTGATTAGGCAACATACAGAAATAGTCACTGTCATTTTGACAAACCTGCGCTAGATTTCTAAGTGTAATAGCCGTTGTATTTTGGTTTATTTTTATAAATATTTATTTAATTATAATAAAATTGTTTTCTATTACTTCCATTTAGCGCAACTATGAGTATAATGTCACAATATTCAAGTTATGTCAAATAATCCCGACGCACTGTTGCCGAAGTTTCGCAGAACTTTCGAAAAAAGGTGTGCTACTATCTCCCGAAGTTATATTGATGGCGCGCTACTGTTGGCTCTTAAGCAAAAGCGAAGTTATAAGCAACAATTTCTGAAATAGTCGATAATTTGTTATTTTTTAATAATAAATTAGCAATATCTTAGCTCTTAATGGACCGATTTTAATTTTTCAAAGTTTGGTTGGTTTGTTTATTTAAAATAATCAAAATATGATTTGAAAAAAGGGTATATTTTTATTAGTTTATTAGTTATAAGCATTTAAACAATTAAATTGTTAATAACAAATTCCTGCCCAAAAATTAGGATTATCATGTTGAAGATTCGGTTTCAGCAGGTCAAAATATACAAAAATCAGTTGTAAAATCTCATGGACCCAGAGGTGTAACCAGGATGATCCTAAGGGACATCTACTTGAAGGTCTCTGGGGAGTATGGAATAATAATGGTGTTAAGCGTATAGAGCTCAAAGTACATCCAAAAGGGGGAGTTATAACCCCCAAAACCACCCCCTGGTTATGCCTATGCATGGACCTCAATCTACCACGAAAGCCCCTTTGCCCGTAGACTACTACTAATCTATTTTGTAGACTTTCTCTCATTGTAGACTTTATTATTTATTTATAACCTAAATTTATCTATTTTATAACCGTTTTTGTCGATAAAAGATTCATATGACCATTTACAAACTTTTTTTTCTGTTGAAACCAGTTTAAACAAAAATTCCAGTGGCTTACTAATTCTAACAGCATTCTCATTTTATACTCAATATAGTTAATGTAAAAACTATTGGTGCGGCACTGTGATATGTATTATTGCAGGGTAATGTGAGAGGTTTTACCGAATGTCGGGAGTTATTTTAAGATATTTATTACTACACGCTCATCACGGCTTTTGGGACCCATACGAACTTGTATTTTATGGTAAATATGCTAAAAAGTCTTTAAAATAGAGGGTGTAACAAAAAGGTCGGCCATAAATTAAATCACATATTCTGGGACCAAAAATAGTTCGATTGAACCTAACTTATCTTAGTACAAATATCCACATAAAAATAGTTACAGCCATTTGAAGATACAAAAGGGAAATAGTTAAAAACACAATGTTTTTAAAAAAACTTTTTTGCCTCTTAGTACTTTTTCGATAAGCCAGTTTTTATCGAAATATTTTGAACGTTTTGTAAAATTTACCACATATTTGCATGCAGTTAAGTAAGATTATAGAGACCTGGTAATACTATTATGAAAATAATATTCTATAATCTTACTTAACCATTTACAAATATGTGGTGGATTTTACAAATGTTCAAAATATCTCGATAAAAACTGGCTTATCGAGAAAGTACTAAGAGGCAAAACAGTTTTAAAAACATTTTGTTTAACTAACGGTACCACAATAATAATGAAATTGGAACGTACATAAAAATTTGGGGGGTTTAAGGGAACAAAACCCCCATAAAATTTTTTTGGGTTCATAAATTTCACTGTTATTTTTTTAAGATGTTCTTGCCATAAGAATGCCACATGTATTTTTTCAATAAAAAATCTCTAATAGTTTTCGATATATTGGAAAAATAGATTTTCAATTTGTAACTTCAAAAAGCTGCTTTTTTTATGAGCACATTTGTACTAAGGTAAGTTAGGTTCAACCCTGTATATTATGAAACAAGTTTATCGAAAATAGGGCTGTTTCGTCGCCGATGAAAGTCCACAGAGTTTCATATTTTGACCGGCCGGCGTAGCTCGGGCGGTAGTGTGCTTGAGTCGAGTGCTGGTAAGCCGGGGTTCAAATCCTAGCGCCGGCAAGAACAACTAGACATTTTAAAAATGTCTTTAAGCCCCATATCGAGTCAGCCTGAATAAAATGAGTAACTTAGGTAAAACCAGGCGTAATAATAGGCGGTTGAAGCGTAGCACTGGCCCTGTTACCTTCCTTTTATACCGTAGGCCCTAGATATAGCCGACTACCCTGCTATAATCCCAAAACCACGAAAGCAGTATAAAACGGGAGACTATTATATATTTTGAGCCGCTGAATTATAATTTTAAACTTGCCTACAACGCATATGCGCATTTTATCAATGAAATTCGATATTTTTGAGACATTCCAGGTGCCGCTACAGATAAAATGTTTTAACAACCCATTAATCATTCAGAATTAGTCGACGGATATTAGTACAGTTAAAATAATTAAGACGATAACTGGACGATAATGATTTAATGATTGAAATTTAAAGTTTTATCTACTTTAATGACAAAAAAAGCAAGCTCATTAATAGAACCCAATTAAAAATTATTTTGCACATCATATTTGAAACATTATTTGGTTGAAAAATCTCATTTTTTGCAAAAAAATATATTAATTTGTCTGGACTAAATTACAGTTCTGTTTATCTTAAAAGGGATATGTTACTATCAACATTCACATAGTGTTGCCAAACTGAAATTTGGTAATTTTGAGTCTTCGAATTCTGTAATTAATCTTTGTAGGTCATCTTCATTTTTCCCCATTCTATATCATCTTCTTTTTTAACTTTCTTTATGATTTCATCCATTATCAGATTAAATATGAATGGGCTCAGCGAATCTTCTTGTCTAATGCCAGTTTCATACTTGATAGGTTGCGATAGTTTTCCTTTACATCTTACCATAGTTATGATATCTTTTTATATATTCTCAATGGTTTTTATTAAATCCAGTGATATTCCTATAGCGATACGCTTCATTAATTATTTTTTTAATTGGTAATTTTCAATATTAACTTTCTTTTCTAAACGAAAATAATATGGGTCATTTAAAATTCACATGTGTTTCGTTCCTAAAATACAAAACCAGATTGTATAACATTAATGTCTTTTTCAGGGAAACACAAATTGCCAGATTGGCCACGCTCTTTATGTCAACTTGAAATGAGCTTTTAAAACGCCAGATTTAGTAATTTATCGCCTTTTCTGTCCACATGGTAGAACCGCATACATGATGACATAATAGCATTTGTGGTCTCGGCCAGTATCGTAACGGTGAGCACGCAGCACAGTCACACCCTCGCTAAAATAACAAACCCTTACGAGATATAAACGAAGCACGTTTGTTTAGTCAAAATAAATAAATATATTACTGTTCGTTGTTTTTACACTTATTTTAATTTAAGTTCATTGATTCCGTCAACACACCAACGGAGCATTCCTTTTTCATATAATAAATAATGTATCGCGTCCCGAATTCTCACTCTATCAAACGCTTTCTTCATTTCTTCAGATCTATTAGGCACATATATGCAGGTTTTTTTAAGGAACAAATTGACCAAAAGACGCAAAAGCAAGTTTGAAATTAGAATTCAGCGGGTCAAAATACATTAGAATGCACTCTGAAACTCCATGGACTTTGATCGGCCACAAAACAGTCCTGGACTAACGATATTTACTGTTAGAAGTAGTCTGTTTTAATTTAATTGTTTGTTATGATTTCATACTTAAATGTGACCGTTAATTACTAATAGTACATAATTGCTGACTCCGTTGTTTTCAAAACGAGTGGCCTACATTGCAGAAGCAATGTCACCCATTTACGTAATGTAAACAGTATATGTAAATAATATTTGTTTGAGACTTTCAAAAATTAAATTGATATGGATGACTCTTATTTTTTTATGCTAATATAAATCCTGTACAACCTGACAAGTGACAGTCGACAAAAATAGTCATCGTTTCATATTGGTTGACATTTATGGGTCCTAAATGTCTTGAACAGCATATTCAACACTATGCATGTACTATTTAGAGCACTGATGTTTGTATATATCGTTTAGGAAATTTGTTTATAAAGAAAATGTGAACTAGATTAATTTTTCGGCTAGAAAAACAGATGTTTGAGCCGGGATTGTTGAAATTGTTAATTTTTGAGTCCCAAAGATATACCCAGAGATAAAATAATATTTATAATGAACAAATTTCGACATTTGTATGCCAGGATTCTTTTAGGTGAACAAAATTTGACTGCAGGTACAGTTCTGTCCATAGCTTCATTTCTTTTTAAGCTTCCTTCTACTAAAAGTGTACAAATGGTAGATCTTTACTTGATATGTACTAACGAATTGAACTATATATCTCTATAATATCTATTTTTTCATAACTCGAAAGATTCTATCAACAAAAATGTACAAAAACCATTGATTGTAGTACCTGTTTGAAGAATTATAATATATATTTATTTAAAAGATTATTTTAAAAATGTTAAAACTGGATTAAAACAGTTCGAAGTTTTAGATCCGAGGAACTAAAGACTTCTACTGGAACCAAGTTCTGGTAAACAACCCAAAACGATGAACTAGAAGAAGACTAGGGGGAATCTAAAATTGCATTCCACGACCTGTCTATTCATCTAGGTAAAAATTTCAACGAATCTAGGTTCCCTGTACTCAGATAGTAATAAAACTAATAGTCCTTGGGTCCACATATAAAATTATTATTTATGACCACACCGTCGAAACTTTTTGTACTTGTTATTTGGGCGGAGTCGGACAAATTTTGAGCTTGGCGCATTATGGTAGTGGGGCGTTTGTCTCTCAAGCTGTCACGAAGTTGTCAATTTTATGCAAGAAAAAAATGTATAACCGCATTGTTCACTTTATTGTAATCAATGGTTTTTATCATATAAACAGCGAAAACAATTTTGTCGGACAAAAATATTGGGCCATATGACACGTCGGACACGCTATATATGTGAAATTTATGAAAATAATAAATTTATTACCACATGGCTAATTTTAACAAAATCTACCATAAAACCTTTTTACAATAATGTGGTAACCTTGTCGGACAATTTTCACGGGGCTTATGCGCATTTTTCCGACAAAAATAGGAGGTTATAAGTAATTATATTCTAAATAAAAAAATCTAAGTACGACAAAAATATTGGGGCAAATCGACAGTCGGACAAAAAATTTAATTTTTATTAGTAAAATATACTTTTAAACTATGTGCATCCCTTATCTTCACAACCATTTTTCCGACAAAAGTAGTAGGTTACAAGTAATTATATTCTTAAACAAAAAATGTAATTATCTGACAAAAATGTTATGGCAAACGAACAGAAAACTTAATTCTTTTAGGTTATCAACGTCCTTAAGAGGAGGCATTGTCAAAAAAATTTTAAAACAGTTTTTCTCGGTTACTTTTGAATCAATTTAGCTGAAAATTGGTACACAACATAGAGTTGTACCCAAAATTTTCCGACAAGAGGGATAATTTTGGAAAAATTTTGATCTGAAAATTTGTGTACATACTCCTTGAACAATGACAAACATCTTTCTGTAGTTTTTTGTCTCGAATTTTCAAAAAAAAAATCCGACGAGGGAAAATTTCGGAAAATTTTTTGTCCCATTATTTTTGTCCGACAAGTGATCCAATATGCATTACACATGTAAAAACAGTACAAAATAAAAATTACATCTCTAGTAATAAATAAAAAAAATCCAGGAAATTTACATCTTCGGCGCATCCGACTGCGCATATGCCCCGTGAAAATTGTCCGACAAGGTTACCATATTATTGTAAAAATGTTTTATGGTAGATTCTGTTAAAATTAGCCATGTGGTAATAAATTTATTATTTTCATAAATTTGACATATTTAGCGTGTCCGACGTGTCATATGGCCCAATATTTTTGTCCGACAAAATTGTTTTCGCTGTTTATATGATAAAAACCATTGATTACAATAAAGTGAACAATGTGGTTATAAATTTTTTTTCTTGCATAAAATTGACAGCTTCGTGACAGCTTGAGATACAAACGCCCCACTACCATAATGCGCTAAGCTCCAAATTTGTCCGACTCCACCCAAATAACAAGTAATAAATAATAATTTTATATGTGGGCCCAAGGACTATAGTAGAAATTGAAGGACAGCTTATATTTCAATTCGTTTCAGATGTGACCAGCACCCTCTCACGTACGTTTCACCCTTTTTAGAGATCATCAGAGAGGCAGAACTTGGTTCCAGTACAAGTCTTTAGTTCTTCGGATCTAAAACTTTGAACTGTTTTAAAGTAGAAGTCGCTACAGCGTCTGTAAGCAAATTATTTGTGTAATTCGGCATTGGGAGACAGTTCGTTTTCTTTTTGATTCAGGGCAGACCATAGTCCTCTCTGAAGATCTCAAAAGAGTGAAACTTACGCAAGAGGATACTGTCTTTCATTTTCATAAAACTGGATTGTTTGTCATAGTTTTTATGGATCCTTATATTGATATGTGTGTTAAACAATATTTAGACCATTATATTCAATTCCCAGGCATAGAAATCTAAATAATTTGGAAATTTCTGGTGTAAATGAAAAGAACTAAAATATATCATTGTCATTGATTGACGTTTGATAGTGGTACATGCACAATAATTATAGACCAAGAGGCAGCGCTGAAAAATCTCTTTGAATTTACTAAAGCTAGATGTTTCACAGTTGATTACTCTGAGTGTGTAGAGAAACATACTGCGGTCGGTCAAGCGAAACGTAGAACAGGGGTTATTGAGAGGGTATCAAAGTTGCTTTCCTACGAAGGTAATTAAATCCATTTACTAAGGCTGAAAATCAGTACACATTCTAAATTAAATATAAATAAACGTTATTATAGTCGGTCAGCTTTATGACGGGACAGAGCCGGTCGGTCGGCCCCAATAGTCGATTGAGGAAATGAAGCATTTTGGCTCGCAATTTTTTCGTGCAGCATGGATTTACTTGAAATTTTCACAGAAGGTAGGGAATAGTTCAAGGATCATTTTCTATATCATGCCGCTATCATACGCTTAAACCTTGGGGGTGGTTGCCACCCCATCTCGGGGATGGGAATTTTTTATTACATTTTAACCATGTAATTCGATGGAAAAAGTGATTCTAAGGAAAAAATGTTTTTTACATTTTCTTCGTAAAACTAATATTTTTCGAGTTATTCGCGCTTGAAAATAACAGTTTTTCGACGAAAAAAATCGACTTTTTTTTTGAGAGGGTTTTTTGAGAATACCTCGAAAAATATTCTATATATTTTTAGCGATAAAAAGTTTCTTCAAAAATGATTTTGTAGGATTTTTAAAGAGATATAAGACTGTGTAAATTAAATTTCGTAAGATCCAGTTTTTAATTGGGGCGGGTTTAAAGGGCTCGAATAAGGGGGTGTTTGCTGGTAAATAGAGGTTTTAAACAGCTATATCTGGTTAACTATTCACTTTAATGAAAATCTATGCACATGGTAATTTTAGTCATTAAAAAAGCTACAATTTAGCATTTTATAATTTTTTTCGTATCTTCAGTATTTTCGGAGATATTTTGAAGTAAAAGGTGAAAAATACCAAATTGCAAAAAATCAATTTTTCTTTAAACTCCAATTTTTCCAAAATTAGGCATTTTAAATGGGTCAAACTCTTTGAGTGTATTGATAATATAAATATAAAAGGAACTACAGAAAGGTGAAGACCAATTTTGAATTAGGAAGGTAGTTTCACTGATTTTTTCGTAAAGAAAAGCAGGTACCAACATTTTTTTGATTATAAGTCGCTTAATTTTCATGCTAGAAACTTTTCATTATTTTTTTTAAAGGTCTAATTGTATACTTGAAAAAAGATTATTTAAGTTTTACTCGAAAAATGCAAATTTTTCCCATTATTTGGCTTTGAATATTTCAAATTATGCATTTGACGAAAAAAGCTAACCTTTAGCATGCCGTATCTCGGTTTGTATTGGTCTTAAAGATATTATTGGAAAAGAATTTGGTTTGTATTACTAAAAGATACAATTTTGATATCTACAGTTTTTTTTATTAAATGCATATTTTTCGAGGTATTCTCAAAAACCCCTCTAAAAAAGTCGTTTTTTTCGTCGAAAAACTGTTATTTTCAACCGCGAATAACTCGAAAAATATTAGTTTTACGAAGAAAATGTAAAAAACATTTTTTCTTAGAATCACTTTTTCCATCGAATTACATGGTTAAAATGTAATAAAAAATTCCCATCCCGAGATGGGGTGGCAACCACCCCCTAGGTTTTAGCGTATGATAGCGGCATGATATAGAAAATGATCCTTGGACTATTCCCTACCTTCTGTAAAAATTTCAAGTAAATCCATGCTGGACGAAAAAATTGCGAGCCAAAATGCTTTATTTCCTCAATCGACTATTGGGGCCGACCGACCGGCTCTGTCCCGTCATACAGCTGACCGACTATAATAACTTTTATTTATATTTAATTTAGAATGTGTGTACTGATTTTCAGCCTTAGTAAATGGATTTAATTACCTTCGTAGGAAAGCAACCTTAATACCCTCTCAGTAACCCCTGTTCTACGTTTCGTTTGACCGACCACAGTATGTTTCTGTACACACTCACAGTAATCAACTGTGAAAAATCTAGCTTTAGTAAATGCAAAGAGATTTTTCAGCGCTGCCTCTCCGTCTATTATAAAAACCGCTTTTTTGTCACGGAACAACCAGATTTTCCGTTTTTAACCATGATAATTAAAAAAATAGACCTACAAATGTGTTCCTCAGATTTCTTTTAGTGCTTTTAGTCATTGGACAGTTTAATCTCTACAAATCAATTCCAAATCTGATATGAACGATATGAGTGCCACAAGGAAGTTTCGTCTCTCTTGGCACTACAACCCAAACCGTGCCTTGGGCTCCTCCAAACTATGCCTCTAATCTTTCCGGTTTTCTCCAGGTCCTCACGTCTAGCAAACTTTCAAATGATTGTCAAATTATGTTTACTCAAAATTTTAGCGCTTTATGTGGATTTTTTCACGCGCTGCATGTTCAGAATGACAAATGGGTGATTGAAATGTATAAAGAACAATCATTAGAAGAGAATAGAGCGAAAAAGTTTGTTCTTTAATGAATTTTAAAATATTTTAGGGAGAGGATCGCCAAAATCAGGCAAATATTTTATTAGTACCATGAAAATCACTGAGTATACCTGATTTTTAATGGATAGTTTGAAACAAATCATTCTCCCCCTCTAGATATGTTCAGCACCCCCTCCAGAATGAGTCGTATATATATATATATATATATATATATATATATATATATATATATATTTTTAAATATTTCAGTAGAGAAAAATACATTGACACCAAAATGTTTCTGTTTATTTATTGTATTACATCACTAAAATACCAATTTTACTACCTATGACCACTGCTGGTTGTACACTCTTTTAATAAGTTATTTTAAATTAAAACGGGATAGGTACCATATACAGGGTGTTTCATTAACAATTGTCCATGTCGTAACTGGAGAAAGCTTAGCACAAAATACGAAGATTTAACCCGAATCACTTAAATAAAATATTCTTCCTTACCGAGATACAGAGTGTTTTATTACAAACGTTCTAAAATTATTTTAGCCCATGGTTAAAGCACCTTTTAATATTTTTTGTTCAAACTTGACACACAGTTTACACATGCTAGGGTACTTTAATAGTCTTAAAAGATAGTTTTCCGCTGTTATCAGAGGCGTGCTGTAGGGATATATACTTCCTTTTCGCCCCGTTTCCCCCTTACAATCTACGCCACTGTCGTAATCATTTCAGCATGTTTTTTGATTCTTCGTTACTTTTTACGTAAATATCATCCTGTGTCTCAATGCGATAGAGTAAGTAGTTTTCAAGTTATTTGCGTTTTAATGTAATGGATTCAAGAAGATTATGTATTTTAAACACATAATCTTATTGAATGTAGTTTAAAGTACATATACCTCGTCCAATTTACTTACCGTTGCACGTCATCCGCGCCATAGCCTGTGACACGATACCAACACGAAATATTTAGGCGGTGGGTGTGTTCCTTTTTAGAATCAAAATTATTCTAAAGGGGAACACACCTACCGCCTAGATATTTCGTGTTGGTATCGTGTCACAGGCTATGGCGCGGATGACGTGCAACGGTAAGTAAATTGGACGAGGTATAGTCTTATGGAATCCATTATCCTTAAACGCAAATAACTTGAAAACTACTTACTTTATCGCAATGAGACAAAAGGATGATATTTATGTAAAAAGTAACAAGGAATAAAAAAACATGCTGAAATGATTATTACGACAGTGGCGTGGATTGTGAGGGGTGAAAAGGGGCGAAAATGAAGTATATATCCCTACAGCACGCCTCTAGTAACAGCGGAAAACTATCTTTTAAGACTAGTTAAAGTACCCTAACATGTGTAAACTGTGTGTCAAGTTTGAACAAAAAATATTAAAATGTGCTTGAACAATGGGCTAAAATCATTTTAGAATTTTGTAATAAAACACTCTGTATCTTGGTAAGGAAGAATATTTTATAAGTGTTTTGGGTTAAATCGTCGTATTTTGTGCTAAGGTTTCTCCAGTTACATGGACAATTGTTAGTGAAACACCCTGTATAGTTGAAAACCCTTAACAACAAAGTAAAAACTCCTGTTGTAATTCGTATACATATTTTAATTAAAATTAAAAATCCAAATGGATTACATAATATTCTAGTAGGGACCCTGTGTTCCCGGAAGATGATCCGTTTTCATCTGCTTTTTGGGTTCTGGGGCTATTTAGCAAGTACCTCAAAGTAAATAACCACAACCACATTTGTTAACAGTCAAAATTTCACCCACTTTTTCCGTATTTAATCTAGTGGGATTAGGTACTTACTTTTTTGTAGGTTCACTGAAGATGGACTGATAAGTCCAAAAACGTTCTGAATGTGGTGACACGCTTTAATTACTATTTTTGCTAATTTTATTTTTTAATAACTTTTCTCAAAACGGTCATATAAAATTCACATTTAATATACAAACCAGATGCTAAGAAGTTTTACGAAACGAAATGTATCCCTAACCATATGTTTTTGGTGTGTTCAGTTTAACAAACTGAATTCCCCATAAATGAATTACCTTATCAGACCTTATGTCAATAACGCACTTTGGAAATGCATTCTAAGACGTTTCCTAAAACTACAGAGAGGTTCTGAGCTTTTAAAACGCCAGATGTAGTAATTTATTGCCTTTTCTAGCCATATTGTAAAACCGCAAACATGATGATCGTGTTGTGGTCTCTGCAGTATCGTCACGGCAGGCAGGCAGCTCAGACGCCCCTTCGCTGCCCTCAAACAATAAACAACCCTCTTACGAGATGAATAAGCACGCCTTTTAACCAAAAATAAAATAAATATTACTGTTTATTGTTTACACTTTTTTTTAATGATTCCGTTAACCCACACCCACACCATCGGAACATGAACATTAATGTAATCCATTTGGGTTTTTAAATTCTAATTAAAGTATTTCAATTGCAACAGGAGTTTTTACATCGATGTTAAAAGTTTTTTAAGTTATTTTATTTTAAAAAATGTGACCAATTTTACAAACTAGTCAGTTTTCAGAAATTTGTAGATAATTCATTCATTTTGACTGTGTTACGTTTAATAGACTGCAAAAATGATTTCTTCATTAAACCAATTATATTTTTTGATTTACATATCCAAACAGACCTCGTTAACCAGATACATAGTTACTCAACAAAATAACCAGTGAAGTTTTTTTTAGAAGCCGTTGTGAACATTTCTTTTTATGATTTTTTAAAGTTTTGACCAGTTGTATAGTAGATTATATTGTCACCACATCACAAAGTAAATAATATATTAAAGAAATCTTATGTAAATACTTATAGAACAATTTTTAATAAAGAGTAAGTTGTTAATTATTGTTGTTTTATTTATGGAAATTGGGTACAAATACATAAAAAGAAGAAGTGTAATCAAAAAGAAAGCGCATGGAGAAATCCTATGGACTAGATTATATTGTATTATCATTTTCCTGTTATTTAGTCCAGGAAATAGGATTTTGTTGTTTTGAGTAGTATGGACCTCTCTAAGGTGAACATATACAGTGCGTCCATAAAGTAACGCATAAATTCATTATTAGATAAATTAACAACATTATTAGAAATTCATGAAACAGGTCGATTTTTATTTTTAAATTACGATTTTGTTGCCTATATATCATATTAGTGACGTAATCGATGATTTTTTGTGGCGTTTTCGATGATGTGATAGCTCATTTGAAAGGGTATTTAATTCTCTATTCATTAATATAAACATTAACATACTTATTTAGACAGTGTGTCCAAAAAAATTTGTTTTAATTAAATTAATTGAGACAATAAGAAGAATGTATATAATGTATTTAATTCAAAATACGTTTTACTGACACTGTTGTCAAAAAACAGGAAGAACATGTTTATTTGACAATCAATATTGTTTTTCGCTTAAATTCAATGTTAAAGCTGCCACCCACCTGTTTGAATATTTCATTCAAGCGAAAATCAATATTTATTTTTCAAGTATTTTTTTTCTGTTTTCTGACAGTAGTAAAATGTATTTAGAATTAAATAACTAACATACATTCTTTTTTTTGAGTCAATTAATTTAATTTGAAAAAAATGTTTTTTGGACACCTTGTATAAATAATTATGTTAATGTTTATATTACTGAATATAGAATTAAATTCCCTTTCAAATAAGCTGTCACATGACCCCTATACTCATTTAAAAAAATCATCGATTACGTCATCACGCCCAGATGGATGACGTCACTGGTATGATACATATGCCAAAAAATCGTAATTTAAAAATAAAAATCGACCTATTTCGGGAATTTTTGATAATGTTGTTTATTTAGCTAATGAATTTATGCGTTACTTTATGGACGCACTGTATATTTTCTGCAATAGATTTTTTTGGACTTAATTAGTTATTACTTCGAGGGTTGAGAACCATAGGGTTCCAAGGCGACATTTTGTACAAAATCGGTTTTTGTAAAGCGAATGATATTTGAAATACGTTGAATTGTTTCTAGATAGCGATGTAATCAATAATGAAATATGGTTTCAAGTACGAGAAATACTTATAAGTTCGGTCCATAAGGTTCCAAGCAACATTTTCCGTCAGAAATAAAGTAAAAACTTTGTTGATTTGTAATATATTCAATAAAAAAAGATAAATTTAATTAGATACATTTTTCGATAAAGTAGAAGTATTTTTTTTATTTTCATTTCAAGTTCTGTTTTTTTTTAGCTTAATTTAGGAAAAATATAATTTTCTTATTTTATTTTTATGATTTTCAATTTAAGGATAAATATTCGCTTTATTTTGAAATTTACTGCTTAATTTTACCAATTGCGCTAACAATATTTTGGAAAATTTAAAATTTTCTGTGAACTGTTTATCTTATAATTCCATAAGGTTCCAATTACAAGGCTTATAGTGCATTAAGGTTTCAAGTATACTGCAGATGTCGTAAAAATGTTACAAAATCACACATTAGAATCTTACTTATGACATTATCTAACTTGAGGCGTTGTTACAATTTACTACACTGTGGTATAAAATAATTTTAACATTTAGAGTCCTTCAAATAACGAAGTTATGACGGTTTAAAATTAGAAATTTCTTTCCTAAAAAATTTGTGAAATGGCGTTTGGAACCTTATCGTTCTCAGCCCTCAACTTATTAACAAATTAAGGTAAAAAAACTGCCAATTTTCGCTTTTTTTCATAAAAAAACCTTGGCCTATAAAACCTAAAAATGGCGTTATGTTTTTATCCTTATTTTAGTTAAAAAATTACAAAATAAGTTAGAAATTTCGGTTTTTTATAAATGTTAATAACCTCTTTAAAAATAATCTTACAACTTTCATATTACAGTGAGTGTTGGGTCTTTTGGTGCTTAAAATATACTCAAAATTTTAAAGTCATCGGTTAAATAGTTTAAAAGTTATTTGTTTATTCCAAATAAAATTGTTTTTAAACAATTTTGAAAATAACGAAGTCAGGGTAATTCTATGGTAGCTTATGAAAGCACAAGGGTAATTCTATAAATATTATTAAGAGAAACAATTTCAAATATTGCAAACATATTTTAAAATAAAAAAAGATGTCCTAAAACATATTGTCCCTTTTTTAATTCACAGTAGCTTTGTTTATAACAATTATTAAGACATCTAATTAGCGTTTGAAATACTACTAGCCACTTTAAAGTTTTAACGTGCCAAATTCGAAAAAGATTTGCCTTTCAATGGAATCATCCACAAAGCTTCAAAGTGTATCTCTGATTCTTGTTTATGGAGTTTGATGTTTCTTTTTTTTAATCTTTATGTTTTTTGCATACATTAAGAGTATGCATTATTTAAATAAATAAATTGTTAATTAAACCATCTAATTTTTTTAAACATTTTTTATAGTAATAGTTGCAGTAATTTTTATTGTAAGACATAAATTTTTATGGTTAATATATACCTACTTCTGCAGAAAACAAGGTTAAATTGATTGGCGTTGGAATAATAATAATATCGTTTGGCATTTTTGCCGGGGATATCCTCTCGGATTGTTCCGGCATCAATTGAATCTTTAACCCTGTTTCAATTAACTAGCATTGATGTATACTTGCCCAGGGGGTCCGATGGCGTAACATACCTTCTGAAGCATGGTGAAAGACTTGTATGATTTTTTTAACAGCATGTTTAGCAATAAATAAAACGCAGTTTGTTTGAGATTTTTTATTTCCAAAGAAATACATAAAACAATGCTAAAATTTTTTAGAAATAAATGAATAGGATAATTTGCTTTTTCCATAAAATCTATTATAAATAAATTATTTTCGAAGTTGATTGAAGAAGTATACATACATAATTAATTATAAATATTTAGGTTTTACAATATAAATTACCTCAAATATTACTAAAAAAATAAAGTGGTTTTTTTTAAGTTCTTTAGTTGTTTATTTATTTAAATAATGCATATTCATAATTTACGGAAAAAGTAAATATGTATATACAAATAAAAAAAATAAATATCAAAATACATAAACAATAACCAGAGATTCAGGTAACAGCTCCTTCTCCATCCAAGGCCAGCCATATGAAGCCAGCCATATGAAGCCAGCCTTCTCATAATAAAAAATAATTTTCCAGTGGACAATGGTTAAAAAATTATTCTAAAGGTTTATAAGCAAAAAATCAACAAATTTGCCCATAGAATTACTGTAGCTTCAATATTTTCTAATGTATATTGTTGCAAACAAATTTTAACTTAAGATAAACAGATAAAATAAATTTTAAACTATATTTTACTTCGAAATTTTAAGCGTATTTTAAGTACCACCAGACCCAACTTCCATGTAATATGAAGGTTCTATGCTCATTTTTAAAAAAGTTAACATTTATAAAAAACCAAAAATTTTCTAAGCACTAAATAAGGAGAAACATTTTAAAAATGAAATTTTGAAGGTTTTTATATGACATAAGTTTTTTACTTTCAATTTTGTTTCAAATGCTTCACTTTTCGCTGATAGAAGGAAAAGCAAAAAATTTACGTTTTTTGATGTAATTTGTTAATAATTAATCAAGCCCAAAAAACTTCCGCAACAAACATTTTTGTTATGGAGGTCCATACTACTCAAAACAACTGTAGTTTGCCAAATCGGCAAACAGTTTAAGAATCTTAACAGTTGAACCTTTCACTGCAGATTTACTCGAATCTGCAAATTTCGACTCGAAAGACGGCATTCACTTGAGGCTGACGATACACTAAAATAAGTTATGTGCCAGTGCTGATGGCTTCAAAAGACATCATCTGCTTCTGAAGCGATTTTGATGTAGATTACTTAGCAACGTTTTTAACAGATAATTATAATCATGCAGTATCCCAATATTTTCAATTAAAAACATTGGTTATTAAAAATAAAAAATGTCCTGTAAATTGGTTCAATGAAAACTTAAAAAATATGAGAAATTATCTGCACTCTTATAAAATATGTGCTGATTCTAGTAAAAATCCAATACATTACAACGAATATAAAAAATACAAAAATCATTATAATGGCTAGTTGAAAAACGCGAAAAGATGGCTTATGATAAATTAATATTAACTTCAAAGAATAGATCCAAGACATGTTGGAAGATAACTAACTATGAGCGTAACAAAACAAATAGTTCACATAATATAACAACCAATATATCTTGTGACACTTTCAATAACTTTTTTGTTGAAATTGCCGAGAACATTATAAAAACCCTTCCTAATACATCAGACGACATAATCTTGAACTATCAAAACTTCCAAGCTCCATCGAGTTCGTTTTTTCTATCTACAACTACTCAACAAGAAGTATCGGAGGTTATAAATTCATTAATAAATTCAAATTATTTGGATACAAATGAGTTAAACGCTTCTTTTATAAAAAAAATACTTGTGAAATAATTACTGAACCTTTAACACATCTCATTAACCCATTTAACGCCAAAGGTGCGAAAACGCACCATTTTTTTGTAGAATGTTTTTTTGACAATTCGTTAATTTTTTTTTAAATCTTTGTATTTTTTAAGCAACTAGAAGATATAAGTGTAACTAAATTTAATTTTGTTTAATTTCCAAACTCATGCTTTCATCACAAAAATATTTTCTAAATGTCCGACATTTTCAATCCTTTCGACACAACTTTATTTTTACTGTAGTAATTTAATTGGCATAACACTTTTGTGGTTAAATAAATTAAAACATTATTTTTTTAACCTATTTGTACACCAATTGTTATAAAAATACAAAAAAAAATTTTCTGAGTCCTCAAATCTCGTGTTTGAAAATAATGGTTCGATAACGAACCATTGGCGGAAGTCGACATATAATCCTGTCTGATCAGGAATAAGTTCAAGGTGATGCACAGGCAGTCATTTATTGGGATATTTCTTTATTATGTGTAAATTCACGTATCCACTATGCTTGCGCTCCGAGCTCCTGCAACTGCTCCACATAGTGGACACGTTTGGCGCTCCCGGACTGTGCAATTGTGCGCACTCTGCCTCGGTGCTTCAATCTGTGGCGGTTTATATGTAAGGGAGCGCATGCATGTAGATGGAAGCAGTTGCAGGGAGCGCGGAGCGCAAGAGGTTTGTGAACATAGTGGATGGTTTGCGCTCCCGGAACGTGCAACAGTGCGCGCTTCGCCTCGGCGGTCCAATAGGTGGCGGTTTATATGCCGTATCGATAGGAGCAGTTGGAGGGAGCGCGGAGCGCAAGTGGTTTGTAAACATAGTGAATGGTAGGCACTCCCGGACCGTGCAACAGTGCGCGCTCCGCTTTGGCGTTCCAATTTGTGTCGGTTTATATGTAGAGGAGCGCATACCGTATCGATTGGAGCAGTTGCAGGGAACGCGGAGTGCAAGAGGTTCGTGAACATAGTGGATGGTTGGCGCTCCCGGACCCTGCAACAGTGCACCAACGACCGTGCGGCAGTGCCTCGGTGGTCCAGTATTACGAACGTAGTGGATATGTACCTTTAGAAAGACAGGTATTCTGGTATTCAGTTTTGTTATAATCTAGGGTGGAGGAGTAGGGGGGGAGGGGGCTACATAAGGAAGGTTGTGTAGTGTTGTAGACAATATGTCGATTTGCCGAATTTATGCAACTGGCACAGTGCAAGATACAGGATTGGAAAGTGTAAACTGGAAATATTTAAAATAATTTCTAAAAAAGATAAAGGGCTGTTCGACTTCGTTTTTGAGAAATAAGCTGAAGAAGGTGTAGGCAATGTTCTAACCATACTATTTTTGTTTATCAAAACTTCCAGGTCCATTTATACTCTAAATGTTTTGAGACTTCTCACAAAAAATAAAATTGTGTATTTCAATTTTTATACCTCATTTCTGCCAAAGGTTCGAAAACGAACCATTTTGTTGTTGTGACACCTGCCATTATCAAAGTGTAAAACAATTTTTTTACGAATGTTTAAGTTTATCTTACTCTAATTAATCAAATATATTACATATTATCGCAGTATTTCTTTGCTTGGCGGTTAATGGGTTAATAATATTTTTTCAATCAGGATATTTTCAACTGGATTTAAATACTCTAAAATTGTTCCTATTTTTAAAAAGGGCAATCGTGATCTTGTAAACAATTATAGACCAATTTCTATCGTTTCCATGTTCAGTAAAATAGAAAAAATTCTGAAGCAATGCCTAATATCGTACTTTGAGACCAATAACTTTTTTACTAGTTCACAATATGGGTTTAGAAAGGATCGTTCCACAACTCATGCACTCTTAGATGTGATGAGTAGCATAGTGGATGGCCTGGAGAAGCATAACCAAACTGCCGTAATATTGTGTGATCTTTTAAAGGCCGTCGACTGTGTTTCTCATGATATCTTACTAAAAAAAACTACACTTTTACGGTATCAGATGTACTCCTCTAGAACTAATTAAATCGTATCTAAGTGATAGATACCAAGCAGTCAGATACGGAAATTGTCTGTCTGAATTTAAGCATGTTAAGCATGGAGTTCAACAAGGTTCTGTTTTGGGCCCTCTATTATTTATTATATATGTTAATGACTTGCCCAATTTTATGGCTCCATGTAAAACAGTATTATTTGCAGATGACACTACTTTTATTTTTTCTGACAGAAATCGTTCTCTTTTAGAAATCACTTCTACGAATGTAAATGCAAATGCTCAATCATGGTTCGCAGCAAGTAAACTTAGACTAAATGACAACAAAACTCAAAATTTATTTATTTCATCTAATCCATTCGTTGCTCCTGTGGAAAAAATACTGTAAAATTGCTAGGCATGACAATTGACAACACACTGACTTGGTATAACCATATTGACCATCTCAAAGGTAAACTTTTAAGTATGGGTTATTCCATGAATATACAACTGTCTTGGATTATCACAACAACGAATATTTTAGTGTGCAACATAAGAAGTGCGAAAGTAAATGGCTCTAATAATTGTTCCAATTATCAACAATGTATTTTGCAATTTACTTTCGTTCTTCATAATTTGCACAGTAAAATATTCTTTGTCGAGATAGTCCACAACAGTTGTATGTTCGTGGAATAGGGTATACTTTGTTTTTACTTAGACAACTAAAACTTGTTACAAGTGTTGATACCTTAAGAACAATTTACTTTTCTCTTTTCCATTCGTTTTTAAGCTATGGCGTTATTTTGTGGGGAAACTCTTGCAATGCACTAACAATATTTAAATTGCAAAAAAAGCAATTAGAATAATTGCAAAAGTTGGTTAATTGGAATCTTGCAAACCATTATTTATTAAATATAAAATAATGCCCTTGCCAACACTATGGTTATACAATGTTCTAGTGGAAACACACAAAACTGCAGATACTTTTTTAATTAAACAGTCTGACTTGCATAATTACAGCACAAGAGGTGCCAATAATATCAGAACAGTCAAATATCGTTTGAGTAAATCACAAAAAACTCTACTGACTTTAACATAATAATATAATAATGTCCTACATAAGCATTTTAAAAACCTTACAATCAATAAATTTAAAGTCATTCTGAAAAAAAATCTTCTGAGATTTGCTTTTTACTCTGTTAATGAATATTTTGATCATTTTAAAGCAGTATCATGGAGATGAATATTACTCACTATGTTTTCCGATGGCTCATTTTGTGAATGTGCGTGAATGTATTTCTATATGTTATTTGCATATACACATTATCTTATATATTTTATAATATATATCAAATTGACTTGCTACAATTCAAATTTTTTTTTTGTAAACGTAGTCAATAAATTTTTGAATCTGACTTAAGCAGCTAATGACATCTTTCGACAGCATCCACAGCAAAAGGGTTAACTGAATGTTCCAGCAAATTATATTTTATGAACACAACATCAATTAAAAGTGAAAATATAGGATATTTATTGATAATCGATATAGGTAATACAATTTGAGCTAAACAGCAATTAAAAATTGACAAGGTATATTCATTCAGTAAGGTCTAAATCTATCCTGCTGAGGATGCCTATACTCCCTATCATCCCTTTGATGATGATGCCTGTACTCCCTACCTCTGTGATTTTCGCTATAATCCCGACTTGTGTCCCTATTTCTGTAGTTGTTGTAGCTTCCTCCTGGTCTGTCCCTATCCCTATTGTTGAATCTCTGTCTACCATACCAGGGTGATACAATTGGTGGCGGAGGTATTTCTGAATCGAATATTTTCATGAATTCAACATCTGCATCAGTGTATCTTTCTGAAAATTCTAAATTACATTCTTCTAGAAATGATTTTTGCTCTGAGGTAAGTTTTTCACTGCTCATTTTTGGTACTCTTCATATATTTTTTTGGAATGATTCTAAATGTATCCAAATAGGTATAAAGTTACTCAACAGTTTTGAATTATTTTTATCAATAATAAATTAAATGAATTGAATTAAAAACAAACTAAATAGGTTAATGTTATGACATTGACATTATTGACAATGACAACTCTCCTAAATTGACATTTTTATGACTTTATTTTTTCTATAATGATTTTTCAGCCACACTTAAACGATTATGCTTTGATTATAGGCAACATTTATTGCATTCTCTTCCGAAGAGGAATGTTATAAGTTATATAAGTTATATAAGTTATATAAGAGGAATGTTACAAGTCGTACTATCCATGATACTATAAATAAACTTATTTATAGTATCATGGTACTATCTATGAAAAAATTGTAAAATCAATAATACTAATATTTAAATTCCAAAATCTTCGTAGAAATTTTTTAAATTATACCCCAAAATGAAAATCAAATTTTGCATGTTGTAAAAGGTAAAAATAATTCGTAATTTATTTTAAAGCATGCCGTACCATGGCAGTACCTACTATATTACATGATATTCCGTAATACTCTCTATAACAATATACTCTCTCTATAACGAATACGGGTATTACGAGGGTTCGCTTATAACCAGGTACATTGTCCCATGAAATTCCTATTAACGAGGCATATTTGGCTATAACGAGGGATAATGAGATCAAAGATCATGTTTCTTTACCTGTTTTTTCGTGGTGATGGCTATAAACAAATACTCCAGCTGCTTGTATACAGAAATGCCTAAAATATGTGTGCTTATCGAGGCCAGTAATGTTAGAATTGTTGTCTAATATAACGAGCTTGGCTTATATCGAGGTAATTAGTCTGCCATTTCAGTTCTCGTTATAGAGAGAGTCTACTGTAATATTTTTACTTAAATAAAATGAAAATGATATGAAATCCAAAATAATATGAAATCCAAAAATAATAAAATAATCCCTTCTAAAATTATTTTGTTCTCCGTTCTGGCACATTCTGGTATGTCAAGTAGCTGTCAATGTCAATTGTACAATCAAAACAAATCATTTTTAAATCTCAAAACAAAAACAAAATATTTGGATTCTTTTTAGTTTCTAAGCTAATTCATTGAATATTTTTAATCAAAATGTTATTGGACGATTACTATTGGCATTACGATTACGCCCGTTTAGCTTGGGATACAGGATTTTGCTTCGAAAAGTATAAATATCCTAATTTGGACAAAAATAAAATTTGTGAGTTAAGCCAAATCCTTATATTGTATTATTTTGATGTAGTTTTTTGCTTCAGGTTTAATAGACATTGATCGCATAATAAAAGAAAGAGACGTCGCTTCAGTGGAAAGAAATATTTCCATAGTTGTTCAATACGTTTTGGAAAATGATCAAGCAATAGTCTTAGACTCCAACTTCGTGAAACTCTTTCGTTTGAGTCAATTATCCGTAGAATACTTATTGTTTTGTAAAAAATATTTAGACAAGACTGTAGTTTTACTTAAAAAGGACGTCACAAAATTAAAACAGGAATTGAAAGAATTAAAGCAATATATAGAAGAATTAGAATCTCATATTTCGTCATCAAGAAACGTAACAGCAAGATATCCTTGTGAAACGTGTTCGAAGATGTTTTCTTCGGAAGATTATTTAAATTCGCATGTAAAAAGAAGACACAGTACACCTGAAAACAAAAATGTACAAACAGAAGCAGAAAAATTGCATTCTGAAATAAAAGAACTAAAGGAAAGATTGAATACCACTGAAAAATTCATACAGGAAAAACCCAGCCCGAGGGACGCTGAAAATTTCAAAGAAGTCAGTACAGAAACTGAAGGAAAAACTGCAAAATTGGTGTGTGAGATTCAGGAGAGTTTTGAAAAGTTCAGAGATCAAGTCGAAGATAAAATGAATAGTTTGCAGACTGAAAAAAACTTCTTTACTGATAAATATGATAAATTGTTTGATGTGGTGCTTCACTATAAGAATAAGGAAAAGGAGGAAGGTGATCAAGACTCAAAAAATGTGGAAAAGCCAGTTATGGAAGGACCTAGAATAGAGGATAGCAGTACGCAAACAGAACATGAAAAAACAGAAAAGATTTTAGAAATACAAACTTTTCAACATGATAATACTTACCATGTTGCAGAAACTGTTGTGTCTGAGAAGGCAGTAGAAGATATTGATCATAAACTTGAGAAGAAATTGATAAACTTTGAGGAAAGTATTGAAAGCAAGGTATGACATTTCATATTTACCTCCCGAGATGTAAATTAAGGCACTGAATACAGATTGACTGATTCTTAACAGGTTGACTGCCACAAAAAAATGTTTAAAAAAGTCCCTGGTGCCAAGTTGAAAAAAGTTCATCTGGCAACCAACTGAAATACTTGCATTACTAATGTTTTACCAATTTTGTTTATTAGTCCAGATTTTTGGAAAAATATGTCAGCGGTCGAATATGACCGCTGGGGCGAGGGTGGCATACTTATTCCCGTGGTGCCAAGCGGTCGGTCAGGCGGTCGTTCTGTTCATGATGAGACTTGTTGTGCATTATTCCGCTGAGTGGTTGATTTGACTAATATTTTGTCAGTAAGGTTTCATTGTTAGTAAGACAAAGTGCTCATGTTATTTTGGGATACACGGCTATAATTCTATAATAAAGTAGTAACTTACTGTGGTACTTGTGAAGGCCAACCACACCTTTGTTTAGATTGTTTCAACAAACATTCCAAATAAGTGATAATTTTTAATTTCTTTCATGTTCTTATTTACCTTTTGTATGTTATTTAGTTTAGAATGAATAGGTTTTACATTTTTATATTTTTTACTCAAAATAAAGACATGTCAAAATTTCGATATCATTTCAGTCTCCCCTATTCTGCCAAAATGAAAACTGATATGTATATGTGACGGCTGTATGCCATAGTGGTCGAATACTGCAATAATTCAGCTTCTCTACACACCCTCTGGCAAAACAGGAATTATATCACAGACCATATCAAATCGGTCGTATACGACCGCCGTGGCATGAAGTACTTATTGAACTGGCGGTCATATATGGCCGCCTGGCAGTCAACCTGTTAAGTCTCAAAACTTCCTAATTAGAATATTTTTCTTCTTGTATTTTTATACTCCATAAGATAATACATTGACCGGCACGAAAAACGGGCACCCCAAAAAATGGATCATTTTTGATGTCTCGTATCTCCTAAACCTGTTGTCCGATTTAAGTAATTTTTTTAACTTGTTATAGCCTTATTCTTAAACAATATCGCTGTAATAATATTGTTGCTAGACAGGTAAATTTTCATTGTATACCGGGTGTACCAATCAAACTGGGGTTTTTTCTCAATTTTCTCAACACCCTGTGGAATATTCTAGCCTTTATAAAATATTGAAATTAAAACCCAACTATAGCCCCAGGTTTTCTTAACATTCTGTTTTTTTATTTATTCGCTTATGTTGCATAATAAAAAAGTTAGGGACTTTAACAACTAGCCATGCTCTTTTTAAATACAGGGTGTTTCTAAATAAGTGCGACAAACTTTAAGGGGTAATTTTTCATGAAAAAATAATTACTTTCGTTTAAATAATAATACTTCGTTTCCGAGATACGGGATGTTGAATTTTTTCTTACAAACTAACGATTTATTTATTGCTCTAAAACTGGTTGAGATATGCAAATGAAATTTCATGAAGGTTGTAAGAGGTAGTTATTGCGCATTTTTTGACACACAATTAAAAATTTTATATTCACCATTGGCGTGCATGCGGGAAATATGACCGGGTAATATGACCCGTATGCACGCCAATGGTGAATATAAATTCTTAATTGTATGTCAAAAAATGCAAACTAACTACGTCTTAAAACCTACCAAATTTCATTTGCATGTCTCAACCGGTTTTAGAGCAATAAATAAATCGTCAGTTTGTAAGACAAAATTGAACATCCCGTATCTCGGAAACGAAGTATTATTATTTAAACGAAAGTAATTATTTTTTCATGCAAAATTACCCCTTAAAGTTTGTGGCACTTATTTAGAAACACCCTGTATTTAAAAAGGACATGGCTAGTTGTTAAAGTCCCTAAATTTTTTATTATGCAACATAAGCGAATAAATAAAAAACAGAATGTTAAGAAAACCTGGGGCTATAGTTGGGTTTTAATTTCAATATTTTATAAATAGGCTAGAATATTCCACAGGGTGTTGAGAAAATTGAGAAAAAAACCCAGTTTGATTGGTACACCCGGTATACAATAAAAATTTACCTGTCTAGCAACAATATTCTTACAGCGATATTGTTAAGGTACCAGTACACTTTAGAAGACCAAAAATAAACATTTTTTCAAGATTTTTTTCTCAGAACCTTTATTAAGAAGAACATAAAACTTTTTACATTTTAATATCTAACTCGTAGAGAATATAAAAAATATATCTTTTTTTATTTATGCACGTACACTAATATTGTAGAGGGCGTCAAAGTCGAGGCCTCGAAAAAAAGTAGTTCCGAGGGCGGACAGTTAATCTCAGGATTGGGATCTCTGAAACAAAAAACCGAACGGCATTTGAAAAAGAAAGATTTCTTACGTGACAATTTTAGTCCAGGAACCGAAGCTTTTCAGCTCGCAATTTTTACAGAATGGATCGATTAGCTTGAAAATTTGAGAATAAGTAGTGGATACTCCAAGGATCAAAATCTATATGATGCCGAAAGGCGCTCTTACCACGGGGGTGGTTACCACCCCATCTCGGGGGTGGAAATTTTTATTATATTTTGACCGCAACAGTTGATAAAAACATTTATTCTAAGTAAAAAAGGTTCTATACATTTTTTGATAAAATTAATAGTTTTCGATTTATTCGCTATCGAAAGTGTTAGTTTTATATCGAAAAAATCAATGTTTTTCACTAATATACTCATTTACGATTCACTCAATTTTTGCCGTAGAAAAATATTTTTAAACCAAGTTCTTGGGAATTAAATAACCTACAATTTCATATTTAAACATTTTTTCGTATCTCTGACGCTAATCTTTCTATTCTGAAGAAATCGGCATTTTTACCAAACTACAAAAATTCGTTATTCGCTTTTAACTCCAGTTTTTTAAAAACGAATCATTCTAAGCCAGTCAAGCTTCTAAAATCTATTAATAATACATAAATAAAGAAGAATGAATAAAGCCAATGACTAAAAACACCGCTAACTTACATTGTTATGCTTCCAATTGGATTTCTCCTTTTTTTCTTCAAAAAAATATATTGATTTTTGAACCGTAACTTTTTTATTTCTTATCTTGGAAAGTTTGGTAAAAAATAATTTTGTAGGTTTTTACACGGTCTGTAAGCCTATTAATATTAAATCTTTTTAAAATCCTCAGTCACAAAAAGAGGTGACTTTGAAAGGGTTGGTAAAGGTGGTTTTTGCATGTTATTACAAGATTTAATTGTCAATAGCTCATTCAGTTTTTACCGTAGAAAAAAATTTTGTAAACCAGTCTCTTGGGAATTAAATAGGCTACAATTTTATATTTAAACATTTTTTCGTACCTCTAATGATACTCTTTCTATTCTGAAGAAAAGGGAATTTTTTTACAAACTACCAAAATTCGTTATTCGCTTCTAACTCCATTTTTTTTTAAAACTAATCATTCTAAGCCGGTGAAACTTCTAGAACCTATTAATAATACATAAATAAAGAAGACCAAATAAGGTCAATGACTAATTTTAATTAGGGTGGTGATTAGGAGATTGCTTCCGATCACTTTTTCACTGAAAAAAATAGGGACCAACATTCTTTTCAATATACGTCACTTAATTTTTGAGCTAGAGACTTTGTTTTTATTTCTGGAGATAGATATTTTAAAATGCTTTAAATTAGTTTAAACAAGTTATCCTCAAAAAATGCATTGTTTTCCCGTCTTTTGTCTTTGAAACTACAGTATTTAGCATTTGACGAAGAAGAGCTAACATATAATAATGTATAGCTCAACTACTATTGGTCTTAAAGCAAATTAAAAGAAACGGTTTTATTTCTTTTTTCAAAAGGTACATTTTTGTTGGGTAAAGTTGTTTTGATAAAACGAAAACTTTTGGAGTTATTAGCAGAAAACTTATTAAAAACATTGATTTTTTCGATATAAAACTAACACTTTCGATAGCGAATAAATCGAAAACTATTAATTTTATCAAAAAAATGTATAGAACGTTTTTTGATTAGAATGAACGTTTTTACCAACCTTTGTGGTCAAAATACAATTAAAAATTTCCACCCCGAGATGGGGTGGCGCCTTTCGGCATCATATAGATTTTGATCCTTGGACTATCCACTACTTATTCTCAAATTTTCAAGCAAATCGATTCATTCTGTAAAAATTGCGAGGTTTTGTCATATTTTAAGCTTCATTACTTGGACTATTTACCACCTTTAGTGAAATATTCCGCAAAAAAAAAAGATTTTACGGAAATTTGAAAAATTTTTGTGAAAAAATCGCCCGTTTTTCTTCAGTTTTTTATAGTTAAAGAATATTTATGTTTTATTTTTTGGTTAAATTGTGGTAAATTGTCATGTAAGAAGCCTTCCTTTTGCAAATGCAGTACGATTTTTTCGTTTAAGATATTCCAATCCTGAGATTAACTGTCCGCCATCATTTTTGGAGGCCTCGACTTTTGCGCCCTCAACAATATTAGTGTACGTGCATAAACGAAAAAAGATATATTTTTACTCTCTAAGAGTTAGATATTAATATGTAAAAAGTTTTATGTTCATTTTTAATAAAGGTTCTGAGAAAAAAATTCTTGAAAAAAATGATTATTGTTGGTCTTCTAAAGTGTACTAGTACCGTAAAGACTAAGGCTATAACATATTAAAACAATTACTTAAAACGGACAACAGGTTTAAGAGATACAAGACATCAAAAATGACCCATTTTTTGGGGTGCCCGTTTTTCGTGCCGGTGAGTGTATATTTCGAGTGTATTTGAATCAACATAATTTCTTTTTTGAACCCTTTTGCTTTGTTGAAATGTTGTATGAACACGGCTATTACGAGGTTTTGTTTATAACGAGGTACACTAGATGTCCCATGAAATTCCTATTCAACTGTAACACCTCTATAACGAGGCATATTTGGTTATAACGAGGAGAAATGAAATCGAAGAATATGATTCTGTACCTGTTTTTAGTGCAGTAATGGCTGTAAATAAATACCCAACTGCCTGTATACAGAAATCCTTAACATCTGTGTGGTTATCGAGTCCAGTGCTGTAATAAAATCCACCGCCTATAATAAACTTCTTCCTGCTCTGTTTATCTATCAACCGATATTGAATATTGTAGGAAATTTACAATTTTTGATGGCGAAGCCTTATTGTTGAGGAAACAATATTTAGCATCTTATATTGCTCCGAATGGCTTCACTATAGGAAGTTAATGTTTTAGAAAACTATATATTCATATGTATGCACAATATTATTGTTGTCTGATATAACGAGATCCGATTTATAACGAGAGTCTACTGTAATTTATAATTAGCTTGTTTGACTCGTTTTTTGAGGTCAAATCTCGGGCAACTGGACTATTGAACACATAAATTTTTAGATTTAGTATAACGAGAGTCTACTGTAATTCATATAATTAATTTAGCTTGTTTGACGCGTTTTTAGAGGTCAAATCTCGGACGACTGGACTATTGAACACATAAATTTTTAGATTTAGAACGAGGAAAATTTGGTGTTAAGTAACTTCTTTTAATACCTTCTTATTTTTATAGATCTCAACTGGTTTGGGCAATATAGAGAACCAAATCCAAGCCTTTTGGCAAAAACTTTCAGAAGTGGATCTGCCAAACCAACAAGTTCCAGATGTTCCAAAAATAGCAGATAAACATGCACAACCTGAATTTTCTAACGATTCTTCTACCCAGGAGGAAGTTAAACCTATAATCAAACCCAGAACTAAGTTTACTATCACTGAAGAGAAGCAAGTAAAAGATGCATCTGCAAAGAAGCAGATCCAGGAGACGGTTACAAAGAGGCAGATTCAAGATGATGCAGATAGAGAAACTAGACCAAAGTCTTCCTTACCGGCAAAGCCTAAGCCTGATTTACATCCTGCTGTTATAATTAAGCCAGCTGCTGTTCTGTATGAATCCAGCAGTGACTTGAGTGGATCTGAAGACAATTCTTTAGATGAAGAATTAACTGAGGCAAGAGAACATGAGGATGGTAAGAGACTCAAATTGAATCGAAATGCAACCGTCTATAAATATTCATTTTAATCTTTAGGATATTTTATTCACTTTAGGAATCACTAATATAGATAAATATTTTTGCATCGAAATGGAAATGTTAAGAATTGAATGTTATATATAAATATATACAGTGTGTCCAAGGATGGGGTGCGCAAGAGGAAAAACTTTTTTATTTTTAATTTTAGTGAAAAACGTCATTCTTGATAAAAAGTTCTGCTTGTCCTGAAACCTCATAAAACGAAATAAAATTTAAGTTTTTAAAAACCTGCTTAATTTTGTAGCCAATTTTATGTATATCTCTATAAATTTTTCCACTAAATTCGAAATCGTAAAAATAATCTAGTGTTACTAAGCTACAATGTAGCTTAGCATAGAAAAAAGTGTTGTGTGATTTGGTAGAATGCGATCTTACTCTTTAAAAAACATGACACGTATTTCAGCGCCATCTCAGCTCCTGGTTAAATGGAAGGATACTACAAATCTGGCCTCCACATAAGTGGTCTGTAGCTTCGACATGATAGGTGTGAAATTTTAAACGTTCTTGTTGTTGATTGGATAGGAAGGGTGCCACAATCTAGCCTCCATGCTAGGTACATAGCCTCCATACGGTACTTCCAATATTTAATATTTTATTCAAGTGAACAATAAAGGTAAAACACAAACAACTTTTGTTTCTTACTTATTTATTTATAAAATAATGTGACATTTTACATAGAAATATGAGTATTTAATTTGGATTAAATAAATGTTTACTTGTTGAACTTTTCCATCGTCTGCACACAACAGCTGAACGGAGCCATTAGACCTAACAACAAAACGCGAAATAAAGTGTGTATTTTAAAACTTTTGGATAAACAGTACCTACAATCAGAAAATCTCTACCTTACAATCAGAAAAACTTACCTTTAAAAAGGTACTCGATTACAAAATATCAAAAAACATGACTGAATATCAGCTTTTTATGGTGACACAAACCCATCACATAACCGACCACATAAAATAACTGAAGAACGACAACGAACGAACGAACACGAACACTGAACACAGATTCACAGATAGCGCAGGATTTGTCAAAAGTCATGTTCCACCAATCAGAATGCCGACATCAGCGCCTCTGACAAAATGGAAGGAAAATAAATACGATTACATATTTTTTATTAGAGTGCGCGGGGCATGTAGCTTAGTAACTGTCAACTCCGATAAATAATTTGCCAATTGTCATTTGTTTCGACAATGTTAAGCGTTCAACAAAGAATTTATCTGTCATTTTTTAAATAACAATTTAAAATTTATGTCGAAAAAAATGATAATTCGCAAATTATTTATCGGAGTTGACAGTTACTAAGCTACATATTGTACCTTAAGAGGATCGTTACGTATTTTCGGCTGCAATGCTATTCAAATGGGGATTCATTTTTTTTCGAATCCTGAGAAAACTAATAAGTATTTTTGAAAAATTTAAACGCAGAATGAAAGATTACGTTATTAGCGCGGGCCGAAAGTCCCTGAGAACTTCTATAATGTTTATTTTAATAAGTTACAGGGGTGAAAAACTAAGAGAAAATTTAGTGTGATTTTTAATTTCAAATACCTCATTCCAAATAAACTTTTTATTTATTCTAAGGGACTTTCGGCCCTCGGTAATAATTTAGTCTTTCATTCTGCGTTTAAAATTTTCAAAAATATTTATTGGTTTTTTCAGGATTCGAAAAAAATGAACAAAATGCCGTGGTAATATTTTCCAAATCTATCTTTGTCTTACAACGCACTCAGCCGAATATAATATTGTCAGCATATATTGTCAGTCAGACACTGACAATCAGTGACAATTTTAAATATTTGACATTGCATCGGGAATATTTGGAAATATTGATGAAATATTATTGATATATAGTGTATTTGATAAATAATTGATTTAAGACGTGAACTTAATAAAAAGTTATTTATTTTGTATTATTTGTGGAAGATCCAAGCAGAGAATACATCAGGATAATATATTCTGTGATCCAAGTATTTTGTTGTTAAAGATGTTCAAAATTGTAAGCGTTCCATAACAATATATTATTAAAAAATCACTTTAACATTTTTCCTCTTTTCTCGATTGAGTATTAGTTTTTGTTGTACAAATAAATTATTACAATCACTGAATACATAGTTAGTGAAAAAATTATCACATTGATTAACTGAATTAATAATTTGCAATTATAAAAATAACAGTTATCCAAGAACATTCAAAAGCCATCTCTTTAAATTAATGATGACATTTTCAAGCAGAATGACATTCTAGTAATGTTTACATATCCATACCAGTGTGAATTTTACTACACGTAATTTGCCGTGTAAAGACAGATAAAGTAGGGATACACGTAAAATATTTGCGAATTATGTACCCATAGCCTCAACAACACTAGATTATTGTTACGATTTCGAACTTAGTGCAAAAACTTATACGGATTTACATAAAATTGGTTACAAAATTAAGCAGGCTTTGAAAAACGTGAATTTTATTTCATTTTCTGGGGTTTTACAACAAACAAAACTTTTTATCAAGAATGACATTTTTCGCTAAAATTGAAAATAAATAGTTATTTTCCTAACATGTGCAGAAAGTCATTCTTTTCCGCACGCGACTGCAGTTTGCCGAACGACGCGAAGCGGGAGTTCGGCAAGCAGTCGAGTGCGGAAAAGGGACTTTCTGCAAGAGTTAGGAACAATATTTTTTCTAAGAGTCTTTAAAAAATGACCCAATCATCAATTAATTTAATTAATATGAAAATACATACACAAATTAATTCTTTGACAAGGTTGTCAAAACTAAACTTTCAATATAATTAGTTAGCATGACGACGATCTTGGTTTCCATGACGATGATTCAAAACGACTGTATTGTCTACCGATTTGACTTTCGAATATTATGTCAAAATAATTTTATTTCATCGAATTGTCGCGTTAATTTCATTAAAACAGGAATACAATAAGATATATTTGAAATACATTAGTAAATAATATCTAAATATTAGTTTATTGCATGTATTATAATTACTTTAAGGCCATATTAACATATCTAAATTAACACGCGTGCGGAAAAGTAAAAACCGCGTGCGGAAAAGTAAAAACCGCGTGCGGAAAAGTAACACGCGTGCGGAAAAGTGAAACTTTCTAAACTAAAATGCGTGCGCGAAAGTAGACATTTTTGCACGCTCGTAGAAAAAAAGTTTTTCCTCTTGGGCACCCTATCCGTGGACACACTGTACTAAGGATTTCCAAGAGTTTTCACTTTATTCTCTTCACTCAACAGTTCTTTACAGTTCGTTCTGTTTTGACAGTCCCTTTCCTGCAGATTTCTTCTTTCCAATGCTTCCACTTCATCTCTGAAATATTTTCGGGGTCTGCCTCTACTCCTTCTTCCCATCGCTCCACTCTGTTATTCTGTTTATGCAACGTTTTTTGTCTGCTCTTCTGACATGTCCGTACCAGGTCTTTTGTTATATGTAGTCTATTAAATCTGAGTTCATTCCTATTTTTTTCTTAATCTCCATGTTATTTATTCTAGTCTATACAGGAAAAACCAAGCCCGAGAGAGGTTGAAAATTTCAAAGAAACAGTACAGAAACTGAAGGAAAAACTGCAAAATTGGTGTGTGAGATTCAGGAGAGCTTTGAAAAGTTCCGAAATCAAGTCGAGGATAAAATGAATAGTTTACAGACTGAAAAAAACTTCTTGACTGATAAATAATATGATAAATTGTAAACCACTTTCTTTTCCGTGGTTTAACAGTTTTTTTCCAGGAATATTTTGAACAGAGTAGGGGATGTGAAGCAGCCCTGTAGTAGTCCCTTTGTCGTCTTAAATGAACTGCATATTCTACTGCCCGTTTTGATAGCAACTTTGTTATTCCTTTACTGCTTTTATTAATATTCGTGGATCTTCAATGTCTTCCACTGCTTCTCATAGCTTGGTTCTAGTTATCGAGTCATAGGCCTTCTTAAGATTTAGAAATGCCAGATGGGCGGATCTATTTTTGGCCATTCTTCTTTCTTCTTCTTTTAATAGGACTATGTCTTGTTTCTTCTGTTACAGTCTCTGCTGTGATCCGGAGCTCCAGTTCTCGTACCATCGTTTTTGGGATCTTCCCTTCCTATATGTACGACATACGTTCATGGTCCATCCGATCTATGTGGTCTCTCCACATGCGTCGTCATGCTCTTGTCCATCTCACTATGTCTTGAATGCCTAGATCTCTCAATCGTGTCTTCCTTTCGTATCCTATCTCTGAGTGTTTTTTTTCCTGGAAGCCGTCTGTTGTGAACCGGTTGTACTACAGCCACTTGGCTTATTGTACATCTTCCATTCGTTTATGAAACCCATTCCAGAATTCTGGAACCCTGTACCAGCTTGTACAGGTCTAGTGGGTGGGTGCCATATATATTTGGAGTCACTTCGATGTCTCCGAAAAGTGTTTGCCGCCTCCGATCCAATGCCTCACAGTCATTCAAAATATGGTTGACTGTTTCAGGTTCTCTGTTACAGAGTCTGCAGCTCAAGTCTCCATAAAATAGCCCCATTGTATGCAGGTGACCATTAACTGGCGCATGTCCAGTGTGGAAACCTGTTATGACTCATGAGCTGATTCCTGCTTGTTTTCAGCAGTAACTCAGCCCTACTAGCACATGCCCGTCCGATATAAAACTTGCCATGTGTTTGACCGGGTACACTCTCCCAATGTGAGTTGTGTTGGCTTCGGATCCAGGCTTTTTTTCGTTCGCGGATGGTGCTTTTTGGCACTCCCACGGCCGGCTCTGGACCCAGGTATTTTGTAGCTGATAATATTCTCTTGGCAAGTGAATCAGCTCTTTCATTGCCGTATATGCCCCGATGACCTGGAACCCATACCAGTATAACACTGTTATGTTGTGCCAGTCTGTCAAGTTCTTGTCGACATTTACACACCAGCCTAGAGTTCACCTTAGGGTTTATAAGAGGCCCAATGACTGCTTGGCTATCTGTGCATATGTTAACCCCGCTGCAGTTCTCTGCAGCATCTCTGTAGTTTCTCTGAGTGTGATACCTCTTGGATGGATCTTAGGGTTTTCATCTCTGTTGTTCTTATTATTTGTTTAGTATTTGCTGCCTTGGCCCTTGTCTCAGCTGAGTATGTCAGTATGGGTCTAATTGATTGTTTAAAATAACAGTACTACTTCTTCTTCTTAACGTGCCCTATCAAGTCCCCTTGACGTTGGCGATTAACATGGCGAAACTGTCTCTGTCTCGAGCTATTCTAAACAGTACTACATATTGTGAAATTCACACTGGGAGTGCATATGGTTAAGGTAGGAATGCGCATTCAGTGTTGCCACAATTTCTGTGCGACGCACTTGAGAGAGCAATCAAAGACTGGTAAAGACCGGCAACCCTGTGCGTTTATTCCCCATTAGAAATGTA
This sequence comes from Diabrotica virgifera virgifera, assembly GCF_917563875.1. NCBI lineage: Eukaryota > Metazoa > Arthropoda > Insecta > Coleoptera > Chrysomelidae > Diabrotica > Diabrotica virgifera. The sequence continues at coordinate 197,015,120 of NC_065450.1, read as the reverse complement.
TTGCCTTATCTTAGCCGTACTGCATTCTCGGTGCGAATTTCTCTCTAGTACACATTTTTCTAATAACTATTATAATAAAGTTTGTGTATTTCTAGAAACCAAACCAAAACCATTTCTCTCAAAAATCGACCATAAACTAACTTCTCTCAAACCACCGATTGTTTCTGGTAAAGATTTGCCACGTAAAAACCAGAAAGATGATGCCCTACAAGAAATTCGTCAGCAGTTGGTAAATACTATAGATTGTAGTCTTCAAGAAATGGGTATTAGCCCCCGTTGGAATGGGATTCCACGAAAGACTTTTGAAAGGGCTCTGGAGATTGTTCAGCATCAAACATCTGTCACTAAAAAGGTATATTTCGTGTATAACTATTTTATTAATAATTTATTTACTCTATATAAAACTGTTGAGATGTTTTTAAATGAAGTATTAGTCCAGGCGGAATCAGTTTTGAATTGGACATTTCCAGGATAGGCGGCCGATATGTGAAACAATTGGGCGTTTAATGATACAAGCATGTAACTTGGACCACATACAGGGTGGTGAATAGGAAAACGGGCCATAGGAAACTCAATGTAAAATTCTAAACTGTTGAATTCCTGCTTCCCTAATTATTCTACATCAAAAGACATGAGAAACTATTTATAGAGGATTGAAATCTTTATTGAAAACAATTGTTAAAATTGTTCTACGAATTAAACACATTCCAAAATTTTGTAAAATATAATAAATTTTATCAAAGTATTTGCCAAATTTAGGTCACACACAGTGCAAGAATGTGTATAAGGTTGCCTTCGGTCACAATGAAATTATTATATTAACAAAATTTTGAACTGTCAGTATTTTTATTTTATCGATTTTATTGTTTAAAAAACAATAAAGTCGAAAAGATGTCCTCAGTTGAGGAGAAAGTAGTAATAATAAAGATGTTTTATTCAGTCAATAGTTTGCGTACTGTCAGAAATAGTAACGTGTGGCCTTACTTTTACGCACTTACTTAGGTATGGCTAATGTATTCCATTTTTCAAAATTTTGGACTCTGTTTAAATCGTAGAACAATTTTAACTTTTGTTTTTAATACAGATTTTAATCCTCTACAAATAGTTTCTCATGACTTTTGATGTAAAATAATTAGGGAAGCAGGAATTCAACAATTTAGAATTTTACATTGAGTTTCCTATGGCCCGTTTTCCAATTCACCACCCGGTATACTGCACATATAAAGGCTCAAATTTAGATATGAGGCTATCTCTGATTTTGTCTTTTACAAAAATGGCGGGTATTCAAAATAGCCGTCTATACATATCTATGTGTTTAATAGTAGGATAACTTTTGAACGAAAACTCCGATTTCAACCAAATTTGGTATATAGGTTCTTTTTTTGATTTATAAGATCGAGGTGGTCAACCGGAAGAATTGGTTTACCGAAAGTTATATTTTTCCTGGTTTTTTATGTAAAAATATGTTTTTTTTTTCGATTTTTTCACTATCTGTATATATTAATTTTTCAAAAAGGTAATACCTTTATTAAAAAGAGCGTAAAAATATTTTTTAGAAAATATTTTGAACTTTTTAGTTATGTTAATTACCATTTTAATAAATGCATAAGGTATCTACACATGTATTCTTATGAGCATATTTTTCTGTAAAACTACGCATTTTAAAGTAAGTCTATGTTGGGTAAATGTGTGCATTGAAAATTATAAATTCTTATGGGTCGATGGGAGGTCCCATAATAATCACTAGGAGGGAGGTCGGTGTGGCAACTTCCCCAGACGTTAAATGCTCAAAGTAGGAGTTTCATGTTTTAGTGTTAAGATTCAAGACGCAGGTTTTTGCGACAGGGTTATTAAAAGAAGTAATTTAATCATAATACATATATTCATAATACTCTAATTATAACAAAGTGGACTAAAAGATACAATGTATAAAGATTAAATTCAAAGTAATATGTTATTGGAAACAAATATCACCACAAGCACAATGTGCGATACACTGCAAGGCAGTCTTATTGCACCGACACTGTCGTGTGCACTTTCTAGCACCCACACCAAGCTAGTTCTCTGCATACTTGGGAAGCCTCTGGTAATGTTGTCCAACATATTTCCCATCCACCTTAAACTTTTTTCTTCCAGCCCCATTCCACTGGTGACGGGAGCACTGGCGCTGTGACCATAATTTGGGCCCAGCAGTAACTAGCCTGGTATTGTACCCTCGGAGATCGCTGGGAAAATTTACACTCAAAATAACAAAATTCAGTTTGGCAACACTGTGTGAATGTTGATAGTAACATATCCCTTTTAAGATAAACAGAACTGTAATTTAGTCCAGACAAATTAATATATTTATTTGCCAACAAAAATGAGATTTTTTAACCAAATAATGTTTCAAACATGATGTGCAAAATAATTTTTAATTGGGTTCTGCTAATGAGCTTGCTTTTTTTATCATTAAAGTAGAAAAAACTTTAAATTTCACTCATTAAATCATTATCGTCCAATTATCGTCTTAATTATTTTAACTGTACTAATATCCGTCGACTTATTCTGAATTATTAATGGGTTGTTAAAACATTTTATCTGTAGCGGCTTCTAATGTCTTAAAAATATCGAATTTCATTGATAAAATGCGCATATCCCACCGATCTTCGCTTCGACCATAAATCACTCTCTTTATATGCTGAATGAGAGCATCTGGCGTCGGAGGAAGATTGTCGATTGCTCTACATTTCTGACTAAACCTCTCCAATGGTTTCAGCAGATCTTGGTAAAGTTTGCGGGGTAGGTCTGTCAGCCTACTGACATAGATACGTTATGCGTTTGTTAAATGGTAATTAACATAACTAAAAAGTACAAAATATTTCCTAAAAAATATTTTACGCTCTTTTCAATGGTGGTATTACCTTTTTGAAAAATAGATATATACAGGGTGAAATAATAAAAAAAAACATTTTTACATAAAAAACCAGGAAAAATACAACTTCTAGTAAACCGATTCTTCCAGTTCACGACATCGACCATATAAATCGCAAAAAGAACATATGTACCAAATTTGGTTGAAATCGGACTTTTCGTTCAAAAGATATCGTGCTATTAGACACACACGTATAGTCGCCATTTTGAATGCCCTCCATTTTTGTAAAAGGCAAAATCTGAGATGGCCTCATATCTAAATTTGTACCTTTATATGTGTAGTATATGTGGACCAAATTATATGCTTGTATCATTAAATGCGCAATTTTTATAATATTTGCACGAATCTGCCGCACTAGGGGTCTATTTTTTGTTGGAATCACGATATGTACCTTGTATCAATTAGCCCATAAGCATAGCAATTAGGTACCTACCCATGTGTCTAGTACGGTGGCTCTTACTGTATAAGCCAAACAATGGTTTATAACTTTAATCAATTCCTTAGGCTATCCCAGTTTACCTATTTAAATTTTTCAAAATGCGTTTGATTGAGCCTTTCTTCATATGTAAAAATTACTTGAAGTGCTTATTAAATAAGAAAATTATGTTGGGCCATAAATTTTATGGCCCAACATAATTTTCCAAACTTGCAATTTTTTTTGGACCCTGGATTGCAAAAGGACCTCGCAGAAACCTTATGGGAAAAGGCTCTCTGTCAAATGCTCTGAACCTTTGGGTTCTGGTAGTCCTTGATATGTAGAACAAAAGACTCAATGGGCGCGTAGCTCCAAAAAATCATGGTTTTAAGATATAAGCCTCTGAAGTTATAGGTATTTTTTCATACAGTGAGGACGTTTGAGTTGAAATAAATTCATTTTCTCGAGAATGGGAGACTCTGGAGATAAATTACGAATCAGGTCGATTTTTATTTTTAAATTATAATTTTTTGGCATGTATATCATACTAGTGACGTCATCCATTTGGGCGTGATGACGCAATGGATGACTTTTTTAAATAAGAATAGGGGTCGTGTGATAGCTCACTTGAAAGACTATTCAATTCTCTATTCACTAATATAAACATTAACATAATTATTTATACATGGTGTAAAAATTTTTTTTGAATTAAATTAATTGAGACAAAAAGAAGAATGTATATAATTTATTTAATTCGAAATACATTTTACTGTTGTCTGAAAACAGGAAAAATGTTTATTTGATAAATAAATATTGTTTTTCGCTTAAATTCAATATTAAAGCTGCCACCCATCTGCCTCTTAGCAGTTTGAACATTTAATTTAAGCGAAAAACAATGTTCATTTTTCAAATTAACATTTTTTTTTTTGTTTTCTGACAGCAGTAAAATGTATTTCGAATTATATAAATTATATACATTCTTCTTTTCGTCTCAATTAATTTAATTCAAAAAATTTTTTGGGCACCCTGTATAAACAATTAGTATAATGATTATATTAGTAAATAGAGAATTGTATAACCTTTCAAATGAGCTATCACACGACCCCTATTCTTATTAAAAAAAAAAAAGAATGTGTGTGTACTTTGTACGCACGTAAGAAGTTATACTTCTATTATTATGATTTCAACGAAATTAATATACTTAACAGGTTATTTGTATTTTATTTAAATATTAAACTAACTTTCTTTACCTACCACTTTTAAAAATTTTTTATTAAAACGATACCAAAGATATAAAAAAAATAATATGAATCGTCCGGGATTTGAACCCGGGACCTCTTGATCTCCGGTCACACGCTCTACCACTGAGTTATATCCCTTTTGCTTTGACAGGTTACAAGATTTCTCATACATACTGACAAATTTAATACAAAAATACTTTAAATATACTCACTATTATTAAAAATATCTTATTCCCGACGAAGACAAATCCAAAGACACAAAAATTATAATAAATAATACATTTACTAAGAACACTAATATATCCTTTTATATGATATAATATGACTTATTTGCGCTGATACATACATATCTTGAAGGATTAGCAACGAAATACATACTGTCTATGTGCGCATGCGCCCGGCATTATAAAATTTCACTCTCGATCGTAAAGAAGTATAACTTCAAAAATCATCGATTGCGTCATGACGCCCAGATGGATGACGTCATTAGTATGACATATATGCCAAAAAATTATAATTTAAAAATAAAAATCTACCTGATTTGTAATTTATCTCCAGAGTCGCCCATTCTCGAGAAAATGAATTTATTCCAACTCAAACGTCCTCATTGTACCTATAACTTCAGAGGCTTATATCTTAAAACCATGATTTTTTGGACCTACGCGCCCATTGAGTCTTATGCTCTACACATCAAGGACTACCAGAACCCAAAGTTTCAGAGCATTTGACAGAGAGCCATTTCCCATAAGGTTTCTGCGGAGTCCTTTGTATGCAAAAACTATTATGTATACCGATCCTAACAAAATAGCGCACGTTTCAGTCGTATTTTAAAGGTTAAGGCGTCGAAAAAAATGTAAAGGATAAATTTCATTTTTTGCACTTTTTTTTCCAATTATTGCCATTTTTTTAACAATAATTTCTAGCTAGTCAAATATTATGTAAAATTGAAAAACGAAACGAAAATATGGACGCAAAAAGCAACAATTTTCGATTTTTTCATAAATCAAATAAAATTGTGGTTTTTGGTTTTACAGAGTTTTCCACAGTATGATTCCTTAAGAAAGTCTATTGAGAAAATGCTGAAGAACAACAAAGAGTTGAAAGAAGCTGCAAAGAAAGTTAAAACCATCAGAAAGGAAGCTTCTCCACATAAGAACAAATCAAAACCAAAAACTATCAAAATTCAAATAAAGAAAAATGAATTGCCAATGTAAGTACACATCATATAGGGACATAGGGGTATATTTGGGACTCTGTATAGATGTGCTATCCTGCTGTTTTGTGGTGTTAATATTCTTCTTTGGTAGTCTGTCAGGTATTCCCATATTTTGTTTTTAAGTGATTTGATTGGATCCTTTTTTAGTTTTGTGTAATAACATTTATGGCCAATTCTTAAATTTTCTTCTTATTAGCTGGTAATGGACTCATCTTTTTTTTTAGAGCTTTGAGTTCTTCTTTACTAACATGTGCTTTTGATTTTGTTCTTTTCTCCAGTTCCTTTTTGCCCAGTTCTCTATATCCTTATTTTCTTGTATTGGTAGTACTTTAGCAGACTTTTCAACTGCACCAATTGTGTCTTGTTTAGAAACTGATGGATGTTTTACAGCACAATTCAGACTTTTTGAGAGCATCAGGTTTTCTGTTGCATTTAACTGTCTTTTGGATAGTATTCTATTGTGTTTTTGAAATAAAATGAATGGCAAAATTTGAAATATTCTTTTGTCCACAGATCCAAACCTTCTCCTGTGGTGACAATCAAGAACCCTGCACTGTATGACACAGAAAGTGAAACTGACATGAAGCCTTACCTCCCTAAAAGCTTCAATCAAGAAAAAACCGACCCCGGCAGAAAATCCCTTCAGGAGAAAGCTCATAGTGCAGTTATCGAGGAGCTGCAGTCGAAATTTTCACTAAAACTAGCAGAAACTGATTCCGATTTGAATTCCATTGATGATAAAGATGTACAGAAGGAAACCAAAAGTGCAATGAAGAGTTTTCCATCAGAGGGGTCTTTGGTGAAGAAAAAAGTGTTTTTTGATGTGGAGAATTTGGATGGAGAGGATGAGGTGAAAGCAAAAACTGAATCAGGGTTGAACACCGAGAAAAAGATGGACGATAGTATTTCAGACTTTGAAATTACTTAAAAACTTGTGATACCAGGTCTGTGAAATATTACTAAAACAATTTTGACTGATTTTGAAAGTAATTTTCCCTCACAAAATATAAACACATCCAGAAAGCTATCACAATTGTTTAAAGTCTTCACAAACTATCAGTATATTGACATTATGCTTTTGTTTTTGCACTGCAGACAGTTTACTTTTTCGTGTCTACCACACTTACAATGATGACATGATGAAATGTCAAATTACAGTCTGCTATTCCAATCTTTTCACATAATTTTACAGAATGTTTATTGTAAGATTAAAATAAAAAATGTGTTAATACAAATCCACTAGCTACTTTGGTTTTATTCAAACAATCTTAGTCCTCATCCACTTGTCCAGACAAAATCTTTCATATTCTATGAAGGAATTGGTGTCTGATTCAAATCAACAAATAAAAATAACAGTAGATATAATTGGATAATATAAAGGAATGTCAAAAAAATTAATAGATGAAGAAATTAGAAAAAAAACCTTAGGAGATAACCTCCAGAGAGTATATTCAATTTGGATACACTTGTTACATATACATTTATGGATTTAGAGAAAACAGAATATAAAATAAACTACATAGTTATTTTATATTCTAAGGAGAAAACTATGCCACATCTGCTTGTAAAAGTTTTATTTAGTCTTTTATATAGAAGTTAAAAAATAATTTAACAATAAAACACTGAAAACGTTTGTTTTCTATACTTCCACAAAATTTATCATAACTATGTGACTACAGCTGTTTCGGCAGAGCGACATTCTCAAGTGATTTAGTTTACTATGGACTATGGGTTTGCCTTTTTAAAGCCTTTAACTGAAGAGGTTGAGGAGTGGGGAGCTGTTTTTCTCGAGTTGGTCATTCAGAATTATATCTGTATTTTTTAATTTATTAATTTCCATAGATTCTAATAAAGATAGCTTAAGGCCTTTATTTTGAATATGCAGAATTTGAAACTCTTCATTAAAAGAATGCTTATGATCTAGAAGGTGAAGTGCGTATGTAGAAGTGTCTGTTTTTCTATTGTTGAAAGCCTTTATTTGTGTTCTGCTATCCGTTTGTCAAAGGTTCTGCCAGTTTGACCGATGCAAGTTTTCGGACTCTTTTTGTTTGTTTTCTCTTTCGGCTCTTATTGTTCTTAATATATTTGCTTAAGTTGTTGTTAGTTCTGAAAGCTGGTGTTATTCTTTTCTTTTTTATGTATCTGGCTGTTTTTGTTGTTATCTTGCCAGTATATGTGATAGAGCAGAAGGTACTGGGTTCTTTCTGTGGTGGTGGATAGACTAATTTCAGGGCTTTCTTATGGAGTTTTTTGTTTAAAATTTTATTAATTGTTTGTTTGTTATAGCCATTGTTTACTGCTATTGGTTTAATGATGTTCAGTTCTATTTCGAAGTTATTTCTTGACATGGGAATTTCTGTCAGTATATGTATCATGCTATGGTAGGCTGCTAATTTGTGTTGTGTAGGATGGGATGATGAATTGTGTATAGTATAGTTGTGTCAGTATGGGTAGGTTTATGATATACGGAGAACTCATGTTTGTTGTGTAGTCTGGTAATTGTTACATCTAGAAAGTTTATGGACTTATTCTGTTCTGTTCCTATTATAAACTCAATATTACTATGAAGTGAATTAATGTATGATAGAAATTGGTCAAGTTGCCTGTTAGTTCCTGTAAAGCATACTAGTATATCATCCACGTATCTCCACCAATATAAAAACTGTTTAAATAAGAGATGTTTAGAAATTGTTGTTTCAAGCTGGTTCATAAATATATCAGACAGCAATGGGCTTAGAGGATTACCCATAATAAGTCCTGCACTGTTGTTTGTGTATATTTGATTATTTAATTCAAAATAGTCTATGCAAATTTCAAGGTGTAAAATTTCAGATGCAATGATCGGATTTGTACTATTATGGTGTAAAAGATTTTTAACTAGAACAAAAGTTTCTGCAGGAGGAACAGTAGGAAAAAGATTTTTTACGTCAAATGAAATTAGTCTGGAGTTGTTGGGCAATTGAAAATGTTGTATTTTATTAACAAGTTCTAGTGTATTTTTTACGGTGAATTTAGGTGAAAATTTAGTGTATTCTGTAATAATATCTGACAGTTTTTTTTAAGTTTATATGACGGAGCTGCATAAAAAGAAACTACAGGCCTTATTGGGTGGTCAGGTTTGTGTAGTTTAATAAGAGAGTATAATTTAGGAGGTTGTGGGTTCATAATATTAAGATATTTGTGTTCTGTTGGATTTAATATGGATTTTGAATTTTCAATGGCTAGTTTAATTTGTTTTCGGTATTTTTCTGTGGGGTCTTTGTTTAATGTTATACTATTTTGGTTATTTAAAAATTCTATTGTTTTGTTATTATAGTCTCTTTTATCTTTAGCAATAGTCGTGTTACCTTTGTCTGCTTTTGTAAATATTATGTCATGTTTTATGGATTTATTTTTAATTGAAACGGCTATTTGGTTATCTTTTTAACAGGAATTATTAGTTTCCTTACACACATCAGTAATAGATTTTGCAATGATGCTTTTTTCTATGTTCTTGGTAGTTTTGTTTAACGCTACTTCACATTCTACACCTAAATATTCTAAATTTTTTTGATTATTATGTTGAGGCAAGTTGTGTTTGAATCCTTTCTCTAAAAGTTCTATCTCGCTATTATTGAATTTAGTATCTGTTAAGTTTATAAATCTATTGAAAAAACTATGATTTGAAAACATTTTTGTACAATGAGTATTGAGTTTTTTACTATTGCAAATTAGATTATTCAGAAATGTATAAACATTCTCAATTTCTTTGCAAAACGAAAATGCAGCAGCTGCATAATACTCTGGTTAAAGCGGAGAGTGCAGGAAGAGTCTATACCGGTTTCGGAGATCTTTTTCCCCTCATCAGTAAACCCATATCCTCTTCTCTCCGCTTTAACCACTTACCATAGCTTAGGGCCTTCCCGAATTACAAAGAAAGAAATGTCACGGATGAACTAGGGCCATCTACCGGAAAACAAACTAAGTTATCAATCGAAGCAGCGCAGAAAACGACAATAAATATCGCCTCCGTACCACCAGATTGACAACAGGTGGAATACTTTCTTTGTTTTTTTTTTTTTTTTTTTTTTTTTTTTTTACCTGTTGTCTATCTGGTGGTACGGAGGCGATATTTATTGTCGTTTTCTGCGCTGCTTCGATTGATAACTTAGTTAGTTAGATTATTTAGTTTTTTACACTGTGTATTAAATTTTTTGTCTATTATATAATTATATTATCTACTTCAGTTCTTAAGTTAGAATCTAGATGTCAAATTCTATATTATCTAATCTATAATGCAATTCTGAATGACATACCTCATCATATTAATAGCAGGTATTCATCAATTATTTAAAAAATAATTTCAACACATTACAATCATCTACAAATGATCAGATAATAAGTTAATATACATCATAAAAAAGTACCTGTACTTAATTCTTATAAGTAAAAAAATATATATACAGAAGAAATAACAGTACAATCCGACAAGCCAGACCTGGCGGCTGACCTTGCGAAAATACACAATAAGACAAGGTCACACGCCAGGTCTCGCTGGTCGTATTGTACACATAGTTGGATAATATAAAGGAAAATCAAAAAGAAACTAATACATGAAGAAATATATTAGAAAAAAAAGCCTTAGGAGGTACCTAACCTCCAGAAGAGTATATCAATGTGGATACACTTGTTAAGGTACGTATCCATACGTTGGTGCTCTGTTAGCTGCTCAAATGGATACAGCATGCACTCCCCTACATATAAACCGCAAACTGGTTGAATTGAAGGGGGTGAGCAGTGAGCACCAACATATCCACTATGTGAAGCTGCTTCATGGAGCACAGGGCACCAACGTATGGATTCGTACCTATACATATACATAGGGATTTAGAGAAAACTATGCCACGTCTGCTTGTAAAATTTTTTATTTAGGCTTATATAGAAGTTAAAAAATAATTTGAACACATTACATCATCTACAAACGATCAGATAAAAAAATATTATTATATACATCATAATAAAGTACCTGTACTTAATTATTATAAGTAAAAAATATATATACAGAAGCCCTTAAGACTCCTCCAGTCACACAAATAATGAATCTAGTTCTCCAAAGCCTTTAAATCATTTTCACGACTTTTCAAAACATTATAGAGTAAAAGACTTGCATATGAATCGGTTGCAGCATATAGTTGCTGTTCTTTCGACAGAGGAATTATATGCCACCGACTATGCCTCACTTTCTTGTCTTTGCTTATTTGTAAGTCTAGAAAATGCTCCACCAGTCTCTCCAAGCTCCACCTGTCACGTATAGAAAGAACCCTGTTGGCGAAAAGTCCCAAATCAACGCAATTATCAACCATCTTATCGCCATCGAAACCTGCGAAATCTCTTGCTAGTTTTCGAACGTCTCGTTTGATGCAATTCCCAGTCAGGCGCACGTTTGGATGGATCAACAGCTGGCTGAGGCTGCTGGGTAGGTTTCTAATCTTACTTACGTGGAAGATGTAACAATGCTCTTCGTCATAGCTAATCTGTATGGTTGCAGTTTTACCGGGACCAGTTTGGAAATTAAACGGCCACTCCATATCAAAGCCGATGATTAACAGATCGGATACAACTTTTGCTCTTTCTAATAAATTATCACTCACTAAAGCTATGTCTATTAGTTCGGTATGATACGTAATTTTTCCTTTGAACTCTATAAATGGATTGTTGGCTCTGTATTCGGCGATTCTTTTTGCTTCTGCCTTCTCTTCTGGTGATGGTCTGGGACGTAAAGTCATTTCTAGCTTCATTATTTTTGCTTCAACCTTCTCTTCAGCTTCTGGTGACCGTCTGCGACTGCGACGTAAATTCATTTCGACCAAAGAATGATTATTAAAAACCTTAGAATATATTAAAAACCCAGATAAAAACTATTTTCGTTTTTAATAAAAACAAGTCGCCTGGTTTGTTTAGTGCTTTCGCGCCAATTTTTGACGTTTGATTTTCAACTGTAAGTGTAGAGGTGGGAGATTTTAAATGTTTGCGAGTTATAAATCTGGCTAATGTCCGTCCCACCTTGACTTTACAGTATAGGGAACATAGACAATGCAGTCCTTATGAGAGTTATTAGCAGTGGCGGCTCGTGATTTTTACAATAGGGGAGGCTATACCTAACTGTAAAATATTAGCCCAGTCGGGATAGCATTTGACCTTGCATTTGGAGCTGCCCCAAATTTTATTTTTCTATTCTTTAGGGAGGGTCAATATTAGTATAAATTTAAAATCTCGACTGAATTCCACCGTTGCGTTAGCCGCCATCTTGATTTTAAACGAGAACCGTTTTTGCTCAATATCTCCGCCATTTTCAATTTTTTGACAAAAAGTGTAGAAACTGAAATTGTTGAAAATACGATTTTCTATAATCTAATTTATTATAATTTTTTTCGTGCGGTCGAGATTTTCCGAGTTATGAGGGGAAAATAGTGACAGTTGTAGCATAATTATTGAATTATTAAATTATCTCGTTTATTATTAGTTTTACAACAAATATATATCTATACAAAAATGAAGAGAAATAAATTTTGTACAATTTTGATGCCGTTCATTTTTTTGATAAAATCAATATTTAAGGTAGTACGTATGTGGTAAATGTGCGAGCGTAAGACCTGATTGATTTTGTAGCAATTGTTTTTGTTCAATATCTCCGCCATTTTTAACTTTTCGACAAAAAGTGTAAGAACTGAAATTGTTGCAATTACGATTTACTACAATTTTTCGAGAGAACCAGTGGCGGGTCTACAAGGGGGGAAATGGGAAAATTCCCCCCAACAAGGTCCAAAATAAAAAAAAAAAATGTTGAAACATCACGATATTTTAGCTGACATAAAACTTAAAATATCGACAGACAAATTCAACCAATAAAACCCGTTAGTTAATAAAATTAAGTGAACTTAATTCATATAATGTCTATTTATGTCTTTTATATACTTAGTTTGGTTGATGTTTCATTGGAAGTTTCAAAAATTATATAAAATATAATTCTCTTTATTTTTGTTTATGTACAATTATGTCGTAAAGTTAATAATAAATGAGACAATTCAATAATTATGCTTCCCCTCCGCTTCCATTATTGTCCCCCTTAACTCGGAGAATATTGATCGTATAAAAATATTGTGCCAAAGAAATTGTAGGAAATTGCATTTCCAACAATTTTCTCTCCCACTATTTATGTCGAAAAGTTGAAAATGGCGGAGATATTAAGCAACAACAGTTCTCATTTAAAATCAATATGGCGGCTAATGCAACCGCGGAATTCAGTCGAGATTTTAAATTTACACTACTATTGATCTCTCCTAAAGAATATAATTATAAAATGCGGGGCAGCTCGCAAACAAAATTCAATTCAATAATTATGCTCCCCCCACCACTTTTTAATATTTTCCCATGTAACTCGGAAAATATTAACCGCATGAAAAAAATTGTTAAAAGGAAATTGTAGGAAATTATATTTTGAACAATTTTAGTTGAAAATGGCGTAGATATTGAACAAAAACATTTGCTATAAAATCAATCCAGTCTTACGCTCGGTCCATTAACGCATACGTACTACCTTAAATATTAATTTTAGCAAAAAAATGAAAGAAATCATAATTGTGAAGAATTTAATTCTCTTCATTTTTGTATAGGTACATATTTGTTGTAAAACTAACAATAAACGAGATAATTAAATAATACAATAATTATGCTCCAACTGTCACTATTTTCCCCTCATAACTCGGAAAATATCGACCGCACGAAAAAAATTATAATAAATGAAATTATAGAAAATCGCATTTCAAATAATTTTAGTTTTCACACTTTTTGTCAAAAAATTGAAAATGGCGGAGATATTGAGCAAAAACGGTTCTCATTTAAAATCAAGATGGCGGCTAACGCAACGGTGGAATTTAGTCGAGATTTTAAATTTGGACTAATATTGACCCTCCCTAAAGATTAGAAAATTTGGGGCAGCTCCTAATGCAAGGTTAGGCCTGTTATTCTTCTAACCCAACTGGACTATATCTAGACAAATTTGCACTAGCAAAAAAATGCGCCAAAAAATGTAATTTAATGCCCCATTTTTTGACCATTTTTTATTCACATTTCATAATATCATCATAATTCATAATTTCATGATATCATATCATTTTAAAAATAGTTAGTCTAATTGTAAAAGTTTAATACCAAAGTTTGTGTCGTTTATTTGTTATTAAGTCCATCTCTGTAAATAGATACCTATGCATATCAAAATAAATACAGATTTGAAGTTTTGTAGTCCATACAGCATGAAGCTTCACATTTTTTAAGATACTCAACTGATTTTTTTTTAATTCTAAACGCGGCCTACTGCGAATTCAAAAACACGATAAATTACCGATATTTTGCTTTGAGTTACAGATGTCGGAAAAGTTATTTGAACAAATTGTTCCAAATATTATTCTAACCCCACATACCAAATTTCATAACAAAATTCGCACTTCTAGATTTTGCATTATTTTTTGTCAGGACCCTAAAATTCGTTGTCCCGAGACGCACGCAACCACGCAACGGAGCCGAGAAGCTACTTTGCCTCCCTTGGTATATCTCCGGGCAGCGTGTGATGGCACCGTAGATGCCACTGTTAGGAGACCGGGTCTCCTTAAATGCGCTGCGCGGTGCATCAGCTACGGAGCCTGTTCCGCTTCTCGGCTCCGTTCATGCATCTCGGGATAACACAGGGTCCTGCCTACAATAATAATAACACTGAGACGCGACCATGCGTTCTAATGCTAATGCTCCGTGCGTATGGATATTTAGTGATAATATGGAATTTACACGTTGTATAATAGTGAGAGTCCTGAGCGTGCTTGTTGTTTTCGCGATTCATGATAAACAAAACAGTGTCGCGTGTGTAAAAAATTTATAGGGAGGCTAAGCCTCCCTTGCCTCCTCTGACGAGCCGCCACTGGTTATTAGCGCGGTAATGCCGATTTTATCAAAAAGAATTTGTATTCGAACATTAGATAGATTAAATTAAAACTGTTTTAGAAAGGAAATCTACAATTTTAGGATTCATATGCGTAATAACTACAGTAGGTATATCAAATAAACTTAAACGCATAGGAATCCTAAAATTGTAGAGTGTCTTTCTAAAACAGTTTTAATTTAATCTCTAATATTCGATTACAAATTCTTTTTGATAAAATCGGCATCACCGCGCTAAAAACTATCATTAGGACTGCATTGCCTATGTTCCCTATACTGTAAAGTCAAGGTGGGACGGACTATAGTTATATGCCACTCAATGCATCGGGGTGTAACGTCAAGTACAGTGGACGACAGTGGTCTAGTTATCTTTGTCTGTCGTGCGAGTGTGAGCGTATCTACCAAGAGGTGGGAGTAATGGAACGACAGTTACACAGAGGTGGCAGCCTTCATATGCTAAAGAGAGAAAGCTAAGCGCCAGTAGAGAGAGATAGATAGACCACCGACCCGAACTGCTCCGCGTTACGCTATTTTTCGGAGTTGGCCAAATCTATGTGTATAAGATCTTTGGCTATAAATCGCTTGTAGCACAATTCAATAAAAAGGTTGATCTGTGATTGTAACATTTTTGTCCTGCTTTAATAATAAGGTTTATCAATACTGGACAATCTGGCTTTTCATCGATTGTGATTTGTTTCGAGCTTCTGTCGTGTGTCACATAATATTAATATATCTACGTCATACGTCTTTGGTTTGTATCATTGGTATAATATGCCAATAACGTATGACGTAGATATATTAATATTATGTGACACATGACAGAAGCTCGAAACAAATGACTGAGAATGAAAAGCCTCATAATAGCAATGCAATTGTGAGATAGAAAATGACATGTTTGACATAAATCACTCCCAATGCAATTTTATCACACAGAAAATGCAACTGATTGAAAGAGCAAATGTAAATTCTTTCAAAAAGATACTTGTAATAGCAACAACGATTTCTTGGTTATATGTAATATTATGCCATAAGAAAACAGTTTCAGAACGATTTCTTGTTTTGATTTTCTATTATTAGTCCTGTCGCCAGGGGAGTACAACGGCCTCCTTAATTCAGATGGACTTACCCAAGTTTTTTTATGTATTTTGATCCGTAGAACACGAATTTTTTGGGTAACAGTTGATCCGGATGTCGATAAGATTGTTATACACAGAACAACGAACTTGAGGAATTACATAACAGCGATTTTTCGCAAAACAAAACATTTTTTATAATTTTTGGGCGATTCTCAGCAAAAAACGGTCTTTCAAGTTTTTTTGTAGGATGCATAGTTTTCGAGATAAACGCGGTTGAACTTTCAAAATTCGATTTTAAACGAGAAATGCATTGAAAACATCATTCAATCACGATGTGTTTATAGCTTTGTTTAACAATAAAAAATTAATTTTTAGCAATGAAAGTAATCAAAACCGATAGAATATTTATTGACTTGAACTTTCAAATGCGGTAAGCAGAATTGCTATTTTATTTTTCAATCAAAAGTTATTCGTGTTGAAAAATTGCAATTTTTCGATTTTTTGAAAGTTCAACCGCGTTTATGTCGAAAACTATGCATCCTACGAAAAAACTTGTAAAAACGTTTTTTGCTTAGAATGACCCAAAAAATACAAAAAAAATGTTTTGTTTTGCAAAAAATCGCTGTTATGTGATTCCTCAAGTTCTTTGTTTATAACAATTTTATCGACATCCGGATCCACTGTTAACCAAAAATTCGTGTTCTACGAGTCAAAATACATTAAAAACTTGGCGACAGAACTATATACCAATGACATGTAAGTGTCCATCTCTACTACTGTCTGGTATAAAAGAACCACAGAGTTATATCACGTTCTATCCGGGTATCCGGTTAGAGGGCGCTATTTTTTAACGAAACAATAAATAAATGGGCAATTTGAGTAATAATTTGAAACTTACACTTGACTGACTGCATACTTTTATTTTTTTAATATTAATTTATACTTTTTATCATTGATTAATGAAGTTTGTGACTTGCTTTATCAATTTTAAACGTTGTAAGCAAGCAAAAGCAATATGATTGTTTTATACAAAAATAAATACAAAAAATACCTATTCCGCAGATTTAGTATTTTTGCCCCTTATTGGTAGAGGGCAACACACGCACTTAACTTTAAAAAACCGACCTCAGTTATTGTCCTCCAGTTCTGTATCTAGTTTATTTTTGCTACATCTAGGATTTAAGTATACTTGCTGGGATTAAATATGTACAAAATAGTATGAACGAATTCGTTTAAAAATTAATTTTTATGGCCCAAACAAAGACAAACAGATATTTTTATAGGCCCTCTTTTCACTGTTATCAAATATCTCTGTATTGCTTCCATTACGGGGCTATGCAAACCGTTGAATGATAACTCAGTGATGAGTGCGCTAATAACCGGCAAAATAACGGAAAAGACGGAAAACATAATACGTTGTGAAATAAAAAGAGATGAAACTAGTAAAGGTGTAAAATTATCAATAGAAATCTATAAATTTATATTATTTTTATAGTTTCACACCTATAGACGTATCGGAGTCAAACGTAACAGGATAATTTTATAGGAAGGATTTTATCGAAGTTGCCAAATTCCTCCCAATATGTCTAAAGGTAGGTAACTATCAAAATAATGTAGATTTATAGGTTTCTATTGATAATTTCCCACTTCTACAATGAGTACTCATAGTTTCAGCTTTTTTTATTTCACAACGTATTATGTTTTCCATCTTTTGCGTTATTTTGTCGGTTATTAGCGCGCTCATCACTGTATTTATCAATCAACGCTTAAACTACATGTGATATAGGATAGAATAATATAGAATACAAACTCATAAACCATTGTGTATTAAACAAGTTACAAACTAAACTCAAAACATGTTAAATTCAAATAAACAAAATTTAAATCCTGCAAATTGATTAAACTGACTTGAAAACTTAAATTATATTTAACAATTATATGAGAAATATCTCCTACTCCAAAGACTCAATTTTTGCTTCTTGAATACGGATTTGTTTCAATATAAACTCTATGTTCTTTTCTTTTTCTTTGATCTTCTCTATATCGGGAACAGTTTCGGTAGTACTTTTGATTTCTGTCGCCAAATCCTTTATTTCTTTCACTCTTTCTGGCATTTTCACTGTACGGGGCGCAACCTCGGCGATCGTTTGTCCATTTTGCTTGGTAGTGCTTAACTGTTCCGTAATTTTGGTTATTTCTTCTTCCATAAATTTGTCAGCCTTAAAATATATATCTATTAGTTTAATATACAGTGATGAGTGCGCTAATAACCAAGGCCTATTTTACCACTAGGCCAGTGAGGCACCTGCCTCGGGCCCGCATTTTAATGGGGCCCGGAAAGATCATTAAAATATTGTTATTGCAATAAAACAAGATAAATTTTCAAATTTGTCAACTGTGGTCTTAGAACCACATGAGCCACACTTTGAAAATCTTTCTACGTATCATACACAGTAGAATCAGAGATAAATGTGAAGAAGACCAGGATGAAACACAATTTGGCTTCAGAAATGGACTGGGAACCCGGGACGCACTCTTTGCACTAAATGTATTATTGCAGAAATGCCGAGATCAAAGGAAAGACGTATTTGCTGTATTTATTGACTATGATCGGCCTTTGATCGAGTACAACATCACAAATTAATTAAAATATTAAAGGATTAAGGAGTTGATAGTCAAGATGTACGAATCATAGAAAAATTATGCTGGCGTCAAACAGCTTGCATAAAAAGAAAATGAACAGAAATATGCAAAATACAAAGAGGTGTCAGACAGGGTTGTATACTGTCCCACTGTTATTCAATTTATATTCAGATAGAATATTTAAGGAAGCGCTCCATATTTTGGAATGGGGTATGAAAGTTAATGGAATTCTGATAAATACAATCAGATATGCAGACGATACAGTTATTTTAAGTGATAATATGAACAGATTACAACACCTTTTAAATGCCATTGACACAGTGGGAAGAGAGTTTGGCCTAAACATAAACTGTTCAAAAACAAAATACATGGTATTTAGCCGTTTGGCCCATCAAGATTCACGGTTATATGTTGATGGTCATATAATTCAAAGAGTACCCAGTTTTAAATATCTTGGTTGCCTTATTACTGAACAACTAGATCCAGATAAAGAGATAAAATGTAGAATCGAGATAGCCCGCAGGAAGCGCATGATTGAATGTTACATTTGGTCAGTCCTCTTGTATAGTGTCGAAGCATGGACATTAAAAATATCGACGATTAATCGTTTGGAGGCCTTTGAAATGTGGCTGCACAGACGTACACTGAAAATACCATGGACGGCTACTCTGACAAGTGTGGCAGTCCCTAAGAGAGCAAAATGCTGCCCGCGAGCTGCTTGATAACATCAAATATAGAAAGATGGCCTATTTTGGACACGTAGTAAGGGGAGACCGGTATAATATTCTTCAACTTATTATCATGGGTAATATCTAAGGACGCAGAGGAATTGGTAGAAAGCAGGCATCTTGGTTGAAGCATATCCGGGAGTGGACAGGAATAAAGAAAGCAAAACAACTATTTAGAATAGCTCGAGACAGAGACAGTTTCGCCATGTTAATCGCCAACGTCAAAACGACTTGATAGGGCACGTTAAGAAGAAGAAGAAGAAGAAGAAGGTCTTAGAACAATTAAAAAATATGATATCAATATTAACTAATTAACTTAATTAATATTATTATTAAATTATATTTAGGGGCCCGAAAATTATGTAGTGCCTCGGGCCTGATTTGAAGTAAAATAGGTTCTGCTAATAACTTGCAAAATAACGGAAAAGACGGAAAACATATAATACGTTGTGAAGTGAAAAAGAGAAGAAACTTGTAGAGGTGGTAAATTATCAATAGAAACTTATAAATTTACATTATATTGGTAGTTTCCCACCTTTAGACGTATCAGAGTCAAACTGTCACAAGAGAATTTTATAAAATTCTCCTGTCACAGTGGCAGTTATTAAACTCCTCCGATATATCTAAAGGTGGAAAACATTAAGGGAATGGGTACAAAGTTTCGACTTCAATGCTATTTAAATGGGATTCAGTTTTTTCGAATCCTGAGAAAACTAATAAGTAATTTTGAAAAATTTAAACGCAGAAGATTACGTTCTTATCGAGGACCGAAAATCCCTGAAACTTCTACAATGTTTATTTTAATAAATTACAGGGGTGAAAAACTAAGAGAAAACGTAGTGTGATTTTTAATTTTAAATATCTGATTCAAAAGAAACTTTTTATTTATTCTAAGGGCCTTTCGGCCCTCGATAATAATTTAGTCTTTCATTCTGCGTTTAAATTTTTTAAAAATATTTATTAGTTTTTTCAGGATTCAAAAAAATGGACACCATGTCCGTGGTGATATTTTCCAAATCGAACATTCGCTATCTTTGTCATACAACACATTGAGTCGAATAGAATATGGTGATAAGACAGTGACAATTTTAAATATTTGACATTGCGTCAGGAATATTTTGAGTTGTTGATT
This sequence comes from Diabrotica virgifera virgifera, assembly GCF_917563875.1. Taxonomy (NCBI): domain Eukaryota; kingdom Metazoa; phylum Arthropoda; class Insecta; order Coleoptera; family Chrysomelidae; genus Diabrotica; species Diabrotica virgifera. The sequence continues at coordinate 196,994,785 of NC_065450.1, read as the reverse complement.
TAATAATATTGATAGTGTATTTGATAAATAATTTATTTAAGATGTGAACTTAATAAAAAGATATTGATTGTTTATTATTTATGGAAGATCCAAGCAGAGGATACACCAGAATATATTCTGTGATCCAAGTATTTGTTGTTAAAGATGTTCAAAATTGTAAGCGTTCCGTAGTAATAATATACAGGGTGCGCCAAACCTCTGGTTTTGTTTGATTACGGCTAAACTATGGGATCTACAAAAAATGTTTTTAACAAAACTAATGTATATCAAAACCGTCTATAATTTAAAATTATTTTTAATTATACAGGGTGAGTCAGAACGACGGTATGAACCAAAGTTGTATTTTTTTTAATGGAACACCCTATATATTAAATGATTTTTGAATTTACTTTTTTAAAATATGAAAAATTTGTATAAGGTCTTATAGGCCAGAATTTAAGAATTTTCGAAATATTTACATTTTTATTGAGAAAAATGGTAATATTTGTAGGGCTGTGGATTATGTTTCCAAAGTAATAAAAATTTAAGTGGCAGGTCAAAGTTTTTATAATATAGTATCATTTTTAAATAATTTAATATCTTTTACCTATAGCCATAAAATATACAGTGTGATCACTATTTGCAAATACAAAATTTTCTCATTTTTTTAAATGGAACACCCTGTATATTAGTTTTGCATTTTGTAGTAAATATTACAACCTTTCTTTTGGTATAAGGTTTTATGTACATAGCATGTTTGGTTTTGTAAATATTTAAAAAAGAACTATAGATTTTACGTTTCGCGGATATTTTATATCCGCGATAATTTTAATTAAATTTTTTTGCAAAAAAAATTATAATCTGATTTTAGAAACACACTAAAATATCAAAGATGAAAATAAAAACGTAATTAAAGGTTAAAATAAAACGTATTATACAAGTGCAACTTAATTGAATTTAATAACTTTAAAATTATGTTACAAACAATATTTTACCATACTAATAAGTAATTAATATGGATCTACCCTAGAAATTTTTCTACCCTAGTAACTTTATTGTACCCAATTTTGATAGTTAAATTGTATTTACGAGTAAGATCAGTTAATAACTTTTTAATTTACCTACATCTTGAGAACGTATAAAGTATGCTTTGAAACAAATGAACGTTATAGAAGTATAACATTATGAAGTAAATATTATCTATGTAGTCGTGTCACAAAAGCTGGTAATAATTTCTAATGGATTCGCCCAAAACAAATGTCATATCCACCAATTGTTCGGTTGAAAAATTAAAATTTAAAATATAAAAAATTGTTACAAAAATTTCAAAATTTACCAGCTTTTGTGACAGCAGTTAATACTATTTAAGTATATTAATAATTTGGCTGATACATTTAACATTCATTTGTTTCAAAGAAAACTTTATAATTATGTTCTTAAGATGTAAGTAAAAAAAGGTAAATTAAAAGTTTAACTGATCTCACTCGTAAATACAAATATAACTAACAATTAATTTGGTACAAGAAAGTTGCTGTGCTAGAAAAATTACTAGGTTAGATATTAAATTTGGTTGTTTATTTAATTTAGTAACTAATTTATGCATTCATTAGTATGAAAAAAATATTTTTTGTAAAATAATTTTAAGATATTAAATTCAATTGAATTGTACTAGTATACGATTTATTTTAATCTTTAATTACGTTTTTATTTTCATATTTAATATTTTAATGTATGTTTCTAAAACAAGATTATAATTATTTTTTTTGCAAAAAATTTTTTAATAAAAAATCCGCAAAAAGGTAAAGTCTATAGTTTTCTTTAAATATCTACAAAACGAAACATGCTAGGTAGATACAACCTTATACAAAAAGAAAGGTTTTATTACAGGAATTATTATAGGAACATTTACTACAAAAGGCAATACTAATATACAGGGTGTCCCATTAAAAAAATGAGAAAATTTTATATTTGCAAATAGTGATCACACTGTATATTTTATGGATATATGTCAAATATGTTAATTTATTTAAAAATAACAGTATTACCATTATTGTCAATAAAAGTGTAAACATTTCGAAAATTTTTAACTTTAGGCCTATAATACCTTATATAAATTCTTAATATTTTTAAAAAATATATTCAAAAATGATTTAATATATATGGTGTTCCATTAAAAAAACACAACTTTGGTTCCTACCGTCGTTCTGACTCACCCTGTATAATCTAAAATAATTTTAAATTATAGACGGCGTCGATATACATTAATTTTGTTAAAAACATTTTTTTGTATATCCCATAATTTAGCCATAATCAAAGAAAACCAGAGGTTTGGCGCACCCTGTATTATTAAAAAATCACTTTATCACTTTTCCTTTTCTCGTTTGAGTATTAGTTTTTGTTGTACAGTATATAAATTATTGCAATCACTGAATACATAGTTAGTGAAAAATTATCATATTAATTAACTGAATTAATAATGCAATTATACAAGTAACCGTTATCCAAGAACATTCAAAAGCCATCTCCTTAAAGTTAATAATGATATTGTCAAGTAATGTTTACATATCCATATCAGTGAGAATTTTACTACATGTAATTTTCCGTGTAAAGACAGAAAAAGTAGGGATAGCCGTAAAATATTTGCGCCTATACTCTTAATATAATGTAAATAAATTTATAGGTTTATTTTGATAATTTCCCACCTCTACTAGTTTTTTCTTTTTTTATTTTCACAACGTATTATATTTTCCGTCTTTTCCGTTATTAGCGCACTCATCACTGTAGGTATTTGTTATAATAAATACCGAACCATAAAAAAACGACCGGTGATAGTAAATATGAAGATAAAGGTGAGGCCGAAAGGAAGTAGGACACTAGAAATTAAAAGTGGTGGAAGTTAAAGGATAAGGATTTGGCAAGAGTTTTTAAGGGTAGAATGTTGGAAGAACTTGTGGAACTTGTGGCTATAGGCGAGCGGCAGGCGCCCCCAAAATGACCAAGTACTGACCACGGTGAGGTGAATGGTTAATTTTAGTCATACTTTATGTTTTTGATGGTGCTGAAAACGAAAATGATTATTTTGAATTTGATGTGGGGGAACATTGTCAAAATCGCAATTTTACGTTAAAAATAAAAAAACAATTAAATCACTTTTTTTGCGTCTACCTCGCTACAAATCTGTTCCATTTTATTTCCTTTTTCTGAAATTTTTACAGTATATGGTTCTTACCTTTCTGATGACAATGGTACCTGTTTCAAGCTTTCAGTCTTATTCCAATAAAGGTTATGAATTTTTTAAAGTAAAAGGTGCAGATTCGTGAATTTCAAAGTTTAATCGCATATATTGAGGAAGAAATTTGAAATTAAGCTTTTTAATCACATTTAGTTAAAACATAGAGTACAAAGAAGTTTTCTTTAAAGCTTAGATCAAATTGTTTTATAGAAAAAAAAATGGTGAAACTTTCAATACCGACGTTATACATCCTCAAAATAACGCTTATTTTTCGAGATACTGACCATGGACGTTGAATGGTTAATTTTGGTCTTACTTTATGTTTTGGATGGTGCTGAAAACGAAAATGAGGTTTATTTTGAATTTTCACTCCAAGTCACTATACTCTAAGTCAATATCACTCGAAGTGAAACCTATCGAATGACACCAAACACGACCCCCCCCCCCCACTCCACACCCTGGAGGTGGGTGCAGGATAACTCTAAAATCTTAAATAGGAACCCCCATTTTTTATTGCAGTTTTGGATTCTTCATGAAAGAATAAGTAACATTTATTCGAAACATTTTTGAGAATTGTTGATAGATGGCTCTAATAAATGAAGGGCCACGGGAAAGAACGATCAGAGTCAAGGTCCCTATACCATAGGTTGTATGGTAACTTTGACATTGACAAATAAAATCTTGTCATCGTGACGTCACCCAGACGATCAATTTTACGAATTGTTTGTAAACATAATAGGATACGTGGTTTGGAGGCTATATTTTGTTATTAAATATCGTTAGTGTTTTAATTTGTGTTTATATCTTGAGATATAATGTATCTATAGATAGCATTAAGTGTTTTTATTATAATAACTTAAACCCAAAACTCTTTTACAAGTGTTAAGATACATTTTAATGTGGTTGTATTAAGTACCTACTTCTGGATTTTCTTTCTGCTGTATTGTATAGTAAAGGACATTCTTGTATAGAGACATTACAGTTCTGTATTGTCTCTTGATGTTCTTTACATCAAGTTTACATCATCTGTGTAGGTTACATTCTGCTTAGACTTATTGAACAATATATCTATAAGTCTATAGATAATAGATCTATTATATGTAATTGTTTCATATAAAATTATAACCAATATTGCAGCCATCTGAAGATCGTTTGAATAAACAATTATAAACTAAATGAATATATAAAATGGGGAAAATTCCCTTTATTGCACTGAAATTGTATTTTTTTTTATAATTTACTGTTAATGTAAAACTTCACAGGTATCTATTGAATGGAATCATAATGTTTTAATAGTTTTAGATATTATAATCCAGTACACCTAACGTAATCAGATGCTCTTATGTTAAACTTAAGGGAAAAACTACTAATTTTGATACATAAATCTTTAGTTGAATCTCTTTTTCACTATGGTTTACATGTTAGGAGGAATTTATAATAATGTACTACATGCATTATCCCCAATTCAAAATTATTATATACCTACTCAAAATCATTTAAAAAAGTAAATTGTATTCAACCCATTATTAATATACCTAGAATATTTGAATGATTTAGTCCCATATATACACAAGAAAGAATCTCCTTCTGCTTTAATTAAGTATTAGTAATGCTATTCTACTGCATATATTTAATTGCAATTATATTCTATGATTTTTGTAACTCTACAGGTATCTACCACATTTTTTAAAGAATATATGAATATATAGTATATATAGAAATAGTCATTAAAAATCCAAAAGTATTTTTTTTTTAATATACACATTTTCAATAAATTCCTACTTTCCGAGTTCATTTCAATGAGTGAAGTGAATGAATTTGAATGCAGCATTCTGGGTGACGTCACTCCCGCCATTAGATTCTCGACGCTGATTGGTGGAAAGTTACCATGCAACCTGTCTATTTATGAACCTTGGATCAGAGTCACATTTTGTTCATTTTGTACAAATCCAATTTGAAAGTTTTAGTTCGTATATTTTGGTTCAGGAAAATTAAATACAACATTTTTAATTATTACGTACGGTGATCGTTATTGGACAAACGAAACCATGCTTGGGTTCTTTCCACGAAAAGCTAAAATATGGTGCCAATATTTAAATTTCGACCAAAAATGGACTATGATCGTTCTTTTCCGTGGTCCTTCAAATCGTATTTTTCCGACTATAGCGCCATCTATCAACAATTTTAAAAAATGTTTCGAATAAATGTTACTTTCTTTTTTCATGACGAATCCAAATCTGCAATAAAAAATGGAGGTTCCTCATTTAAGATTTTAAAGTTCCCCACCTCCAGGGGGTGGTGTTTGGTGTCATTCGATAGATTTTTGAAAAATGTTAGATCGTATTTTTTGGTGTGTCATTTGGAAGTTTATTTCTCGAGATATTAGACCGTTCATATAATTTACTTATGGTATCACGATAAATCGTTTTTTCCGATTATAGCGTCATCTAGCCACAATTCGAAAAAATGTCTCGAATAAAAGTTCCTTACTTTTACGTAAGGAATCCAAATCTGCAATAAAAACTGGAGTTTTCCATTTTAAGATTTTAGAGTTACCCTCGCCTCACCTCCAGGAGGTGGACTGGGGGGGTCCTGTTTGGTGTCATTCGATAGATTTTTGAATAATATTGAAAATTCATGTTTCAGTTTTTCGATCCGATGTTCATTTCGCGAAATATTCGATCGTTCCGCTACTTTTGGGATACCCTGTATGTTTGCTAATATTTGTTATTTGGGTCTTCTGTGCTTCCATCTATGGTACACATCATACCTTAATATCACTCACAGGATTTGGTTTGGGAGGTCTTCTAGCTCAGCTATTTTGTTCTGGCTTTGTCTTTGTCTTCCATCATATCCAGTAGTCTTATTCGTTTTTGTTTTAATTTGCTGAACGGGAACTTTTAAAGCAACGTATCTGGGGACCAGAGGTGTAACCAGGATGATCCTAAGGGGGGGTGACAACTAATTGATGGTTTCTGGGGAGTATGGAATAGTACGGAGTTATGGAGAGGGGGTTGTAACCCACAAACCCCCCTGGTTACGCCTATGCTGGGGACATTTGCAGCTTCTCTAAGGAAGTTGTTGTGTGTTGCTTGTATCTTCTTTTTGTTTCTATAAGATGTATGTGTCTCCGTGCGAGAGAAGCATATGTAGTTATATGGTAGTATATATAATGCTGTTTATCAGTCCTAATATTGTTTTAATAGCTAATTTGCTTCTTCCTGTGAGTCCTCTTATTGGGCTCTGGCATTGCTGTTTTCTGAACTGTTGAGGTAACATGTGGTGCGAATGCTAGGCCTTGCCCCATTTTGACGCCTAGGTATACGATAATCGGACATGGCACAGGAAGAAGAAGAAGGTATATTTTTGCCTACATAAAACATTTTAAATTAAGCCACACCCACCGCAGGGCCGTAAGTGGGATGTTTGGGGTCCCGGGGCAAACGTGATTTAAGGGGCCCCCTACCGGGGGGTCTCGGAGTTTACACCGCAGAGGAAGGGGGCTAAATCCCCCATCTCTCATCTGGAATCATCAATAAAATGTTTTACGAAGTTGCAGGGCCGTAACTACGATGTTGGGGGCCCCGGGGCAAATGTGATCTGGGAGCCCCCTACCGGGAGATCTGGGGACTTTACCCCCACGCAAGGGGGGTCCGGAAAAATGTTTGATATTTAACCCCTTGAAAGCGCATTTTCCCCTCCTATGTGTGCACCACACTCTCTTCTTTCTTTTTTTTTCAGCATGTCCTGCAATAACTATAAAATTAGCAGCTCTAATGATTACAGAGGTGCCTTAAGCTACTGCAGTGTGAGCCAAGCACACTCAGTGAAGCTGGTCACTGTACTGGTGGGACTGATCCTAATGTGCTCACTTTATCTAGATCCTTTCTTTTCAATATATGGTTCTTTTCACGTACCAAGATGTGGTCTGGGGTGAATTGATTAAGACAAAGTAGCTGGGACCTGGGGTCCCTATTCCGGTTGCATTTTAGTTTTTATTTCGCCAAAATAACTAATTTCCTCAGTCACAATTTATATATTTACAAAAGATCTCGGGGGCACCAGCTTAGCCCGGGCCCCCTCTTCCAATGGCATTTTAGGTTTTATTACGCCGAAATAACTAATTTCTTAAGTAATAATTTAAATTTTTATGTTAAGGTCTCGGGGGCCCCAGATTAGCTCAGGTCTCAGGGTCCCTGTTCTGTTCCAGTTGCATTTTACTCTAAAAGACTAATTTCCCCAGTGAAAAATTAAAACTATGTTGCGGTCTTTTTAAAATTGTGTCATTTGAAAATATTTCGTTGGGATCGTCTTTTAAAATACATATTTTTATTTTCCTCGTTAAAATCTATGCACGGGGCTCCCCTTGGTCGGGGGCCCCGGGGCACTGCCCCGGTTGCCCCAATGGTAGTTACGGCCCTGCGAAGTTGATTGCTTCGTTTTGAAGGTCTTGTTCGTTTGCATTCAAAATAAAATCAGGTTGAACAGTCGGTACGTATCTAACACTGCTTTCATTCCTTGAAAGCTAGTGTCTAGCTGATGGTATAATGTGTCTATCATTGAGTAAAACACGGTTACTCTAAAGCATGACTTGGGATCTTGAAGTCTTATCATCTCCTCACATATCATCGAAATGTTTTTTCGTCTTCTGCATTCTTTTTGGAGTAAACCCTACTGGTATTCCGCAACGTTGACACATATTTGAAGCCTCTTCAAAGAAGGTTTCAAATAATTATTGTCCTCTCATTTCAATTAGGTTTAAGAGGCTCTCTTCAAGTGAACTGTAAGCTGTTAAAAGGTCCAAAGATTCTGATTAGTGTTTTCGAGACTATGTTGAGGTTTTCAAGGATTTTATTTTGCACAACTAGTAACAAAACAAATTTAAATGATTCTAGTTTATTTTTCAGTTGTGCTGCTTCGTCTCTTTAATTTCTTTTGTTACTTGTCAGAACTAGACTTGAAAGGCACTTCAAAACATCGCAAATCTGTGTTTCAATGCATTGACTGCATCAAATCTTCCAGTCCAGCGTGTTGGATTAACAGATTTTAGAGTCACTTTCGAGGAACATCTTTCAGATTGGTATGAGGACTTCAGTGCCTCCCAACGAACGATACTGTTCATTGGGAGTTGAAAAAATATGAAGATGAAGATATGAAGGTTTGTTTAGAGAAAATGCAGGAAGAGGTAAACTAGATTGCTTAGAAGATACAGGAAATTAAAAACGTGGAAGAAAAATTCAAGAATGCGTTAAAATTCGATACGGAAAAAGTGGAAGAAAAATTGAAGGAGATAGGAAAATGTCAAAAAGGAGGAGACCGTCGGGAAGTAATAATTGTATACAGCTCTAACGAGAGCAGAATCCAATTTGGCGGTGATATTAGAAAACGAAATCCGGTATCTTTCATTAAAGTCTTAAAAAACAAATTCCAACATAAATATGCAGAACTTTGAAGACTGCAAAGAAATTATAATAAGCCATCTAAAAGACGGAGCTGCTTTGTGGTTTGAAAGCAAAGAAAATGACGTGACTTCATGGAGAGATTTTGAGACAAAACTTTTTATAATGGTGCAGGTGAAACAGGTTAAAATCGATCTTGAACTTGAAGTAGAACTTGACTGAAAGTACTTTAAAAGTTTATTTGACCTCGTTACAATCTATGCACGGCCAACCAAACGGGGGCTCTCTTGGCCGGGGGCCCTCTTGGCCGGTGGCCCCTCTTTCTATACAGTCTGGGGTTAGCCTTCTTGTAAAAAGAAATTGCAGCTGAACACCCACTCATCGGGGTGAATGGAGACAAGCAGTGGCGGTTGGTATATAAGTGCTGCGGAGCTGCAGAACCACCAAAATAATCCAAACAAAATTACTTTGAAAATTAAATAAAAAATATCACTACTTATAAAATCTAAATTCATTTAGATGGTTTTCGTGCATGGCCGCCTTTATTTTAATCTGTCGTCCGTCGCATCTCATGGCGATAGCAAGTCCCACTTATTTGACCGGACCGGTGCTACTCCGAGCTGTGAACTGTTAAAGATATCCCCGATAACACCCGCTCAACCCTCGCCTACACTTTTCAGGCGACGACTGAAAGCAATATTTGAGCTGCATTTGTCGCAGTTCGAACTAGTGTGTAGAAACCTACGTTTATTGTAATTTTAAATAATCGGTGATCGCGACGCGACGACTGTTAAAATAAGTTGTCCTGCACGTAATTCGGTATTTATATTAGGTATATGAGAATAAAAGTGCTGTTCAGGATGGATGTTATTTATAATTTGATTAATGTTAAGAGATTCTTTAAATATTCTTATGACGAAAAACTAGAATTAAAATGCAAAGGACGTCCTTTGCCGGATATTAAAATCGAAAAAGAAGGATCAAGCCGAGGGAAAAATTACAAACGACAATTTAATTGCGATATTTATACGAGAAATAGTTGGATATGTGGCTGCAACAGAAAAAACGCTCTTTTCTGTTTTCCTTGTGTACTCTTTGGAGGTGATAAGTCATGGACGCAAGTTGGTGTAACAGACTTAGTACATTTAAGTGATAAAATAAAAAAGCACGAAACTTCTAAGCATCATTTGCACAATCAAATGGAATATGCTTTATTAGGCTCCGTGAATATTAAAGAACAGTTAGATTCTGCATACTGGATAAATATTCAAAAATTCAATGAAGCTGTAACAAAAAATAGGTATGTTCTCTCAAAAATTATAGACTGCATAAAATTTTGTAGTGTTTTCGAATTGGCGCTTCGGGGACACGACGAGACACAAACATCCGACAATCCTGGAATTTTTCGCGGCCTCATAAATTTTACTGCTGAATTGGATAGAACTTTAGCACAACACTTGGAAGAATCGACGGTTTTTAAGGGCATTTCTAAAGAAATTCAAAATGATATTTTGGACTGCATGTTGGAATTATGCCAGGATAAAATTTTGGAGGAAATTCGGGAATCTCCATATCTAGCTGTCATGGCCGACGAGACTACAGACATTTCAGCAAAATCACAAATGATTGTAGTATTTAGATATTGTCGAAATGGAGCACCGGTAGAACGATTTTGGACATATTTGGTACCTTCAAAATTAAATGCAGATACTTTAAGCAAAAACATTTTCAGTGTTTTGGATCCTATCCTGGAAAACTCAAATAATAAACTAATTGCTCAGAGTTATGATGGGGCAGCGGTCATGTGTGGACAGCACGCAGGAGTTCAAGCCAGAATCAAAGAAAAATATCCATTTGCTCATTTTGTACACTGTTACGCGCATCAATTATATTTAATAATGTCTAAGGCTTGTTCCGAAAACTCTCAAGTTAGACTTTTTTTTGGAAATTTAAATGAAATCCCTACCTTTTTTAAAAATTCGCCACAACGAGTGGCAGTTTTAGATAAAATCGTCCAAAAGAAAATTCCTCATGGCGCTCCAACTCGCTGGAACTTCAATATTCGAACTGTTAATGTTGTGTTTGAACATCGATCTTCTTTTATCGAATGTATGGAAGAAATAGAAGAATCGTTTGATAAGGCAGCTGTCTGTAGTTCAGCGTCTTCCATTCGAAGAATACTAGTGGATCAAAATTTTGTTTTTTGGTTAACATTTTTCCATCGCATAATGCCACAAGTAGACGTTTTGTATAATGCCCTTCAAAAGACTAAAACGGATCCTTTGGAAATCAATAAAAAGGTGACAGAATTCGAAAGATACATGAATTCAGTTAGAAATTCAATAGATGATACCATTGACCAAGGTTCTAGTTTATGCGTTAAACCATTACCAACTAAAAGGTTACGGAAGGATAACAGTCCAGTATCCTGAGCAATTTGATAATTATTGTGCTAATTTCCCAGATGATAATTTAAGCCTGACTTGCGCGTCATATCCAAATTTAGATAGGGAGCGCTTGAAGACTGAATTATCTGTTATTTATTTTAGAAAAGACTGTAGAGAAATTAATGGGGCAATACCTTTTTTAAAATTTTTAATTGAAAATAATTTAACAGAGCCTTTTCAAGAAACTGTAAAACTGCTTCAAATTCTAATTACAGTGCCCATGAGTACGGCAGAAGCTGAAAGGTGCTTTTCGAGTTTAAAACGGATTAAAACATTCTTGAGAAATTCCATGACTGAAGACCGACTTGTAGCATTAACCATGTTGTCAGTAGAAAAAACACTTATAAAAGAAATACCAAACTTTAATGAAAAAGTTATAGACAAGTTTGCTTTAAAAAAAAAATCGACGAATCGAGCTTATTTATAAAAAAAAATAATATATTTGGCTCTGTGTGTAGTTAGTTCGTAAGACCCTATAATGCAATTATTGTTGTGGCGATTTTGTTTGTAGTGTTTTTTCGTTTGCATTCCTTAGTTTCGCGTATTTATCGATAAAATTCTACTAAAAACATAAACTATAAAACAATTACTAGTGTGCCATAATGTACCATTGCTATTTTTGATATAATTGGATTTATCTTCAATTTGAAAAGAAGAAAATCGGTAAGTTCTTTATTATTTTTTAATAGATATATAATGAATAAATATATGGTGTAAAATATCAAACTAAAAGCCTCGTTGTAAAATACAACGATTAAAAGATATTGAATTAAAAAAAACCAAAAAATACTGCAGAACTACCAAATTTTTGAGTCACCAGCCGCCACTGAGACAAAGTAATACACTTTTTAGTTAATTTTGTTGCCATCCTAGGTATTTGCTGAGAATCCAATTTACCGAACTTATTTTATAAGACATTTTGTGTAAAAATACAAACACAATTTACCAAGATTAGGTAATTAATTATCCAAAAATTAACAAAATTAAATTTGTATGTTTACGTTGAGAAAACGTAGTTCAACTCAAGCCGGCAGAGGCGCTAGTGGCAACGTGCTTCCAGTTTTCTGTGGGAGTTGGATGTATTATAATCTAATGTCTAATGTATTTGATATTACTTACAAATCTATTTTGAAGATTCTCCAATTGTTTTTCTGTATCTTCCATCTTTTGCGTAAAGGCGTCGCTGAAATTTAAAATATTTATTTACAGAAAATTCCAGTAGTTGGCTGTATACCATAGTTTAAATAAACTTAAAAATGAAGTACAAACCTTATGCATGATGGTAAAAAAATATACCATCATACAAGATGGTTAAAGTTTTTACTTCTTTGTAAGTTTGAAAAAACATTTCATCTACCCTACAAAACATACTTAAAGAGTAGTAGTACTAGCAGAGCAGTGTTGCCAATTGGAGTATAATTATCCGATTTGCGTATCTTTTGGAGGGTTATCGTATCTTCTTCGTATCTTTAAATAAATCGGATATTTGCGTATATTTTTCAGTGTATCTACCAATCTACTACAACAGACTAATAACAAAAATAAACTTCTCCAGAAAAAATCTGCTTCTCATTCATATATTTCCAACAACACATTAATTTTCTTTGGTTCCACCCAAATTTCTATAAATAGCCTATATTGGATGCAAGAAGAAGAAAACATAATGCCAGTAGCTGTAGAAGAAGTAATAAAAGAAATCAAGTATAATTTAAACCCGAGAAAAGCTCCTGGCTTTGATTTAATAACAGGACAAATATTAAAACAGCTCCCAAGAAAAGCAATTGTCAAGTTGACCTATTTAATTAATGCTGCGATCAGATTAAAATATGTTCCTTCATTGTGGAAAGTGGCGGAAATAGTAATGATACCAAAACCAGGCAAACCACCACATATAACCTCCTCCTATAGACCAATATACCCACAATGTCTAAATTATTTGAAAAGCTTCTCCTCAGAAGATTGCAACCAATTATAGTAGACAAAAAATTAATTCCAAATCACCAGTTTGGCTTTAGGCAGAAACACTCAACTATAGACCAACTCCACAGAGTCACCGATATTATAGAAAATGCACTAGAGGAAAGAAAAGTCTGCTCAGCTTTATTCTTAGATGTTGCCAAGGCATTTGACAGAGTTTGGCATGAAGGACTATTTCATAAATTAGAGGCTACTCTTCCAAAATCATACACAGACATAATTAAATCGTACTTAACTGATAGATATTTCAGAATCAAGCAAGATGATGCTTCTGAAGTTAAAGAAATAAAAGCCGGAGTCCCCCAGGGTAGCGTATTGGGCCCGGTCCTATATCTCCTTTATACATGCGATCTACCGGAATTCGATAACTACTGTTTAGCTACCTTTGAGCAAATTCCAAAAATTGACTAAGACGTGGAAAATTACATTGAATGAAAGCAAATCAGTACATGTTGATTTCACTAATAAAAAAATTCTCTACGCACCAATAAAAATTAATGGAAAAGACATTCCTTATGCCAACACAGCCAAATACCTGGGCTTAACCCTAGACACGAAGCTTCGCTGGAAAGCACATGTAAAGAAAAAGAAAGAAGAATTAAATATCAAATATAAAAAATTGTACTGGCTACTGGGAAAATACTCAGGGTTGTCAACGTATAACAAGATGCTAATCTACAAACAAGTTATAAAACCAGTATGGACGTATGGTATCCAACTATGGGGATGTATAAAAAAGACAAACTTGAAAATAATACAGACTTTTCAAAACAAAGTATTAAGGGGCATAGTTAATGCACCCTGGTACATCCGTAACGACGACCTCCACGAGGATCTACGAATGGAGCCCGTCGACAAAGAAATCAGAAAACACGCAGAAAGTCATGAAAAAAGACTTCTTCTCCACGAAAATATTGAAGCCATCCAGCTCCTGCACAACTCAAACCAGAAAAGAAGACTGAAGAGGACCAAACCTCACGAGTTGGTGTAGTGCGACAAAGCTAATAGCGGAGCATTGCGCGACTAGTGTGCAAGCGACGTTTTGGTGCAGTGCGTGATAAAGTGAAAAGCAGCGCTTTGTGTGATAGTGCGCAAGCAAAAAGTGCCCCAGTAATAATAAAGACAACTAAGAAGACATCAAAGGGTGACTCTTAGATATTAAGTAGTTAGTAAGATAGGATAGATAAAAAGTTACTCATTGGTCAAAGACCAGATTGTAGCACTTAGCAAATAAATATATATATATATATATATATATATATATATATATATATATATATATATATATATATATATATATATATATATATATATATAGTATTTTTACTACAAAGCGATATTACGTAGGTCAAAATTTTTGACGTAAGAGAACTGTCAAAACATTAGAATGTGACTTTTCATTATTGCCATTTTTCATTATTATAAACATGCCAATAATGAAAAGTCACATTCTAATGTTTTGACAGTTCTCTTACGTCAAAAATTTTGACCTACGTAATATCGCTTTTGTAGTAAAAATACTATACCTACATATATTGGATGAATGTTAGCGACATTCGATAGTTTTCATGGTAATTATTTAAGAAAACAAGGGACAAAAGGGGCCTGTGCGAATTGTTTTGTTTAGAATTTGAATGCACAATGCACAAATGAACGCATACTGATCCAACTCAAATTTCAAAAACAGGAATTCTGCCGTCCGATTTTATTTATGGGTTTTTAGTCTTTGATAGCCACTGCACGATTTAGGTTTATTTTTATTTTATGTAGTGCAATGCTTAAGTAAACGTCTGTTGAAATAAGTTTTGGTTTGTGAAAATACTTTTTTATAATGGATAAATGGTAAAATTAGAAAATGAAGCTAATATATATTTGTTTCTTAATATTAGGAAGTATTTTCATTAGAAGTATTTTCATTGCTATTTGTTCTAGCATTTTCAAACGCTAGTGTAGAAAGGGTTTTCAGTAATGTATTCAATATAAAAAAGATAAAAGAAACCAGGAGGATGCTAATCATAAGGTAGGGGGGTTACAACTGCTGGATGGTCTCTGGGAGGGGTCGCCCCCAAAATCGCAACTTTGAAACGAGAAGTGTAAACAAAAATATGCCTGTAATTTTTTGAGTAATAAAGTGATTACAAAGACATACAAATTTTTTTTGTAATTCCATCTTCAATTTACCCTGCACTTCTCGTAGACTGTTATTGATGAGGTAGAGTTGTCACTATTTTGGGTCGTGCCCCTCTGGGTGGTATGGAGAGCTCAAAGTACAGGGTTATTCACTATATTTTGACACCCCTGTAAACTGGTTTATTTACGGAATTAGAAAAAAAATGTAAAATACAAAAGTTAGTCGATTTTACAAATATGATTTTTTGACATGTATAACATACTAGTGACGTCATCCATCTGAGCGTGATGACGTAATCGACTATTTTTTTAAATGAGAATAGGGGTCGTGTGCTAGCTCATTTAAGAGGTAATTCAATTTTCTATTCAGTAATATAAACATTAAGATAATTATTTATACAGGGTGTCCAAAAAATTTTTTTTGAATTAAATTAATTGACACAAAAAGAAGAATGTATGTAATTTATTTAATTTAAAATACATTTTACTGCTGTTAGAAAACAGAAATAAAAGTTTATTGCACAAATAAACATTGATTTTTGCTTAAATTCAATGTTCAAACTGCCAAGAGGCAGATGGGTGGCAGCTTGAACATTGAATTTAAGTGAAAGTAATGTTTATTTGTTCAATAAACATTTATTTCTGTTTTCTGACAGCAGTAGAATGTATTTTGAATTAAAAAATTGCATACATTATTCTTTTTGTGTCAATTAATTTAATTAAAAAAATTTTTTTTGGACACCCTGTATAATTATCATGTTAATGTTTATACCTACTGAATAGGGAATTAAATAACCTTTCAAATGAGCTAGCTATCGACCCCTATTCCCATTTAAAAAAATATTCGATTACGTCATCACGCCCAAACGGATGACGTCACTAGTATAATATACAGTGCGTCCATAAAGTAACGCATACATTCATTATTTCGTAAACCGGCGATATTAAGGAAAAATCCCGAAAGAGGTCGATTTTTATTTTTAAATTCCGATTTTTTGGCATATACATCATACTAGTAACGTCATCCATCTGGGCAGGATGACGTAATCGATGTTTTTTTAAATAAGAATAGGGGTCATGTGATAGCTCATTTGAAAGGGTATTCAATTCTCTATTCACTAATATAAACATTAACATATTTATTTATACAAGGTGTTCAAAAAAATATTTTTTTAATTAAAATAATTGAGACAAAAAGAAGAATGTATGTAATTTATTTAATTCAAAATACGTTTTACTGTTGTCAGAAAACAGGAAAAAAATGTTTATTTGTCAAATAAATATTGTTTTTCGCTTAAATTCAATGTTAAAACTGCCACCCACCTGTCTCTTGGCAGTTTGAACATTTCGTTTAAACGAAAATCAATGTTTATTTGTCAAATAAAATTTTTTTCTCTTTACTGACAGTAGTAAAATACATTTTGAATTCAAATAAATTACAAATATTCTTCTTTTTGTCTCACTTATTTTAATTAAAAAAATGTTTCTTGAACACTATGTATAAAGAATTATGTTAAGGTTTACATTATTGGATGGAGAATTGAATACTCTTTCAAATGAGCTATCACATGACCCCTGTTCCTATTTAAAAAAATCATCGATCACGTCATCACGCCCAGATGGATGACGTCACTAGTATGATATATATGCCAAAAAATCGTAATTTAAAAATAAAAATCGACTTGTTTCGGGATTTTTCCTTAAAGTCGCCGGTTTACGAAAGAACGAATTTATGCTTAACTTTATGGACGCACTGTATATGTTAAAAAATCATAATTTAAAAGTATTTTACATTTTTTTCTAATTCTGTAAATAAAGCAGTTTACAGGGGGGTCAAAATATAGTGAATAACCCGGTATATATCCAAATGGTGGGGGCGATAACCCCCAAACCCCCCCTGGTTACGCCTATGAGCGTATCTTTTCGAGAGAAATCGGATCTTTTTCGAGCGATCATCGGATAATCTAAATCTAGAGCAATGCAGTTGGCAACACTGCAGCAGAGATACATATTTAAAGATCATCATCATTCTCTTTGCCTTATCCCTATGCGGGGTCGGCTTCCCTAATTGCATTTCTCCATACAATTCTATCTTGGGTCATATCAATGTCAATCCCCTTTACCTACCAACATGTCCTGCCTTATCGTCTCCCCCCAGCTCTTCTTTGGTCTTCCTCTCCTACTCCTTCCAGGGATCTGCACTTCAGCTATTCTTCGTATTGGGTGATTAACGTCTCGACGTTGAACATGACCAAACCATCTTAACCTATGCTCTCTCATTTTGGCATCAATTGGTGCCACACCTAGACTTCCCCTAATATACTCATTTCTAATTTTATCCTTCTTTGTCACTCCACTCATCCATCTAAGCATTCTCATTTCCGCCACATGCATTCGTTGTTCCTCTTTCTTCTTCACTGCCCAACATTCAGTTCCGTACATCATAGCCGGTCTTATGGCTGTTTTATAGAATTTTCCCTTCAGCTTCATTGGAATTTTTCTGTCACACAACACACCACTCGCTTCTTTCCACTTCATCCATCCAGCTCTAATTCTACTGCATGCATCTCCATTTATTTCTCCATTACTCTGTAGTACCGATCCCAGGTACTTAAAACTATTGCTTTTTACAATTAGTTTACCATAGTTGTCCTACTAAGTTTTAAACCTTTTTCCTCCAGAGCTTGCATCCACTGTTCCAGTTTTTGTTCTAAGTCTCTTTCACTATTTCCTACTAACACGACATCATCAGCATACCTTAAGCACCATGGAATGTTACCCTGTAATTTCGCTGTGATCTGGTCCAAAACTAATGAGAATAAATACGGACTAAGCACAGAGCCTTGGTGCAATCCTACTTGAAGAAGTATCGCTTTGGTATTAATTCCCAAACCGTTTTCTCCGTCTCTTGGTTGTAGAATAAATTACTTCTTTTTCCTAATTGGTTTATTTAAAAAGACTACACTTACTAAAGCTAAGTTTAGCTTTTACGCCAGACACATCGAGAATTAATATTGTACAAAAAAGTCCCAAATATTAATTTGGACTTAATTATGAACTATTATAATTGAAAAAGCTATCGTTTTTTTTAAATATATGTAACATTGACAAATATTTTATTTAGGAATTGTCACTCATTTTTTGAGATAGATTTTTTTAAGAAGGCCAAAATCGTGTATTAAATGTGACATAATTTTAGGGGCGTAATAAAGCAAAGATTAGAATTTGGATTATATAATAAAGTTTCAACATTCTCCCCCGCGTTGAAGCATCCCTGCTTCAACTAAATTACACAGTAACAGAAACAGAAAAAACAAAGTGTCAGGAAGAATGTAACAAAACTAGAAATAAGCATGTTGGTCGTTTTAAGGTTGAGTTTGATTTGGTAATAAAGAAAGCTTTGAAATGGATCGGATAAACTCTCCGGAAGCCGTACGGAGCTTAACCACACGGACTTTGCCATCCTTACCAGGATATACTTCAATGATGCGCGCCAACGGCCACATCATTGGAGGTACGTTATCTTCCTTGAGTAAAACTAGTTTATTTACTTGCAGGTTAGAATATTCTTCAGCCCATTTAGGCCGGTTCTGAAGGCGATTTAAGTAATCAACCGACCAACGTTTTCAAAAAACTTGTTGAATTTTAGAAATCTGCTGGAAGGTGGAAAGTCTATGATCGTGTAAATGTTTCTAGACCATTTCAGAAAGTTGGAAAGAGGGCAAACTTGCCATAATCTGTTGGCAGACTTGATTATTGAATCGAAAACACATATTGCAATTTCGAATGATTTTTTTGATCTCTCTGAGCCCATTAAGGGGCCAAAAACGTAAACGAATATTGCTCAGAACGGTTTGAGCACCAGCATGCCCGAGCCGCCTATGTTCGTACTCTAGTATGAGGGAGGTCGTATGATTATGGGGTGGCAAAAGCAAGGGATGTTTCTGTTGGTAGGGAATGGAGGCGTTACAAAGCCGTCCGCCGATCCTCAGCATTGATAATTCATCGAGAAATGGATTTAAAGATAATAATTGTTTATTTGATAGTTGCTGGTTTGCAGAAAGTTCGGAAATTTCTTTAGAAAAATTGGTTAGCTGAACTTGCCGAACTATAAAATATAGAGCTTGGTCCAATTCTTCAACAGTGAGGGAATCAGATTGTTTGTTTCCTTTTAAACAACTGACAAATCTGAGTACATATGCGATAGTACGACGTAATCGAGAAAAAGAAGAAAATTTTTGAAATAATTGTTCCCAAGGAGGTTTTGAGTTGACGTTTGTGAGTATATTGGAACGAGTTTTTCTGTGCTCTGTAATTAGCTGATCAGCTATTGGGGGTTCATCAGAGAATTCTAAAGAATGATTAAGAAGAAAAGCAGGACCGGACCACCACAACTTGTTGTCCAGAATTTCTTGGGCTGATAAACCGCGTGATAGAATGTCAGCACTGTTTTCAGCTGATTTAACGTATCGCCACTGACAATTTTGCGTCAGTTCTTGAATTTGAGCAACTCTATGCGATACGAACACTGACCATTTACTAGGGTGTGCCCTGCACCAACATAAAGCGACCTGAGAATCGGTCCACAAATTTATTGAGTCATACTCTAATTTATTTTCGAAGACTTGTAGAATTTTGTTTACAAGTTTCGCCAGCAAGAGCATAGCGCAAAGTTCTAACCTTGGAATGGTAATTGATTTAAGTGGGGCGACTCTAGATTTTGAAGATACTAAAGTAGAAGAAATATCATTGTCAGAACAAAGAACTCGAAAATAAATGCAAGCACCATAAGCATCTATGCTTGCATCAGAAAAGCCATGAATTTCTATTTTGCTAATAGTTTTCGGACGAAAATATTGTCTAGCTATTTTTTGTTGTGAAAGCAAGGGGATATGTTCAATAAAATTGTGCCAATCTTTAAGAATGCAAGCGTCGTTTATTACGGTGTCCCAATGAAACTTTTTGAACCATAATTTTTGCATCAGTATCTTACCTTTTACTATAACAGGATTTATCAAGCCTAACGGATCATAACATTGAGCTAAGATAGAAAGTATTTTTCTTTTGGTAACTGGACCCTGCACGATTTCTTGAGGCACGGAAATACAAAGAGTATCTTCTGCTGTACTCCACTTTAGCCCAAGAACTTTACTTGGGACTTCATCTATGTTTATGTCATAATCAGCTTTTTGATTTTCCGAAATGTCTTTGGAAATATTTTTAAGAAAATAATCACTATTTGAACAATATTTATGCAACTCAAACCCATGCTTATTTAAGATGGTATTTAATTGAGAGTATAAATTGAAAAGTTCGTTGTGATTATATGAACCACAAAGGCCATCGTCCATATAGAATTGATTCAGAATTGCATCAGACGCAAGAGGAAATTCTAAATAGTTTAGACAAGCAATTTCTTTAAGAACCCTTGTTGCCAAGAACGGGGCTGAATTGGTTCCAAAAACTACAACATCGAGTTGGATACATTTAAAGTCTTCATCAGGGTTTTCTCGCCATAAAATGTTTTGAAGAAAAGTTTGTTCCGGGTTCACGAGGACCTGTCGGAACATTTTTTTAATATCTACCGTGAATACAAAAGGAAAAAGTCTAAATCTACATAGAATGTCATACAATTCTGGCTGGACCTGATATCCCTTTAAACACACGTCGTTTAAGGAATACCCTGAGGAACTTTTGGCGCTGGCGTCCATGACAACGCGCAAACGCGTTGTTAAACTGGATTCTCTAACTACACCTAAGTGCGGAATAAAATATTTATTTTCAGATTTGGCATTTAGCAGAGTTAGGGGTACATAATGAGCATGTTTAAGTTCAATTAATTCACCAATAACTTTTTTATAGTCTTGATAAAAGTTGCAATTAGTTTTAAATTTATTTTCTAAAGAAATGAAACGCTTTCTGGCCATGTAATAAGAATTTCCTAACTTTAGATTTTCTGAAGGTGATTTCAGCGGCAAACTTACTTGAAATCTACCATTTTGTAAAATTTTAGTTGTAGAACGGAATAGGTTTTCAGATGCCTCATCAGCTTCTGAAAGATAGAATTTATTGGGAATTTCCTCGATTTCCCAGAATTTTTTCAAACGGCTGTCTAATTGTAATGTGGAAAGAAATGAATTAGATTCAGTTAAAACTTCTGAACTACTATCTGTAACAGACATATTGGATACAGTAAAATGATCAGGAACTGTACCAGCTACCACGAAACCTAAGTGAGACTCTTGTAAGACTGGAAGATTTTTGCCAAGTCTGACGAAGTTAGGTAAAATAATATCGTAATAAAGATCTAAACCAATTAGAATGTCAATTTCAGAAGGCTTAAAAAATTCGTCGTCTGCTAGAAAGAATTGTTCCGGAATATTTAATTTTTTCACTAGTATTTTTGATTGAGGGAGAGCACAAGTAATCTCGGGTAATACAACTACTGAAAAATGAAAACTTCTTCGACGATCATAATTGGAAAATATGGTTATATCTGACATTTTAGTACAAGTCGAGCCACTCCCTCCTATTCCTGATATATGTACTGACTTGTTATACGTATCTAATTGTAACTTGTTCACAAGCTTCTCTACGATAAATGAATTTTGGGATCCTGTGTCCAAAAGAATTTTCGCTATGCAGAAATTAGCGTTTTTACCAAGTAGGTTACTTTTGCAGTACCCAGAAGAATATGACTATTTTTTACTGACTGAACAGAGTGATTCGCTGAATGATTATTTGCGGTAGGGTTATTTTCCGTAAAATTTCTCGAAGGACCTTGAAAATTTGTTATTCCTGAATTTTCCTGTACTGGTTGGATATCCAGAGAACGGGTTTGAAGATTTGAATTACTATCGAGATGAGAAGATGAATTATTACCATTTTGAACATGAGCAGTATTATCTAAATAAGAACTATTAGATGAGATTAGAGAGCTATGGTTACCTGCGTAGCTATTAGGTTGAGAATTTGAACTATTATTATATAGAGAATGTGAATGACGCTTACTACTAGTCATTGGCGGAGAATGTTGATTTTCGTCGATTTTTATGTGCATTAACGAATTGTGTGACTTGGAGCAAAAAGAACATTTTTTAGAGGATTTACACTCTTTCAAATTGTGTTTACCAAAACAATTTATACATAAATTCTTTGCCCTAATAAATTGCAATTTGGCTGAATGAGATATATCTTTAAACTCAGAGCAAGTGTAAATTTTATGGCCCTCCTTGTTACAGTAGATACAAATTAATTGAAATTGGCGATTTGAAGTTGCCTCATGCATTGTCGAATGAGATGAGAAATTTTTTCTGGTAGTTTTAGGACTAGAAATTTCAACATTTTCCAGAATTACTGCACGTTTTTCTAAGAATTTTAAGAAATGATTTAAAGTAGGTATTTCATCGTGATTCCTCTCAGATTCATATGCCTTAGCCGATTGAAAATCTAACTTCTTTTTTAGAATGAATATAAGTGTTAAGTCAAATAAATTTTCGGAAGTTAAATTCAAATTTTTTAGTGACAAAATATTCTTTTGAATTGTAGTGATTAATTCTCTTAATGTGTCTGACTTACATTTAGAAATATTATTACAATCAAAAATTGCTTGCAAATAAGAATTTATTATGGTGAATTTGTTTTCGTATCTCTTCTTTAAAATATTTAACGCGATTACAAAATTTTCATTAATTATCGGTAATGAATCTATAAGTTGAAGGCTTTCACCTTTTAAATAACTCTTCAAGTACACAAGTTTTTGGACATCTGTTAATGTCTCATTTTTCACAATGAGCGCATCGAAGAGATCGATGAACGATTGAAAGTCTCTAATATGACCTGAGAATTGTGAAATTTTTATATCCGGAAGACGAACTGCTATTGGAGCACTACAAGAACCCTCACTGGATGAACTAGATGTTATCTGAGAAGGTGCAGCTTTTAATTTATTAACACAAGCGGTCAAATCGCTTACAAGTTTGAAATATTGATTTTCTGTAAACTCTCTATCTTTTTCTTCTTTGCCTGTATTTGATGCAAGGAATTCGATTTCATTTTGTGCTTTTTCATAATCATGAAATATTAAATGAAGTCTACTTAATCGCGTCTCGAACTGGGTAACATCTAATTCTACGTCTTTTTTGGCTATAAACCAGTTATACATACGAGTAAGAGAAGACTTAGCAATTTTTCTGTATTTTTTGAACTCATCCATTTTTATTAAAGATATTGGAACACGAAAATGTCTTTGAATCACAGAATTTAATGATTTTAATGTCTTTGAATAACTGATAGCCAAATAGAATAATGAAACAAAGGGTATATAAATGGACTTATCTCACCCAGTATATCCTTTTGCTGTTGTGTCGGCGAATAATCTTGAAGAACTTTCCATAAGTTTTATGCTGGTCAAAAATCCGGCTCGATGTAGGCCAAATGAAGAAGTATCGCTTTGGTATTAATTCCCAAACCGTTTTCTCCGTCTCTTGGTTGTAGAATAAATTACTTCTTTTTCCTAATTGGTTTATTTAAAAAGACTACACTTACTAAAGCTAAGTTTAGCTTTTACGCCAGACACATCGAGAATTAATATTGTACAAAAAAGTCCCAAATATTAATTTGGACTTAATTATGAACTATTATAATTGAAAAAGCTATCGTTTTTTTTAAATATATGTAACATTGACAAATATTTTATTTAGGAATTGTCACTCATTTTTTGAGATAGATTTTTTTAAGAAGGCCAAAATCGTGTATTAAATGTGACATAATTTTAGGGGCGTAATAAAGCAAAGATTAGAATTTGGATTATATAATAAAGTTTCAACACTACTTTCAGATGAAATTTATCAGTCTCTTCCACACATGTCCTAACACTAGTCGTTACTCCCTCATACATATCCCTCACAATCTTTACATATTCACCAGGGACTCCTTTCTTATTGAGTGCCCACCACAGAATCTCTCGAGGAACTCTATCATATGCTTTCTCAAGATCAATGAATACCATATGAGCGTTTGTTTCTTTACTCCTGTATTTTTCCATCAACTGCCTTATAATGAAAATTGCATCTGTTGTTGATCTGCCCTGCATAAAGCCAAATTGATTCTCGGATATTTCGGTTTCTTCACGTATCCGTCGATCAATTACTCTTTCCCATATTTTCATGGTGTGGCTAAGCAGTTTTATAGCCCTGTAGTTTGTACATTGTTGTATATCTCCCTTGTTTTTGTAAACAGGTACCAGTATACTGCTTCTCCATTCGTCTGGCATTTGTCCATCTTCCATAATTCTATTAAATAGACCTGCTAGCCAACTTGTTCCTGTCTCTCTCAATGCTCTCCATACTTTCCCAGGAATATCATCTGGTCCTACCGCTTTTCCTTTTTTTTATTTTTTGAAGCGCTTGAGCCACTTCCTCTTTTGTTATTTTGGTGACCATTGCTGCTACTGTCTCCGTTGACTCTACAGGCTGTCTGTCAAATTCTTCATTTAATAAGCTGTCAAAGTACTTTCTCCACCTCTTTTTGACATCCTTTCGTGAATTAGTATTTTATTATTTTCATCTCGGATACATCTAATCTGATTAAAATCTTTTGCTTTCTTTGCTCTCTGTTTGGCTATTTTATATATCTTCGTTTCGCCTTCCCTGGTCTCAAGTTGATCGTATAGGTTTGAACACGCTTCTGCTTTGGCTTTTGCTACTGCTACTTTCGCTTCCTTTTTCGCCACCATATAGTTTTGAAGATCTGTGTCGGATCTGGTTTCTTGCCACTTTTTATATAATTGTCTCTTCTCTTTTATTTTTCCTTGTACTTCGTTTGACCACCACCAAGTCTCTTTATCCTCAAACTTTTTTCCTGACGTTTTCCCAAGTATTTCAATAGCAGTCCCTCTAATACTACTGGCCATTTTTCTCCAAATTGTATTAGGGCTTCCTTTCATGTTCCAACGTATTTTTTCTACTATTCTTCTCCTGAATAGACCTTCTTTCTCATCTTTTAGCAGCCACCACTTGATTTTTTGTGGTCCTCTCCGATATTTTTGTTTAGTTTCGCTTTTTACTTCGATGTCCAGAACAAGCAGCTTATGTTGTTGGCTTACTGTCTCACTAACTACATAAGCTGCTTGTTCTGGGCATCGAAGTAAAAAGCGAAACTAAACAAAAATATCGGAGAGGACCACAAAAAAAAATCAAGTGGTGGCTGCTAAAAGATATTTAAAGATAAGATATTTAAAGATATCCATTAATATTCAGCTCAGAGGGGTACTATTACTGGAGGTGTGAAATTACATAAACAAGGCATAATTTCATAAATAGAAAAAGACTGTTTGACTTGTACACACTTCTATATAAATCTAAACCGGAACTGGTGTATGTTTTCAAAAGACTGATAGTGTGTAAATAAATTTATTAAATCAGCTAAGTACTTTCAGCATATTATGCCATCATCAGAGCTATCCTATAAAAAGACTAAGTTGAAAAATCTTATTCATAAAAAAATTATAAAGTGAAACTTACGTCTTATAGGTGTAAAAACCTCAAAAGAAGAGAAAACTTCGAACAAACACAT
The DNA here is from genome assembly GCF_917563875.1 of Diabrotica virgifera virgifera. Lineage (NCBI taxonomy): Eukaryota > Metazoa > Arthropoda > Insecta > Coleoptera > Chrysomelidae > Diabrotica > Diabrotica virgifera. The sequence goes on along the minus strand of NC_065450.1, from coordinate 196,969,046 downwards.
TCTTTAGTTTAAAATAAACCCAGGGATATAACCACTGGTTAGGGTAAAAACCCTTAAATGTTTAAAAATTACATTTAATGTGTTTTTTATAAAATGGCTACCATTCTTACAAACAGCTGTTACTGACAATATTCAAAAACGACAGGCTGCTGACGAAAACAATAGTTCCTAGCGACATCTGTGTTTTTAAAATTATTTAAAATTTTTTGAAAATGACTAAGTTGTCATATGTAGGTTACTAATTAGGCAATCCAAACCACGTGATTTTTAATGACAGGACGTATGGCAGGCAATTCAGCGTTGCCAGAGTTGTTAAAATTGTACCAATTTGATACAATTAACAACCAAACTTTTGATACTAAAGTCTCCTAAAGTAAAAACCTAAAATTTTGTGACATAAGAAATTTGCTTCAAATAATATTAAACGACGTTTTTTTAAGTTTTTGTACAAAATGTGTTGGTTTAGTACTTTGTGTCACTATTCCAGTCATTCCGGTGCATTTACAAAAATTTCTCTGGCAACACTGCACACAAGCGATTTTATTGGATACTTTATTTAAATTAAAATTTCAAATTTAAGATACAATGTGGTATTACTAAGTACCTAAAATAATAAAATATATATTACCCCGATGATTTTACCTAAAATCTATTTTAGGGATGCTCAATATTATTTTTTATTAAACTTATAAAACATAAAATTTGTTAACCTAGCTTTCTTCAATCTTCCAAATTACTTAGTTAAAACTTTTTAACTACTTATTAAAGTTTATTGACGTAAGCAATATTTGTTACTATGTCACAGAAGTATTTAGCAATACTTACATGGACATAAAATACGAAAATTACTTTAAAATACTAAAATAACACTATACTATCATATGCCTTCAATGTATTGCATGCCAATCGCCAGACATATTGGAATAGTTTGACAGATCGTTGGATTCCCTAATTAATGAAATTAATATGAAAACTGAAGTTAAATTTAAATGACAATTGTTAAGTTTAAACTAAAGTTAAATGTGAAAATAATCAAATTATCAAAGTATTGTTAATTATTAAAAAACCAAACAACCAGTCAGTTCTGACCAAATATAGAAGTGAGATAGATGAAAACCAAGGAGAAGCACCCTCCACAAGTTGGAGAAGTAGATCCCTTGTTGATGGAATTTCACATCTCGGACAATAGCACCTCTATATAATACTCACTGAGCTGAATATTAATGATTCTCTTAGATAGCTGGTACTACTATAAGCGATACTTACAACTGGTCATTTTCATGGTCAAGTATTTTCTTTCCATCCACTTGTACGTTACGATTTTCAGCGTTCGATCCTTTTATACATTTAACAGTATCACATATTTTTTCCATGAGTCTACTATGAGCCAATTTAAGAGCCAAATAATGGTTATATTTCTCGCTTCGTTCGACCTCTAGTTGTTTAGCCAGATTTACTTTTTCCTCATAGAGCTTTTTCAGCTCCAACTTTTTTGTGGACGTATTTTCGACGTTTTCATCCTAAAAATACACACACACTAAAACTAGAACCAGTATAATATGGGTGGTAAGTCGTACGTTTTAATTCTACACCTTTTTTTATACGAGTACCGGACGGTGAATCGTCAAACGGGCCATATAGACCAGGGCGCATCTGTAAAAATATTATAGTCGATTCTTTCACGGTTTTTGCTCTAAATTTTAAAGAACCGCTTGGATTGACCTGAAATTTGGCATACGTATAACTTACATGTCAAAGAAAAACAGTGATATTGTGCCGATGTGTGCTTTTGCCCTGGGGGTGACTTTCACCCCCTCTTAGAAGTGAAAAAATATATGTCCAAAATAAGTCCGGAAATGGATAAACTGACTAATTTTAAGTAACTTTTGTTCTATAGAGCTTTTTAGCCAAGTCAACAATTTTCGAGTTATTTGCGAGTGAATATGTTCATTTTTCAACAAAATAACCACATTTTTATACTGTTTTTCGCAAATAACTCAAAAACTAAGTATTTCGTCGAAAAAAACGTTCTTAGTAAAAATATAGCCTATAAAAAAGTAAAAAAAAAAAATGGTGTACGCGTTAGGTCTCTGGATTTCGTAGAACCAGAGTTATAGCCAATGAAAAGTAGATTCATATTCACCAAATTTCAAATAGAATATTTCGACGTGAAATATCCAAAAAATTAAGCACTTTTTGGGGAAAACCCATTACAACTTTTTTAAAGTGTTTTAAAAAAGCTTTATTTCTGTTTCTACAAAAAGTTCTAGCATTAAATTTAAGCAAGTTACGCTCAAAATAAAGTTGGTCCCTTTTTGTTTTTGCAAAAAAAAATCGGGAAAACCACCCCCTAATTAGCAACTTTAATGAAATTAATCGTTACCGCTCCACAAATTATTTTACTTATGTCGTGTTTATATGATCTGTAAGTTTCATCGGTTCAAAGTGCTTATTTTTGAAAAAATTTGGTTTCAAAGTAAAATTTTTTAAAATTTAAGTTTTGAAAAATATGCTTTTTTTCAAAATAACTTAAAAATTGTTAGAGATACCAAAAATCTCGAAAAACAGAAAAAAGTCAGATTTGCTTTTCTGAATATCATGTATTTTTTTGTTTTTCTGTTAGACAAAAATTGATTAAGATTTGGTGTTTCTAAATTTGCATACATTCGTGATCAGTGACTCGTTCAACCCGTTTTAACTACAGCCCTTTCAATAATAAGGACTTTGAACCGATGAAATTTACAGATCATATAAACAATATATACACGAGTCAAGAAACTTGTGAAGTCGTAACGATTAAGTTCATTTAAGATACTAATTATGGGGTGATTTTCTCGATTTTTTTACCAAAACCAAAAGGGACTAACTTTATTTTGAGCGTAACTTGTTTAATTTTGATGCTAGAAATTTTTTTTATAAAACAAAAATAAAGCTTTTTTAAACACTTTAAATAAGTTGTAATAAGTTTTCCCCGAAATGTGCTTCATTTTTGGTTATTTCACGTTAAAGTATTCCATTTGAAATTTGACGAATATGAACCTATTTTTCATTAGCTATAACTCTGCTTCCACTAGGTGTAGAGACGTGATATATACACCATTTTTTAAATTTTTTACGGGCTATATTTTTGCTAAGAATGTTTTTTCGACAAAATACTTACTATTTGAGTTATTTGCGAAAAACTGTCTAAAAGCGTGGTTATTTTGTTAAAAAAATGAACATATTCACTGCCAAATAACTCGAAAAGTATTGACTTAGTGAAAAAACTCTATAGAACAAAGGTTACTTAAAATTAGCCAGTTTATCCATTTCCTGACTTTCTTTGGACGAATATTTTTTCACCCCCAAGAGGGAGTGAAAACCACCCCCGGGGAAAAAGCACATATCGGCACAATATCACTTTTTTTCATTGACTTGTTAGCTATGTGTATGCCAAATTTCGTGTCAATCCAAGCGGTTCTTTAAAATTTAAAGGTTTTGCAATATTTTACCGTTAAAGAACGGACTATTAGTACATTTGGACGTTGAGAGGTGACTCAAATTTTTTTGCAGAAATTGTTTGAAAATAACTCAAATAATAATATTTGAGTTATCCTCCCTCCCAAAAACGCCCGGAACATTGTTTAAATAACCAAAATGTCAAAAAATGAAGGAAAAATTCGATTTTTTTCTTCGTCTTTTGATTATAACTTTAAAAGTATTCATTTCCGAGAAAAGTTGTACTGACATAAAGGTTGCATAATTAAATTTCCCACAATACAGAAGTGGTTAAAAATTTAATAAATAGTCACCCTTGTTGCAAAATAGCAATAATTGCGAAAAAACCATACAAAAACAAGTATTCGCATTTTACGTTTTTCAACCATTTATGCCACACTTAGCACCTTCCTATTTCACCCAGAAAAACTTTATGATACAGTAAAACAATACTCTAAATTTCATTAAGATCGGTTCAATAGATTTTGCAAACTAAATTTTGAAATCCAGCTTTCGCAAAAAAATTCATTTTTTCAAAATGTTACAGGACTGAAAATAAAGCAGATAGCAAGTTGAAATTTTTTTTTTGCTTATAGAAGTGTACTGTACTTTCATTTTCAATTTGCAAAACTAAAATCGATTAACTACCACGGCGTCAAGAATTTTTGAAGATATTCTTCTTTAGCGGCGAATCGATTGAGGGTAAAATTGTACATTTACCGCGCGCCTGCGCACACTGACAGTGTGTAGTTCTGACAGTATGTAGTTCATTGCTAATCTTTCAAGATAGGTATGTATGTATCTGTAACCGTGCAAATAAGTCATTAAAAGAATATATTAGTGGTTTAAGGAAATGTATTATTTATTATAATTCTTGTGTTTTTGGATTAATAAAATATTATGTAAGCATAACATTTTTACACTATATGTCGTGTGCCGTGTTGTGTAATTATATCCGAAACTTACATATCTAGTTCTAGTGCCTCGATGGAGTAGTTAGAAATGCGTTGGCACTGAGATTGGAAGGTTGCGGGTTCAATTCCCGGGCGATTCATATATTTTTTTTATTTTTGGTTGTTTTAATAAAAATTTTTTGAAAGTGGTAAGATAAGAAAGTTAGTTTGATTTTTAAATAAAATACAAATAACCTTTTAAGTACATTTACTTCGTTTAAATTACCTATTATATAATAGAAGAATATCTTCTTACGTGCGTACATAGTACACACACATTCTTTTTTTAAATAAACATTAATTACACAGCCCAACAAAAAATTTTTTTTGTCTTGCTGCCGAAAAAAAATTAATTGATTTTTGTTAATTTATCTGTGCTGATTCCAAAAATACAAATCTTTTCTTTGTATCAGCTCTAGTTTTCGAGATATAACATACTTATCAAATACTTAAATATTCTTACATTTCTGTATATTCCACCACTATAATTGCAATATGTTTATAAACAAAATTAACAAATTCTAAGACAAATGGGCAAATGAACAAAAGGGCCTATTTTGGTGTTCATGTAGGAGATCAAGATAAATCCTGAGCTCCACCTGTAGGGTGCAAAACTTGTATTGAAAACTTGCGACAGTGGACGAAAGGACAACGAAAATGTTTAAATTTGGTTTTCCACTGGTATGGAGGGAACCAAAAAATCATTTTGACGATTGCTATTTCTGCCTTTTGAATATAAAGGGCCTTAATCGTAACAATCGACATACGTGAACATATCCTAACCTGAATTCAGCAATAAGACCAATTCCACATCAGCTTGAGCAGATACCCATTCCAATATTTAGCAGTCTACCTATGTTACCAGAGGATAATGCCGAAACGTTATTTGACGAACTGCAGACTAATATATTTGAGGAAGACGACGGTGATTTTGAAGGGGATTCAACACGTCCTGAGTGCTTTACTCAAGAAGAGTTAAGCGATATTATCAGAAATTTGAACCTTCCAAAGGATTCTTTCGAGTTGCTTACCTCCAGACTAAAAGAAAAGAACGTTCTTCACCCAGACACCAAAATTGCATGCTACCGTAATAGAGATAAAAGACATTTTGCCTTTTTTTCTCAGCAAGATAATATGGTTTTTTAAAGGACTGTTAGAAAAAATGGGTGTATCGGAGTATACACCAGATCACTGGCGTCTTTTTATCGACAGTTCCAAACGAAGTTTAAGGTGTATCCTTCTACATAATGGCAACAAATATGGAAGTATACCAATTGGGCATTAGAGTGGAATAAATGCTCAACAATTTTAACAGACGCGGTTGTCATATGAGTATTAAAATTCATTACCTTCACAGCCACTTGACCGTTTCCCAGAAAATCTTCACCAAGATATCAAAACGATGGAAGAGGGGTATCAGGGAGATGGGGCTATCACATGATGGCGGATTACTGCTGGAGTCTTCAAAGGGACCGTCCTTTTAAAGCTTTTGCAAGAAAATCATATAAAAGGAAGTTTTTAGGTGACACCGAATAACACATTTTTGTTGCGACGCTGCCGGTTTGGTTAGATGAAATATTAAGTTTTTTTGGCAGATATGTTTGATGCTTTTTGTAAGTACATTATTGTACAATAAATATTTTACTTTTTATTCGTATTTGGTTTATTTCATGGGTAGCAGCACTACATATGTAGGTGGTGCTGCGTTAAATTACCCTATATGTTAGAAATGTGATATGTTGTCGTATTTTCTGAAAACGATCTGATGGAACAAATCTGGTGGCAGTTTTGGATTCAGCAGACCCAAATTACCTAGAAACAGTAAAAAAATTTCCGGCAGCAAACTGTGTGTTTACCAGTGTTATTGGTGCTACGCGCAGGACAGCGGATAGTTTGTTCTGATTGGGCATTTCAATGACCTTTTATAATGATTGATACATTTTAATTTTCATTACATTTCGATATAAATAAATAAATTTGTTTATTGCAAAATAAAAACACATACTCTATCCTTTGAAATAACACTTTTTTTAGCAAAAACTTTCTTTGTTCATATATTTTAACTTAGAGAATAAAAGTTTATTATTTTTAAACATATGCAATTGTTTAAACAATATTTCACAAACAATAATAAAATTAGTTTGATTTTTGTGGAATTAAAATAATAAAATACAACAAAATGTGGAGTAAGAAAATAATATTTATATTAGATAAAAGTTGGAAGAAATTTTGGTGGAAATCAACTTGTGTGATGTGATGTGATGTGTGTCCTGCGCGTAGCACCAAAAATTAATGTTTATGTAAAAAATTTCCTGACTCCGTGGTAATATCGATTTTAATTTTGCAAATTGCAAATGAAAGGTACAGTATACTTCTATAAGCAAAAAAATTCAACTTGTTATTTGCTTTATTTTTAGTCCTGCAACAATTAAAAAAAAATTAATTTTTTTGCGAAAGCTGGATTGCAAATTTTATTTTACAAAATCTATTAAACCCATCTTAATGAAATTTACAGTGTTGTTTGACTATATCATAAAGTTTTTCTGGGTAAAATATGAAGGTCCTAAGTGTAGCATAAATGGTTGAAAAACGTAAAATGCGAATACTTGTTTTTGTATGGTTTTTTTCGCAATTATTGCTATTTTGCAACAAGGGTGACTATTTTTTAAATTTTTAACTAATTCTAGAAAATTTAATTACGCAACTTTTATGTCAGTATAACTTTTCTCAGAAATGAATAGTTTTAAAGTTATAATCAAGAAACCAATAAAAACATCGAATTTTTCCTTCATATTTTGACATTTTGATTATTTAAACAATGTTCCGGACCATTTTGAGTGGGAGGATAACTCAAATATTATTATTTAAATTATTTTCAAGCAATTTCTGCAAAAAAAATTGAGTCACCTCTCAACGTCCACCTCAAAACAGATGCGCCCTGGACTAATAGAAAACTCGATGGGTATTCTAAACTGTTGAATTCCTGTTTACCTGATTATTTTACACCAAAATCTGTATTGAAAACAACTGAGGAGCAGATTTTCTTAATATATTTTGTCCATTGTTTGTAATTTTGGCAAATAGAGAAAAACTGCAAGTGACGGTTTAAGGCATCATGGGGCCCTAGGCGGTCATAAGAAGTAGGCCCCTTTAAAGCGACCATTTACTTAAAACAAATTTAGAGATATTTATGTTGTTTCAGAGAGTAATTACTACAAAAATAAATTACGACAATGTAAAAAAGATGGACCACATAATGGTTAAGCGAGCTATTTGATACTTATTAATTTTCCTAAATACAGTGAGCACGTAAAGGTTGGAATAAATTCATTTTCTCGAGAATAGACAATTTTGGAAAAAAATCCCGAAACAGGTCTATTTTTATTTTTAAATTACGACTTTTTAGCATATACAGTCGAACCCGCTTAATAGAATACCTCTTATAGAAATATACCGCTTTAAGGAATAGAAATTTGAGGTTCCGAAACGTTTCTACTAGCCACCAATAATCGGTTATTAGAATATCACGGTTATAAGAATACTTTTGCTTGGCACGAAGGCTATTCCAATAAGCGGGTTCGACTTTATATCATACTAGTGACGTCACCCATTTGAGCGTGATGACGTCATCGATGATTTTTTTAAATGAGAATAGGGGTCGTGTGATAGCTCATTTGAAAGGTAATTCAATTCTCTATTCAGTAGTATATTGTTAACATAATTGTTTATACAGAGTGTCTAAAAAAATGTTTTTTGAATTAAAGTTATTGACATAAAAGAAGAATATGTGTAATTTATTTAATTCAAAATACATTTTACTGCTCTCGGAAAACAGAAAAAATGTTTATTTGAAAAAAAAAATCATTGCTTTTCGCTTAAATTAAATGCTCAAATTGTCAAGAGGCGGGTGGGTGGCTGCTTTAATATTAAATTTGCAAAAAACAATATTTTTTATTTGTTAAATAAACATTTTTTCCTGTTTTCTGATAGCAGTAAAATGTATTTTGAATTAAATAAATTACATAGATTCTTCTTTTTATATCAATAAATTTAATTAAAAATATTTTGTTTGGACACCAAGAATTGAATTACCTTTCAAATGCGCTGTCACACGACCCCTATTTTTATTAAAAAAAATCATCGATGACGTTATCACGCCCAAATGGGTGACTTCACTAGTATGATATATATGTCAAAAAATCGTAATTTAAAAATAAAAATCGACCTGTTTCGGGATTTTTTTCCAAAATTGTCTATTCTCGAGAAAATGAATTTATTCCAACCTTTACGTGCTCACTGTATAACAATTGTACTGCTATTCTATTCTATTCTATTCTATTAGCCTTGCGACATCCAATATTGGACATAGGCCTCCCCTTCGCTCCTCCATCTTTCTCTATCCTGAACCATGTGCATCCATTTTGAGCCGGGTTGGTGTTTTAGGTCATCTACCCATCTCATCTGTGGTCTCCCTCTCTTTCGTTTATATGTCCATGGTCTCCACTCTGTAATAATTTTATTCCATCTTTCGTCTTTTTGTCTAATCGTATGACCGGCGAATTTCCATTTTAGTTTAGCTGTTTGACGAGTAGCATCTTTAACTTTTGTGATATTTCTTACCCAGGAATTCCTTTTTCTATCTGACAGTCTTACGTTGATCATTTGTCTTTCCATTGCTCTTTGTGTTTTCGCAATTCTGTCCATATTCGCTTTTGTGAACGTCCATGTTTGACATCCATATGTAAGGACCGGAAGAATACATTGGTCGTAGATTTTCGTTTTTAGATATTGAGGGTATTTTTTATTCTTCAATATGAAGCTGAGCTTAACAAACGAGGCCCACGCTAACTTCGTTCGTCTAATGCTAACTGCTATAACAGCATCAAATATAGCTGACCATCTAGTATACGTCTATTGTATATACCATCTATGGTATACCATCTAGTATACCATCTCTAGTAATGGTAGGGGAGCCCAAGCGGGGATTTTTGGGGAGAAACGTGGTACCCTGCAGATGTACCTCTACCATATATTGGCTCTTAACACAGGGGAGTTCGTTCAGGGAGGCCCGAAAAAAAATCTATTTTTAAAAATACTTGAAATTGTCAGATTAAGATAAGGTAAGTTAAGTACATGCAAAAGAGTGTATATTTAAAAAATCTGACGATTTGAGCGGGGCGTACGGAAATGGGCGAGTCAAAAAGTTTCACAAAAAAAAGCGAATATTTCGCGAAATGAACGTCAGATCGAAAAACTAAAAACTACATTTTCAATATTTTTCAAAAATCTATCCAAAGATACCAAACATGACCCCCACTGAGACGGGTGGGGGGAAAATTTAAAATTTTAAATACAAATCCTGCAATATTTCGCAAAATAAACATCAGATCGAAAAACTGCAAAATACACTTATTCAATATTTTTGAAAAATCTATCGAATGGTAACAAGAACGACCCACCCATGGAGGTGATGTGGGGCAGAGCCATGCGGTACACCTTTTCAATATGATGCAAGTCTTCGAAATGCCGCCCCCTAAATATTACTGAAACTTAATATGTACCAGTATTTATTTTTATTAAATGAATTTACACAAAATGAACGAAAACTTTTATTTTAAAAACAAAACATACTTAAAATTAAATGAAATATGTATTAACATTAAATAACATTTATAATTATTTCATTCATAGGAGATTCTGACCAATAGAAAGCTACAGAAATAAAAATTAAACTGGGTATTTTTTAATGAATTTAACTTCCAATAAGATATTTTATCACGTGTTTAATTCTGTCCAATCAGATTAAAATTATACTGAGAATTATCTACTGTAGAAAATTACCGATAGAATTTTTTTAAGTAGATTGTTTCTGTTTAATGGCAACCAGTTTCCTAGTTTTGACAACTGTCACATTTAAGAAAATATCCATAATATACGTATTAAAAAATAATCTTACGAATATCACACGACAGTAAGAATAAATAAGAAAATAATGCTTCATTTTTACTCAAATTTGTTGTCATTAGGCAATAGCCACTCGAGCCCTGCTGCGGACTCTTGTGTCTATTGCCAGACAACAAATTTTCGAAAAACTGTCGCATTATTTTCAATTTATTCTCACTCTCTTGTGATATTATACCCGATAATTTTTGATAATATCCCGTCGTCAAGTATATTACGTCAGATGCCCTTCGTTGCTACGAAAAAATACATGCAATGACATTAATGACAATTACTGTTTTAAAAATTATTAAGTGATGACTTTCAACCGTCAAATATTTATAACAACTATGTGTTTAATATGGTGTTTAATCGTACTAATTTGTACTTACATAAATAAATTACAATAAAATGTTGGTTTTGAACAGTTTTATTCATGAAATATTCGCAACAAATTGCACTCGATCTCTAAAATTATTATCGAATTTTTGCCCGCATAACACTTTGACATAATTTCACTCCCCTTCGGGTCGTGAAATTAAAACTGTCAAAGTGTCACTCGGGAAAAATTCGATAATTTTAGAGCTCTTGTGCAATTACTACTGAAAATTACAATTTTATCATTTTGATTTTAATTTTGGCAAACTCGTCAATCAGATTGGTGTAGTCTAAAGTAGCAGCTAGTGAGGACTCTATTATTGAAATAAGTGCTAATTTTTTTAGTTTTGTTTGTCTTATGGAGCTTCGTAAATAGTTTTTAATCATTTTTAGTTTTGAAAAACTTCTTTCCCCAAGCTACCGAGACAGAGAGTGTTAATAAAATTCTTAGGGCCGGTACTTTCCGCACCTCGCATGACAAAATTATTCTAACCGGGGTTTAATCAGGACAGATAATACCGGCCCTTAGTGATACAACTATATTGGAGTATAAAGAAATTAGGTTATTTTGGCACAAATAGTTCAAAACCTCTAAAGGTTTCATGGAGTTTCATATTTGGGATAAAGCATGCGATAATTCTTCTAGAAAATCATTTGCCTCTATATCCGATTCTTTTTCTATGAAAAGTATTGAATGAAGATTTTCTAGTATTTTATCATCTTTCCCTTTTCCCTTTTCTGATATTTCCCTCAATTTAAAAATATCATATAAAAATGTAAAATTTTTATTATGAGTTTCTAAAAGCGAAAATCGATCAATCAAAGAATTATAGGCAATGTCTAAAATATAAATGAAAAAATTTACTTTAAATTGATCTTTTTCTGTTGAGAGCTGATCCACATATCAAATTGACGCATTTTTCTCTTGCCTCAATATTCATTTTCAGCAGGAAATTCGGAACTTATTTACAAGATTTTCTGCAATTTCATTATCAGTAATTTTCATTTGGTCATAGCCAAATTGTCAGTAAATTTTCATTTTTTTCATACTTCCTGACGACATTTTTACACAATCTGACAAATTTATAGTTACATGTTGCAACGTCTTCGAGACTGAATTTATATGAAATGAACTACACGGCATATAAATTTATAATTTTTAATATTTTTTCACTAATCCTCTTGCTTTGACTTTAGATTCTGAATCATTGTTGACGTCTATTGCCTATTTCGAATAAGGCATTAAGGCATATATATATTTCACAATATTGAAATCTTAGAGGTTTCAATGCATCTATTCGACCTAACCATCTAGTAGTACTCAACGGTTTTAGTGTTAGTTGTGCAACATGTTTTTTTTTTCAGAACTTCCCAACACTTTGTAAAACCAGAAAAAAGTGTACAGTTCTTGTATGATACCAAAAAAAAGGTTGTTGTTTCAGTAGAAGAAGACGCTGCGTCATTTATGACTGGTGGCATCCACAGGGCACGTAAAACGCCCTCGGATATTTTTCAAATATTCTGTTTTGCACACCCTTTCTTATTCCTTTCATATTAACCCCGTTATCACAGCCTTGTCCTCTGAGCCGTTTTATATCAGGAACTAATTTTTCCAAATTTGTCAAAATAAGTTCTGTACCTTCACCGGTTAAATATTTTCGGCTGACACTTGGTCCTATATATATTTTTAATTATTGAATGGCTCAATTATTTGTATTTTGATTTTACTGATTATGCCGCCCCTCTTGTGATGCCGCCTGATGCGGCTTGCGGCTGCCTCACCGCATCATAGTACCGCACGGCCCTGATGTGGGGGGTTACTTTAAAATCTTAAATGGGAGCCTCCATTTTTTATTGCAGATTTTGATTCTTTTCGTAAAAATAAGCAACTTTTATTCAAAACATTTTTTCGAGTTATGGATAGATGGCGCTATAATCGGAAAAAACGATTATTGGAAATGGAAAATTAAAGTAAAAAATGGAAAGCGCCCACTAAAATGGAAAATGTTACTTAACTTTTTTGGTTTTAGGACCTAATAATCACAACTTAATAGGTCTCCAAAGCGCTCGAGTGACTGCACATTTAACATACTTTGCTCCCCTACCATAAGTCTTTTAAGCGACATTTCGCAACAACTTGTCATTATTTACTCATATTAAAAAAATGATATTGTGCTGATGTGTGATTTTCCCCTAAGGATGAGTGCCGCCCCTTTGGAGGTAAAAACACGTTCACAATAAGTGCGGAAATGGATAAACTGATTAACTCTAAGTAACTTTTGTTCTATAGAGTTTTTTCACTAAGTCAATACTTTTTGGACTTCATTGGATCCCATTATCTTTTTCGCTTAGTTTTGATCATAGTCTATTAAAAATTAAACATTAGTACATCTTAAGAAAAAATAGTAACTAGTGGGGACCAAAAAAATTAGAGACGTCTTTGAGACGGTGCGATAGTGTAAAGGTAGTTAATTTAATACGTTAGTACTTAAGGGTTAACCTGCTATTCGTCTGTGGTTGCACTTTGCCCTAGTACGCTTACTAAAAATAATTTTCTTGTATGCTTCGTTTTTTCTTTATTACAAAAGAACAAAGAAAATAATTTTTATAAGAGTCCTCGTAAAAGACAATGTATTTAGCACTTGCCGCAATGGTAATAATAATAAAGAAATAGTCCACATAGATGTTTAACCTAAATTCAGCAAATTTTATGAACTCCACACCAAATTGTTCAATTACCTAAATTGCCGCGACCAGCGGAAAAATGACTAATAGAAGAGTGCGAGGATCTTTTAATTGTCGCACGTATAGCCAGGCAGCTAGAAATTCCATTTTTATTATCACGCTATCGCAAACTGTAGTGAAACTGACAAATTGATAAGAAAACGAGATAAGTGTTTCCTTTAGTTATATTCCCAATACGAACGTAACTATACAATGTGTGTTTAGTGTCAAATATCCATCGATTGAGGATTTTTTTGTCGAAAAAATCGGGACACTGGCTGAAGAATGTGATATTTTTGTTATTGCAAATGTAAGTAGTGTTTTTTTTCGTCGTCTTTCGTACAAGATTTCATTAGTTTAACATACTGTTTGTTTATTAAATACGCCCTTACTTTCACGTCATCGTTTTTGTATAATCGGAGAGTGAAATGAATAATAAATTTTCGTGATAATCTTATTGACGCTTCTAGATCATAAGCGGTACTTTTTTAACTAATTTTTTAGAAACTATTTATGTAATAGCGTTAAAGATGATTCATGGATTAAGAAAATCTTCCCGATTTTTGTTTTCTTAAGTCGTTAAATCGTAAAGTCGTATTTGTTTAAAGATTGTTTAAAAAAATATTAATACTAGACATATTTTGGATCTAACATCAAAGGGAGGATTACATGGCAAAATATCTACACCTAGAAACGTAGTCGTTTGTTTTATATTTATGTATACAGTGTGTACCAAAAGTAGCGTAAAGCAGTAGGTACCTAATATGTATTTCGAATCCTAAAATGTAGGTACTTTTATAAAACAATCTTTCTTTCCGAGAAATCAAATTTTCTATGTAAATCAATACGAAATATACCACGTATATCAAACTTACATATATAGTCCAGGGCGCATCTGTTTTGAGATGGACGTTGAGAGGTGACTCAAATTATTTTGCAGAAATTGCTTGAAAATAACTCAAATAATAATATTTGAGTTATCCTCCCTCTCAAAAAGGTCCGGAACATTGTTTAAATAATCAAAATGTCAAAAATTGAAGGAAAAATTCGATTTTTTTCTTCGTTTCTTGATTATAACTTTAAAAGTATTCATTTCCGAGAAAAGTTGTTCTGACATAAAAGTTGCGTAATTAAATTTCCTATAATATAGAATTGGTTAAAAATTTAAAAAAATAGTCACCCTACTTGCAAAATAGCAATAATTGCGAAAAAACCATACAAAAACAAGTATTGGCATTTTACGTTTTTCAACCAATTATGCTACACTTAGGACCTTCATATTTCACCCAGAAAAACATTATGATACAGTAAAACAATACTGTAAATTTCTTTAAGATCGGTTTAATAGATTTTGCAATCCAGCTTTCGCAAAAAAATTCATTTTTTCAAAATGTTACAGGACTGAAAATAAAGTAGATAGCAAGTTGAAAATTTTGTTTGCTTATAGAAGTGTACTGTACCTTTCATTTGCAATTTTAAAAATTAAAATAGATTAATTACCACGGCGTCAGAAAATTTTTGAAATAAACAATAATTTTTGGTGCTACGCGCAGGACAGCGGTGTTCGATTCACACAAGTTGATTTCCAACAAAGTCTTCCAATCTTTATATAATATATTATTTTCTTACTCTATATTTTGTTGTATTTTAATATTTTAATTCCACAAAAATCAAACTAATTTTATTATTGTTTGTGAAATATTGTTTAAACAATTGCATATGTTTAAAAATAATAACCTTTTTTAATTTAAGTTAAAATATATGAACAAAGAAAGATTTTGCTAATAAAAGTGTTATTTCAAAGGATAGAGTAGGTGTTTTTATTTTGCAATAAACAAATTTATTTATTTATATCGAAATGTAATAAAAATTAAAATGTATCAATCATTATCAAAGGTCATTGGAATGCCCAATCAGAACAAACTATCCGCTGTCCTGCGCGTAGCACCAATAATTAATGTTTATTTAAAAAAATTCCTTACGCCATGGTGTTAATCGATTTTAATTTTGCAAAATTACAGTACACTTCTATATGAAAAATACAGTACACTTCTATATGCAAAAAAAATTTCAACTTGCTATCTGCTTTATTTTCAGTCCTATAACATTTTGAAAAAATGAATTTTTTTTACGAAAGCCGGATTGCAAAATTTATTTTGGAAAATCTATTGAACCGATCTTAATGAAATTTACAGTATTGTTTTACTGTATCATAAAGTTTTTCAGGGTGAAATATGGAGGTCCTAAGTGTAGCATAAATGGTTGAAAAACGTAAAATACGAATACTTGTTTTTGTATGTTTTTTTCACAATTATTGCTATTTTGCAACAAATGTGAAATTTTTTTAAAATTTCTAACCAATTCTATATTGTAGGAAATTTAATTACGCAACTTTTATGTTAGTACAACTTTTCTCGGAAATGAATACTTTTAAAGTCATAATCAAAAAACCAAGAAAAAAATCGAATTTTTCCTTAATTTTTTGATATTTTGATTATTTAAACAATGTTCCGGACTTTTTGAGAGGGAGGATAACTCAAATTGGTAGGGGAGCCCAATTTATCATATGGGGAGAAACCTGGTGCCCTGCAGATGTACCTATACCATATATTGGCTCTTAACACAGGGGAGTTCGTTAAGGGGGGCCCGAAAAAAAAATCTATCCTTAAAAAACTCGAAATTGTCAGATTAAGATAAGGTAAGTTAAGTACATGCAAAAGAGTGTATATTTCAAAAATCTGACGATTTGAGCCAAGCGTAAGGAAATGGATGAGCCCCAAAGTTTCACAAGAAATAAGCGAATATTTCGCGAAATTAATGACAGATCGAAAAACTAAAAAATATGTGCTCAATATTTTTTAAAAATCTATCGAATGATACCAAACACGACTTCCCACGGAGAGGGGTGGTGGGTAAATTTAATATTTTAAATACGAATCACGCGATATTTCGCGAAATGAACATCAGATCGAAAAACTGTAAAATACACTTATTCAATATTTTTGAAAAATCTATCGGATGGCACCAAACACAACCCCTCACGGGAGTAGTGTGGGGGGTTACTTTAAAATCTTAAATAGGAGCCCCATTTTTTATTGCAGATTTGGATTCCTTACGTAAAAATAAGTAACTTTTATTCGAAACATTTTTTCGAATTATGAATAGATGGCGTTATAATCGGAAAAAACGATTGTTGGAAATGAAAAATTAAATTAAAAAATGGCAAGCGCCCACTAAAATGGAAAACTTTACTGAACTTTCTTTAGTTTTAGGACCTACTCTTCACAACCCAATAGGTCCCCAAAGAGCTCGAGTGACTGCACATTTAGCATACTTTGCTCCCCTACCAAATATTATTATTTGATTTATTTTCAAGTAATTTCTGCAAAAAAAATTGAGTCACCTCTCAACGTACAAATGTACTAATATTTTTACAGATGGGCCCTGGTCTAATACTTTTGAACAATATTTCATGTATAAAAGGCTTCTTCTTCTCTCGATGCCATATCAGGCACACTTGAACACTGTTCAATAAACGGTAGTCCACACAGAACCTCGTAGTTCCGTCTTTCTTCTTGATCGTGACCACCGGAGAGACCTTATAGGCCAACGGCGTAACCAGGATGGCCCTAAGGGGGGGTTACAAGGTCCTAATGGGGGGTTACAACTACTGGAAGGTCTCTAGTGGGTATGGTGTTAAGCGTATAGAGCTCAAAGTATATCCCAATGGGGGGGGGGGTTATAACCCACAACAACCCCCCTGGTTACGCCTATGCTATAGGCTGGTAGAAGAGTCTATCACTCCGTCTTTCTTCATTTCCTGAACAATCCTTTCACCTTCCTCTCTCTTCACCTGTGGTAATCGTCTAGCTGTTTGACGAATTGACTTATGAGTTACCAGTATCAATTTTATGTTTGACAACCGTAGTTCTTCCTGTCTTTCCTATTATCGGTACGAAGATGTCACGATACCGCCGAAGAAATTCCCTAATTACCTTTTCTCCGCCTGATTTAGAGACTGGCCTGCAACTGCAACCATTCGGTCGAACTTGTCATTGGAATTATCGGATGTTGTCGTCTGCCACGGATTATGGACGTCACGGGTACACAAATTCCTACTTTTGTGTCGTTCTTCATGATCACTGGGTAGTGATTGACATTATTCAATATTACACGAATTACCAGAATTAGCAGAAGTAACCAATTCCTTTCCAATTTGGATTCCTCGGTAAACCTCTACGTCGTGGTTCCATGGCTAAATCATAACAAGTGTTTCTTCTTCCGAAATTCCCTGCAGCCGCGCTACTATGGTCATTTCATTCCTCGCATGTACAACTGTATCTTTTTTAATGTCTTCTTGCACAGTGCTGTCATCACGAGAATGAAGAAATACCTCCTAGTTACCAACTTTGATTTATCCTATTCTTAAAATTCAATTGAAATCCATGCAAATTCATTACGTCCATTCCTAATATAACATACTCTTCGATGTCAGCAACTATGACAGTATCGACGAACTTTTCTGCTCCAATTCCTAATTGTTTCTGAATTTCTCTGTGAGAGTTGGCATCTTCACCTGTGGCAGTTCGCAGTTCCCAGTCGCAACTTCGTTGGTAAAACTTTCGGACATCTTGGATTTTAAAGCACCCTATGTTACGCACAGCCGGCACAGCTGAATGTGGCTGCATTTTTATGTTTGTGCATCACAGTGTTGCCATGCTGTTTTCTATATATTTCTTTCATAATTTCAATCAATGTTAAATGTACCTACAAGAATAATAGAATAATAACATTTACTTCTCCGTCATTATACTAGGTATAATGACAAATGAGGTGTCAAATTAAAGCTTATAATACAAGGATCGTACTAAAGGTGAGAAATTTGACATAGGCTGTCTGTCCGTCTGTCCGTCCGACCGCGAGTATAACTCATCCGTCACTATACCAGGTAGAATGACAAATGAGGTGTCAACTGACAATTTATAATCGAAGGATAGTAGTAAAGGTGAGAAATTAGACCTAGGTTGTCTGTCCGTCTGTCTGTCTGTCCGCGAATATAACTCCTCCGTCACTATACCAGGTCGGACGGACAGGCGGACAGACAGCCTATGTCAAACTTCTCATCTTTAGTACCATCCTTGGATTATAAGCTTTCATTTGACACCTCATTTGTCATTCTACCTGGTACAGTGACGAAGGAATCATATACGCGGTCGGACAGACAGACGGACAGACAGCCGAGGTTAAATTTCTCACCTTTAGTACCATCCTTGGATAAGCTTTCATTTGACACCTCATTTGTCATTCTACCTGGTATAATGACGGAGGAGTTGAGTTTGCAAACAAACAGACAAGACGGACAGACGGACGTGGACAATTCAATGTTTTCACATTTTTTCAAAATTGGTGAAAACAACAACATAATAAACTTTACTTAATTGGTGTTTCAAAACTACTTACTTTTAACACATTAGGTACACAATATTACAAGGTTTCTAGCAAGTTAAACGTCACAATGATTTAAAATAATCAAGTAAAAACCTATATATTGTTATGATCTGCTTTTTATTAATTTTATATTAATTATTATTTATCTGATTAATTATTTAATTGTCGCAAATCATACATAAAAATGAATAAAAAATCTCAGGGTGCCTTTTTATACTATTAAAAAAAAATCTAAATTATCTCACGTTATACTTATCTTCTCTCGTGGGTTCAGTATCTCTTAGTTGATCCTAATCGGGATAAAATAGGGAAAAGAAATAAAGCAAAATATTAAAATAAACATACAGAATTTTCTTTTATTTGTCAAAATCAATACTCTAAAATCTATCAAATCTAAAAACTGTGGACACAGATGTCCGAATGAAATCTTTACCACTTAAATTTATTATCGTTAAAAAAAAACAATTTATCGGTTTGTTCCCGATGACTTTGGTAAAACAAACTAAACAAATAGTACATTATATACCGCGGGACTGAAGTAGTACATTTAATCCTGAAGGTAAAGTTTATGGCCCGACCGCAGGGAGGGCCATAATTTACCTGAAGGATTAAATGTACTTCAGTCGCAAGGTATATACGATACTTTTCGTACTTCCGGTATGATTTTATTAATTATTTCAATAATTTCAATCAGTTTTTTCTCTCTTCAACTCATTTAATAAACTGTCTTTAAAATAAGTTACCATAGTAACATTGCGTTGTGACAGTTATAATTTAGAAACATTGTCATTACTAGTGTCATTGTAAAGAAACATTGTTATTGATAATTATTGGTATCATGAGTGAAGAAGGTGTATCTGATATTGATAAAAGAGCAGCCGAAGTAGGTGAAGAATTGTTACCACCGAAATCTAGAAAACTATACGAGCAGCAGTACGATGCTTTTAAAAAGTGGTGCCGCTTAAAAAATGTGAGACAACCTACTGAAAATGCGCTGTTAGTCTACTTCGATGATAAATCAAAAGCGGTTTGTGCCTCAACTCTCTGGGCACATTACTCAATGCTGAAATCGGTTATTAACATTAGAGAAGATATTGATATAAGTAAATTTCCAAAATTATTAGCTTTTTTGAAGAGAAGAAATGAGGGATTTAAGCCAAAGAAGTCAAGAATTCTCACGTCTGAGCAGGTAGATCAGTTCTTACGGGAGGCTCCGGATGATAAATATTTAATGCTTAAGGTAAATTTGGAAATTTGTTTATATTCAGAAATTTTAAGAAATCAATTTTTTTGTAGGTTGCACTTATTTTGGGCGTTGCGGGAGCTTGTCGTGGAAAAGAGTTGGTTGATTTAGAAATCGACGATGTGAGAGATTTGGGCGATTCCTTCCTAATTGCGATTAGAAACACCAAAAATAAAATTGACCGAAATTTTGTGATCAAAAATTCAGAAAACAGTGCCATCAGTTTTGTGGCGATATTTCGGAAATATGTGGCATTGCGAAAGACAGGGACAACTCATTCAAAATTTTTTGTTCAATACATCAACAAAGAATGTACTACGCGAGTAGTAGGAAAAAACATGTTTGGTACAATTCCACGGCAAATAGCAGCTTTCTTGAAATTAGAAAATGCGACGTCTTATACGGGACATTGTTTTAGACGCACATCTGCGTCTTTGTTAGCTGATTCGGGAGCAACAATAGACGTGCTGAAGAGACATGGAGGATGGAAATCCTCCAACGTGGCCGAGGGATATATTGAATCGTCTATTAAAAATAAACAAAAAATTTCAGATAAAATATTTGGTCAAGTCGCCGATTCGTCCACTATAGTTATGCCACAGTCCTCATTCTCGCTTCCTGTTTCCGCAGGATCTTCGAAACAAACACCAGTTCAATATCAAAAGGACCTATCTGTTACTCGTCAGTTACCTGCTGCATTAACCCAGGAAAGACTGGTCAATATGACGAACTGTCACAATATTAATTTGAATATTAACGTTAATTACCATTCTAATTAATTATATTTTTCAATAAAATATCCCTTAAATTCGTTTGTTTGTGATTTAATCGTTCCGGGAGTTTCGTCAATATTTAATCCCGGAGGGATTAAATGTGACACTTTAGTACCTGTCACAAGGGAGTGAAGTTGTCACTTTAGGCCCGGAAGTACGAAAACAAATTTATGTATTCGCAAGATTAGCTATACTTCCTATTTACTTTTAGAAATATTGGAATTTTAATTCATATGCCTTTTACTCAAAATTTTAGTTTCCGAACATAAAAATATCTTTCACATAAGTTGACTGACCTTTTGCTTCACTCACTCTGATGTCTTCTCGTGACCCAAAACAGCTCTCCCTCGTTGACTATGTTAAAGGCTACTCATCAAAGCCCTCTCCCTTCTCCAGCTTCAAAACTATCAGCATACCAGCACCAATTCTCCAACAAGCCGGGCCTCTTTTGACACGTACTCGATTCAAACAAAACTCCAAAAATTCTCTGCTCTCCTTCTCACAATAATACAGAATCAAAGAGGTATTTTCGTCTCAATTTGATCTGTTTCTCGTTCCACTTTTCAACACTATTCTCCACTATCAAACAACCACTGGTATTTGCTAACTACTTATCCACCCAAAACGTCGACCGCTCCTCAGCGCTGCCGAATAACATAATAACTTCTTTTTCAAACTCTCTCAATCATTCAAACCACTTTTCCCCTTCCAACTTGCCAAGAATAATAAACAATCTTTTCCATTCGACAAACAAACAGTCTTTTTCAAAATTATTCCGACCATCCTAATTACTTTCGGGGAAACTCTACAACATTTACTCGTGTTGAACAAGATATTAAAATTCCAAACTTTCTTTTTAAACCACTTTCCCAGAAAGTGATAATTACATCTACCTGTGGATTCTATAGTTCTCGTAATAAACAATCTATTTTCATTTTAAATCTAAATACATCGTCCTTTTCACTTTAATTATTCACAAAAGTCTTTAATGGTTCATCGGAAAGCTCATTAAAAAGAGAAATCCACTTACATCCAAACTAAATTCTAATAAATATTTACAGCTCAATATACAGCGTGTATCAAATTTATGTGCCCGCGTTATTTAAAAAAAATTTAATTTAATTTTTATTTTGCCTTTGATTGATAAAATTGAAAACACAATAACATCCCCGCCTTGTTTTGAGATAAAATCAGTATTAATAAGTGCAACAAAAATATGATTTTCTCTCGACAACAACACTTTTCTGTTGTGTCAAAATATTTGGTCCCACCTGAAAAACAATTGCTTTTTTTTCCCAGTGTCTGTACTTAGATGGGATAGGATAAGTTTTCGATAGAAAATTTCCTAAGTCTTTAGTCTCAAATGAATTTTCATACTTTTTGGCTACTCTGTTTTCTTCATTTATTAAATTTTCACATTTCCTCAATGTTACACGCAGTTCCTTCTCCTTTTCTTCTCCACATATCAATTTTCTTTCTTTCTCCTCCGATTCTCTACACATGTTTATTGTGTATTCTGTCTTCTCCATTTTGCATACTTCCTCTTTAAATGCCGCAGTCTCAATTGTATCTTTTCCGCCTTCTTTTTCTATTCTGATCTCTTCTTCTTCTGGGCTCATCTCATCTTTTGAGGAATCCCAATCTTCATTTTCCTGTGTCAATCTTTTTTCTTCCTTTTCTTCTTCTGGGCTCATCTCTTCTTTTGAGGAATCCCAAGCTTCATTTTCTTTTATCTATCTTCTTTCTCCTTTTTCTTCTTCTGGGCTCATCTCTTTTTTCGAGGAATCCCAATCTTCATTTTCTTTTATCAATCTTCTTTCTTCTTTTTCTTCTTCTGGGCTCATCTCTTTTTTCGAGGAATTCCAATCGTCAATTTCCTTTGTCACTCTTTTTTTTTCTTTTTCTTCTTCTGGGCTCATCTCCTTTTTCGAGGAATCCCAGGCTTCATTGTTTTATTTATCTTCTGTTGCTTTCTCCTCTTTCTTCTCTGTCCTTGCTTCATTGCCAAATTCATTTCCACCGTTTGTTTTTTGTCTGCATTATCCTGTTTCCGTTTCTCATGTTCCTTGTCCATTTCCAGAATGTTAGGTTCTTCTTCTTTTCCATCTGTGATTTTCATCGTGTTATTTTTGAAATCTATCACCACATATTTTTCTGACAATTCATCCACTCCTACGATCATATCATGCATCATGTTTGGCATTATAACACATTGTAGTGCATAAAATTTCTTCCCCAATCGAACCTTTATTCGTATTCCTTCATTTATTGTTGCCAAAGTCCGTTTATTTGCGCCCACTAAATTTACCCTGGGAATTTTGTAAATCAAATTCGTCAAATCAACCTCTTCTATTAATTTCCTGTTAATCAAAGTAATTTCTGACCCAGTATCAATCATAATTTTAATCGGTTTCTCATTGATAAAACCATCTACAAATTTTAAATTATATCCACTTCCTTTATCATTATTTCCTGCTAATTTAATAAATTCCTTCGGGTGACAAAAAATTCCTGTTTGTTCTTTTGTTTTTAGTGAGCGCCTTCGTGAAAAAACGATTGCTGTTCTTCTTCTCTTCTTCTTTCATCGCTTTGTCTCTCATCCTCATATTCGCCTATTTGCGTATTGTTTACCGCTCTTCTATTTTCTCTCGGTCTGTTGGAACCGTATCGGTTTCCACGATTTTCCTGTTCATTCCTTCTATTATCATTTCTGTCTTCTTGATTTGTGCGGGTGTTATTTCTATTCTGGTTTTCTCGGTATCTGTCTTCGTTCCATTGCCGATTTCTTTGTTCATAGTTTCCTCTTCCATTGTCTCTATTTTCGTTTTCAATCCTCGGAATAAATTCTCTTCTTGTATAGTCTCTCCTAAAGTTTTGTCTTCTATCTCTATAGTCTTGATTTTCGCGTTGTCTATAATTTTCTTGCGATCTTCTTATTTCTCTTTCCCTCATTTTTGCTTTTCGTATTTGTAAAAATTGGCACAAACTGTCGATATCTTTGTAGTTTTGTAACGTTATGTGATCTTCTAAGGTATCTTCAAAATGTCTGGCTATCAGTTCTACTAGCTGTTCGGATGAATAATTCTACTGTAGATGTTTTGCATTATTATATAATTGTAGTGCATATGTTATCTCTGAAATACCCATTTTATCATGGAACCTCCCATTTTGCAATTCCTTGTTTATTTCTAGCTGTTGTATTTTTCCCCAGAAAAAACTCAGGAACTTTTGTTCGAATTTATGCCAATTGTCCAATTCTTCTTCTTTGCTATCGAACCATAAACTTGCCTCATCTTTAAGATGGTTCCTTATCGTTTCTTTGGCTGTCTCGAAGTTACCGATGTGTCGTATTTTCTTTTTCAAATTGTTTATGAAAATTACTGGGTGTATTTTTTTTACATCCCCGCCAAACCTTATTTTCACTTCCTCTGAACTATGGATAATCGTTTCTCTTCTTTCTCCGGAATGTTGTTGATTTCTGATATCATCAATTAGTTTTTCATTATTTCGTAATCTTTCTTCTATTCCTTTCTTATCTTCTTGCAAAGCATTTTCAAATTTGGTTTCTAAATTTTCCAGTTCCTTTTTCTGGCAATTGTTTATCTCCTTCATTTTGATTTTGATTTCTTTAATCTCTATCTCCTGTTTGTCGCTCTTTTCTGCAATCTCTTCGATTTTTTTAATCATTTCCTTTTTGATACTCTTTATATTTCTGTTATTTTCTTCTATCGCTTGTTTTGTTTCCTGTTGATTGTCATCCATTTTTTGTTGTGTTTCATCCATTTTTTGATCCACTTTATCCATTTTCTTTGATGTTTCTTCCATTCCTCGTTTTGTTTCTTCCTGATTTTCTTGCATTTTATGTTGTGTTTCATCCATTTTATCCAGTTTTTGTGACTGGAGTTGCATTAGTTGTAATAATTTATCTATTCCTGATAATTCTTGTTGTTCTGATGCCATGATTGTTGTTTCGAAAATGTCTTCTTGTTCTATCTGTTCTTCTTGTTCGAAGTGTTCTTCTTGTTTTTTGTTTTCTTTGCTTTTGCTTCTGGTTGTTATCGACATGTAGTTAAAATTTTATCCCCGCCTAATATGAAATTCGACAATACCTTGTATGCTGTCGAGACGAAAATTTTTCTCTCCCCAAATATAATCAATTTATCCCACAAATTTTTAAATATTTCAAATTTCAAATCAATCAAAAATAAAATAAATATGTAAAAACTGTACCTAGATAAAAAAATTAAATCAAACAAATATTTCAAAAATTTTAAATATATCAACTTTTCCGACGGGTAAATAAATTTTCCTTCACCTGTTTCTCCGTTTCCTATTCCCCTCAAATTCACAACCAGAGATACTTTAATGTCCTACGTTGGCTCGCCATGTTGTTAAGATCTGCTTTTTATTAATTTTATATTAATTATTATTTATCTGATTAATTATTTAATTGTCGCAAATCATACATAAAAATGAATAAAAAATCTCAGGGTGCCTTTTTATACTATTTAAAAAAATCTAAATTATCTCACGTTATACTTATCTTCTCTCGTGGGTTCAGTATCTCTTAGTTGATCCTAATCGGCATAAAATAGGGAAAAGAAATAAAGCAAAATATTAAAATAAACATACAGAATTTTCTTTTATTTGTCAAAATCAATACTCTAAAATCTATCAAATCTAAAACCTGTGGACACAGATGTCCGAATGAAATCTTTACCACTTAAATTTATTATCGTTAAAAAAAACAATTTATCGGTTTGTTCCCGATGACTTTGGTAAAACAAACTAAACAAAACAAATTTATGTATTCGCAAGATTAGCTATACTTCCTATTTACTTTTAGAAATATTGGAATTTTAATTCATATGCCTTTTACTCAAAATTTTAGTTTCCGAACATAAAAATATCTTTCACATAAGTTGACTGACCTTTTGCTTCACTCACTCTGATGTCTTCTCGTGACCCAAAACAGCTCTCCCTCGTTGACTATGTTAAAGGCTACTCATCAAAGCCCTCTCCCTTCTCCAGCTTCAAAACTATCAGCATACCAGCACCAATTCTCCAACAAGCCGGGCCTCTTTTGACACGTACTCGATTCAAACAAAACTCCAAAAATTCTCTGCTCTCCTTCTCACAATAATACAGAATCAAAGAGGTATTTTCGTCTCAATTTGATCTGTTTCTCGTTCCACTTTTCAACACTATTCTCCACTATCAAACAACCACTGGTATTTGCTAACTACTTATCCACCCAAAACGTCGACCGCTCCTCAGCGCTGCCAAATAACATAATAACTTCTTTTTCAAACTCTCTCAATCATTCAAACCACTTTTCCCCTTCCAACTTGCCAAGAATCATAAACAATCTTTTCCATTCGACAAACAAACAGTCTTTTTCAAAATTATTCCGACCATCCTAATTACTTTCGGGGAACTCTACAACATTTACTCGTGTTGAACAAGATATTAAAATTCCAAACTTTCTTTTTAAACCACTTTCCCAGAAAGTGATAATTACATCTACCTGTGGATTCTATAGTTCTCGTAATAAACAATCTATTTTCATTTTAAATCTAAATACATCGTCCTTTTCACTTTAATTATTCACAAAAGTCTTTAATGGTTCATCGGAAAGCTCATTAAAAAGAGAAATCCACTTACATCCAAACTAAATTCTAATAAATATTTACAGCTCAATATACAGGGTGTATCAAATTTATGTGCCCGCGTTATTTAAAAAAAATTTAATTTAATTTTTATTTTGCCTTTGATTGATAAAATTGAAAACACAATAATATACATAACATATTAGAACATACCTAAAATACACAAAAATGATACATTTCACACACAAATATAATATCACCAAAAATTGTAACGTGACAGTATGAAAAAATAGAGGATACGCAACGGTGTTACATGTGACGGTCGGGCCGGGTCGGATTCAATGCCAATATCTACAGACATATTAGGATGCTTTAATATCCAAGATGTCCAAACTTTCTTACGACTGTTTATAACTACTGTCGGTCGTATAATGGTCCTAGTCACTCCAGTACCCACCAACAATATGCATACCTTTTACCATTTATTTCTTCATCTAGGTACATAATATAGGTACTTACACTATCTTCTTCACGATATTTCAAAGAGCCTATTAATATTGGATGATCTTTGGAGGAGTTCTGAAGAAAACTGATAAGAAAACGATCGATTGCGGATTTCTTTGTCGAAAAAGTCTGGACACTGGCTGATAAATGTGATATTTTTGTTATTACAAAATGTAAGTAGTGTTTTTTCGTCGTTTTTCTTACAAGATTCATTTCTTTAACGTATCTACTGTTTGTTTAATAAATACGTTCTTACTTTCACGTTATCGTTTTTGTATAATCGGAGAGTGAAATGAATAATAAATTTTCGTGATAATCTTATTGACGTTTATAGATCATATAGGCTGTACTTTTGGGCTATCCACTATTTGCCGCCCTCCCCTCCGCCATTTTTCACTTTTTTTACCAAACTTTGCCCCCCCCCTGAATTCTGCCGAACTGGGCTATAGCCCATTCAGCCCATATGTAAATCCAGCCCTGGTAATGGCGGTAAAGATTATTCATGAATTAGGAAAAGCTTCCTGATTTCTGTTTCCCTGAGTCATCATATCGCAAAGTCGTTTTTGTTTAAAAATTTATTAAAATTGTAAAAAAATACCAATATCAGACATATTTTGCATCTAAGATCAAAGGGACGATTTAATGGCAAAATAACTACACCTGAAAACTTAGCCGTTTGTTTTATAATTCTGTATACAGTGTATACCAAAAGTATAAATCAGTAATACTTCGATACAAAACAAACTTTTTTCCGATAAATCAAATTTTACGTGTATAAATCAATACGAAATATACCGGGTGTAACAAACTTACATCTATTTTTGAACAATATTTCATGTATAAAAGGCTTTTTGTTTTTTCTCTGCTATAGTTGTTATTCACTGGGTATTCTTGTCCAATCATGAATGTTTTCAGATCTTGGTGCCATGTAAAATATTGACCAAATATAGCATATGGTAATTATTTGACATAATTTTAGGTTTAAGCTGTGGTTACAGAAAAATGATTTCATTTTTAAAAACATTGTGCGAGCTGCTTCAATTGTTGCATGTATAGTTGATCTGTAATGTAGCACCCCAAATATTTAAAGTGAGTAAGTAACTCTCTCAATGTCTTGTTGATATATCTGAACGGAAGCATTGTCGTGAGGTTGGCGACTAAATATCATAAATTCTGTCTTAGAAGCATTCATTTTGCATGCATCAAAAGCATGAATTTAAAGCCGACTAGATATTAAATTACAGCGGGGATAGTATGCATCCCTGTCTGATGCATCTTTGAATATAACATTAACATTCGTCGGTTCCCATCATCTCTCGTACAACTGCGTTTTGCTTCCACTACAAGTTTTCTATGATAAGTAGGTCTCTATCATCAATGCCTTTCGTTCTTAATATATGTTCAAAAGCGTTATAGAAAAGTACTTACCGAAAGTCTTTTCGTAATGATGAAAGCCACATAAATATATTTATGTTGATCGCAGAATTTTTGGAGAAGTACATTTAAGCCAAAAAGTACCTCATACCTAACCTAGCGCATTCCTAAATCCAAACTGGGTTTCTTCTAGGTTTCTGTCGCAATGACTCCTTATTCTTCCATGAAAAATTCAGAGAAAAATTTTCAATATGTGGCTCATGAGACTAATATTTATTCTGTCTTCGTTACATCTTTTTGCCCGCTGCTCCATCGAGATTGCTAAAAAACAGCAATTCTTCAGATATTAACCTAAGCTTAACTAGCGCACTGATGTGATACTCCTGTATCATTTTTAAGAGTTCAGCTGGGATGTTGTCTGGTCCATATAAAAGGCAGTCTGGTACTTATTCAACCGATTCCAACGATCTATTTTTAAAAACAAGCCTTGTTTCAACGCAGGGCCGCTTTATCCATTAGGCAATATAGTCAGTTGCCTAGGGCGGCAAATTATGAGAGGGCGGCAAAAATACTGTGTAAAAAAATATTTGTATACAAAAATTAAAATCGAATAACATTTAAGTACATCCATCAATGAAATAGAACTGGACATTCATTTCTAGAAAACAAATTGCATTCTCTTAACACTATTTATTCAAAAAGGACGAAAGTCGTAAATTTAGGGATTATTATAACGATATATTATAGGGATAACGCATCCAATATGTCTGGAAAATATTCAGAACTGCAGGCCAGAATAAAAAATCACAATTAACTTGCTGAGTACGTACCTTGCTCTGGACATTTTTCAAGCAGAATCCAGGGGCGGCTCGTGATAGTATAAGGTGGTGAGGCACACTACACCTGAGGAATGTTATTATTATGGTTAGCTTCTCTTTAATGGCCAGAAGGTTGATTTTGTGACGTCATAACGCTAGGACGAATCTAGGACCAATAATCCCGGACAAAAAATCCTCACAAATTATCCCTGGACAAGAAATCCCCAGACAAATAATCCCCGGACAAATAATCCCCGGACAAAAAATCCCCACAAAAAATCCCGGACAAATAATCTACAAAAATTTTTTATTCAAAATATCCCTACAAAGAATTCCGGACAAAAAATCATCAAGAAATATTTGCTGTCGATTAGTTCTCTAAAACTTTTCCAGTGAATTATGCGATCTACTCAAATGCTTTCAGCCTCAGTGCATAGAGTTGACTTTATGCACTTTGCAAATGCATAGAGTTGACGTAGTCTGACTTTCCAAATTTTGAACCTGTTCCACAATTAAAATTTCCCCTGTTCCAGTGTTCCCATACATCAAAGTTTGTCCGACTAGACACCGTTAAGCTATTAACATATTTTCAGCTTGCTATTAATCAACTTTTTTGGTACGCGGGATCCAGGTCTAATATGTTTAGTGACAGATTGAATTCATATGAGCTAGCCAAGGTCTGTTTAATTGTAAACATTTAGTCTGTTACTGATCTGTTTGCTCTAAATCTAAAACCAGCTTGGTATTCACGTATGATATCTTTCTTCTTCTTCTTCCTTCTTGTATGTAGGCTTTAAAGCCTGTTTCTTCTTCAATATTAGCCTCCTAAATTGTTTAAGTTATCGCACCATTTTTTATTGGCCTGCCAATACTTCGTCCATTTGGTGACTTATCTCGTGCTATTAGTGCTATCCTATCCTCTGCCATTCTACTAATGTGTTCGTTCCACTCCTGGTTCCGTTTTGTCACCCATCCATTTATCTCTTCTATCCAACAGGCTTTTCCCTCATATTCGTCGGAGTATTTTCATCTCTGTTGTTTCTAGTAGTCATCTCGTTTTAGATGTGTCAAATCTTGTCTCCGCCGTGTATGTCAATATAGGTCTAATTGCTGCTTTATAGATTCTTATGTGTTTGTTCTTCCAGATTGTGTCATTAAGAGATCCCGCCGCTTTACTTGTTTTTAAGCTTTGTTGTCGTACTTCCTCTTCAACATCTCCGTAACTGGTTATATCTATTCCTAGATATCTAAACCTTGCTTCCTGCTTATTATTAATTTTAATATAATATATATTAATTAATTTTCTCATTAATTTCGATTTTATATCGTAGTGGGTATTCAGATGTTGTCATACATTTGGTTTGGATATCTATCTGCGTATATTAATTAGGTAGGTAATATTTTGCTCACCCTGTATATTGTTATATGTATTTAATTGTTCATAGTGCATTTAAGGGAGACTACGTAACGTAAGTACGGCGGAAGTAAAACCACTTGTATTTTCTTTATATAGCCATTCAATAGTCGACTAATTAAGATTCTCTAGGCATTTCGGCCTCTTGCCCAATCGGCGGATTGTTTGCCTCGGTATCGCATTGTCGAATACCGGCACACGGCGTGCAGCACGCACTTAATGCATTTACAATTATTATAATGTTGTTTCGAGACATAGTTGTGGTTGATTCGAATTGTTTAACGAGGTGAATATTTTTTAGCCGTCGCCATGACAACTGTAAAGATAACTGTCGTCGGAGATGGTATAGTGGGAAAGACATGTTTGCTCAGTACTTACACCACCGGACATTTTCCTGCCGAATATGTACCCACCGTGTAAGTAGTTTTTACTTTTATTTAATCATTTTTTAAACAAACGTACTTATCGATAAGTATTTTAGTCTATTGATTTTGTCTAAAAATATAGGGCTAAAAGGAAGTAGGTAGAATGTTAAAGGGGTCTCCCAATGAACCCCCAAATATGAAAAATCCGCGGAGTGTTACTAGTCCAGGGCGCACCTATTTTGAGATGGACGTTGAGAGGTGACTCATATTTTTTTGCAGAAATTTCTTGGAATTAACTCCTATAATAATAATTGGGTTATCCTCCCACTGAAAAATATCCGGAACATTGTTTAAATAATCAAAATGTCAAAAAATGAAGGAAAAATTCGATTATTTTCTTGGTTTTTTGATTATAACTTTCAAAGTATTCACTTTCGAGAAAAGTTGTACCGATATAAAAGTTGCGTAATTAAATTTCCTACAATATAGGATTGGTTACAAATTTTAAAAATTGTCACCCTTGTTGCAAAATAGCAATAATTGCGAAAAAACCATAAATAATAAGTAATTTGGATTTTACGTTTTTCAACCATTTATGCTACACTAGGACCTTCATATTTTACCCAGAAAAACTATATAATACAGTAAAAGAATACTGTAAATTTCATTAAGATCGGTTCAATAGATTTTGCAAAATAAATTTTGCAATCCAGCTTTCGCAAAAAGAATTTATTTTTTCAAAATGTTGCATGACTGAAAATAAAGCAGATAGCAAGTTGAAATTTTTTTTACGTATAGAAGAATACCATACTTTTCATTTGCAATTTTTAAAATTAAAACTAGTAACTACCACGGCGTCATGATTTTTTTTAAATAAACATTAATTTTTGGTGCTACGCGCAGGACAGCGGTGTTCGATTCACACAAGTTGATTTACATCAAAATTTCTTCCAATCTTTATCTAATATATTTTCTTACACTATATTTGTTGTATTTTAATATTTTATTTCCACAAAAATCAAACTAATTTTATTATTGTTTGTGAAATATTGTTTAAACAGTTGCATATGTTTAAAAATAATAAACTTTTATTATTTAAGTTAAAATATATGAACAAAGAAAGTTTTTGCCAAAAAAGTGTTATTTCGAAGGACAGAGCATGTGTTTTTATTTTGCAATAAACAAATTTATTTATTTATATCGAAACGTACTAAAAATTAAAATTTGTCAATCATTATCAAAGGTCATTGGAATGCCCAATCAGAGCAAACTATCCGCTGTCCTGCGCGTAGCACCAAATAAAAAGTGTATTTAAAAAAATTCCTGACGCCGTAGTGGTTAACCGATTTTAATTTTGCAAATTGCAAATGAAAGGTACGGTATTCTTCTATATGTAAAAAATATTAAACTTGCTGTCTGCTTTATATTCAGTCCTGCAAGATTTTAAAAAATTAATTTTTTTGCGAAAGCTGGATTGCAAAATTTATTTTGCAAAATCTATTCAACCGATCTTAATGAAATTTACAGTATTGTTTGCTTATACCATAAAGCTTTTATTTGTAAAATATGAAGGTCCTAAGTGTAGCATAAATGGTTGAAAAACGTAAAATGCGAATACTTGTTTTTTTTATCGTTTTTTCGCAATTATTGCTATTTTGCAACAAGGGTGACAATTTTTAAAATTTTTAACGAATTCTATATTGTAGGAAATTTAATTGCGCAACTTTTATCTCAGTACAAATTTTCTCAGAAATGAATACTTTCAAAGTTGTAATCAAAAAACGAAGAAAGAAATCGAATTTTTCCTTCATTTTTTGACATTTTGATTATTTAAACAATGTTCCGGACCTTTTTGGGTGGGAGGATAACTCAAATATTACTATATAGACTAAGAGCCGCTATAGGTGAAAATTTTTAATCATTTTAGGCACGACGGGACCCTATAATTTAAATAGTAGAACCTAAAAGAAAACGTTTGAGCACTGTGCCGTCACTTTTCAGTGGCACATGCGTCTACAGTGGCGCATCAAACTTTCCATTTATGGACGGGATACATAAATTAAAAAATACCCTCCCTCATTACCAGAATTTAATTTTTTTCATTTTTTTAAGTTTTATGTGATTAAGACATAAGATTCATCGTAATTTTAACCCACCACCCCCTTCTCCCTGCCCCCACCATCAAAAAATTTATTTTTCGATTTTATTTTTTTTGGTGGGATGCAATCAATTTTAAAATTTCAAAAAATTTACACGCATAGTTAAGGCTTTTATAAAACACATCTATTTTTTATAGACCTGTAGGTTGAATGTACATAACCTCAAAAAAATTTTTTTTTTGAAAAAAAGTATATAACTTTTTTTTAGGGATAGCTGCAGATCTAATTTTTTCTTAGTCTTGTGTATTTTATCAAACACTATATTTCTAATTTTTTTTCAGACTTTTCTGTAACGTTAGTCACCTTCAAAAATCCAAAAAACTGTTTTTAAGGGGGTTTGGGGGGTTTGAACGTGTTTTTCTGATTTTTAAATATTCTAAAGAACTCAGTTACTTCAAGTTACATATAACCTATAAAAACAAAATTGATTTGATATATTATGAAGTCTATAAAATAGGGAAAATCCCCCAAAACCCCTCAAGAAACAGTTTTTCGGATTTTTGAAGGTGGGGAGACTTACGGAAAAATCTGAAAAAAATTAAAAATATAGTGTTTGATAAAACATACAAGATTAAGAAAAAATTAGACCTGCAGCTATTCCTCAAAAAAAGTTATACGCTTTTTTGAAAAAAAAATTTTCTTTTAATTTTTTGAGGTTATGTACACTCTACCTATGGGTCTATAAAAAATAGGCATGTTTTATAAAAGCCTCAACTATGCGTGTGAATTTTTTTAAATTTTAAAATTGATTGCATCTCACCAAAAAAAATAAAAACGAAAAATGAAGTTTTTGATGGTGGGGGCAGGGGGAAGGGGGTGGTGGGTTAAAATCACGATGAATCGTATGTGTTAATCACATAGAACTTAAAAAAATAAAAAAAGTTTAATTCTGTTAGTAAGTTCTGTTAACTTTTAATTTATCCCGTCCATAAGTGGAAAGATTGATGCGCCACTGTTGACGCATGTGCTACTGAAAAGTGACGGCACAGTGTTCAAACGTTTTCTTTTAGGTTCTACTACTTAAGTTATAGGGTCCCATCGTGCCTAAAATGATTAAGAAATTTCACCTATAGCGGCTCTTAGTCTAATAGGAGTTTTTTTCAAGCAATTTCTGCAAAAAAATATGAGTCACCTCTCAGCGTCCAAATGTACTAATATTTTTACAGATGCGCCCTGGTCTATACCGTTTAAGGGGTGCATTTTTCAGAAAGGGGTGAATTATTCCCTACGCACTAAGGTGCATGAGAATGAATTCTATGCATTTTGGTACATATATACATCTACAGAAAAGTTTTTCAAAATTTCCTTTCGAAATGTGACGTTCTAAAGCAGTGGTGCTCAGACTTAAACTGCGTGAGATCTACCACATAGACTGTAACCTTCCAGCGATCGACTGCTAGTAAAAAAACAATTTAGAAAATAAAAAACTTGATTGCGCATTTCTATTTGTAAAAAGTTGTAAAGTTGCGCATGCCGTGAGGCAGCGCAGTCCCCGTTCTTTCCATTTGTATTGTTTCCATGAATCGCGATCGACTTCAAAAACGTTGGCGATCGACCGGTCGATCGCGATCGACTATTTGAGCACCGCTGTTCTAAAGTCAAAAATAATTTCTCCGACAAAAATGTGTTCAAAAACGAAGCAAAAAACACGAAGAACGAAGTTAAATTGAAACATGTAATGAATAGCCGTAAAAGCAAAAATTGTTAGAAGTACAAAACTTTGAAGAAAAATATCTTGCTTAAAATTATTAGACCTAATAGAACCTTCTACGTCAGAAGTTACTACTAAATTTTTTCTTTCTATTAAATGTACCATTGCATATAAAGGCAGGTTTACATGTATCCAGTAACTGGCGCCAGTCGCACAGTGCTGGCATGGTAGTGGCATCATGTAAACGCTTTTTTGCTCCAGTCCAGCGCTGTCTGCCAGCGCTGTCTCGAATAGAAATCTGGTCTATTTTTCATGACAGTGGCCCTCGTCCGCGTCCCCTTTAACCCCGTGCCAGTGGTTGTAGACACGTGTAAATACAGCATTCCAGTCGCTGGCGCTGTCGTACCTGTGGTTTCAGTGGCAGTATTAGGATTTTTAATAAGAGTGCCAGTGAGATTGGCGCCAGTTACTGGATACGTGTAAACGAACCTATCCAGCGCTGTCATAGTCAAGCACTCGCATTCCAGTGAGACTGGCGCCAGTTATGGATACGTGTAAACGTTACCTTATACATATGCCTATCTAAAGCAGCTTAGAAAAAAGAGTTATAAAACAATGTTTGAAAAAAAAGTGAGTGGCGAACTTTGAAAAATCGTATCTTGGATACTATGACTCATAAAGACTTCTTCCAAACGATGTTTATATCCCCGTGGAAAAAAAGTTAAGAACAAAAAACAAAATCGCTTTTTTACGTGTTTTTTTGCTTCGTTTTTTGAATATCAAAAGAAATTATTTTTGCACCGTAGTGCGTAGGGACTAAGTCACTTTTCTCAAAAAAGCACAACTTCAAATGGTAGCATGTCGCGGTATTTTCATATTTGGGGGTCTATTGACCATATGAAACAATAAAAAACCCTTAACGTTGTAGTTCCTTTAAGTACGTAGTCAATATAGCCTATTGTCGCTCATTTTTTCGGTGATCATTCAATAATTTTAAGAAATCTGGTGCATCTCCTAATTTATCTATTAAAGACAAAGACATTATGTCCATTTGTCTTCTCTTTGTTGCCCAGGATCCTGTGCGTTTCTTGAAAGTTCCTATTTGTTTTTTTGCTCATGAAACTTTTGAGCACCTTTCATTATTAATATCCCAGATAGTCCAAATAAACAAAGTATTCTCGCGACTTTGATCCGGCCAGGTCTTACTAGTCCAGAAAGCCACTGCGCATCCGCTAGGAAAAATATTCTGATTCGGATTTTTTCCACAATCTTACTCAAAAAGGACCCTTTTTAACAAATTTGCATGTTGCCAAGTCGAAAAGTCAATAAAGCACAAAGAAGAAAAAGAGAGGCGGCTGCAAGCGGGATGACCGCTTTATATTTATTTTTCTTAAAATGTGTTTGTGTTGTGATCGGGCAGCCAGCGGGGGGCGGACCCTTTACATCCAAACCACGCTGACTGCCCATTTTTACTTTTATTTTTTTATTTACTTATTTTACTTTTTCATATTTTTAGTTATTTATTTTATCGTATTTTATTTATTTACCTCTTTAATTTTATTTACATAAGTTAATATTTCTCTCGAACAATTTTTTATTTTCGGTTTTTCCTGTCTATGTGTTCTATATTTTCTTTCTTCTCTGTCCTTTCTTTTTTTCTTTCCTTTTTCTTTATGTATTTTCTCTTTCTTTTCTCTTCTCTCATTGAATCTCTGCTCTTTTCTTCTCTTTTTCACTCTCGTTTCCCCCTTTGTGTTATGTCTTGTATCGTTTTCTGAGACAGTCAGTGTGGAAGGACCTTTTACATCCGACCTACACAGACTGTCCCATTTTAATTTCCGAATTGAATGGGTGGATGAGTAAGCGTGCATAGATGAAAGTATGAATGATTGGAGTTGAATGAGAGAAAGTATGAAGGAGCGGACGAGAAAGAGTGCATAGATGAAAGTATGAACGACTGGAGTTGCTCGTAACTGCCAACTGACATCTTCTGGCTGTTTTCATCCGGGATTGGGGGCCTCCTTGTCGCCCTACCTGCGCACGGGTTGCGCCAGACGGTCGCTTCGCTGACTGACTTGGTGCGGGGCGTGGGCGGGGGGTCGGCCCTGGGGCCAACTGATTCATGGAATGCACGCTAGGAGTGCCGGAGGGGAGATATGAGTAAGGTTAACGGGTCAGATATGCTCGCTAAGAGCGGTCCCAGACCCGTCGGCTGGAGAAAAGAGGGGGTGGGTTTAGTCGGTAGGCGGCCCGTGATACAGATAGGATGGACCGAATCCGACACACCTGGGACACCTTCCCAGACGGTCTTGAGAAGATTCCCACCTCAAAAAAAAAAGTCGAAAAGTCAAACATTTTTTAAACATTTTTTTTAATTATTTTTTTTGCATCGAACAAAGTTTTTTTATGTTTTTTGGATCATTCCAAACAGAAAATGTCTTTCGTGACTTTTTTCTAAAGTTGATAGTTTTTGGACATATAGGCGATTAAAAATTGAAAAATTGCAAAATTGGCCATTTTTAACCTTCAAAAACTATGTGAAAAAGTGAAAATTTCAATATTGTCAAGGTAGGTAGATATTATTTAAACATCGATTGATGAAATCCCGAAGAGTTTTTTGCAATACAATATTCAAAACTCCTTTGTTTTTTAATTGCTAATCAAGCGGTCGCTACACTATTTTCAACCGTTGCATGTATAAAAATATTCCGATTCAATTTTTTTACCATCTTGCTTGAAAATGTTCCCTATTAACAAATTTGCATGTTGTCATTGCAAAATAAGTCAAAAAATTTTTTAAACAATTTTTTTAAACTTAAAATGTTTTCCGATTACGTATATTATGTATAACGGTTGAAAATAGTGTCGCGCCAGCTTGATTAGTAATTAAAAACAAAGGGGTTTTCGATATTGTATTACAAAAGCTCTTCGGGATTTCATCAATCGATGCTCATATAATATCTACGTACCTTGGTAACATTGAAATTTTCAGCTTTTCACATAGTTTTTGAGGGTTAAAATGGCCGATTTTTAAATTTTTATTCGTTTATAGGTATGCCAAAAACTATCAACTTTAGAGAAAAGTCACTAAAGACTTTTTCTGTTTGGAATGATCAAAAAAACCTAAAAAATTTTGTTCGATTTAAGAAAAATAATTTTAGGAAAAAAACAAAAAGTACGTTTAAAAAATGTTTGACCCACTTTTGGACCTGGCAACATGCAAATTTGTTAAAAGGGGTCCTTTTTGAGTAATATTGTGCAAAAAATCTGAATCAGAATGTTTTTACTAGCGGATGCGCAGTGGTTTTCTGGACTATACCATTTTTTTTGCTTTATGGACCTTGATAACTCAAATTTCTATGTTTCCTGTAGTGGCTCCGGTGGACTTTTTTGGATTAACTTTTTTGAGCTTTTTCGGCTTCAGTTCCTGGGGCAGTAGACAAAATTTTTTTAAATTCATCCAGAATATTTTTTAATTCCGTTGTTAGATCCAATGCTTCGATTTCTAGTTACAAAAACTTTCATTTTATTAGAATTCTAACCCAAAATAACGACATTTTAATCGTTTCAGATAAATAACAATTGGTCGTAATGTTGAAAAATTCCAGTAATCTGTTTAAATTATTCACTTTCTTAATTACTTTAACTTTATACTAGATTACCAGTTACATGTTGGCTCAAAATGTTATAGTATTCATTTTCTTATCGAGGAAATACATTTGTTGGTGTATTTAAGTATACAGGGTATTTGGTAATGAATGGGCCATAGCTTAACTTTAGATTTCTGAGCTTAAAATAGGTCGATTTAGGCTAATTTACCTTAGTACGAAAGTTGATACTAACCGTCAAAGTTAAACTTTTATTCAAAGTTAAATATTTATTTATTTTTGAATATTTTCTACTTTCTTACTAAGGTAAGTTAGCTTAAATCGGCCTATTTTAGCCTCAGGAGTCTAAGGTTAAGCTATGGCCCATTCGTTACCAAACACCCTGTATATTGTTATTGAAGATTTGTTTATAAACATTAAACAAATAGAAACGCAAAAAATTACTACTTTGATTTAAAAAAGTCGACAAAATACATGTTAAAAATAATATTGTCATCAACCATAATTTGAAAGTAATATTTTATATAATTTCAGTAAATATATAAGTAAGTAGTGCATTGCCCAAAACTAGTTTTCCAAACTTATTTTGGTTAATAACGATATCAGTGATTGAGTTAAAAAAATCCTTTAAAAGAACTATAAGTACATTGCACCTAAATCAACACATTTTGACAACTTTCCAAACTAAAACGCGTGCGGAAAAGTAGACTTTTTGCACGCTCGTAGAAAAAAGTTATTACAAAATTTAAAAAAGGTCAAAAATCACTACCTTAAATTTTATATTATTGACAGTTGGGCCTAGTACATACCTGGCTGTCTGGATACGTTACGCCGTTAAGGAATGTTTAAAAGAGTAAAAAAAATCTTTACAATAGTTCAAAAATTAAGTTTTGTTTGCTTCTAGTTTTGAGCATTACGGACAAAAACTCGTAGTCGACGATGTAGAATATGATATGACCCTATGGGACACTGCCGGACAAGAAGATTATGAAAGACTTAGGCCATTGTCTTATCCACACGTAAGTTGTTTTAATTTTTTTATACATAGATTAGATTTGATATACATTCGTGTGCGAACAATGGCAATTTTCCGAAAACTATAATTAAACACCGGGTTATTATCATTGTAATGATAAGCACCACAATATCTGTACTTAACCGGTAATAAGATAAAAGATTATAATTAAAACCTACCTTTAATACGTAAGTACAAGTCTTGAGAAGATCCGCGCATTCTTCAAAGATTTTTTCTTGCTCCATTTGATCCATTTTATAATAGATATAAATAGGTACAATAATATTGTAATACAGATTTAAGAGCGTAGTCGCAAAATTTTGATCCAAGTACGGTATGATCACTTCAAACTATTTACTGAAAATGCATTTTGACAGTTCATGACAGTTCCCTTTAGACGCTTTACACAGTCATTTGTTTTCTACACTTGCTTACCGCAGAAATTCAAATTAATCGTATAAAATCAATTTTAATCTATTTAAAAAAATGAAAAGGATCTATTGTACATACATATTTTATACAGTGATGAGCGCGCTAATAACCGGCAAAATAGCGCAAAAGATGGAAAACATAATACATTGCAAAACAAAAAGAGATGAAAAGTGGAGGTGGAAATGATCGTTATAAACGTATAAATTAACATTACCTACATTACATAGTTTCCCACCTTTAGACGTCTGTGACGGGAGTATTTTATAAAATTCCACTGTCACAGTGACAGTTGTCATACTCATCTCATACATCTAAGGGCCGGTTGTTCGAACGCTAATCAACAATGATCATTATCAAATAATTAATTACTGTCAATGTCAACTTTAAAAACATAATTAATTACAATTCTGAGACTATAATCAATTAATATAACAATAATTATTAACATAATTAATATTAAATCTCAAAATTGTAATTTATTATGTTTTCAGCAACCCAAACAAAGTTGACATTGACAGTTTTGGTGAGAGTAATTGAATATTTGATAATGATCATTGTTGATTAGCGTTCGAACAACCGGCCCTTAAGGTGGCAAATCTAATGTAATGTTAATTATAACGATCATTTCCATCTTCACTAGTTTCATCTCTTTTTGTTTCGCAATGTATTATGTTTTCCATCTTTTGCGCTATTTTGCCGGTTATTAGCGCGCTCATCACTGTATTCTAATGGTAGGGGAGCCCAAGCGGGGATTTTTGCAGTAACTCGAGCGCGTCATATTATCATAGGGGAGAAACCAGGTACCCTGTAGATGTACCTCTACCATATATTGGCTCTAAACACAGGGGAGTTCGTTAAGGGGTGCCGAAAAAAAATTATCCTTAGAAAAACTCGAAATCGTCAGATTAAGATAAGGTATCTTAAGTACCTACA
Organism: Diabrotica virgifera virgifera; assembly: GCF_917563875.1. Classification (NCBI taxonomy): domain Eukaryota; kingdom Metazoa; phylum Arthropoda; class Insecta; order Coleoptera; family Chrysomelidae; genus Diabrotica; species Diabrotica virgifera. Next base: position 196,928,228 of record NC_065450.1, on the reverse strand, counting down.
TGCAAAACAGTGTATATTTGAAAAATCTGACGATTTGGGCGGGGCGTAAGGCAATGGGTGAGTCACAAAGTTTCACAAGAAAAAAGCGAATATTTCGCGAAATGAACGATAGATCTAAAAACTAAAAATTACGTGATCAATAGTTGTCAAAAATATATCGAATGATACCAAACACGACTCCCCACAGAGAGGGGTGAGGGGTAAATTTAAAATTTTAAATACGAATCCCGCGATATTTTGCGAAATGAACATCAGATCGAAAAACTGAAAAATACCTACACTTATTCAATATGTTAGAAAAATCTATCGAATGGCACCAAACACAGATGCAGATGCGGATTCCTTACGTAAAAATAAGTAACTCTTATTTGAAACATTTTTTCAAATTATGGATAAATGGCGCTATAATCGGAAAAAACGATTGTTGGAAATGGAAAATTAAATTAAAAATGGAAAGTCCCCACAAAAATGGAAAACTTTACTTAAATTTTTTTGGTTTTAGAACCTACTCTTCACAACCCAATAGGTACCCAAAGCGCTCGAGTGACTGCACATTTAGCATACTTTCCTCCCCTACTATAATATAATTTATACAGGGTGTCCAGAAACTCTACTAACAAACGAAGACAGGAGATTCCTCAGATAAATTTAAGACATTTAACCCAATTCTTCTAGTCCGAAAATGCTTCCTAAGGGAGCTAGAGCTCTTTGAAATGGCGTCTTGTAATTTGTTTTTCTTAAATAACTCCAGAACGCTTTAATTTAGAAAAATGAAAATTGGTACGCATATTTATCTTCCAGAGATAAATAGACTACATTTTTTGTGAATTTCTAGTACCGTTCATAGGCGTCCGTTTTGGGTAAGACAACGGTTATTTTATCGCATACCTTTTAAGTATTTAACTTTTAAGCATCTTTAACATGGGATTATTAAATTATGAGGCATGCTAGTACTTAAAGGTACATACTCTTGCTTTAATTTCCAAAAAAAAATCAAAAAAAAAACCATTTAGAAAAACGAAAACTGGTACGTTTATTTATATTCCAGAGACGAATCGATTTCATTAATTACGAATTTCTAGTACCGGTCATATGCGTCCGTTTTGGGTAGGTCAAGGGTTATTTTATCGCATAACTTTTTTGAATTTAATTTTTAAGAATTTTTGACTTTAGATTATTAAATTGTTAGGTATTCTAGTACTAAAAGGTACTCCTGCTATAAGTTGGTAAAATACACCGTTTTTTTTGAAAAAATTTTTCAATTTTTTTTCAAATTTAAAAAACGAAAAATTTTCAAATCGATTTTTCTAGAAAACGGTGTGTCCTACCGACTTAAATCAGGAGTACCTTTTAGTACTAGAATATCTCATAATATAATAATCCAGTATCAAAAATGCTTAAAAGTTAAAAAACAAAAAAGTTATGCGATAAAATAACCGTTGCCCTACCCAAAACGGACGCCTATGACCGGTACTAGAAATCCATAATGGATGAAATCGATTTATCTCTGGAAGATAAATATGCGTACCAATTTTTGTTTTTCTAAATAGAAGCGTTCTGGAGGTATTTAAGAAAAACTAATTACAAGACGCCATCTTCAAAGAGCTCTAGCTCCCTTAGGAAGCATTTTCGGACTAGATGAATTGGGTTAAAATGTCTTAAAATTAAATGAGGAATCTCCTGTCTTCGTTTGTCGGTAGAGTTTCTGGACACCCTGTATTTTTATGAAATTGTAAACGAACAAATTGTGATATTTTCAAAATTTATTTGGATTTTTTATTTAGCTTATTTATGGTAGGGGAGCAAAGTATGCTAAATGTGCAGTCACTCGAGCGCTTTGGGGACATATTGGGTTGTGAAGAGTAGGTCCTAAAACCAAAAAAAGTTAAGTAAAGTTTTCCATTTTAGTGGGCGCTTGCCATTTTTTAATTTAATTTTCCATTTCCAACAATCGTTTTTTCCGATTATAACGCCATCTATCCATTATTCGAAAAAATGTTTCGAATAAAAGTTACTTATTTTTACGTAAGGAATCCAAATCTGCAATAAAAAATGAGGGCTCCTATTTAAGATTTTAAAGTAACCCCCCACCCCACATCCATGGGGGGTCGTGTTTAGTACCATTCGATAGATTTTTCAAAAATACTGAATAAGTGTATTTTACAGTTTTTCGATCTGATGTTCATTTCGCGAAATATCGCGGGATTCGTATTTAAAATATTAAATTTACCCCCCACCCCTCTCCGTGGGAAGTCGTGTTTGGTATCATTCGATAGATTTTTAAAAAATATTGGGCACATATTTTTTAGTTTTTCGATCTGTCATTCATTTCGCGAAATATTCGCTTTTTTCTTGTGAAACTTTGGGACTCGCCCATTTCCTTACGCCCGGCTCAAATCGTCAGATTTTTGAAATATACACTCTTTTGCATGTACTTAACTTACCTTATCTTAATCTGACAATTTCGAGTTTTTTTAAGGATATATTTTTTTTTCGGGCCCCCCTTAACGAACTCCCCTGTGTTAAGAGCCAATATATGGTAGAGGTACATCTGCAGGGTACCAGGTTTCCCCCATATGCTAATCTGACGCGCTCGAGTAACTGCAAAAATCCCCGCTTGGGCTCCCCTACCATTATAGCGAATATTATTTTAGTAGTTAGTGCAACCAGTGGCGTCTCGCTTTAACATTTATATTCTGGGTTTATTAAAAAAAATATTTTCATTTGATAGATTTGATCAATTTGTAAACTACTTTTTATAGGAGGAAATGAGTGCGCGTCTTATCGAGACTTGAGAAAAATATCATTTTTTTTTAAAATAGGATATTATCTCCGATTTCTATCCTAATCCTTATGCGTCGATTTTAATGAAATTTTGGGAATATACTTTAATTATCTCCTAATTCAAAGTCTACTATACTATATGCCACCATATGCTTACTATTTTTAGGGGTGACAAGTACCCCTTATTGCCAAAACTTCCTAAATAAAACTAGTTGTAACGTAAATCAAAGTAGTGTTTAGGCTTTAATAGTTTTGATGAAGTTAAATAAAGGTCTTTTTATACTTTTGGACATTATTTTTGGTTGGCTGAATAACTAAATCCTTATGAACCACCCCCTTTGATAATAAAATGTGTAAAAAAGTGAATTTATAATATTTTTAATTAATTTATATAATATTGAATTATTATTTTCGAGTTACACGAAGGAAAAGACAGATTTTTGATAAAATTTAAAAATCTTTGGATTTTAATTAGTTTAACTTTTTGATCATAGAAATAACATTAAAATAAAAGGAACGCGGGGTTTAATATACCTTCTGCTAACTTAAAAAAAAAAACGACAATACGGATCTCAATAATTGTTTTTGCATTCGATTAGTGAATGCGTCAGGAAACTCTGTGATCCCGAGCCATGACATAATATTGAAAAACTGCATACAAAAAATGCATTCTTAAAGTGCATCTCAAACAGACAGTAAAAAAAATTCAGAACTCGTCAATTATCGAAGGAAATGAGTTCAATTTTGTTACTCTGGGGTTTTTGGGGTCGCTGAAAACAAATATTACGTCATAAGTGATCTCCGGAGTACCTGGTGCCCAGGGCACCAACTGTTTACCTCGTCATTAAAACTAAATAAAAAATTAATCAAAAATCATTACTCGGGGGGTTTTTAGGGTCACTAACGATGAATATGACATCGGAAGTGATCTACGGAGTACCTGGTGCCCAGGGTACCTACTGTTTACCTCGTCTTGTGGAGTTTTCAGCAAACATTTATTAAAACATTAGTCAAAAATCATTACTCGGGGGATTTTTGGGGTCGCTAACGACGAATATGACATCGGAAGTGATCTCAGGAATACCTGGTGCCCAGGGTACCTACTGTTTACCTCGTCTTCGGGAGATTTCGGCAAATTAATTAAAAAATTAGTAAAAGATCATTACTCAGGGGGTTTTTGGGGTTGCTGACGACAAATATGACATTGGAAATGATCTCCGGAGTACCTGGTGCCCAGGGTACCTACTGTTTATCTAATGACTAATGATTTTTGACTAATTTTTTAATGAATTTGCCGAAAACTCCGGAAGACGAGGTAAACAGTAGGAACCCTGGGCATCAACTTGGCATCAGGTACTCCGGAGATTATATCATGACTCGGGGTCACAAAGTTTCCTGGTGCATTCACGAAACGAATGCAAAAAGAACTATCAAGATCCGTCTTGTCGTTTTTTTTTTCGGAGGTAAAGCCGATTTTAGTGCTTTATTGTTTCGCCTATTATAATATGAGTGATCAATATTTTTTGCACCGTATCTCGCTTAGTTTGAATTCAATATTATATATTTAATAGTGCTCATTTTAAAGGTCTTTTCAAGCACTATAAAAAGTGTTGAGCATTATACCCGTAAAATAGATCGTTAGATATTTCAAGTTAAATGCACCGATTCGATGAGCATTCACAAAAAAATCTCCTTTCACCTACCATACCTCGCTTTGAGTATGGTAGGTGAATTCGTACCAAAACGAATCTCTTTATTTTTGTATAAGCTACAAAAATGTTTGTTACACTTTTTCTCCTAGATGCATAGTTTTTAAGTTATTCGCCAAAAACCTTCCGAAAAAATGTCATTTTTCAATGAAAATGGCAAATTTTCAACCACGAATAACTCGAAAAGTATTAAGTTTTCTAAAAAAAATGTATAGAACATTTTTTGATTACATTTAGGTCCTCTAACGAATCAGTTCAAAGACACCTGAACGAAAATTTAATTTGGGAAAATATTGGTGAGAATGTCGATGGGGGCATAAATAAAATCGTAACAACAGTAAAAGAAATCTGTATGAGAAATTTACAAGGCAGGTCAAAGCTAAAAAACCAGGCTTGGATGACAGAAGACATATTGTATTTGATGGAACAACGGCGACTAGCGAAAAACAAAGAAACACGTTATAACAGCATACAAAAAGAAATTCGACGTAAAATACGAGAAGCAAAGAGTCAACATTTAGCCAAACAGTGCCGTGACATTGAATAACTTGAAAACAGATACGACACGTTTAACATGTATAAAAAAAGTGAAAGAAGCGGCTGGTATCTTCAATAAGAAACAAACTGCATTGCTACAGGATGAACATGGTAAAGTAATATTTGAAGTAGAGGACAAACTTAAAAAATGGGAAAATTACGTTACGAACCTATTTGAAAACGATAGGAGTAGTTCACCTTCCGATACCACTAACTGCGACGCACCCCTAATAACACGCTCTGAGGTAATAAAAGCCATACAATCATCAAAAGATGGCAGAGCGACTGGTCCTGATGAAATTTCAACTGAAATATACAAGCTTATAAATGATAGCAATGTTTTAGAGGCTATAACTTCGTTTTTCAATACCATTTATACCAGCGGACAACTAGGTACCTAATGGTTGGTCTAATTCACTGTTTATAGCTCTACCTAAGAAGACAACAGCAAAAACCTGTGCTGATTATAGAACCATCAGTTTGTTAAACCAATTATTGAAAATATTTCTGAAGGTAATACATGGTTTTATCTACAATAAATGCGAGGAATACCTGGATGACACACAGTTTTGTTTCCGTAACGGGTTTGGAACGAGAGAGGCATTGTTTGGGATGTACGTACTTGCTCAAAGATGTCGAGATATATCTGTAGACATATACTGTTGTTTTATTGACTTCAAAAGGCATTTGATCGTGTTAAGCACTCTATATTGATCGAAGCTCTAAAAGACATTGGATTGGACGGCAGAGATGTTCGAATAATTGCAAATTTATATTTTGAATCAAACAACATCAGTTTTAGTAGATGGTGTGGAATCACAGGCTCTTAGGGCCGGTTGTTCGAACGCTAATCAACAATGATCATTATCAAATATTTAATTACTGTCACCAAAACTGTCAATGTCAACTTTGTTTGGGTTGCTGAAAACATAATTAATTACAATTATGAGATTTATTATTAATTATGTTAATAATTATTGTTATATTAATTGATTATAGACTCACAGACTTTTTAACAACCCAAACAAAGTTGACATTGACAGTAATTAATTATTTGATAATGATCATTGTTGATTAGCGTTCGAACAACCGGCCCTTAATATTAACGCTTTGGCCACACGGGCGATTTTTTACGGCGCCCATTGGTTTGACTACCTCCTCCACCAATTTTAGATGAAATGATTTCATCATAATCGTAGTCAAACCAATGGGCGCCGTAAAAAATCGCGCCGTAAAAAATCGCCCGTGTGGCCAAAGCCTTAAGAGGATTACGGCAGGGATGCCTCTTGTCACCCCTGCTTTTCAACGTTTACTCCGAAAGAATTTTCAGAAAAGCACTTTCTGAAAAACAAGAAGGAATACTTGTGAACAGTGGTCATCAATAATTTGTGATATGCTCATACAGTACTCCTAGCTTCTACTCAAGAAGATCTGCAAACACTACTTGATAGATGTCGTTGAGAGTTGTAGGGAGGCAGGTCTGGATCTGAACATACGGAAAACCAAAATACTCGTAATAAGTAAACAGCAGCATATTAAACCGTCTATATATGTAAATAATACCAAACTTGAGCAAGTTGATAAAATCGTTTACCTTGGACAGCTATTAAATTGTAACGAAGAAAGTCACGGCGAAATTAGATCTAGGATAGAGCAGGCTAGAGCCGCTTTTAGAAGGATGTCCAAGGTGTTATGTAACAGAGACCTAAAATTGTCATTGAGGATCCGCCTACTTCGCTGCTACGTGTTCTCGGTCTTACTTTATGGTGTCGAGTCCTGGACTGTGATAAAATCGATCTAAATCGCCTTGAGGCTTTCGAAATGTGGTGCTATAGAAGAATTTTAAAAGTTTCCTGGGTGGAGAAGATTCGAAACTCCACAATACTAGAACGTCTCAGCAAGACTACTGAGATCATAAAAAGCATCAAGCAGAGAAAGCTGGAGTATTTCGGACATGTAATGAGAGGTTCCAAATATAGGTTGCTACAAAATATCATGCAAGGAAAAATAGCAGGCAAACGCAGTTCAGGACGAAGAAGAACCTCATGGTTGAAGGACTTTCGAGATTGCTATGGTGTAGATACAAGCATGTTATTTAGGGTGGCAGTGAATAAAATTAAGATAGCTATGATGGTAACCAACGTTCTGAAAGGACATGGTACATGAAGAAGAACGACTCCCGGAGTTATTTTGACCAAAACAATTCTACCTCCGAGAAGGAGTGAGAACCACTCCCAAAATAAACGCGTATTTTGGCGTAGGGTAGACTTTGTTTCTTGAGCTATTACCCTAGTTAGGCTATAAAAATATCAAGTAAATTGATACTTTAGTTAATTAATTGATGTATATGATATTTTTTAGACAAATTGTTTCCTGGTGTGCTTTTCTGTCGATAAAAATTTGGCATCCTATGACAACGTTATTCTAAAATGGGTACCAGAAGTTAGACATTTCAGCCCAAATGTTCCAATTCTTCTAGTAGGTAAGTACCAGTTACAGGCCGTGAAAAACATAGGTATTCATTACAAAATTTGTTTTTGTTACTTATTGATTAGTCATGACAGTTTAAATCCGATAATAAAGTATTAAAATTGCGATTTTTTCGACTAATTGTTATATGGTGCATTATTAGGTATATCTGAATAATCGCTTTTCACAGAAAAATTATAAGTAGATTGTTATGCATAGTTTTCATAAACAATCAATTCGTTTTCTTCGATTATAAAAAAAATTAAAAATATTGTTTTAAAATTGTTTTCCTTTTGTATTTTAGTTTTTATTATAGAGTATGGTGCAAATGAAAGGAATAAATTCGTTATTACGTAAGCCGGCGACTTTAAGAAAAAATCCTAAAATAGGTCGATTTTTATTTTAAAATTATGATTTTTTGACATATATATATATATATATATATATATATATATATATATATATATATATATACACATCATAGTAGTGACGTCATCCATCTGGGTGTGGTGACGTAATCAATGATTTTTATAAATGAGCTCAAAACAGAAGTGGAAGATTAAATGAATAGAGCAAACAGAGCCGCAGGTTGCTTGAATGACACAATATGGTGAAGTAAAAATATCGGAAAAGAAGTGAAAGGCAGACTTTATAAAACATTCAACAGACCAATAATGACATATGCGGCAGAAACACGACCTGACACAGAGAGGACAAAAAGATTGCTCGAAACAGCTCAGATGAAAACCCTTCGAAAAATAGATGGTAAGACACTATGGGACAGAGCTAGAAGTACAGATATCCGACGGAGATGCAAGGTGGTTAACATTAATAACTGGGTAAGAAACAGAAGAATAGAATAGAACGACCACATAAGCCGAATATCAACAAATAAAGTAGTAAGAACGGCGAGAGACAGTTCCCCAATAGGAAGACCCCTGTTGAGCTGCCCCCGCCTCCACTTGCAGAAATTAAAAAACAAATGCTGATCACGCGGCAGAATTACGAGCTATTTACGAGCTACTTACGATGTACGAAGTTATATAGTTTAAATTTTTGAACTCATCCCCTTAACCCCCAAACAACCCTTTAATTGATTCAAGTCAAGAGAAAAATATTGAGAAAAATTAAAATATTAAAATTCTAAGAATAAACTCTTAAAATACGTGCATTTGATTATTGAGCTACAACCCCTTCGCAAGAAAACCTCCCCATCTTACCGTCTGCGTCTTAAGAAAGAATTGTATTTAAAATGAATAAAATCAATTATTTTGCGACTACATATCATTTACTAATTTATGAGCTTGCAAAATACGCTTATTTCGATTATTGAATTGCAATTTCTTTTCTATAGCGCAGTCACTGAAGGTAAAAATCAACTATTACCTTCGATTTCGGTGAGCCTCCATCGATATTCACGAAAATTGGTATGACAGAAAAAGTAGAATGTATGTAATTTATTTAATTTAAAATATAGTTTACTACTGTTAGAAAACAGAAAAAAATGTTTATTTGACAAATAACCTTTGCGTTTCGCTTAATTTAAATGTTCAAACTGCCAAGAGGCAGGTGGGTGTCGAATTTAAGCGAAAACAATGTAACTGTGTTAAATAAATATTTTTCTTCTGTTTTCTGACAGCAGTAAAATGTATTTTGAATTAAATAAATTACATACATTCTCCTTTTTCTGTCAATTAATAGAATTAAAAAAAAAATTGGACACCCTGTATAGGTGTCTTATCGTTTATGGACTTTAGACTTTGGAGTAGATCCTGATTTTTTAAATGTATTGTATACAGACCAATCTACCTACTTTTCATAATAATGGTCTAGAAAATAGACATAATTTTCATTTCATTATGATACAGTAAACAAACATTTATTTCGTACAGTTTAAAAATCGAGAGTGCATAAATATTATTTTTAAAATCAATTTACCGTTTAAGAAAATTTTAAATTACGCAAAAACTATGACTCCTAGTTATGGAATATCCCTATACCATTCGAAAGAGGAACCTGTGTATAATAATTTATTAATATACATGGTGTTTTTTTTTAAATAAGCATCATATGACACATTAAATAATCCAATAATGAAACTGTAAATTTTGAGCACCCTGTAAATAAATGTGTAATAATCAATCATAGAATACATTAATTATAAAATAATTACCAGACCGTACTGTCATAAAATGACAATGTCATACAATGCCATTAATTAACTACATCTTTTGTTTTAAAATCGATTTACAGATTAAGAATTTTAATATTTGTAAATTACGCAAAAACTATGACACCTAGGTATAGGACATCCATATACCATTCGAAAGAGGTAGATTTGCTTAGTATAATTATTTATTAATATACAATGGTGTTCCATTTAAAATAAGAATCATATGACACATTGAATAATCCAATAATAAAACTGTAAATTTTGAACACCCTGTAAATAAATATATATAATCGGTTCAAAACGTCCTCCGACGTCTTCCGATGCCCAATCTCCATGCATCTCTATCTTCCCAAAGGTCTTCGTCTAAACCTCACTCTCGGATCTCTCTGTCTATTCCTTCTCTCCAGCTCTTTCTGGGTCGGCCTCTTTTTCTTTTTCCATGTGGTGACCAATCTAGAATCTGTTTGAGCAGACGGTGTTCTGGTATTCTCTGCACATGTCCATACCACTTTAATTGTTGTACTCTCATATCTTCGACAATCGTATGTGTGACTCCCATAATCTCTCGTATACGTTGGTTATTGATTCTTTCGAGTTTTCATTTTCCTGCGGCACGCCTCCAGTAATCCACCTCCGTGACTTGTAGTGTTCTTTCAGTAGTTTTCTTTAACTGCAACACGTCACTTCCATAAATTACTATGCTCTTTATAATAGTGTTGTATATTCGATGTTTATTTTTTTTGGATATATGTTGATCCCAAATAATACTATTTAGTTGCGATATGGCCCTTCTACCTTGAATGTTTCGTTTTTTTATAGCCTGATCTGATTTGCCGTCGTCCGTGATTTCTACCCCTAAATAAGAATATTTATTGTTGTACTTAATGTGTTGTCCGTCGTTTAAAACTAGATTCTGCTCGTTGCCACCGATGTTCATGTACATTGTTTTATCTATGTTAACTTCTAATCCCCATTTTTTGTATTCTTCGATTAATTTTCGAGTCATGTGTTCCAGATCGTCATATTCGTTAGCAATCACAATTTGATCATCAGCAAAACATAGAGTGTACAGGTTGTTATTATTTAATTGTATACCCATGCCGCTGCACTTCCGCATCCAAAGTTTCAATGCTTGTTCCAGATATATTTTGAAAAGTGTCGGCGATAGGCAGCATCCCTGCTTCAGTTCTTTGTCTACTACGAAACCTTTGAAAACATTCGTTCCTATTTTAACTTTGGTGTTGGTGTTATCATCTAGTTTTTCCACTGCTGTTATGAGATTTGAGTTGATGCTCGTTTGTCTTGGAGTGTTCCATAACTTATTTCGGGGGATGCTATCGTAAATCGTAGGCCTTTTTTTTTAGATCAACAAACAAAAAGTGGACTTCTTGATTTACAGGAACCTTTTTTTCTATAAGTTGAGTGATACAAAAAAGGTGGTCTATGGTCGATCTACCAGCTCTAAAACCCGCCTGTTCTTCTGCCTCCATATCAGTGTATTCTCTTTCTATTCTAATTTTGATCATTTTTCCATAGATTTTACTAATGGTACTAGTAACTGCTATTCCACGGTAATTGTCGCAATTTTGTTTGTTTCCTTTTTTATGTAAAGTTGAAATGGTAGAGGTTTTAAATTCGGCTGGAACCTCTACTTTGTTTATGCAGTTTTGAAAGAGTATTGTCAGGTGCTAATATAGTTTTTCAGTTCCATATTTTATTAGTTCTAAGGGTATATTGCCAGGCCCGGGTGCTTTTTTGTTTTTGAGTGAAGTACAGATATGAGGGGACAAAAGTACACATTCCTACAAAACATAATGCAAGGAAAAATCCAAGGACGAAGAAATCCAGACCGTAGAAGAATGTCCTGGATGAGAAATTTGAGAGAGTGGTTTGGCTGTACCACTAACGAATTGTTCAAAACAGCAGTAAATAAAATTAGAATCGCCCTAATGATATCCAATCTCCGATAGGAGAGGCACTCAAAGAAGAAGACAGATATCCTTTACGTCCTTTTTCGTAAAGCCTGTAAATAAATGTGTAACAATTAATCATGAAATACATTCAACCAATATCCAAATATTTAGATGTAAAAGTATTTTTTTATAATTTCTTAAATAACTTGAGAATAAGCCTTCTTTTAAAACTTTACATTTTAAGAAAAGTCACCATAACTCAGAACACTCTGTACATAGGTATAGGGAAGCCTTATGAAACTATACCTTATATTTTGCGGACAATTAAAAAATGCAATAAAATATAGGGTGTTCCATAAGAAAAAATATAACTTTGATACGCCGCCATTTATTGGGCCACCCTGTATATTTCAAAATAATTTTAAAATGTAGATTTTATCAACTTACAAACCACTAATTAAAATTTTTTTTCAAATCTTTTACCATTTCGCTGTAATCTTCCGTCGAGTTAGTGGTGACTCACCCTGTATATTTAATTACCAGAAAAAAAAGTCGCCGCAGTATAACTTAAAGCAGAACTACCAAAACCTACAAATCTGACTGTTCTACTGAACATTTTACTTGAACTATACCAATCCTTTTTACCATTTGTTCTCTCTAAAGTATTTCTTTTCTTTCTAGCGACAAAAAAAGACTTACGGACAGATCCCAGCTTGGCTTGCTACACGCCCGAAGAAGGCAAAAAGCTGAAACGAAGGGTCAAAGCGCAGGGCTACATGGAATGCTCTGCGTTAATGAACGAAGGGTTGGAAGAGGTCTTCATCGAAGCTATACGGGTGTTTAAAAAGAGCAAAAACAAAAAACCAGTTGCTAGGCACTGTACTGTTTTGTAATTTTCTTCCAAATAAGGACTTTTTAAATATATGCCATTTAAAATTGTGTATAATACGATAATTGCACGTTTTGTTATTGCTGCTTTTCTAAAATCACTTTCAATTAAAATACAGTGTATAATACTGATGATGTTCCATTTATATTGCCGAAACGTTGGATATTAACCCTTAAAACTAAAAATAATTCGACTGACATTGTAGGTGTTGAAAGGCTATAAAAATTGTTTTGTTATGTTTTTTGGACTCCATTCTTCTTCTGGGGGATCTGAGAAAAAAAAACAAATTAGCTGGAAAATATGCGACAATATCTACTAAAAAATATGGAAAAAATAATGATATCAGTCCTAAAACAACTAATGGGTGATCAGTTTTAGAGTTTTTAATTGAAAGTAGTAGCGGAATGTACCGTTAACTATGCAAATTATTACGGTATTAAATTTTTGGGTTTTAAAATATAATTTTTTAAAAAAGTTGTTTTTTCTTCTTCAAAACTATGTAACTTTTTAACATATTTGTCTGCGTATTTTTAGTTCGGTATTTTTTAAATTTCAAATGGCATATTCGTTTCTATTGTTTATATTCTCAAGGAACAGGCTTAATTGATATTTTGACACAGTATTTCAGAACTGGATGTACATTTACTTATACTCTTTAAATCGTATTAAATAAATAATTTATTACAATGTTGCATTTTTATTTATTTATTTTTTTTTTCGAGAAGTTTATAACTTTTTGGATCAAGTGGTTTGACGGATTTCAATGTTGTTGACCAATCGGATCATACGAAATGAGGTAAACATAATGTACTTTAAATTTGCTAATGAACAGGGCCTATTTTACCACTAGGCCCGTGAGGCACCTGCCTCGGGCCCGTATTTTAATGGGGCCCGGAAAGATTACCCAAAAATCAGGTTTAGTTCAACAACAAACTAAATTTTCAAAATTCTTTCATTTTACGAACAGGAAATGATAACAAGAAGAGTTAATTAAACAATGTTTAATTTCGTAAAAACAAATTTTATTTATTTTTAATAAAAATTTAAATTTCTGGTGCAACTATCTTCTTAACGTGTCCTATCAAGTCCCTATGACGTTTGTGATTAACATGGCGAAACTGTCTCTGTCTCGAGCTATTCTAAATAGTTGTTCTGCTTTCTTTATTCCTGTCCACTTCCTGATATTCTTCAACCAAGAGCCCTGCTTTCTACCAATTCCTCTGCGTCCTTCGATTTTACCCATCATAATAAGTTGAAGAATATTATATCGGTCTCCCCTTACTACGTGCCCAAAATAGGCCATCTTTCTATATTTGGTGTTATCAAACAGCTCGCGGGCAGCATTTGCTCTATGGACTACCACATTTGTCAGCATAGCCGTCCATGGTATTTTCAATGTACGTCTGTGCAGCCACATTTCAAAGGCCTCCAAACGATTAATGGTGGACATTTTTAATGTACATTCTTCGATACCATACAAGAGGACTTACCAAAAATGTAACATTTAATCTTTCGAAGTTGGAGTTACAAGTTATCATTACAGAAGAATGACCTCATTTTTAAAAATGTCGTGCGGGCTATCTGGAGTATACATTTTATCTCTTTATCTGGATCTAGTTGTTCAGTAATATGGCAACCAAGATATTTAAAACTGGGTACTCTTTGAATTATATGACCATCAACATATAACCGTGAATCATGATGGGCCAGACGGCTAAATACCATGTATTTTGTTTTTGAACAGTTTATGTTTAGGCCAAACTCTCTTCCCACTGTGTCAATTAAATTGTGGCATTTAAAAGGCATTGTAATCATCATCATATCATCACTTAAAATAACTGTATCGTCTGCATATCTGATTGTATTTATCAGAATTCCATTAACTTTCACACCCCATTCCAAATTATGCAGCGCTTCTTTAAATATAACTATATTTCTATTAACTATATTGTTATTAAATAACTAATACATTTAAAAAAGTTATTGTTATTAAATTATATTTAGGGGCTCAAAAATTGTGTCGTGCCTCAGGCCTGATTTGAAGTAAAATAGGCTCTGCTAATGAAGGGAGTAATAAATCATCATGACAGCTTCAAATACAAGAAAATTAAAAGGAACAACGGCATATCGTCGGCCTCATATGAAAAGTGTGTAAGTCCAAATTAACAAATTTTACATGAGATGAAAAAAACCGATTTAAAGAAATATGCGTAACTCCCTAAAAGTCTCCAAAACTAAACTGTGAAAAATGCTTAAGTTCCACAAGAAAAAGGAATGTGGATTTTAAGGATAATAATACTACTTAAATGTATTTAACACAAAAACTATAATAATAATATGATCAAACTGAACTTACCTTCAATAAGTTTATTTACACTATTTCCTTTATAATACTTTTCTTGTAGATATAACACAGCAGCAGCAAAAGTGCATCTAACCTCAATGACGGACTTTGGCAAGTTTCATGTGATTCACCAACGCTGTGGAGTTGGGTAGAATTCTTTTTTGTGGTTCTAGCGACATCTATTGACTTTTTTGAACTTTTTTGTCTTGCTATGCATGCGTAGGCACCATAAATATTAATCAGATGGCGCAAAAATCTCATTTTTGTTTATTTGTGACTTAGGCACTTTTCATATGAGGCCGACGATATACAAAAAAATATATATTGGAAATATAATGGACAAAAACAACAAAATGAATTATGAATCTCAAGATGTTACAACTTTCGCCTCTCATCACATGTCCGAGAATTTCCTTTCTTTTATTGTGTTTTCAATTTCCCTCTCTTTACCTATTCTCCTTAACACTTCTATATTCGTGACTCTATCTACCCATGAAATCTTTAACAGTCTCAAGTCGATTTATTACATTTCGGTTTAATGTCCATGATTCATCTCCATATAGTAAAGCACACTGTGTACATAACATTTAATTGAGTAGCCTTATTCTGAGGGCTAATGTCAAATCTTCGCTGCATAAAATCTTCTTCATTTTCACAAAGTTGGCACGTGCTTTTTCAATTCTCACTCTTATTTCTGCAGTAGGTATAATCGTTATTTTCTGTGATTATCGTTCCCAAGTAAGCATATTTTTTTACTCTCTCAATCTGCTGGCCGCCTACCATTAATATAAATAATTAGTAAATTAGTAATAATAAAAGGTACCTATTAGAGGAAATCAATGAAGATATATCAATTAAGGGAACACTTGTGAATCATCACAATGGTCTAGGAACTAGAGAGGCACTATTTTGTGTGCGCGTTCTATTACAAAAAAGTTGTGAATTCCGAAAGAACGTTTATGTTTGTTTCATCGACCGACTTCGAGAAGGCATTCGACGGAGTAAAACATGATACACTTTTCGATTGCTTGTGGGCAGCAGGACTTGACCACTACGATATAAGACTGCTGAAATACTTACATACATATATTACAATCAAGTAGCCTCTATCGAAATTGGAGACAGTCGTGCTGAAAAACTACCCATAAAACGTGGAGTACGACAGGGTTGTGTTTTATCACCCACCGTTTTTAATCTGTACTCTGAAGAAATCTTTAGGGATGACAGACAAGAGGGAGTAAGACTAGGCTGAGAAGGAATCAACAATATTAGATACGCTGACGATACAGTCATTCTTGCAGAAATTTTACAAGATCTTCAGACATTAGTAAATCTAGTCAGTGAAGCAAGTTATCGGAAAGGACTTAAAATCAACATTTCAAAGACAAAGCGGATGGCAGTTGGAAAGATTAATATAGATCAAGGTCTGCTTTTTCTTAATAGGGAGGAGATAGAACGAGTAAATAATTTCAAATACTTTGGCAGCTGGTTAAATGTAAATTGTGACCAGTGGCGTAGCTGAAGATTGGGGGCCCCCCCGCGACAATTTTTGTGGGCCCCCGTATTATAAATATAACGACAACTGAGAACAGTATAACTACTAAAATATGTGTAAATGATAATGTTTGGCCTTTCTTTAATAAGTCTTCATCAGTTAGTGTCAATAGATTTTTGGGAATAGACATGAAAACCTATTATATACATATCTCTTAATACGACAAACGTATTAGTAAGTTGTTGCAATATTATAACTAAATTTACATTGAAAACATGAACTTCAAAACTTTTTTTGCTACAAGTTACTTTTTAGTCGCAGCTGAACCCATTGTAAAATTGTTATACGTTTTATTTATTTATTTTTAAATTCCGGTATAATACCCCACTTTTTCAGCTATTCCTGCTGCTTCTGCTAAAGTTTCGGAAAACGAATTTCTCATTTCTCAAAGATTATAACGCGTTTTTTCAAAAAGTTGAAGGGCGGCCGTTAACTCTACCGTTTCAGATTGCAAAAGTTTTAATGTTAGATTAATAAAGTTAAGTATTTTAGATCGAATAGTAATGTTAACGGCAAATTCAAAATTATTTATATGCTCTAATAATGCATAAGCTTCTAATTTTTCATCGTTTTTTTAGATAGCAATGAAATTTTCGTTAAAGATTTCATTACTTGTCGGAAAGCTCGAAGCAAAGCCATAACAGCATATCATGTGTCATGTCTGGATGACCACCGGGTTTCACATAATCTTTTAAGTGTTGGCGATGAATCCAAAGTAATAATAGTACATATAGTACATCCCATCTTTTAATACTTGCACTAAAAACATATAATATCTTAATTATACCGTAAAAAACAACTCCTGTACACTAGCAACGGCATCACTCAACACTAGCACCTAGGTTCAGATTATTCCCAAATGACCATCTATGTCGCTGTGATATAGAATTTAAAGATAGAGAAGGGAGTATTACTATATAAAGTTTCTCTGTCTCTGCTACATTTCTGGGGCAAAACATGCTCCATATTTATAACAAACGTATAGATACTATGTAAATACTTTGTAGCGGTTACGTATTACTTCAATATAACGTAGAAGTAGATTTTCTACCTTATAGCGATATTTCAAATTAAGCGTGAAAAGAGAGCATTATTACCTAGTTTAGATTCGTAGCTGTAACGTTTTTCAGACAGAGAACAGAATACTGTGAACAGAGCTAACAGCCGTGAAAAAGAAAAAAAAGTTGAGGTTATGTCTGTGGTCTGTGCTGTGCCGTGTGCCGTATTGTCCAGAAAATTAGATGCGAAAAGGAATTACTCAGTTAAGTATATGTATATATTTATTTTTTGCATTTTTTTCACTATGCCAAGAGCTTAACGACAATCGTTTAAGTTATTCTCAAAAGACATCAACGTAGAATTACGTCCAATCTTTTACAAAATTTCGGAACTACTGAGTCCTTATGCAATGATTTATTTACTCCTATTGCTTCCTCATCAACTCCTGTTAGCCCTATTGCTTCCTCATCAACTCATCTCAGTCTAATGCTTCTAGCCAAACGTCAGTTTATTCAGAAATAAATTAGATACCAAATAATTCTACAGTTTCATCCACATCTAATTGTTTACTATATTCCCTCCCAAACAATAATTCTCAAATTGTTTCTTCTTCAAATTTAGAAGGTGCTGTCTGTGTTGGTGCTAACATTCAAATTTTTCTACCAAGTAGTCGGCCAATTATTGAAAACCAATCTTTTTTAGTTGGATTATGTTCATGGGCTAATAATTCATTAATAAGTAGAGTTCATTTAAATAAATTACTTATACTGTTAATTTCTCATGGACATACAGATCTTCCTACAGATGCTCGTTCATTACTTCATACTCCTAGAGACAAAAATATTATTTTTGTAGATCCTGGTTACTATTTACTTGTTACTATAGTGAAATAATTTCAGATGCTGTACATACTGATGAATGGCATTCTGAGAAAAAATTTGAAACTATTGCAGCGGATTGGACCCGTCAAGGAAAACAGGACCACCAAAGGGAGAGGCAGAATAAATGACTTAATTTTTCCTAACATTTTATTATATAATAAAAAATTGCAAACTATATAATGTTTGTATTTAATTTGTCCAAAACACATAGTAATAATACTAGTTTCCTCAACTTTATATTGCTGTAGATTATTTTTTACTTTAATTAGAATGTCAATTATATATTTACAATGTAAAGTAAAAATACTGTCTACAATAATAACTATAAAGTTAAAGAAGCAATTTTATTGTAAATATTTTTCTCAACGCGCACTCTACGAGACATAGTTGACACAAAACTGAAACATATCTGATACATAGCTGCTACAGATAAGAGACATTGGGTGCATTCAGCAGACGCAATCGCTAACTAATCGATTAGTAATCGATTTATGATTTACATGCTGAATGCCACAATTTATGTGGCATTCAGCAGAAAATCACTAATCGATTAGTTAGCGATTGCGTCTGCTGAATGCACCCATTATTTGATGCTTGAGAAAAGAGTTTTGCTCCATAGCTGCAACATATATCTGACATCCTTTAACGCTTAAGAAAAGAGTGTTGTTCTGTAGCTGCGACATATATGTGACATAATTTAGTGCTCAAGAAAAGAGTTTTGCTCCCTTTTAGGGTAGGACATAGGAGCATAGCAGAGATAGCTCTGCTATGTTTACGCGCTTTTCTTGTGATGTATCTATGATAGAGCAAGGAACATGTGTGATTTAACTAAAATGTAGTTGCTCTGTAAAATGGTCAACTGGGTTCAGATTATGGGATGCACAATGAACATAGGAAGCTGTTTTTTCAATGTCAGTTATGCGCGTCTGTACGCCTGAATATACACCACTCATAACGCTTGTCCCATCATACCCCTTTCCTCTGCAGTTGTGTACCGAAAAGCAGTGGCGCACCTAAAATTTTCCTCTAGGGGGGTTTGGCTTACGCACCGAATTTTTTTGTATTGTTTGTGAAAGACAAGTTAAATTTTCCTACTATTTTTTATATGCCCTGAAGGGGTTTTAACCCCCAAAACCCCCTGGGTGCGTCACTGCCGAAAGGTGCTTTGACTGAAAAAATTTTAAAATTTTATTTACAAGACCTTTGCATTTTAGTCTAACACGCGAATAAATTCCAAAAAACTTTCAACAACTTCTGCTTTGGAAGGTAAATTATTTTCATTTTCATTAGTTATTTCACAAGTTATTTTTACGTGCCGGAAAATAAAACTAATAGTAGAGGAGGAAAGTATGCTAAATTTGCAGTTACTCGAGCGTTATGGGGACTTATTGGGTTGTGAAAATTAGGTCCTAAAACCAAAAAAATTTAAGTAAAGTTTTGCATTCAAATGGGAACTTCGATGTTTTAATTTAATTTTCCATTCCCAACAATCATTTTTCTGATTAAATGTCTCGAATAAGAGTTACTTATTTTTACGTAAGGAATCCAAAATCTGCAATAAAAAATGTGGGCTCCTATTTAATATTTTAAAGTAACCCCCATCCCACCTCCGTGGGGGGTCGTGTATGGCGTCATTCGATAGATTTTTCAAAAATATTGAATACGTAGATTTTGCAGTTTTTCGTTGTGATGTTTATTTCGCGAAATATCGCGTGGTTCCTATTTAAAATTTTAAATTTACCCCCACCCCTCTCCGTGTCGGGTCGAGTTTTGTATCATTGGATAGATTTTTAAAAAATATTGAAAAGTTATTTTTTAGTTTTTCGATCTGACGTTTATTTCTCGAAATATTCGCTTTTTTCTTGTGAAACTTTGTGGCTCACCCATTTCCTTACGCTCCGCCCCGCTCAAACCGTCAGATTTTTGAAATATACACTGTTCTGCACGTAGTTAACTTGCCTTATCTTAATCTGACGATTTAGAGTTTTTCTAAGGATAGAATTTTTTTTCGGGCCCTTTTAACGAACTCCCTTGTATTAAGATCGTTTTGTATTTGGGGGCTCAAGTAATTTGTTTTAAGTTATTGTTTTTATCGATTCATTTAGTTAAACAGGATTACATTTAGCTAGTAAAAGAACCACCGACAAAAAAATTACCTTTTTCGGATTAACTTTCATCTAAACTACCAATATGTCAACTAAACGCTAAATTGCACCCGGAAAGGGTTACAGTTACGTCAATTACCTGCTTCATTACTTCCTTCCAAATTCCCTATTTTGATGCTTATTAGGGAAATATATTTTGATCTCCTTTAAAAAAAAAGTAGAAGTATTAAGCTTGAATGCTTTAAGGGGCCCTCCTAACGTCGGGGCCCCCCGCCTTGCGGGCCTGTCTGCTACGCTACTGATTGTGACTCTTATGAAGAGATAATAACCAGGATAGAAATATCACGTAAGGCTTTTATGACCTGGAAACCAATTTTATGTAACAGAAACCTGTCGATGAATATTCGCAAGAAGGTCCTGAAATGTTATGTGTGGTGTATCGTATTGTATGGTTGTGAGACATGGACGTTAAAAACCACAATGCTAAACAAATTAGAAGCATTCGAATTGTAGTGCTATCGACGGATCCTGAAGATATCGTGGGTTTCGCACACTTCCAATGAAGATGTTCTTCAAATGATAAATTCAGAATGTCTGCTCATAAGCATCATAAAAAGAAGAAAAGCAGAATACTTCGGTCATATCATTCGAGAACGTAAATACCATCTGCTTCGCCTTATAATACAAGGAAAAGTGGAGGAAAAGAGATGGATTGGTCGAGAAAGACTTTCATGACTGCGTAATGTTAGACAATGGTGTGGCTCCACAGTAGAAAAATTATTTCGTACAGCAGCCGATAGAGAAAGGTTTCAGGAAATTGTAAACATGATGACGGCCAACGTCTGAATACAGACACAGCACCTAAAGAAGAAGAAGAAGAAGTGAATCATCTCAGATATGCAGACGATGCGGGCAGCAGAGAAGGGCTGCAAATTTTGATTGATCGCTCTACGCAGTACTACAAGAGGTATGGAATGGCTCTGAACTCAAAAAAAAAACAAATATCTCATTGTTAGTAGGTAAGAACAAGATTGAAGGCGAAACAATCTATCTACGTTAAACTAAAAGCTTTAGAGAAAGTACCCAGATACAATAGGGAACTTGCACATTATTTTTTATTACATAATAATGTTGTTTTGTTTAAAAATGAGATTTCCAAAATTTCAAAAACTCGTAATAACTTAGAAATACAAATTTAAAGTCTTCTGCGGAATAAAATAGTTCAAACGACCCGTGACGTCAAATAGTTTTATTATTTATGGTTATATTTAGGTATATTCTTCTTCTCCTTCTTTAGTTTATTGGCCTCCACCTACTTGGGTATTTGGCCAGCTCATCGTGGCGGCTAAGGGAAAATATTTATATTCTAATGAAATTTATCGTATGTCATTGTAATAATATATACCAGTTTTTGAAGGAAAGGAAAGAAGGTTTACTATGGAAAATAAATCCATTTTGTAAAAGTACAAGTTTTCTATGAATAGTTCAAACGATCAAAAACACTTGTGACGTCACAAACTGTATTTTCTACTGACGTTTATAATGTCTAATTTAAAATTATATACAATTGTGTTTACTTTGTTGGTACAGAATGTAAACATATAACCGGATGACGTCATGACGCTTCGTCTTTAGGGGCCAAACGAAAGACAAAAAAAACCTTTTTTTGTCTTTCTTTTTTGATTTATACAATTTTTTTCAAATTTAAAATTTTATGCAAGTTCCCTATTCCTTTCGATGTAAGCTAAATAAACAATGGGATCGCAGCTTTGAAATAATAAAGACCATCAAGATATCCAGAATCACTTTCAATAAGATGAAATCAGTATTATACAATGGAAAAATGGAAAACTTTTATATGGAATTGAAGTCTGAACTATTACGGACGCAACTGAAAGAAGACTTTTTGAGGAGGTGTTATCGAAGAATGTGGAAAATATCATGGACAAAACACGTAACAAACATGGAAACATTAAGAGAGATGAAAAAAGAAAACGAAATACTCAACATTATGAAGGACAGAAATATGAGCTACTTTGGTCACATACTAACAAATAATAAATATTAGTTGATGCGATAGGTTATACAAGGGAAAGTAGAAGGATAAAGAGTAGAGTTCCACAGTGGAATGGAAAAATAAAAATAGAATTCTTTAGAACTGCTGCAGACAGAGTAAAATGGAACAAGATGATCGCCAATATCCTTAAAGGATGAGGCACCCGAATAAATCATCATCGGGGCACCTTTTCATTTTACCTTTCATGACAATCTGAAGGATTCTGCACCGGTCTACTCTAAGGACATGTCCTAGGTACGAAATATTTCTACGTACGAACGGCATTTGCACTACACAGTCGTTGGTCTACGACAGTCTACGTCAACATCGCTGTCCAGAGTATTCGGAGTATTTTTCTATGCAACTACATCTCAAACGACTCTAGGTTTAAATCGTATCAGCCTTCAGAATCGAGGTTTTAGTGCGATGTAACAATCCATCATCATCCAGCCCTGTGCGTCCACTGCTGGACATAGGCCTCCCTCATTTTTGTCCATTGTGCTCTATTTTGAGCACTTTGCATCCAAGTTCTAGACAATTTCTTGAGATCGTCAGTCCAACGAGTAGGTGGTCTTCCTCTACTTCTTTTGTCTAATCTCGGCCTCCACTCAAGTAATCTCTTCGTCCATCTCCCATCACTGATTCGGGCGACGTGTCCGGCCCAGTTCCATTTCAGGGTGGCAATTCGGGAAATTACATCGGTAACTCCTGTTCTTCGTCTTAAGTCTTCATTTCTAACTCGGTCACGAAGCGATATACTCAGCATTGACCTTTCCATTTTCCTCTGGGCTATTTGCAGCATTTTAGAAGTCGTAGCTGTCAATGTCAAAGTTTCGGCACCATAAGTCATCACAGGCAACACACACTGGTCAAATGTTTTACGTTTTAAAGAAATTGGTATATCGCTTTTAAATATGTATTTGAGTTTTCCATAGGTTGCCCATGCTAGGTTTATTCTTCTTCGTAGTTCGCATGTTTGGTTGTCTCTTGTGATCTTTATTTCGTGTCCAAGGTACCTATATGTATTTTTCCACTAGCTCTACTTCGTTGTCTCCAATATTGATATTTCCGCTAGGTACTGGGTTTGTCATGAATTTTGTTTTGGAGGTGTTTATTTTAAGACCTACACTGGCACACACTAACTGAAGTTCATCTAGCATTGTACATATCTCCTTAAGGTTGTCAGAGAATAAAACTATGTCTTCTGCGAATTTCAAATTTGTTAATCTACCATCAATATTCAGGCCTCGCTCTTCCCAGTTAAGTTTTTTACAAGCATATTCTAGTACAGCGGTAAACAGTTTAGGCGATAAGGTATCGCCCTGTCGGACTCCTCTGCCGATTGGGATATGGTCCATGTTTTTATGTAGTTTCACCGACATAGTTGCGTTCTTGTATCTATTGTAAATTAACCTTGTGCATCGGTAGTCAATGCGGCATGCTTGTAGTGCTTCCAGAATTTTGTCAAATTCTACCGTGTCAAAGGCTTTATGGAAATCTACAAAAGCCAAAACGAGTGGTCGATTGTATTCGATAGTCTTTTCTATTATTACCGTTTTAATGCTCTGTAGGTGATCATTTGTTCCAAATCCGGTACGAAATCCCGTTTGCTCCATTGGCTGGTAGAAATCAAGTTTTTTCTCAAGACGATTCGTTAGTATTCTTGTAAGGAGTTTGTATAAGTGACTAAGAAGGCTTATAGGCCTGTAATTTTCTAATTAATGGGGATCTCCTTTTTTGTACAATATAGAATTACTTCAGCATTGTGCCATTTGTCGGGTATATTACTATCTAAAAGGCACATGTTAAAAAGGTTTTTTATTTTCTTAAGAAGATAAGTGCCTCCGATTTTGATTGCATCAGTAACTACACAATCCTCGCCTGGAGATTTGTTATTCTTAGCTTTTCTTAGGGCTAGTTTTATTTCGTCTATTGTGATTTCCGGTAGCAGTTCTGATCTTTGGTTGACAATGCCCCTTTTCCTTGTTAATATTTCTGGTACTTGATCTTCTTTGCTAGTTACTTTGTGTTGGCTTGTGTACAGCAATTTGTAGAAGTCTTCAACCATTTAAACCCTTTAACCCAGGGTTAAACCCTTAAAATAGTTGTAACAATACTGTCCAAATATAGCATTTGATCATTCTTTGACGTAATTTTAGGTTTAAAATGTGGTTAGAGGATCAATAACATAATATTAGGGTGGTGCGAAAAAAGTCAAGTTGATAATTCCGTGTCGCTATAGTGCGGAAAAGTTGCGATTGGTAATTACAAGAAAAACAAAAAAAGAATTATTCAAATCGGACTTTCATCTTCCGATCCCGCAACGGGCCTAAAGATTATGAAAAAAATGAAATTTTACCTTTTTTTCAAAAATTTTTATATAACCTCCATGTACGTTTTATTTATCGCTATAGTAAAATTTATTTACAGTTTGCATGGTTGAGTAATAAAAAGAATAGTTTTATGCATTTAACCAATATCTTCCGATCCCGCAAGGTCAATCAAAATCTATAAAAAAATGAAATTTTTACGATTTTGATAAATTAAAAAACATTTAGTTATCTCATTGTTCTGTTACATTGTGAAGCTCTTCGCTTGTTTAAGCAAGCAAGCAAGCAATTTGATTTAACCCGACCTGTGGGATTTGTTCACCCTCTCGAAGGAGTACATTCGGGTGTAACAAGTCATTGGGGCGAGGTGTTTTGACCCGAGTTATACAGGGATCACCCCACCTCGCTCCAATGCCCCAGGCCATCCCTTTCCCCCCCATAGCACGCTGATGCGCGATGGAGGCACAACTATCGTAGCCAAATGCTCTTCACAATGGAACCCTGGGTAATAAGATTCCACTGTGGTACCCTAATCGAATGCAAAAAACTAGGCCCAGCGTGATGCGCTCTATGCCTTTATCTTCTTAATAACTTATCCGCGGTACTAAAAATTGCTTGCTTGGGCCCCGAGTCATCGTGCCGAGCCCCACTGAGCCCTGTTGGGCCCTGCTGGGCCCCGCCCGATGACTCGATGCTCTAATTTTTATGTGTTTTTGGTTTTTTTAATTTTTTTGGGGGCTTTCGCCATTTTTTATTTTATATAAATTTTTTTGGGGGCTTAAGGCCCTTCTAATTTTCTAATATTTGCTTACCTTGGAGGTGGTCGTGGTACTTGGACTTCGTGGGTAACGCTATCTTCGGCACTTGTTTCGAGCTACGAACACACTACTATCACTTATCACTTTTAGTTTATCCTATAATTTGTTGTTTCGGGCGTCTGTGCTTCCATCGGTGGAACTCGTCGTATCTTAGCGTGTCTCGCAGTATGTAATTTGGGTGATGTTCTAACTCTGCGAATTTGACCCTTGCCTTGTCTGTCATGGTTTCTGTGACTCTCACCTGTTGGAGTTCTCTGAACAGGAATCTTTCAGCTACATATCTTGGGACTCTGACGGCCTCCCTCAAGCTGTTGTTATGGACTGCTTGGATCTTCTTCTTGTGTGTATTACATACGTGTCCCCATGCGAGAGACGCATAAGTTAATACCGGTAGGATTATACTATTTATCAATCTTAACCTTGTTTTGAGTGTTAGTTTACTTTTTCTGCCTGTGAGTCCTCTTAGATTCGCTCTTGCTATGTTGGCCTTCTGGACTGTGGCTTCTACGTGTTTTTGGAAGGTTAATCCTTTATCCATAATGACTCCTAGGTATTTGGCTTCGTTTTTCCACTCGATGGGCCTGTTCTGCACCCTCAATTGTTCCTCTAGCTGCTGTCTCCCTTTCTTGTATAGAACCGCTTGTGTTTTCTCTGAATTTATGGCTATCTTCCATTTGATACACCATGCTTCAATTTCTTCTAGTGCAGTTTGTAGGTTGGTCACTGCTATATCTGCGTTTCTATGCTTGGCCGCTATTGCTGTATCGTCGGCGTAGAGGCTCATGAGGGTACCTGGTGTTCTAGGTACATCTGCGGTGTATATCGTGTACAGCAGGGGTGACAGGACCGCTCCCTGTGGTACTCCAGCCTCCGGGATTCCGAGTTCGGACAGGACTTGTCCTATCCGAATCCTGAACCTCCGGCCGCCCAAGTACGACGAGATTAGCCTCGTCATCGCTCCGCTGTACCCGTAATCCCGCATTTTGAATAGGAGCCCCTTGTGCCAGACTCTGTCGAATGCCTTGCTTACATCCAGGAACGCTGCTCCAGTGTACTGCTTATCAATGAAACCGGCTGCTATGTACTCGGTTAGCCTGAGGACTTGTAGTTCGCTGGAGTGCTCTGCTCTAAATCCGAATTGAGCCTCTGGGATGATATTTAGTCGGGTTGTTTCCGCTTGCAGTCTGCTGAGGATGATTCTTTCCACTATCTTGCTGATCGCTGGAAGTAAGCTGATTGGCCTGTAGTTCTGTGGGAATGTGTGATTCTTGCCAGGTTTTGGAATCATGATGACACGGGCCTCTTTCCATCTGTTTGGGAATGTCTTGAATCTTAATATTGCGTTTATGATATTTGTGAAATACACTATAGCTTTTCTGGGCAAATATTTTAGGGCTCTGTTGGTTATTTCGTCGAGGCCAGGCGCTTTTCTCGGTGAACTATTTTTGATATGTTCATTGATTTCTTCCAGTGATGTTGGGGGGATGAAGTCCTCTGGGTCTTCTGGTCCTTCTTCTTGTTCTTCGACTTCTTCCAGGAAGTCGTCGTCTTCGTCTTGGTGGAAGTTCAGTCTGCATTCATCTTCGAGTGTAGTCCTCATCGCCTCTGCTTTGTCTTCTATGGTGTATACCATGCCGTATCTTCCATGTAGTGGGGGGATGGGTTTCCTGTCGCTTCTCAGCATTTTCTGGAGCTTCCAGACATTTCTCATGTTTGAGTCTTGTTCTTCCATCTCTTGTACGAAGTTGTCCCATTTTTCGCTACGGTGGAGTTTTAGGGCCGTTTGGACCTCCCTATTTAAAATATTTGCCCAGGATTTATCTACTCTGTTTCTTGTTCTTCTTGCTGTTTTCTTTGCTCTATTTTTTTCCCTTATCAACTCTTGTGTTTCTTGTGGTATGTCTTTGAACCTTCCCATGAATATCTCGACATCTTCCTCTGTTGTGCTGTTTCTAATTGCCTCTTGGATGATATTTTCGAACTCTAGGACTTTTCCTTCTATTTCTTCTGGATTGTTTATTACTGGCACTATGTTTATTCCTTCACTTACTAACCTTTTGTAGTTAGTCCACTTTATTTTCTTTTTTGTTCTTTTTGGCGGGTTTGTCTCTTCCCATGTTCCGATTTCTAGTAGGATGGGGTGGTGGTCAGTTGATCCTTCGTCCAGCGTGATTAATTCTGATTGCAGTCCTAGGTTTTTGGCTACAACTAAGTCGATGTGTGTCGGAAGTGCGTTTCCTGGGTAGTGGGTAGGTTCTTCTGGGCCCATTGCCATTGTGTCTTCGTTGTTTTCTATGTATCTGTTTAGTAGTCGTCCGTTTCTGTTCGTAGCTCTGTCGTTCCAGTTGGGGGATCTTGCATTCAGGTCTCCTATTATGATGGATGGTTCGGCGATGTTTAGGAACGCATCTAGGTCATCGTCCATTAAAGGGTCTTGTGGTCTTACGTAGGCTGATGTGATCCTTATTGCGCCTTGCCTCATGTTAACTTCTATTGTTGTGGCTTCCATGTTGACCAGTGGTGGAGTAGTGTAACTGGTGTGTCTAATACCCTTCTTTACTAGGATGGCCGTTCCTCCTGATCTTCTAGTGAGGTCGTTCCTATATACGTCGTATCCAGGAAACTTTAGGTTGAAGTTGTTGGTCAGTTTTGTTTCCTGAATTGCTACGATGTCCATCTCGTATCTGTTGGCGAGTTCATCTAGTATGTTCTGATTTGTGGTTATGCCGCCCGGGTTCCAGGAGCCTATCCTCAAGTATCCCCTCTCTGCCATTAGTTCTGTGCCTGCCTGGTGCTGATTATCACCTCTTGGACTACCTTAGTCACGATGTTTGTGACCATCCTGACTAGGTACTCTTCGTCTGGGAGGGTTGGTCGGTTGGACGGTGTGTTGTTCTGCGCTGGTTGGTCTCCCTGCGTGGCTTGCGCGTAGGATACCCCGGTTGCCTGCTGTCTTCGGTTTGGTGGTGGTCGCTGTTGTGACCTCTGTGGTGGAGGCCTCCCCCAGGTTGGGCACCTAGGACATCCTCTGTAGTTGGCTGGGTGGCTCCCATTGCAGTTGGCACACGTTGCCTTGACTTCTCTGGCTCTCTGGCACTGCTTTGAGTGGTGTTCTTCGCCGCACTTCACACATCTCGGGTCCTTGTGACACGAGTTCTGGGCGTGATGGTACCCTTGGCAGTTGAAGCACTGCGTCGGTCCTGCTGCCTTGCGTAGGTCCTCTACCACAACTTTCATGTGGCACAGGTTCGTTACCCGCTTTGCTTTTTCCACGTCTTCCTGATCCAGTGTCATGACAAACATGGGTAGTGGCCTCCTTTTCGCTACTCTCGTAGACATGTTACGTGCTGTGTGGCAGGTTATTCCATATTGGTTTGCCATGTCTTCTTGGATTGCCTTCTCGGTGGTATTCGTGGGCAATCCTCGTAACACTAATTTTGGTTTCCTGTCTTCGTCGAGTGGAAAGGCTATCCATTGTAGCCTCTTTTTCTCTTTGGCGGCGTATGCTTCTGCATATTCCTCCACTATCCTTGTCATCTTTCTGTAGTCATCCGGGCTTTTAGCCTGGATGAGCGTCTCTCTGCCACTTCTGGAGATTTTGTTTGTGGTGATGATGCCTTTGCCCTGGGCTATGGTAAGAATAGCCCCTGTCTCGCTGACACTCTGTAACTTAATTACAGGCGGTTTTCTGTATGGTGTTACCTGGTTTTCAGGTAACACGGCTTCTTCGGCGTCTTCTTCGTCTTGGTTTGTTTCCATTGACACTGTATCAGTTTGACTGGAAGCGGCAAGCGCGTCCCTATCTGTGCTCGTGGATGGCACTGGTTCCTCGGGGAGGGGTAGCTGTACCTGGGGAGCTAGTTTCATGGCGTTTTCTTGGTTGGACGTCCATGCGGCGTCTTCCTCGTCGGTTAGTGGAAGGTGTGTCACCAGGGGTGGAAACTCTTCCTTACTCTTTTTCCTCTGTTGGGTGGACGCCTCCTTCGTCGAGGTGGTAGCCTTCTGGCTGGGTGGTCGAGTCTGCTCGGTGGTCATCTTTTTGGTGGCAGGCTGCTCTACTGGTGGCTTTTTGTCCGTCTTTTCGGGGTTTTTCTTCTCCGATTTCTTTGCGAGTTGTTTCTGGAGAGCTATCAACTCGTCGAATCTGGCATCCATCTTTTCGCTCATTCGTCGAATCTCCGTATTCAGCTCTTTGATCTCTGCCTTCTGTTGTGCGATCACATCTTCGTATCTTTTGTTGTTTGCATCAACGTTTGCTGCAAATTCTTTCATCAGGGTTCTGAGTCGGTTGATTTCTGCGTTGGCCTTTGTCAGCTCGTCTTCGCTGGCGGCATCCTCTTCAAACCGCTGGCGTTTGGTAGTGCCCCTGCCTTCGGCGCCTGGGACGTCTTCGTCCATGTCTTCGACTTCCTGGGTGGCCTCGATGTTCTGGGAATCCTCGACTTCCTGGGTGGCTTCGGTGACGTTCTCGGTGGTCTCGACGTTCTGCGTGGAGTCCTTGCCTTTTGACTTCTTCTTCTTTTTTCTTATTCTACGATTTTGGATCGTAAAACCGTCTTTGCCATCTTCCTGGTCGCTCGAGTGGTCATCGCTGCTCTCTTCAGGGTGCTGTAACAGGAGGGACTCTTTAGAGTCTGCATATCTTGGCGGGGAAAGCGCCTTGGATTTGGGGGGTGACCGAGATCTGACTCGTGTCATCTTTGGTTGGGAGCGGTAACCTAACTTTTAGAAGAAGCCTTTTTTTCAGCCGATTGGCCCGACACCACATCGACTTCAGGGTTGGCTCCCTGCACAACAGCGCGGTAGTTCTCGTACCTAGACAGAACTAGGTACGGGATCCTCTTGATTTTCTCAACTCTCTGACCTTAGGGGCCGGGGCTGCAAGATGTATTCTAAATAACTACACCTTGCAGTGTCGAGGTACAGTGTTTTAAACTGTACCCATTCCTATCGGAGGCACAGAGAGTATCCCGTAGCGGGCTCACGTCGAGCCCGCTATTGCTTATTCTGCTTTCCAACCCTTGTTTGCAATGACTCAGAAAATTCAATGAAATCAAACTTCCTGAGTTTCACCACATCCAAGAGGTTGGCTTTTGCCTCTGCTTCCACGTCTTCGCGTCTAGCGAGAGCGAGCGCTCTAGTGTTGCTGTGCTTACATTCACAGCCGTACTAAGAAGTACGTTACACTAAAGCACTTCCCTCTCCTCGACTTGTTGCGCTGCTACTGCTGCTCGTCCGCACTCTGCGCGTCTTGTCTCTTCGGCGGCTACCGAGAGACGCTTGAGTCTCTACTACTTACTGAGTCTCACTATACTCTTCGCTTGTTTAGATATTGTATGACAATATTTAAACAACCCAGAACTCACAACGAGGAGTTGGTTGCTCTTCTAGCTCCACCCACACCCTTCTCTCCAACCAACCAATGAGTGTGTGTTTTTTGCATTATTTAGATATATGTAGGTACATTTCTTTTTGACCTGTTTGTGTCCAGCTTTTAAAGGCCAACTTTGTATTGAGATTTGGTGGTAAAATCTGACAGCATGGACCTTGATTTAAGTGTTGCCCTGATGAATCCATCTCTTGATTGGGGCCCACATACACTAGATATTAGACGATGCTTCTGTGACCAACTCTACGCACCGCTCATCAGCTTGCGTGTGGCAGGGATAGCTTTGTACATTCCAGTCTGGCATGTCGCCCGATGTAATGCAAGAACTTATATCTTCATTTGAAACTCTTCGAAGAAGTGGTGGAGAAGATAGTTTTGCAACATTCCAGTCTATTATTTTAGTTTAGTCCTGTGCTTCAAAATTTCAAGTAGTAGGGAGAAAGGAAACACATTAGAGAGCTAGGGCTAAGGAGAGCGTTAAAAGCCGGACAGACTAATGCCAAGGGCTAAAGTATTGGAAATTTCATTCGACCTACTTTAAATTTTGAAGCACAGGACTACACTGAAATAATAGACTGGAATGTTGCAAAACTAGCTTATCCACCAGTTCTTTGCAGAGTTTCAAATGAAGATATAAGTTCCTGCATTACATCATGCCAGACTGGAATGTACAAAACTATCCATATCACTTGCAAGCTGTCGAGCGGTGCGGAAAGTTGGTCACGTTGGTTGCATCGTCTAATGTATGGGGGTCGTGGGTCCCAATCAAGAGATGGATTCATCAGGGCAACACTTAGATCAAGGTACATGCTGCCAGATTTTACCACCAAATCACAATACAAAGTTGGCGTTTAAAAGAAGGACACAAACAGATCAAAAAAATGTATAGGTACATTTGTAAATAATGTAAAAGACACACACTCATTGGTTGGTTGGAGAGAAGGGTGTGAGTGGACCTAGAAGTGCAACCACCTCCTCGTTGTGATTTCTGGGTTGTTTAAATATTGTCACACAATATCTAAACAAGCGAAGAGCTGCACAATGTAACAGAAAAATGAGATAACTACATATTTTTTAATTTATCAAAATCATCAAAAATTTCATTTTTTTATAGATTTTGATTGACCTTGCGAATCGGAAGATATTCGTTAAATGCGTAAAACTATTTTTTTTATTACTCAACCATACAAACTGTAAATACATTTTACTATAGCGATAAATAAAATGTACATTGAGGATAAATAATAAATTTAGAAAAATAGGTAAAATTTCATTTTTTTCATAATTTTTAGGTCCGTTGCGGGATCGGAAGATAAAGTCCGATTTGAATAATTATTTTTTTGTTTTTCTTGTAATTACCAATCGCAACTTTTCCGCACTATAGCGACACGGAATTATCAACTTGACTTTTTTCGCACCACCCTACTTAATATAGAACAACTAATTGAAAGAAATTGTTTATTCTATTGCTTTTAACAACTCTTCGAGGCACTTCTCCCTCATATCGTTAATAGATTCTTCTCTGTCTGGCATTTCTTGCATTTGTAGATTATTCGTTGGAGAACTGTTTAAATATAAGGACTCGACTTCAGGAAGCAATGCCATAGTTGGGGAGAATAACGCCTTTTCTGGAACTGTGTACATCAGTTTCTCGAATTCGTCTGCAAAAAGAAACAAAAACAACTAGCATAAACAACAATACAAAACAAGCACAGAATATAAACAATAAATACTAATAAACTTTTACGGAACTAAAACAATAGTCCAGGAACCGAAGCTTTTCACCTCGCAATTTTTACAGAATGGATCGATTTGCTTGAAAATTTGAGAATAAGTAGTGGATAGACCAAGGATCAAAATCTATATGATGCCGAAAGTCGCTTTTACCATGGAGGTGGTTGCCGCCCCATCTCGGGGGTGGACATTTTTTACTATATTTTGACCACAAGAGTTGATAAAAACATTCATTATAAGCAAAAAACGTTCTATACATTTTTTTGATAAAATTAATAGTTTTCGATTTATTCGCTATCGAAAGTGTTAGTTTTGTATCGAAAAATTTTTTTCGTTTTTCGATATACCCATTTACGATTCAGTCAATTTTTGCCGTAGAAAATATTTTTCAAACCAAATTCTTGAGAATTAAATAACCTTCAATTTCATTATTTAAACATTTTTTGTATCTCTGATGCTAATCTTTCTATTCTGAAGAAAATGGCATTTTTTACCAAACTACAATAAAATCGTTATTCACTTTTAACCCTAGTTTTTTAAAAACTAATTATTCTAAGCCACTCAAACTTCTAGAATCTATTAATAATACATAAATAAAGAAGAATGGATAAAGCCAATGCCTAAAAACACCGCTAACTCACATTATTATTCTTCCAATTGGATTTCTCCTTTTTTTTTCAAAAAAATATATTGATTTTTTAGCCGTAACTTTATTATTTTTTATCTTAGAAAATTTGGTCAGTCGACCACAAACCTTAGACCAAAGCGGTCGCATTTCGTCCAGCAAATTTTAAAATAAAAAATTAAAATATTTTATACTGTAACCGTTAATGTGATTTTAATTATTTTAATGTGTTTTTAATATCATATATTCGAATGACCCGGTACTTGTTTTAAAAATAATAAACTCAGTTTTTATTATTGATAAATTGAAAGTGATTCCAATGACAAAACGGAAAAAACTCTCAGCGAAATGGATTACAATATTACTTCGCCGTTTCAACCGATGCAGCCACAGCCACAGCAGAATTTATACGGAGTTCCAACACCAGCGATGATTCAGCCAGGCCAATTTACAACTCAGCCAGTGGCGTACGCTCCGCAAGTTCAGATCAACAACGACCAACTAGTACAAGGTAACGTTTCATTTCCTCAGGTTTTACCCACACCATATTACCAAACAACACAACAACCCCTATACTTTAGCAATATCCCAGCCTTGCCAAACAAAAATAGCCAAGAAATTAGCCAAGACGAAGAATGGAAAACTGTAGAAAACACTAGGAAAAGAGTCAGACTTAGCCCTGAACACAGAGTAACTAAACAGACCAAAATTAATGACTACTGGCTAAATTCACCTGTTCATACATCAAATCGATTTGAGGAGTTGTCTAACGACGCAGATAACGAAGCAAAAAATGAAGAAGTTCAAACTGAAAGAACTGAGATTCAAACTGAAAAAACCTCAAAACCACCTCCCATATTTGTAAATGGAGTGAAAAATGTGACCCCACTCACCACACTATTAAATAATATAGCCAAAAATGGATACGAAATCAAAGTTTTAAATCACGATCAAGTTAAAATACAACCTAAAGAAAAAGAAAATTATAGTACAATAACTAAAGCTTTAACTGAGAAAAAAACAGAATTCCATACATTTAGGCCTCGTGACGA
The DNA here is from genome assembly GCF_917563875.1 of Diabrotica virgifera virgifera. Lineage (NCBI taxonomy): Eukaryota > Metazoa > Arthropoda > Insecta > Coleoptera > Chrysomelidae > Diabrotica > Diabrotica virgifera. Next base: position 196,893,866 of record NC_065450.1, on the reverse strand, counting down.
ACGCAGCTTCAGAGTAGTATTAAAAAACATGCATTACTCAGCCAATCTGACAGAATTAAAAGAAGAAATCGAAAAGCTGGGGCACTCGGTAGTAAATATGTGGAACATTAAAAATTACAAAACTAAGCAACCTTTATCAATGTTCTTCATTGACTTAAAATCAGCAGAAAATAATAAAACAATTTACGACGTTGAACACTTGCTAAACTACAAAATTAAATTTGAACCACCATACACAAGGAGGGAAATTCCACAGTGCAGTAGATGTCAAAGATATGCGCATACAAAAAAATACTGTCAACATAGGCCCAGATGTGTAAAATGCACCGGAGATCATGCTACTGAACACTGTACAAGAAAAGAAAGATCTGACGATGTTCAGTGCATTCTTTGCGAAGGAAACCACCCGGCAAATTATAAAGGATGTACTATATATAAGGAACTGCAGAAAAAAACATATCCAACCCTACGGCAAAAACAACCTACAACCCCACTAACGAGTAATATTGGAAGAACCATCAATCCAGGCATTAGCTACTCACAAGCAGTAACAAACCAACTACCTCAAGCAAGCACATCTCAGAATACTTTGCAAGCACCAAATTTAACGCATCCTACTCCTGCTAACGACCTGTCTGAACTAAAATCGATGTTTAAAGGATTTGCGGAACAACTGTCCACACTGCTAAACCTCCTAACGATAGTCGTCAATAATTTAACAAAATGAATAAGTTACTAAAAATTGCACTTTGGAACGCCAACGGGCTTGCCAAACATTGTCTTGAGGTAAAAACTTTCATCATTAGTCACGAAATTGATATAATGTTAATATCAGAAACTCACTTCACAAGTAGAAGCTACTTTAAAATACCTAACTACACAACTTACAATACTAGACACCCAGATGGTACAGCCCATGGTGGAACTGCTATTATAATCAAAAACAATATCAAACACTATGAGACTAATGACTTTAAAAAAGACTACTTGCAGGCTACTAACATAGTTATTGAAGATTGGCATGGCTCACTAACAATCTCTGCAGTCTATTGCCCACCAATACACAAGATAAAAAAAGAACAATTTGAAGAATTTTTTAAAACATTGGGTAACAGATTCCTGGCTGGAGGAGATTACAACTCTAAACATACACATTGGGGATCAAGATTAATCACCCCAAAAGGACGACAGCTTCTAGCGGCTATGAATAGTAACAACTACTCGTATATTTCCAGTGGTGAACCTACTTATTGGCCAACCGACGTGAACAAAATACCCGATCTACTTGACTTCTGCATAACAAAGGGAATTCCAAAAAGATCGCAAAGAATTGAATCTTGCTTTGACCTTTCCTCGGATCACTCGCCTGTATTAATCACGATAAGTACTGAACTTGTTGAGGTACAGCTACCACCGAAACTGGACAACAAATATACGGATTGGGAAAGGTTTCGGCGGGTGATTGAGGACAACCTAAACCTAAACATACCTTTAAAAACAAACTATGAAATAGATGAAGCCATACAAAATTTTAACGTAATTATACAGGAAGCAATCTGGCAAACAACACCCCTAAAAAACACGACGCTCATGAAACAAGAGCTACCAAACATAATCAGACAAAAAATCAAAGAAAAACGATATTTAAGAAAAACATGGCAAAGAACGCACGCGCCTCAGGACAAAACCAGACTCAACCAGGCTACACTTCAACTTAAAACTCTCCTAAATAACTACAAAAACGATGGGATTAAAGAATATCTTAGCAACCTATCAGCAACAGAAATTACAGACTATTCTCTATGGAAGGCTACGAAAAAATTTAAACGACCTCAATCAAGCAACCCTCCTATTCGCGCAGAAAACGGCGAATGGGCCAAAAGCAATAAAGAAAAATCAGAAGTGTTTGCAAAATATCTCACAGACGTCTTTCAACCTTTCCCTGCTGAGAATAATCAAAACTTTGAAGCATCCATCCAACAATTTTTAGAATTTCCATACCAGTTAGAACTTCCACCGGAAAAGTTTAAGGTAAATGAAGTGATCAAAATAATACAAAATCTTAAATCGAAAAAGTCCCCAGGCTTCGATCTTATATCCAGTAAAATTATTAAACAACTACCCAGGAAAGGAATTGTGTACCTCACTCAATTATTCAATGCAGTATTAAGAACCGCATATTTCCCTCTCCTCTGGAAAGTCGCAAAAATTATACTAATTCCCAAACCAGGAAAGCCGCTGGAAAATGTCAAATCATATCGACCCATAAGCTTACTGCCGATAGTGTCAAAGATCCTAGAAAAACTGATACTCTCAAGAATTCAACCACTCCTATCAGATCGAGAACTAATCCCTGCACACCAGTTTGGATTCAGATCCCAACACGCAACCATAGAACAGGTTCATCGGATATGCAGAACTGTTAATCAAGCATTGGAAGACAAAATGTACTGCACTGCCGCTTTTCTAGACATCTCGCAAGCATTCGATAAAGTCTGGCACACAGGCCTTCTATACAAATTAAAAAATATGCTTCCTCTCACTCACTTCCTAATTTTAAAATCCTACCTCCATAACCGTTACTTTTTTGTACAACATAGAGATGAGTGCACGTCTCTATTTCCAGTTGGATCTGGAGTTCCACAGGGCAGTGTTCTGGGGCCAGTGTTATACCTATTGTACACAGCAGACTTACCAACAAACTTTCAAACCACTACAGCTACATATGCAGACGACACAGCAGTGATGTCAGTACATCAGGACCCACGGATAGCTTCTCAACTTCTGCAAACCAGCCTCAACAAAATGCAAACTTGGTTAAAACGGTGGCGTTTTCAAACAAATGAAACAAAGTCGGTTCATATTACCTTCACAAACCGTAAAGGTCACTGCCCGCCTGTATATATCAACAACCACCAACTAAAACAGCAAGCAACAGTCAAATACCTTGGAATGCATCTAGACCAAAGATTAAACTGGAGAACACACATTTTTATGAAGCGTAAACAACTTGGTCTCAAATTACACAATCTTTACTGGCTGATTGGTCACAAATCATCACTTTCGATGAAAAATAAAGTACTTGTCTACAAAGCAATTTTGAAGCCAATATGGACTTACGGGATCCAACTTTGGGGTACTGCATCAAACTCCAATATCGAAATCTTGGAGAGGTTCCAGTCGAAGGTTCTTCGAATAATCACAAATGCCCCATGGTATGTTGCAAATATTATTATTAGACGCGATCTAGAAATTTCAACAGTAAAAGAAGAAATTACCAACTTTGCACAGAAATACGAAGACAGACTGGCACAACATCCAAATGTACTAGCCAGAAACCTGATGAGCCAACCAGTCAGACGGAGACTTAGACGAAATACACCTAGTGATTTACCATCGCGATTTTAGTTATATGTGCCGTAATTCCCAGAGACAAACAATTTTATATCTATGTAAAATATTTGTAAAGAAAATGATTATTGAATCATTTTCTCCAAGTCACCTACACTAGTGGTCACAACATTTACTTATTGTAACTTGTTTTACAGATTGTAAATAAATTAGGACGTTAAATAAAAAAAAAAAAAAAAAAAAAGAAAATTTGGTAAAAAACAGTTTTGTAGGTTTTTACAAGGTCTATAAGCCTTTTAATATTAAATGTTTTAAAAATCCTCAGTCGCAAAAAGAGGTAACTTTGAAAGGGTTGGTAAAGGTGGTTTTTGCAAGTTATTACAAGTTTTAATTGTCAATAGTTCACTGAATTTTTGCCGTAGAAAAATTTTTTTGCAAACCAGGCTCTTGGGAATTAAATAAGCTACAATTTCATTATTAAACATTTTTTCGTATCTCTGATGATAATCTTTCTATTCTGAAGAAAAAGCCATTTTTCCAAATTACAAAAATTCGTTATTCGCTTTTAACTCCATTTTTTTTTAAACCAATCATTCTAGGCCTGTCAAACTTCTAGCCTCCTAAGTCCATAGGTCCAGCCAGCTGGACAATGTTTACTAATTTATTACACGGTGACTATTCGGGTTGGGCATCGCTGCATTCTATATTGCAGCATATTGGACTTCCTATTTATCAGACAAATTTACTCGTTTGAAAAATTTGACAACAGCGTCTACCTCGGTAGTTTGTTGTTACATGTGGTAAAATTTTTTAAGTTATGATGGTGGCTCCACAAAAATACAGTAAGTTATAGTGTTTCTCTGTACTTTACGGTATTGATTGTTTTTAATGTATGTTACTTGATGACTGGACGTATTTGTGGTAAATATATATTTGAAAATAAATACAACTGGACACGTCAGGGGTCCTCTAAACTTTTTGTCCAGCATTTTGGACATTGGGACTTAGTTAGCAAAATATGTTACCATACTTACGTTTTTTAAGTTTAGTTACAAATAGTAAAAGGATATTGATGGAACGTGAATTGGAGGCTATTTTGACAGATAACGATTTGTTAGTCAGTGAAGATAGCGATAATGATCAAAAGAAATGGATTTACAGGAATTTAAGATGTACGTTGGAAGCTCACTAGCTCTAGGTGGTAACCCTGCAAGTGGGAGACAAGCTAGTGCGTCTATATCAAGAGAAATAGAGACATCTGAAGATGAAGAGCACCATAACTCCTGTAAAAAGTCTACGGTTTTCCAGTTACCGCCTATAGATGTAAGAAAAACCAGTAATGACCATTTGCCAATATGCTCTGTCAGCAATAGAAATTCTTATCGCGTTGCCTAAACCTCTTGGATGCACTAAGAAGACGAGATTCTTTTGTACAAAATGCAAAATGTATATGTAATGTGTATTTCTGCTGAACCAGAATGTTTTTTCAGTTTCATACTTAAATTATATGAAAGCTAAGTCCTGATGTCCATTATGCTGGACCTCTAATATTATGTGTGTCAAATAATTTTTTTATAGTTTTTACATATTTTCGTGTATTGTTTTCACAAATGAGGAGAGAAAATAGGAAATATTATTAAAATAATAAAAACTTTTTTCTTGGGGCTGAAGAGGCTAGAACCTATTAATAATACATGAATAAAGAACACCAAATAAGGCCAATGACTAATTTTAATTAGGGTGGTGATTAGGGCGGTTGCTTCCGATCACTTTTCGCTGAAAAAAATAGGGACTGACATTCTTTTCATTATAAGTCACTTAATTTTTGAGCTAGAGACTCTTTTTCTATTACTGGGATAGATATTTGTAAATACTTTAAATTAGTTTGTACAAGTTATCCTCAAAAAATGCATAGTTTTCCCGTCTTTTGACTTTGAAACTACAATATTTAGCATTTGACGAAGAAGAGTTAACATATAATAAAGTATTGCTCGATTACTATTTGTCTAACGACTTCGACTACTATTTGTAAAATTAAAAAAAAATGGTTTTTTACCCCCATGGTAAAAGCGCCTTTTGGCATCATATAGATTTTGATCCTTGAACTATTCACTACTTATTCTCAAATTTTCAAGCAAATCGATCCATTCTGTAAAAATTGCGATGTTTTGTCCTATTTTAAGCTTCATTACTTGTGACTACAATGCACATTACACATAGCGTTACGTACAGAAATAAAGAGAGAGGGCCAAGGAAACGAAATAATAGAAGAATATGTTCATGACTACAGCGAAGTAAATAAAGACCAAAGAGCAAAAAGGAGAGTGTCTGTAGCGATAAAAAAATGGGTCCCGGTGAATTCGTAACTATTTTAATCCCCCATCCTAATTACAGGCCAACTGGTAACTCTTACGCGCAGGTAATTTTGCGGTAACCCATCAAGTACCGGTGAATTTGTAACTTTCTTTTCTAAGTAATTACTAACGATGTTGATAATCTAATACCGGTATTCCAGATATGTACTTGTATAAATTACCCTCTTTGAAGGTGGTGTAAAAGTTATTCATCATTTATGTATTATCTCTTGGACGAGTTACATGAGAAAGTCGAAAAAAATTTTGTTAAAATGGCTGAAATACGTAGCAGATTTCGTAATGAATGAACGTGGATAAAGTTAGGTAAAAATATGCTCGGAACATTAATAAAAAAATTAAAATATTACAAAATTTTGAAAAACATCGATTTGTTTCTACTTTCATTGCTTATAACTTTAAAACGATTCATTTTGGAACAAAGTCGTAGTGAAATAAAATAAAGATAATTGAATTTTGTATGATATACGACTGGTTAAAAAGTCTTAAATTACATATTACCCTTCCTGCAAAATAGCAATAAATACAAAATAAGGGGGAAAAATAAACCTGTTTTTATTCAGTGTTTTTCAACCACTTTATGTCTTGCCAAAATCCTTACAATATATGTACTTAAATTGTCCACCAAATTTAATTAAAATGGACCTGATAGATTTTGCATAATAATTTTGCAATCTAATTTTTTTTTAATTTAAATTTTTTAAAAACTTTCTGAACAAAAAGTAGATTATTTAGAGGTTTGCTAATTTTTTTACATAGGGAGCGTTCAAGTATTACGTAACGCGATTTTTGAAGATTTTTGACCCCCTTCCCCCCCCCCCCTACGTAACGCACTGTAATGGGCGTTTAACTATTACGCAACGCAATTTTTGTAGATTTTTGACACCCCACCCCCCCCAACCAGCGTTACGTAATACTTAAACGGTCCCATATAAAGAGGCACTCTACCTATCTAATACACTTACACATAATTAAAATCGGATTATCTAAGCGGCCTCGGCACTGTTTTAAAGTTATAAACAATTCTTTGGCTTATAAACAAATACAGTGAGGACACTTGAGTCGGAATAAATTCATTTTCTCGAGAATGGGCAACTCTGCAGATAAATCCGAAACAGGTCGATTTTTCTTGTTTTTTTTAATTATAAATTTTTTGGCTTATACATCAAACTAGTTACATCATCCATCTGGGTATGGTGACGTAATCCAGTGGTTCCCAACCTTTTATGTCTGGCGACTACCTTTTGAGGTTTTTTCATATCACTCACCCATGATGATATATAACGTACGCTACTCAGGTTCTCAGCTACTGTAAGAGCCACGCCGGGACCCACCTGAAATCTGCCCGTGACCCACTAGTGGGTCAAGACCACGACCCACCGGTTGGGAAACGCTGACGTAATCAATGACTTTTTTTTTAATGAGAATAGGGGTCGTATGATAGCTCATTCGAAAGGATATGCAATTCTCTATTTCCTAATATAAACCTTAACATATAATTATTTATACAGGGTACCCATTTTTTTTAATTAAATTGAGACAAATGAAGAATGTATGTATATAATTTATTTAATTCTAAATACATTTTACTGTTGTCCTAAAACAGAAAAAAATGTTTTATTTGATAAACAACTATTGTTTTTCACTTAATTCAATATTAGTTGCCACTCTCCAGCCTCTTAGCAGTTTTAACATTTAATTTAAGCGAAAAGCAATGTTTATTTTTCAAATTCACATTTTTTTCTGTTTTCTGACTGCAGTACAATATATTTTGCATTAAATAGATTACCTACATTCTTTTTTTGTCTTAATTAAATTGAATCAAAAAACTTTTTTTGGGCACCCTGTATAAATAATTATGTTAATGTTTATATCAGTGAATACAAAATTGAATAGCCTTTCGAATGAGTTATCACACGGCCCCTATTATCATTTACAAAAATCATGGATTTCGTCATCACGCCCAGATGGATGACGTCACTAGTATGATATGTATACCAAAAAATTAGAATTTAAAAATAAAAATCGACGTATTTCGGGATTTATCTCGAGAGACACCCATTCTCCAGAAAATGAATTTATTCCAACTCAAACGTCCTCACTGTATTTGTTTATAAGCCAAAAAATTGTTTATTACTTTAAAACAGTGCTGAGGCCGCTTAGATAGTCCGATTTTAATTCTGTAATAGACCTGGATCCCGCGTAAGAAAAAAAAGTTGATTAATAGCAAGCTGAAAATTTGTTAATAGCTTAACGGTGTCTAGTCGGACAAACATTGATGCACGGGAACACTGAAACAGGGGAAGTTTTAACGGTGGAGTATGATAAACGTGTCGTCCTGACAAGTTTATGATGGTGAAAAATAGCAAGTTGTTTTTAAGTTTATTCAATAGCCAACGTTATATAATATATGAAAAAAGTTTGTCCGACAAAAAGGTTGGGCATTTTAACGAGTCCGATACGTAGAACATGTCACATCACAGGAACTATGTTGGTGATGAATAGCAGTCTGATTTTTGCATGAGAGTTTAATGAACGGTTAAAAAAGCAATTGGAAGTTCTGTCGGACAAAATGAATGGGAAATTTTCCTAGTCGGACATTCTAAACATGTAAGATATAGACAAAAATGTTGGTGATAAATAGCAAGCTAATTTTGATTTGTTTATGTACAAATTATATTTTGTAACGCAAAAAGTTATATGTCGGACAAAAAGTTTGGGCAAATCGAAGGAAATAAATAAAAAACATTTTTTCAGAATGACAGTCACATATTGATAAAGCTATTTTAGTTGTATATTATTATTTATATTCACATATTTGCATGTGCATATATATACATGCACACTCCAAAAACAGTGAGGTAAGTATCAATGCATGTCTATATTGCAAAACAATTATTTTTTTGGGTGCAGTTTGTTCTAGATATTCTCAAAATGACAATAAAAAATGTCAAAGAACATGTGAAAGCAATCTCTTAGGGTTTTCTAATTAGGCGCATCAGAAAGTACGGAAAATTTCCTACAAAAAACGTTGTATACATTTTTTTCCATACTCAAATCTTAACCCTGTAAACGACATTGAAAAATGTGAAGAGTCTAAAACTGCGGTGCTTATAAGAATAGACGTAAATATGACACATTATGCTTAGAAGTATGTATAGAAAGCTGCATTTGTCAGTGTGACACTTTGTGCTATACAAAGTAGTATTTGAAAGTACATGGTCTCTGAGTTTCTGTTTGCCACGTGTGCTGGAAATTAAAATGTATATTAACTATGGAGTGTTTTGTGTCTATTTTTGAGTGTCAACAGTTTAAATTTTAACTCGCCAAATCAAAAGTGAAACCATTCAACGAAACATTTTTGAGTAATTTTCGAACATTTTACAAAGTTAAAAATACTTGGTCATCAATTCAATGAGGTTCAGTTGCCAGATAATTGTGAAAGTTCTATTGAATATCATTCTTCGTGCTATAATGCTTTGCTTGATTGAAAAAGGGTACCTAAATAAATTATTACTAAAATTGTATTGGGACCGTGCAAGTTCGGCAAAGCGACCCCTATTTCTACGCTCTGTACTTTTATTCGCACTTTTAATTATATTGGCCAATTATATTAGTCCTGGTTACTGGATAATTGTCAAGGCCACAGTCCAAGAAAATAGTAAGAAGAAAAAATAAGATTCAGGTTATGTTATGAAAACGTGAACAATTGTATGTAGTAAATAAAATTAGTTATTAAAATGCAGTACTGCACTCAAAATACAATTAATTAAATTTACGTTTATATAATAATTGCATATCATATCAATATTGTGGAGCAATATATAATTTTTCTGCTTCAATGACAGAAGGTATGAAATATACGTCAATTTGACAATTTCAATTGACAATATGAATTATTTAAGATAGTTGCAATATTTCTCCGCGACTCGCGCACGGTCGTTTCTCGTTTCCCGCACAGTATACGTACTTGCACACCGCGAATAACGTAATTTTTCTCAACTTTCTACAAATGAAATAATAATGTAATTAATATGTCACATGGCAAGAAATAATTTGCTGCCAAAATAAATCGATTAGTTTAAATTTGAAGTTACGATTGCAATTTATTATGAATTATTGTCAGAAGTGACAGTTTTTCTTAAATGGAAATGTATTCATAGACATAAGGTTAGACAGGGAATACAGTGCAAAAAGTCGATAGGTGGTCTATCTATCTCTTTTAACCAAGCGATCCCGCACATGTGGCAGACAAATATAGCTAGACCACTCAATCCATAATATAATTTGCCTGATCTACTATAAAATGTATTACAGTAGTGAGGTATCTAAATGATGTTGACATAAATCGAAAGATATCGATTGTAATTGATTGCAGGTACTATTGACATAGAATAATCACCCCTTATTGAAATTTCAAAAATTATTTTTTTAAATTGTCCGACTACAAAATCTACCCCTTATTTTTTTCCGACAACAGTCATTCTTGGTAAGGAATAATTTACTTAATTAAATTTCGTCTTTGTCGGAAAGCTATTTATCACCAGCATTTTTGTCTATATCTTACCTGTTTAGAATGTCCGACTACGAAAACTCCCCATTAATTTTGTGGGACAGAACTTCCAACTGCTTTTTTAACCTTTCATTAAACTCACATGCAAAAATCAGACTGCTTTTCATCACCAACATAATTCCTGTGATGTGACATGTTCTACGTGTCGGACTCGTTAAAATGCCCAACATTTTTGTCGGACAAACATTTTCGCATATATTACATAACGTTGGCTATCGAATAAACTTAAAAACAACTTGCTATTTTTCACAATCATAAACTTGTCAGGACGACACGTTTATCATGCTCTACAGTTAAAACTTCCCCTGTTCCAGTGTTCCCGTGCATCAAAGTTTGTCCGACTAGACACCGTTAAGCTATTAACAAATTTTCAGCTTGCTATTAATCAACTTTTCTTTCTTACGCGGGATCCAGGTCTATAAAGTGTATTAGTGTATGTAAAGTTTTTAAAAATTTTGAACTCTTTTTAAACAATTTAGATTGCAAAATTATTATGATAAATCTATCAGGTCGATTTTAATGAAATTTGTTGGACGATTTAAGTATGTTATAAGGATTTTGTGTGCGAATTACGAAGGTTCTAAGTGCAACCAAAGTTGTTGAAAAACACTGAATAAAAAGAGGCTTATTTTGCCCCCTTATTTTGTATTTATTTTACAGAAAGCTATTTTTTGCTATTTTACAGAAACTACAGTATTGCCCATAATAAACAGTACTGAAACTGAAACACAGATGTATCTTTGTGCGCGCTGTCATATTCAAATTAACTAGTATAGACCTGTCGAGTAATCTTTAAATAATTACTTATTAAGGCCTAATTGTTAAAAATGGTGTTAAATACAGAGGAGAAAGTGTTTCTCGTGGAGCATTATTTTCGCTCATACGGAATCGGCCGACGTAATAGTACAAGTCGGCTATACGTGTATGATCAATTCACACAATGTTTTAATAAACGTTGACCAAGTAATGCTGTAATTTTGAAGGTTGTTGAAAATTACAGCATTATTATAACGTTTATTAAACCGTTGCGTTGTGTGAATTGATCACACACGTATTGCAGACTTGCACTATTACGTCGGCCGATTCCGTATGAGCGAAAATAATGCTCCACGAGAAACACTTTCTCCTCTGTATTTAACACCATTTTTAACAATTAGGCCTTAATAAGTAATTATTTAAAGATTACTCGACAGGTCTATACTAGTTAATTTGAATATGACAGCGCGCACAAAGATACATCTGTGTTTCAGTTTCAGTACTGTTTATTTTGGGCAATACTGTGTTTTACCCTTTTTTACAGAAAGCTATTTTGTAAAATAGCTTTGCTATTTTACAGAAAGGGTAATAATTTAAGACATTTTTAACTAGTCGTATATCATACAAAATTCAATTATCTTTATTTTATTTTCCTACGACTTTGCTCCAAAATGAATCGTTTTAAAGTTATAAGCAAAGAAAGTAGAAAAAAATCAATGTTTTTCGAAATTTTTAAATATTTAAATTTTTTTAATAATGTTCCGGGCATATTTGAGAAGGAGCATAAGTGAATTATTATTATTGAAGTTGTCACCTAACTTTATCTGCAAAAATCCGAATGACACCTCGCACATCCTCAAATAGACGTTTTTTTACAGATCCGCCCTTGTCTATACATATAATATTGTTTCAATTATTTTATTAAGAGATTTAAATTTTTATTTTTTTATAGCTACATAATTATAATACACAACATGTTTTTAAGCAAACCAAGAACCATTCGCTTACATAATAATGCTATATGCCCCGTGTTGGCTTAATCCGTTACTGTTCAAATTTATTTTTTACCTTTTAAATTAATTACCTGTGGTATTAGAATTAAACAATGGTTTCGAATTCACATGTATAAGTTGCGAGTTGGGAGGGCCAGGTAGTAAAAACGTTACGAATTGGCCGGTGTACATTTTGATTTGAAAAAGTTTGTCATTAAGAGTTACGAGTTGGCGCGTGTCCAGAAAAATATAATAAATATGTCAAGGATTAGACAGCTCTATGAATAAAAGAATAATTAGTGTAAACATCAAAATAAAATGAAGAGATATAGTCATAATAGGAGTATATGCCTCCACCGATGAGAGTAAAGAGGAAGAAAAAGATCAGTTCGAAGAAATTATACAAGAAACACTAGAAAACGTAAATTATTGGAAAGAAATTATATTGATGAGAGACCTTAATTCAAGAATTAGAAGAAAGAATCGCAACAAAATAGTAGGCCCTTATTGAGAAAATGTGTTGAATGAGAATGGAACGAGATTGATTGTATATGTGACTTGTATTCGTGAATATGAAATGGTTTCTTTAGACATAAAGAGATACTAAAATATATTGTTCTGAAGCTATTTCCTTGTGACATACTTATGTAACTTCCTGTTTTCTTTAAGAAATAAAGCCACAATTCTAGTTTGGAATTAATTTATTTACGTTTCGACTTCCACTTCGGAAGTCGTTATCGAAATAAAAAATATTAATAAATTAAACAAATTTTGTGTATGTTGCTTGGTAAAAAATATTCTAATATAATTTAATGTATTCTGACTCATTCATATTGACAATTCATCTGACAATATAGATCTGGAATATGTCAACACGCATGGGACAATGAACATAGAGTTCAGTGGAAAGATTCAAGATAGCCCTCAAAGAAAGAGATGGTAAAAAGAGAAAAATCAAAGAAGCAGCTTTAATTATGTTAAATAAAACCAATTTTGTCGCAAATTCCTCTCTGATGTGGTTACCCATATTAAAAAAGAGGAAATCAATAGAAAGAAAATACCACGATTAGTAAGTCAGTAACATATCAAGGATAGGTACATCATTTATATTTTAAAATAGCATACATATCAAATCAGAGTTTGGTGTTAACTTTGAGAGTAAACTGAATATAAGACAAAATACTTACAATGTCGGGATAGTATCATGAGGTTTTTCCTGGGTTTGCCTTATGTTTAACTATGGAATCACTAATACGAGAATGAACTATCTTACAATAAAGTCGTCCCAGAAACGCAACTCATAAATATTGACAATATCATTTTAAAGTCGTCTACTTTAAAATGTATACTATATGTCTAAATTGTTAATATGAATAAGTCAGATTAAATTAAATTATTAGAAGAATTTTTTTTACCAAGCAACATAAACAAAATTCGTTTAAAAATGTATAAACATTTTCAATTTCTGTGCAACACGAAAATGCAGCAGCTGCATAATACTCTGGTTAAATCGGAGAGTGCAGGAAGAGTCTATACCGGTTTCGGGAGTTTTTCCTCCTCATCAGTAGTCCCATATCCTCTTCTCTCCGATTTCCCCAGGTACCATGCTTTGGGCCTTTCCGAATTGCAAAGAACGAAATGCCGCGGATGAACTAGAGCCATCTACCGAAAAACAAAATAAGTTATCAATCGAAGTAGCACAGAAAACGACAATCAATATCGTTTCCATACCATCAGATTGACAACAAAATAAATATTTCCTCGGCATCCTGTATGATTTATAACTTTTGAAAATCTCGGGAGGTTGTAACCAAAGAAAGTATTCCACCTGTTGTCAATCTGATGGTATGGGAACAATATTTATTGTCGTTTTCTGTGCTACTTCGATTGATAACTTATTTTGTTTTTCGGTAGATGGCTCTAGTTCATCCGCGGCATTTCGTTCTTTGCAATTCGGAAAGACCCAAAGCATGGTAACTGGGGAAATCGGAGAGAAGAGGGTATGGGACTACTGATGAGGAGGAAAAAACCTCCGAAACCGGAATAGACTCGTCCTGCACTCTTCGATTTAACCAGAGTATTATGCAGCTGCTGCATTTTCGTGCTGCAAAGAAATTGAAAATGTTTATACATTTTTAATTCATTTACTCTTTTGTTGAGTACTAAGGAATCTTTCTTGTTGGAACTTTTAACACGCTGAGCAGATGAGACGTGAATTATTTAAAATTCTCTCATCTTAATTTCCTCGGCATCCTGTACGATTTATAATTTTTGAAAATCTCGGGAGGTTGTAACCAAAGAAAGTATTCCACCTGTTGTCAATCTGATGGTATGGGAACAATATTTATTGTCGTTTTCTGCGCTACTTCGATTGATAACTTATTTTGTTTAAAATTCGTTTATTTATTAATATTTTGTATTTCGATAACGATTTTCGACGTGGAAGTCGAAACGTCAATAAATTAATTTCAAATTAGAATTGTGGCTTCATTTCCCGAAGAAAACAGTAAATTACTAAAATATACATATACAAAACCAGTTATCGACCAAAAATCAATACCTAATAGACTATGTTAGATAAGAGTCAATGATCAAGGTCAAAGAAACGAGAGCGTGTATAATGGAGTAACTCATGGAGAGGATATAAGTCTAAGAAGAAGAAGAAGAATGCTGAAATGCATAATGATTCACGCTAAGAAGAAGACGAACAATAGAGGAGGAATTAAAAATGTGAAATACGAGTTCTAAATTAAAGGCAAATTTTGACATTCTTACCTTGTGTATCACCGGTCTTCTGCACAGGTCTTCCTTTATTTTCAATAATATTACTCTCTAAATCTGCAGTATTATAACTGATCTCTATACGGTTATTATCGTTTAATAATATCGATTTCTTCTGTACGGGAGATTCACTACTCACTACAGTTTCCATCTGGTGTTCTTTTGGTTCCTGTATTACTACACTTATATTCCCAGTATCCAAATCGACGTTCATTACACATTTGGGGCTTGATTGTGAGGTAGAAGAGATTTGTTGATCTGTTGCGTCAACAACAGCGGGAGAATGCATGAGACATTTATGGGATTTTTGGCTGACTTTATACCTGAAGCTTTTATCACAGGTGGGACATTTGTAAGGCATCACCCCAGTATGTATTCTCCTGTGAACTAGATAAGATACTCTTTGTCTGAAGCTTTTGCCTACAAAACAGTCCAAAATAAGTAAAATCTCATCAAAGAAAATGTACAATTAAGACATGTATGTATGTAGCGAGTGTCCCAATAAGAATGGCTCTCGGCCCTATCTGAGGAACCGTTATAGTACAGCTTTGAGAAAAAATTATTTACAACAAATCTTGCCTCCGGATTATTATAAGCCTTGAAATTATTTTCATAATTGTAGGTCCACTGCTAGAGGGCGTAATTGAATACCAAAAATTAAAAAAGCTAAATTTTACAAAATGTACCTAATGATAGGGCACTGGAAAGGAAATCCAATCATCGTATTCTTCATAAAATTCTGCGCATATTTGATTTCACAAGTTTAAGTCTACCTTTGCAAATAAGAGGTGGGGTGAGTGGGAACCTTGTTATGAAAAAATGGCTGTAAGTCCGGTTCTGCTAAATCGAATTTTAGAAACTTGGTCTTGTTGAAAACAGCTCTTTTTCGTCAATGTAAGTGTCTTATTTTCGAAATAGCCTAATGGATAATATGCAAGCTAGGAAGCGTTATTGAATTATTTTCAGAAATCTAGTTTTCTTGGGAAAATATTAAATACAAGTATGCATTTTTAATCATGTATTACAAAATTAGACCCAATTAGCAACATAATACCGAAAACCGCATGTCGATACCTTTTTTCTATCTCGAGATATCTTAAGAAATGTGTAAATTTTAAACATAACTGTTACTGTCACCGGTAAACGAGGTTAAGGAAAAGTAGTGTGCTATGGAAAAAACTAATAAACATTTTTCAGATATAATAATTAATTAAAACAACAATAAGACAAACAACACTATAAAATATAACAAAGAAATAGAAGCAACTACTTACTTAGTCTTCGTGACTGCCTAAATGTTCAAATTGTTGCCAATCATTTTCGATGCAAAAATTTACTCTTTCAAGAGTAGATTAAATAGCAACAGATTTAACTGTTTTAGACTTTTATTTATGGGGGCGGATTAAAGACTTTGCTTTTGCCGCTAGGCCCACTACTCGGGAAAACATGATCTAGAATCTAGAGAATACGAAACGCCATTCAAAGCACAAAGCATTGCGAAAGCAGAAATTGAGACTGCTGTTCAATCTACTCTTGAAAGAGTAAATGCTTGCATCGAAAATGATGGGCAACAATTTGAACATTTAGGTCGTCACTAAGTAAGTAGTTGCTTTTATTTCTTTGTTATATTTTATAGTGTTATTTGTCTTATTGTTGTTTTAATTAATTATATACGTTTACATCTGGAAAATGTTTATTTGTTTTTTCCATAGCACACTACTTTTCCTTAACCTCGTTTACCGGTGACAATAACAGTTATGTTTAAAATTTACACATTTCTTAAGATATATCGTGATAGAAAAAAGGTATCGACATGCGGTTTTCGGTATTATGTTGCTAATTGGGTCTAATTTTGTAATACATGATTAAAAATGCATACTTGTATTTAATATTTTCCAAAGAAAACTAGATTTCTGAAAATAATTAAATAACGCTTCCTAGCTTGCATATTATCCATTAGGCTATTTTGAAAATAAGACACTTACATTGACGAAAAAGAGCTGTTTTCAACAAGACCAAGTTTTTAAAATTCGATTTAGCAGAACCGGACTTACAGCCAATTTTTCATAACAAGGTTCCCATTCACCCCCACCTCTTATTTGTAAAGGTAGACTTAAACTTGTGAAATCAAATATGCGCAGAATTTTATGAAGAATACGATGATTGGATTTCCAGTGTCCTTTCATTGGGTAAATTTTGTAAAATTTTGATTTGTTAATTTTTGATATTCAATTACGCCCTCTAGAGGTGGACCTACAATTATGAAAATACTTTCCAGGCTTTTCCCGAGGCAACTTTTGTTATAAATATTTTTTTCTCAAAGTTGTATTATAAACAGTTCCTGAGATATGGCCGAGAGCCATATAGAGTTCTTATTGGGACACCCGGTACATTATACGAAATTATTCAAATAATTTCAGAGTTATGTGGACTGTATTAGGTTGTGGTTCAAAGGAATTTAGAGGAGTAATTATGTTATACAGACAATATCTAATTAAGTTTATAAAAAAAATATCAAAATCACCGTCACATACACTCGCGGTATTCAGATAAGTAGGTTTTCATTCGCGCTGGTTGATCGCGCATAAAACCGGAATATATTGTCTGTGTATCTTTCGCGGGTACACGTGTAAACATCACTGTTTGTGTTTTAAACTATTTCATAAGGAGAAAAAATGTTTATTTACTACAATTTGTTTACTGCGATTCGCGCTATTTTAGCACGTGGTCCCAGAGATATTTATTCGCACTTCCTTCTATTGCCGGTGGCGGTCATCAGCGAAGAGAGAGAGAGAGAGAGAGATTCGTGGGACTTTTCACCACGTCTATTGCCTTCAAGAGGAGAAAGCAGTGAAGAGAACTGTCGCCTGTGACGGTTTTCTTTATGGTTTCTCTTCACGGTCGCCTTGACTCAGAGAGCAACAGAGTCTTGACGCAACAGTCAAGAGAGAGACTCGCGTTTGCAGTGCAAAAATGTCTGTATTTTGGTAGGGATAAAACTAGGTAAGGTAATAAGAACTATTGTTCAGGGTTAACTTAAATAATACAGCGAAAATTATAAGATTATTTTTCGCATGTGAAAATTGAATAGAAAGAGTACTTTTTCAACACTTACCACAAGTTTCGCATATAAATGGTCTTTCCCCGGAATGTATTCTGGCGTGGTTCTGTAACGTTGACAGCTCTTTGAAGGCCCGTCCACATTCGCTACATACGTGTGGTTTTTCCGATGAATGGTACAGCATATGTTTGTGGTAGGACTGTTGGAAGGTGAAAGATTTGTTGCACAATGTGCAGCAGTACGGCATCTCTCCTAAAATAATTAACACGTCGGATATAAAATAATAAATAAATTTGGGAATAGAGTATGCATTGAAATATCGAGCGCAAGTTTATGTATCCAATTTATAGTTTTCAACATTCTATTGTAGGGGAGTGCAATTAGAATTATACAAGTAACAGTTATCCAAGAACAGTCAAAAGCCATCTCCATCTCTTTAAAGTTAATAATGATATTGTCAAGTAATGTTTACATATCCATACCAGTGAGAATTTTGCTACACGTAATTTGCCGTGTAAAGACAGAAAAAGTAGGGATAGCCGTAAAATATTTGCGCCTATACTCTTAATATAATGTAAATAAATTTATAGGTTTATTTTGATAATTTCCCACCTCTACTAGTTTTTTCTCTTTTTATTTCGCAACGTATTATGTTTTCCGTCTTTTCCGTTATTTTGCCGGTTATTAGCGCACTCATCACTGTAGGTATTTGTTATAATAAATACCGAATCATAAAAAAACGACCGGTGATAGCAAATATGAAGATAAAGGTGAGGCCGAAAGGAAAGCAAGGAGGACACTAGAAAGTAAAAGTGGTGGAA
Source organism: Diabrotica virgifera virgifera (assembly GCF_917563875.1). NCBI lineage: Eukaryota > Metazoa > Arthropoda > Insecta > Coleoptera > Chrysomelidae > Diabrotica > Diabrotica virgifera. The sequence goes on along the minus strand of NC_065450.1, from coordinate 196,875,159 downwards.
GTTAAAGGATAAGGATTTGGCAAGTGTTTTTAAGGGTAGAATGCTGGAAGAACTCGTGGAAAAAGATAAAATTACTGATGAGAAGCCAACAGCAAAGTTGTGGAACGAATGAGAGAGGAAGTGCTATAGCGGCAGGCACCCCCAAAATGACCAGGTAAAGTTTGTTCAGCAGTAAATGGTTGACTTCAATTAAAACATCCTGGGTTAACCAGTGGCGGCTCGTGACCTCAGTATACGCGTAGGCGACACATACAGTAAATAATATAATATGTACATAGGTACATATATAGGTACAGGGTGTTTTGTTAAGAATGGGCCATAGCTTAACCTTACATTCCTGAGCTTAAAATTGGTCGATTTAAGCTAACTTACCTTAGTACCAAAGTTGATAATAACCGAAATACAGGGTGTCAAACTTAAACTTTTATTTTATTTGTTCTTGAATATTTCCTGACAGACATGAAATAACTACACGAAATTTGGTAAGCGGGGGTTTTTGGGATGAGAAATCTAAATTTGCCACCAAAAATGATGTATTACCCAGAAAGCGCTACATACGTTCAATTATTTTTATCTCCTACTCCACGTACTTTTTGAATCAACATTTTTATTCTGTTAATATTTTTACTTACATTCATCTCTCTGAGCTCAACTGTTTTCGAGATAAACGCATTTTAAGTATGCGATACAACATAATTTTTGCATATCATTGTAGTTAGACCCGAAAAATAAACCTGAAACCATAATAATTGTGTCAGTTCTCATATTTATGTCATTGCATCGCAAATTCCATTTGTAGGGGAGTGCAATTAGAACGAAAACATACATTGTTTCTGAAAAATTCAAACAAGCTTATATTTTTCTAAAACTTTTTTTGTTAGTTTATATACATGTTAAAGTAAAAAGTTCTACTCCCAGATTTGGCCGCTAATTGTTTATTAATTGTTTAAACAATAACAATTTTTTGTATAAATAATTTTAAAAATATCGTTAAATTCATCATTTTACTTTAATCAAATATGTTTCTATTTTGTTTTTGACTAGTCAAAAATCTAAAACTCAACCATCAGATATCAAATTTTACCAATTTTATACGAGTTGTGTCAAAAATATGAATTTCGTTAAAGAGTAAAGTACCTGTATATTCCAGAATATCCAAAAAGTTGTTTGAAATTAAAAACTATGTTTAAATATACAATTACATCATTCTAATCGAAAAAAATTTTTTCAATTTTTTCTCAAATTACGGATACTCATCATCATTTTATTACAATTATGATAACTATTCTATTATCACTTTTACGAAAAAAAGTTATTCTTCATAAAATGCTCTACCTGGTCTAAAATCTAAGATACAACCATCAGATATCAAACTTTTTAAATTTTATACGAGGTATGTAAAAAATATGAATTTTTCTTAAGAGTTAAGTGCCTTTATTATTCACAATATTTTAATTAGAAGGATGTAACTGAACACTAAAACAAATTTTTTTCGACAACAAATATTCGATATTGTGAAATGTAACGGTACTTTACTCTTGAGTGAAATTCATATTTTTTGACATACCTCGTATAAAATTGTGAAATGTAACGGTACTTTACTCTTGAGTGAAATTCATATTTTTTGACATACCTCGTATAAAATTAATTAAATTTGATATTTGATGATTGCATCTTAGATTATATACGATGCAGAGTATTTTATAAAGAATAACTTTTTTTTCGTAAAACTGATAATATAAAAGTTATCAATAGGTTCCAAGTTACGCAGACATATTGTACAGGGTGAGGCAGATAAAGAGTCTATTAGAAATATCTCGAGAACTAAAAGTAAAAGAATCATGAAAATTGGAATACAGGGGTTTTAAGGTATGAACTATTTAATGAACATATTTTGGTCTCTTTGCTACTTCAGGTTATACCGGAAGTTGATTGTAACTTCGTTTTTTTAAATGGGACACCCTGTATATTTTTACATTTTTGGATTCTGTTTGACGTCTTCTTTCTTAAAATATGAGGTTTTGTAATATTATACAGGGTTGTTTAAAAGATAATTACGGTTTTTTATAACTTTTGTAGCAAACTTCACACCCTGTAGAATTGTACTGATTTGATATCAAAAACTCCATTTATTTTCAAGTGATTTCTAATATAGTCTTTTATTATTAAAAATTAATAATATAGCGAAATGTTTAATTTTAGTATACAGGGTTGGTCGAAACTTAGAATGAGTATTATCTGCGTTTTCTTAAATAGAACACCCTGTATTTTAGTATTGTAATGAAATGATATTTTATAGTACTTTTGTATTTCTTAAGCATTCTCTATACCCAACTGCTTTAATTTGTAAGTTATTTGTAGTTCTTTAAGCCAAACATTAATTGCAACAGAAATTAGGTGAAATTTTATTAGGTGTGCCGTGAAAATATTCAATGATAAATAATTTCTCGAAAATAAACACATATTAACTTCGACTGACCCTTAATTTATTAATACTGGTTGATATATCAAAATACCTATGTAAATATGCTTTAACATTTGCTTTGCTTAAACATTCTACTCTTTTTGAAGTTCCAGTTGCTTTGCTACCATTAGGTACTAATATGAATTTTTCTAATGAGGAACTGATTCATATGTTTTTGTCTCCCAAGAGAGTACAACAAATAAAAATGTGCTACTATTTAAATTTATCATCAGCAATTCCATGATAGATGACAACCAAAATAAAAAACTTTTCAAAATTTACTAAAGCGGTTTCAACGAACTGGACATTTAGATTACGAGAAATCTAATCGAACAAAAATTATTGTAAATGATTAAAATGAATTAAATGTTAGTGTCACTGAGAATCTGTATATTAGTATGAACATTCTCGTAATCTAAGTGTCTATTGTTTGTTTTTTAACCAAGAGGAGTGATAGATCAACCAAAAAAGAAGATGTATTTGGTTATTATTCTAGTGACTTTTTTGGGTGTGAATCTGTCTTTTTAGTTTACTCCTCCTGGTTAAAAAATAAACTATAGTACGTCGAGACTATTCTAGTAAACTTTGAAAAATTTCTCTTCTTGGCTGTCGTCTATCAGGGAGTTGAAGATGATAACTTCTTATTGTCTAGTATGTAGTACATTTTGGTTATACTCTCCGAAAACAAAAACTTTACTAATCAGTTCCCCATTACAAAAATTTATATTAGTCCTGGTAACAAAGCAACTGAAGCTATAAAAATAATATATAATGTCTAATGTTTAATCAAGTTTTATTAAAGCCATAGCCAACTATAATATGGTTTGTTTTTATTGATATTTTATGCACCAACAATCTTAACAACGTAGGCATTTTGGTATCTCATCCAATATTAATAAATTAAGGATCATTCTAGATTAACATGTATTTATTTTCAAAAAATTATTTATGATTGAATATCTTCACGGCAAACCTAATAAAATTTCAAGTAATTTTTGTTGCAATTAATGTTTGGCTTAAAGAACTACGAATGACTTATAAATTAAAGCAGTTAGGTATAGGGAATGTTTAAGAAATAAAAAAGTACTATAAAATATCATTTCATTGCAATACTAAAATACTATTTAAGAAAACTCAGATAATACTCATTCCGAGTTTCGACCAACCCTGTATACTAAAATTAAACATTTCACTATATTATTAACTTTTAATAATAATAGACTATATTAGAAACCACTTGAACATAAATGGAGTTTTTGATATCAATTCAGTACAATTCTGCAAGGTGTGAAGTTTGGTACAAAATTTATAAAAAACCGTAATTACCTTTTAAACTACCCTGTATAATATTACAAAACTTAATATTTTAAGAAAGAAGACGTCGAACAGAATCCAAAAATTTAAAAATATACAGGGTGTTCCATTAAAAAAAACGAAATTACAATCAACTTCCGGTATAACCGGAAGTAGTTAAGAGACCAATATATTTTCATTAAATAGTTCATACCTCAAAACCCTTGCATTCCAGTTTTCATGTTTCTCTTACCTTTAGTTCTCGAGATATTTCTAATAGGCCCTTTATCTGCCTCACCCTATATAAGAGCTAAAAAATTTTTTTTGCTGAACATTTATTATTGTTGAAGCTTATTATTAAATTAAAATAATTTAGTGTATTTTAAAGATTACATCCTAAGCTTTAAAAAAGCACTCATAAAATTGTAATAGATCTGTTCAAACTTGAGTAATACCGTCTTAAAGTGGTGGTAATTCTATAAAACTACGAAGATTTCAAAAATTACATTTTTTGAGACGTCATATCATATGAATTAAATTTTTGAGATTTTTTTTGAATGAAACATCATTTAGTAAGATGCTTGAAAGGCAAGTGCAAAATTGAGGGTTTTATAAGAAAAAGTGTTAGTTACACATTTTTAACTCACGCTGTAGATAAGTATTTTTCACTCACCTGTATGTAATCGTTTGTGTTTTTTCAGAAAATATTTAGTAGTGAACAACTTCGAGCACACATCACATTCCCATTGTTTATTGTCTTGAAACTTTTGAGCACTCTTTTCACTAACCGCCTCTATAAATTCCTCACCGTTGGCATTTTCCTCTTTTTTCTTTGTGTGTTGTTCAATTTGTTCAGCTGATTCTTTCCGAATGAAGCCGTAATGAGCAACCCTCAAATGCACCATCAAGCTACCCCTCATCTTGAACTTCTTACTGCACAAGTGACAATGATAGCTATACGTGCCAGTTTTTACATCAGGAGGGGTTTGATGTAGTAGTTTTTGGTGTATATCCAGGATATGTTGGTCTGTGAACGAAAAATTACAAATGTCACAATGCACTGGTTCTTCAGGAACGTTGTTTGCCTCAGTTTCGATTTTGGTATCAATCTCCTGCTGCAAAACTTCCTCTATGTCAGGCCTAGATTGCGTGTGATTGCTGATATGGCTGAACAGGTGTATAGTAAGTTTGTCTAGGCCTAAAAGGGTTTCTGCACATACCGGACATGACACTAAATTCGTAGCCACTCGCACTAAAGTAGTTCTTAGGGCATCCACGTCGCCAAAATGAGGGTTACAACATACTGGACATGGCAGTAATTTGATTTCCATTTTTTTAATAACGAAACTAGTTACAAAAACAAATTTAGACTGAAATTATTGGAGGTAGCGATCTATTTTCGATCTTGATTATTTACGAATCTCTTGCGATGGGAGCACGGGGATTATTTTTAGACATTTGCTGAGTCAGGGACGTATCAGACCAGAGAAATTTGGGCTGTACTACAAGTTAGTTTAAAATAGTCACTTTCTCGGTGATTCTCATGTATTTTTTACAACGGACTAATAAAAGCTAGCGAAACATTTTACACAGGCTGTACAAAAAGTATAGCACTGCAAATGTAAAATACCTAAATAGTTATACAGGGTGTTTCATTAATAATTGTCCGTATAGTAACTGGAGAAACCTTAGCACAAAATACGAAGATTTAACCTAAAATACTTAAATAAAATGTGGTTCCTTACTAAGTTACAGATACAGGGTGTTTTATCTAAAAATTTAAAAACTATTTTTGCTCAGCATTTTAAAACTATTCGACGTATTCTTTTCATACTTGGCAGGAAATATAGGTACTGTACAAACTACTAAATTATGTTAAACAAACGTTTTTGACTATTACCAGAGGCGTACGACGGGGGAAAGTGAATGGTTGACCCATTCCAAATTCTACGCCACTGGCGGAAGTGATATTTTAGTCCAATATTTGAATTTTCCAATACTTTCTATGAAAATAATATACTCTTCATTCGTAACCATAAAGTCATTAGTTTTCGAGATATTTGTAGTTGAAAATTCAACGGCACAGCTATTTTGGTTAATGTATTGTGGCCCTTCATTTTTAACATCAAATATCTCGAAAAATAAAGATTTTATCGTTAAGAATGAAGAGTATATTATTTACATAGAAAGTATTGGAGAATCTAAAAGTTACGCTAAAATAGCAATTCCATCAGTGGTATCGATTTTGAAAAGGGTCAACCATTCACTTTTCCCTGTACGCCTCTGTTAGTAGTCAGAAACCTTTATTTAACATCCAATAGTAGTATCTACGCTTTTTGCCAAGTATGATAAGGATATTTGAAATACTTTTAAAGTACTGGGTACAAAATTTTTTTAAATTCTAAATCAAATGTACCTGTTACATAAATATTAAATATTTGTATCCAGTACTTTAAAAATATTCGACATATCCTTATTATACTTGGTAGTAGGTGTAGGTACTGTACACCATACTAATATATGTTAAATAAACCTTTCTGGCTACTACCAGAGGCGTACGACAGGGGAATGTGAATGGTTAACCCTTCCCACGTTCTACGCCACTGGCGAAATTACTATTTATCATTCGTTTTCGAGATATTTGAATTTAAAAATGAAGGGGCACAATACATTAACCAAAATAGCGGTGCCGTTGCATTTTTAACTTCAAATATCTCGAAAAATAATGACTTTATCGTTACGAATTAAAAGTACATTATTTTCATAGAATGTATTGGAGAATCCAAATATTGGACTAAAATAGCAATTCCGCCAGTGGCGTAGAATTTGGAAAGGATCAACCATTCACTTTCACCCGTCGTACGCCTCTGGTAATAGCCAGAAACGTTTGTTTAACATAATTTAGTAGTTTGTGCAGTAACTATACTTTCTACCAAGTATGAAAACGATACGTCGAATAGTTTTAAAATGCTGAGCAAAAATAGTTTTTACATTTTTAGATAAAACACCCTGTAACTCAGTAAGGAACCACATTTTATTTAAGTGTTTAAGTTAAATCTTCGTATTTTGTGCTAAGGTTTCTCCAGTTACTATATGGACAATTATTAATGAAGCATGAAGCACCCTGTATAATATATGCGTGAAATACTATTTCCAAAAGTATTAAAGATCTTTAATAGTATAATAGTATAATGTATTAAATTTTATGTACAATGCTGAAAATTAAAAAGGGGAAGCATAAACAAGAAGAAAAAGAGGAATAGAAAAGCAGCGGTAGAAATCATAAATAGCTTATCTCAAATTCACGAAAATTTTAAGTTTGAGTTAAGTCAAATTACTATTAGCATAGATAAATTAGAAGAACAGTAGAAAGTAGAACGATATAAAAACAACGTACAACAACAAAACGATTTAAAACCTAATTTAGAATGACAAATAGCTGAGTTAGAAAGAAGAGCCCATCAGAATCAAAACCTGCTAAATCCTAAAGTTTTCGTTCTGCTAAATCCAAACTAAAAGTACACATTTCTGAAGATGTAAGGGGCATGCAGGAAAATGACAAATTAGTGTGCCATTTTATGATATTTAATGATGCCCCTTTGATTGAAAAATGCCGGATAATCTTTGGAAAATTTACATTTTTAATGTTTTTTAGCCTCCTGACAAAATTTCAAAACATGGATCTAGCAAGTTTTGATTCTATAGGCCTCTGGTACTTACGTTTCTGTACCTAATATTGTTTTAATAAATAATTTCTAATCTGAAGAAACAGCCTCATCATCTTCCATAGTTGACCCAGGCACAATTAAAATTAGCAAAAATTACAAAACAAATCACAAAACAGCATGGGACCTTATTGTTTTCTAGAGCAAATGGCAGGTCTGAGAAAGAAATGACAGCTTCCTTGGTAGTTTCGCTTCGAGGAAAAGCAGCAACCGTCTTAAAATTACTTCCCGGCACCACTTACACCATACCTCCCTCGTTCAAGCTTTAGATTAGATATGACTAGCAGCTTCTAGAGCAGGTTTTCCAAAGTCATCTGAAAGTTCGATATAAAAAACAATGAAATCCTCCAAGAATTTAAAACCGATATTAAAAGAATATTGCATTTGCCGTACCTTCAGGCATATAAAGATTTTTTGGAACAAATTTGTATACATAGGTACAGGCATTTATAGAAGATGGACTGCAGGATGTTGAAATGCAACAAGCTCTCTGATTTAAATATCACAAAACGCTAAATGGAGCACTAATCTCAGCTCAGGGGAATAAAGCGACCAAAATTATATCCAGATCTCACCCAAAATTAAAAGAAATAAGATTTAGAGAAAATGGGGAAGTCGCTACCACAAATAACCAACAATCTATTGTATCCCAAATGTTGAGCATATAGGTATGTTTTAATTGCGTAGTAATAGGATATTTGCAAAATAATTGCAGAAGCCGATCCCAGACAAGAAAAGAACCATAAAATGAGGTCAGAAAGTCGCCTAGAGCGGCATCCAGAAGCCTGTCACAGAGTTCTATTATAAATACTAGTCCTAAAAAATAGATTTCCCAGAACTGACCATTAAAAGAAAAATATACTCTGGAATCTGAAACTGCTCATTTCAAGGATCCACTAGCGACTAGTAAAATGGTCCTAAAATTAGTAAAAATTATACATCATACACTGACCGGCACGAAAAACGGGCACCCCAAAAATGGGTAATTTTTGATGTCTCGAATTTCCTAAAACTCTTGTCCGATTTAAGTGATTTTTTTAATATGCTATTGCCTTATTCTTTAACAATATTGCTGTAATAATATTGTTGCTAGAAAGCTAAATTGTCATTGTATACCGGGTGTACCAATAAAGCTGTGCTTTTTTCTCAAAGTTCACCACATCCTGTGGAATATACTAGCATTTGTAAAATACTGAAATTAAAACCCAACTACAGCCTCCGGTTTTCTTAACATTCTGTTTTTTTATTCATTGGCTTATGTTGGATAATAAAAAAGTTAGTTACTTTAACAACTAGCCATGTTCTTCGTAAATATGGGGTGTTTTTTAATAAGTGCGACACACTTTAAGGGTAATTTTGCATGAAAAAATAATGACCGTTTGCTTGATAAACATATGTCCGCAAATGTTTCGTTTCCGAGATACGGGATGTTGAATTTTTTCTTACAAACTGATGATTTATTTATTGCTCTAAAACCGGTTAGGATATGTAAATGAAATTTGGTAGGTTTTAAGAGGTTATTGCGCATTTTTTTACATACAATTAAGAATTTTATATTCACCATTGGGGTGTATATGGGGTATTACCTGTAAGTTTAATGTTTTATTCTTTTTTTTATTCTTTTTTTGTGTTGTTTGATTAAATTCGTGTGGCCTGCATGTATTGAAAAATATTGTATTGTATAAAATACTACATTATTAGTCTAATAAACAAAGAATTTTTTCTATTTGATCCATTATGCTTTTTATATATTTTAGTTCCCCCCTCATTGCTTTTTTCATGTTGGTTAGTTTGAGTTATTCCTTTTATTTTCTTCTGCAATGCATTTAATTATTTTTAGAATTCTGGGTTTTCCTCTTTTATCTATGTTATTTTCGATTTGACATTAAATTGTGATGTTTTCTTTTTGTACGGCTTTTGCAAATAAAACCACAGTTTAATGCTAAATAATGCTTTAGCATTATAGGCCTGGATCCCGCGTACCAAAAAATGTACTAATAGCAAGCTGAAAATTTGTTTATAGCTTAACGGTGTCTAGTCGGACCAACTTTGATGTACGGGAACACTGGAACAGGGGAAGTTTTAATTGTGGAACAGGTTACAGGTTTCGAACGTCAGACTACGAAAACGTCCCATGTATTTTGTCGGACAGAACTTCCAATTGATTTGTTACCCTTTCATTAAACTCTCATGCAAATATCAGATTGCTATTTACCACCAATATAATTCCTGTTATTTGATATGTTCTAGGTGTCGGACTTATTAAGAATGCCCAACATATTTGTCGGACAAACATTTTTTCATATATTATATAAAGTTTGCTATTGAATAAACTTAAAAACAACCTGCTACTTTTCACAATCATAAACTTGTTAGGATGATACGTTCCACAATTAAAAATTCCCTGTTCCAGTGTTCCCTTACATCAAAGTTTGTCCGATTAGACACCGCACCGTTAAGCTAAAGTCCTTTTCATGAGCATTTTTCAGTTCGTCACAAATGATAGAAAAAAAGGTAAGTTCGTGATAATACACATTTATAACATTTATTCTAACATGACATTGTAGTTAAATCTGACAGTTGTCACATTTTATTTGCAATTTGGCATAAAAACAAATCAATTGTTTTTATTGCATTTATAAAATGGTATTTTCTTTGATTTGTATAGTCTTATAAATCGTACAGATTATATTCGTAGATATCCTATATAATTCGTAAATAATTTTTTTTCGATTATAGCGCCATCTATCGACAACTAGAATAAATGTTATAAATGTCTCTAATCACAGACGTGCCTTTTTTCTGTCACATACAATTGAAAAACTGTGACGCACTGAAAGATGCTCATGAGAAAAAGAATATTAGCAAATTTTCAGCTTGCTGTTAATTAATTTTTTTTGGTATACGAGATCCAGGCCTATCAGTCTGGGCTGATTATCGGAGAATAGGCCATTTTTGGGAAAAGGCATTTACCAGCAATTTTATTGCTGGAATCGAAGCTTATGATATTTGAATACCTATATTAATAATATAGGTATTCAAAGTCCGCAGATAGTGTGCTACTTCTTTTATAAACAAAATGGCGCCCGAAAATCATGTTTTTTCAATTATTGCTCTATAACTCCGAAGATTTTAACTTTACAACAAAAACACTCAAATAAAAATTCACCGCAATTAAATTCTGCATAGAGATATGTTTTTCCCGATCTGCTCCGACGAAAATTTTCCTCGGAAAATGCGGTTTTTCCCAACAAAATCTTTAATTTTCAAATAAAGTTTTAGATAAGTAATTATCTACCAATAATTAAATAATTTGATGACTTAAAAGCCTTCTTGGTTTAGATTATAGTTCCAGAAGCTGGTGAAAATTGAACTAATATTTTAGCAACAATTCAATTGTTAATTAATAATTTACGATCGCAATAATAACCAAAATAATTATGATACACTGATCAAACTTTGAAATCTTATAAAGATTTGCCTATTTAACATTTTGTCGACAAAATATAAATTTTTTATTTTTTGTATAATCTTTAAATGTTAAAAAAATAGTTATAAACAAATTAACGTTTCTCAGAAAGTTTTTATTATATTCTAATTTTAAAAAATACTTAAAATGCGTATTTCAAATATCTTGAAAATGAATGCTTTAAAACTTTTTTGCAACCATTTGCAAAAAAGTTATGAAACAGCAAAGTAAACATATAATTACTAAGTTGTTTATAATTTTTTTTAATTCTTTCAAAGCATAAAAGTGAGTTTAAAATACAAGCTAATTATTTACAAAAAATATCTATTATTAGTTTAATGGTTATATTCTAATTAAAGATTATAAATATATTTTTTTTGTAATTTACACGCGCGAAAGTAGACTAATACAGTACTGTAGCTAAAATTTTCACTCGTAGCGACGACCGCCGCGCGACGTACACTTAATAAATAAAATTATAGTATTATGTATGCTGCGTGTCAGTCGCTTCGTGTGAACATTTTAGCTCCGGCTCTGTATCAAGCCTACTTTCGCGCTAAAAATTAAAAAAAAAGAGTATTTTTAATCTTCGATTAAAATATAACCATTGAACTAATATTTGATATTCTTTGCGAGTAATTAGATTGCGACTCACTTTTAAGCTTTGAAACAATTAAAACAAATTATAAACTACGGAGCAATCGTATATTTACTTTGCTGTTTCATAACTTTTTTGCAAATGGTTGGAAAAAAATTTTAAAGCATTCATTTTCGAGACCTTTGAAATACGCATTTTAAGTATTTTTTAAAATTAGAATATAATAAACAATTTCTGAGAAATGCTAATTTGTTTATAACTATTTTTTAAACGTTTAAAGATTATGCAAAATAATGAAAAATTTATATTTTGTCGACAAAATATTAAATAGGCATCACATTTTTATAATCTTTCTAAGTTTGATCAATGTCTCGTGATTATTTTGGTTGTTATTGCGACTGTAAATTGTTAATTAACAAGTGAATTGTTGCTAAAATATTCGTTTAATTTTCACCGGCTTCTGCAGTTATAATATATACCAAGAAAGCTTTTATTTCACCAAGTTATTTAATTATTGATAAATAATTACTTGCCAAAAAAATTTATTTAAAAATTCGAGATTTTGTTGGGAAAACCCACATTTTCCGAGGAAAATTTTCGTCGTAGCAAATCTGGAAAAACATGCCTCTATGTAGAATTAAATTGCGGTGAATTTTTAATTGAGTGTTTTTGGTGTAAAGTTAAAATTTTCGGAGTTATAGACCAATAATTGAAAAAAATACGATTTGGGGGCGCCATTTTGTTAATAAAAAAAGTAGCACACTATCTGCGGACTTTTAATACCTATATTATTAATATATAGGATCATAATATTCGATTCCAGCAATAAATTGCTGGTAAATAACCTTTTTTTGTACTTTACTAATTAGACCAGCGTATTATAACAATTTTTTTATTCAAAATTTAAAGATTATGCAAAAAAACGAAAAATTTATATTTTTTCGATAAAATATTAAATAAGCATCTCATCTTTATAATCTTTATAAGTTTGATCAATGTATCATGATTTTTTTGGTTATTATTGCGATCGTAAATTGTTAATTAACAATTGAATTGTTGCTAAATATTCGTTTAATTCTCACCGGCTTCTGGAATTACAATCTATACCAAGAAAGCTTTGATGTCACTAAGTTATTTAATTATTGGTTAGTAATTACTTACCTAAAACTTTATTTGAAAATTAGAGTTTTTGTTGGGAAAACCTGCATTTTCCGAGGAAAATTTTCGTCGGTGCAAATCGAGAAAAAGATATCTCTATGCAGAACTTAATTGCGGTGAATTTTTATTTGGGTGTTTTTGTTGTAAAATTAAAATATTCGGAGTTACAGAGCAATAATTGAAAAAAATACGATTTGTCGGCGCCATTTTGTTTATAAAAAAAGTAGCACACTATCTGCGGACTTCGCATACCTATATTATTAATATATAGGATCTTATAATTCGATTCCAGCAATAAAATTGCTGGTAAATAACTTTTCCATGAATTTTACTAATTAGCCCAGGCCCAGAGTATATTATATCACATACTGTGATAAAACTTAGGATTAACGTAACCATAGCAACCTCACATTATATTTGTTACCGTGGTAACCACTGTACATTAACCTAAATGTTGGACGTTTTGTCATGTTTATTATAAAAGCTTTTGAAAATGTCACTGAATTTGGAAGATGTGCTTAAAAACCTCGGCTGGACAGATGGATTCCAAATTCCTATTGCCAATGCTGAGAATAAAGCCCTCGAAGAAGAATTGGCCAAGCTCAGCTTGAGAAAACAGAAGGGAAAAACCGGGTTGGAGATCTTAAGTAGTCGATTGGAGGGCTTGAATGATCATTACAAATATGTAATACAGGAAAATGAACAAACTCAGGTAAGTTGTATATATACAGGATTTTTTTCAGTATTTTCAGATGCAGAGTGGCTCAAGCATTGGTTGCTTGAGTCACTGCGCATCTGAAAATATTTAAATAAGGGATAACTTTAATGTCATAGAAGCGTTTTGGTAAAATTGTGGATTGTAGGTTAGGCCTACAATCTGAGCACCTCAATTATAATATAATAATAATAGTCTCCCGTTTTATACCGCTCACGTGGCTTTGGGAGTATAGCAGGGTAGTCTGCTATATCTAGGGCCTACGGTATACAAGGAAGGTGTAACAGGGTCAGTGCTACGCTTCAACCGCCTATTATTACCCCTGGTTTTATCTAACGTACTCATTTTATTCAGGTTGAGTCGACCTGGGGTCTACAAACATTTTAAAAATGTCTAGTTGTTCTTGCCGGCGGTAGGATTTGAACTCCGGACCACTGGCACGCGAGCCAAGCACACTACCGCTTAGCTACGCCGGCCCGACTCAATTATAATAATAACAGTGATAGCAGGCAGATGTTCGGTCCGGAAGAAGAATGACGTAACTGCAAAAGTTATAACCTCCAAAAGGAAACTTGTTACAAAATGTTCACTTATTTTTGTTTATAACTTTTTTGTTGGTCACTTGACGATAAAAAGTAATAAAAATAAAATTGTATCAAACTTAATTTGCTACATTTTATGTTAAATTAAATTTTCTGCAGGGTTGCTTGTTTACGAGATACAGCGCGAAAACCCTTTGCACCATTTTTTCCAAGATGGCGGCAGCGGGACAAGGGTGGCCACCCCACAAACTTGAACTTAAGCTTCTACTGATCCCCCTACACATTAAAAAGATAAAATTGTGTCCTCTAACAAATGCAAACTAAGGCCTAAAAAATGTAACATTTCAATGGACTAATAATTACACACACACTTCAATCCAGTGTGGCGCACCGGCCAGCTCCGGGTTGAAGGTGGCCGCTACCGCTCACTACGGTTACAGTTCCAGCCGAGCGCCTCTTCACTGCAGAGCGCGCCCACCTCGGCAGAGTTCCAATTCATTCCATTGCATATCTGCCGTTTGAGCTCTTCCCGGTTCAGTACACCGATAGCAACTGATTTCATGATTCTCCTTTTCGTCTTAGATACACTCTCGGTAGCTATCACTCCTTGGTTCGTCGAAGAGGTGGTACGTAGGGGGGTTGTGCCGATATGGAAACGCGTTCGATCCACTGCTGTTGATCTGCCGAACGCCGGGCTGCAGGCGTCATATCGTTACAGTATCTTTTCCGTTTCAGAAACTTATCACAGCCCACAAGCAACAACTCGACGCTCTGGAAGATGCCTACCACACCACCAAAGCCGAAAACCAAAACACCCTCCACGCAATCAAAACAGGCGGCAACCAACTCAAAGAAGCCGAAGACCTGCAAACTCACAGAAAGAGCGACCTCATCAAACAAGTCGCCAGAGCGGACAAGCTTAAAGCCGAAATGGATTGGGACGCCGAGGCTTTGAAAGCCTGGGACGAGGCGCTCAAGAAGCGAGACGAAGACATAGAGTTATTGAGGAAGTTCTTTCAGGACGACGATAGGAGGTTTAATCATTTGGAGGCTCGGCGACAGCATCTACAGAACGAGCTCGGAATTATGAGGAAAAAAATTGCTAGAATTGCTGCGACTAGCGATAATTGTGAACAAATGATTCAACGTTCAGGTAAGACCATAGACGTAAATATGAATAATGAAAGACAGATATTTTTTATTTCGGTTCAGAGATGATCCATCATTCCCATACGTACGTTTCGGTTTCAACATACGTCCTCAGTGGACTACATCTACATGAACACCTCTGAATCGAAACGAAACCAAACTGTCTATATAAGCTAAATTATAAAAATAATTTGCATATCGGACGCTGTAGCGACATCTATTAAAGGAATGAGAAGTTCCAGATGTAAACAATAAATCTGAAACCTCTCGTGGAACCAATTTCTGGGCATATCCTTAAGATTCAGAGGTGTTCATGTAGCACCACTGAGGTGGTTTGGTGAGACCTAAACGTACGTATGGTAATGATGTACTGATCTCTGAACCGAAATAAAACATAAGCTGTTTTTCATTTCTCATTTTACTCATATTTTGAGTACACGGAACCAACTTTCGTTGGAATTTTTCCTAGACGAACAGACGGAATGTGACTGCATATTGTAGAGCCCATTTCGTCTCCTTTATTCGTCGTCTGCTTGCCTTACTTTATAAATTGTAAAAGGTAGAGATTAAGGATGTACCCAGAAATGGGTTCCACGAGAGGTTTCAGATTTATTTTCTCGCAACTTGAAGTTGGTATCTCTTTTTTTGCTTTTGTTACTAAGTTTTTTTCTTTCAATTATGTACTTGTGTATTTTACGCCATTTTCTTTCATGCTTCATTCCTTCAACTGTTTGGTATCTTTCACATGTTTTTTCATCGCATCATCGAAGTAGTACTATTAAGATTAAATATATACGAGTAAAGATCTGAATGTGGCACTGACCACCGATTAAAAATTTGAAAAATTGGATTTCTCCACACGTTGAACACCCAAGCTAGAAAGAAGTAGGTATAATACGCAGAGTAGAAGAAATGAAATAGTCCATGTGGTGAGACCGCTTCCGTCTGAAAAAATTTCTGATTCGTTTTCTTTATGGATTCCTATTCAAAAATATCTCCTTTAAACAAATCTGAAGGGTGCCGGGCGGAATTTTGGGCAGAAATTGTCAATTTTTTTAAACAAATACAAAAGATCCCTTTTTTGACTCGAAGGATTTTTTTTAGGTTTTTTGGGTCATTATAAACAAGAAAGATATCTTGTAATTTTTCTCAAAAATTGATAGTTTTCGAGTTATATGCGATTTCAAATCTGAAAAATGCGAAAATACGCATTTTCAAAGCTTAAAAACTCATATTTAAATTAGTATTTTTGAGGTTGCCAAGTACTTGAATTGTAGTTTAAACATTTATTTTCAAGATTCTGTAGACTGATCGGGTCTAACTTAAATTTACACCGTCGTTATTTAATTGTTAATTATGCGTGTCCATCCGATTATTTTTTGCCGGTGTGGCGCGTACTATCTCCTATCTTCCTCCGAAAAATATATTTTTTAGATTTTTCGGGACATTCTAAGTAATAGCTATTTGTATAGCAAGGGAGGAAAGTGCTACTTTTCCTCCCGAGAATGAAGTTTACTGCCCGACGCGTAGCGGAGGGCAGTAATCATTCAAGGGAGGAAAAGGCACTTTACTCCCATGTTTTACATATGGTTTTTCCACCTTCCTCAAACTAATAACGAGTCATTTTTTCATTTTTACTTAATTTATTTATACAGTATGTCCCTGTGTTGTATCCATATGGAAAACTTTTTTATTATTAATTTTACGAAAAAAGTTATTCTTCATAAAAAGCTCTGCATGGTCCAAAACCTAAGATTTAACCATCAAATATCAAATTTTTTGAATATTATACGAGGTATGTCAAAAAGTTTGAATTTCACTCAGGAGTAAAGTAGCTTTATTTTTCACAATATTGAAAATTGCTATTATGAAAAGTTGTTTGGAATTAAAAACTATATTCTAGTATGAAATTACATCCTTCTAATTGAAATTTTTTTTTTGAAAAAATATGGATAACTAACATTATTTTCAGTTATTTCAATTCAGATAACTCTTTTATTATTAATTTTACGAAAAAAAGTGATTCTAAATAAAAAGTTTTGCATGGTCTAAAACCTAAGATACAACCATCTTATGTCCAACTTTATCAATTTTATACGAGGTATGTCAAATAATATGAATTTCGCTCAAAAGTAAAACACGTTTATTTTTTTACAATATCGAAAATTGTTATAATGAAAAGTTATTAATAATTAAAAACTATGTTTCAGTATGTAATTACATCCTCATAATTGAAATGTTCTGATCTATAAAGGTACTTACTTTTGATCTAAAATCTTTTTTGACATACCTCGTATAAAATTGATAAAATTTGACATAAGATGGTTTTATGTTAGGTTTTGGACCATGCAGAACTTTTTATTAAGAATCACTTTTTTTCGTAAAATTAATAATAAAAGAGTTATCTAAATTGAAATAACTGAAAATAATATTAGTTATCCATATTTTTTCAAAAAAAAAAAATTTTCAATTAGAACGATGTAATTTTATACTATAATATAGTTTTTAATTCCAAACAACTTTTCATAATAGCAATTTTCAATATTGTGAAAAATAAAGCTACTTTACTCTTGAGTGAAATTCAAACTTTTTGACATACCTCGTATAATATTCAAAAAATTTGATATTTGATGGTTAAATCTTAGGTTTTGGACCATGCAGAGCTTTTTATAAAGAATAACTTTTTTTCGTAAAATTAATACCTAATAAAAAAGTTTACCATATGGATACAACTTACAGGGACATACTGTATAACTAACCAACAAAATTTATTAAAACTAAAACTAACAAGTGGGTACAATATAACTGTCAACTGTCCAATATAAGTCAAATTATTAATGTAAACATTGTTAAATCAAAATAACAATTTACTGTTTTTTAACATTCTGCAAAATACAGGGTGTTTTATAAATAAACGTTAAAATGTATAGATACTTACGTAATAGAAAATAGATATTGTACAGGACGTCAATAAGTTATATTTCATGAATGAAATACCATGACGTCACTTTTACTTTTCCTCCCTAGGTAGGAAAAGTACAAGTTTGCTCCCTACAATCAGGTCCGGAAAAGTATAGTTTCGGTAGCGGTAGGTGGAAAAATATGTTTCTTATCATTTTTCTCAAAAGTTAATAGTTTTTAAAGTTATAAACGATTTAAAATCCAAAATGCGCTTTAAATCGCTTATAACTTTAAAACTATTAACTTTTGAGAAAAATGACAAGAACCCTATTTTATTTGAATGTCCCGAAAAATCTAAAAAAAAAATATTTTTCGAAGGAAAATAGTAGATTTTTGGAAAAAGTGCGTGCCGCACCGGCAAAAAAATCGGATGGATACGCATGATTAACAATAAAATAACAACGATGTAAATTTAAGTTAGACCCGATCAGTCTGCAGAATCTTGAAAATGAATGTTTTAACTACAATTCAAGTACTTGGCAACCTCAAAAATACTAATTTAAATATGAGTTTTTAAGCCTTGAAAATGCGTATTTTCGCATTTTTCAGATTTTAAATCGCCTATAACTCAGGGATGGGCGGTGTCGATAATGTGATGTCGACAATTCGATTGTCGACATGTCGACAATCATGTCGATGTCGAGTGATTTAAAGTTGTTGCCAATGTCGACAATGTCGAGTATGTCGACAATTAGCAAACGATCAGAATGACGTTCCGTGCGCACTAATTTGAAATTTTAGGTTAATCTGGCTGCGCTGACTTATTGAAAAAGTATGCATTAATGTTTCAACAAGTTGCAAAGAGACCAAATAATCTCAAACTTTTGAAACTTTTAACCTCACTATTAACTTGCGATTGTCAAATTCATAGGATATTCCATAATTGTTTGATTGCAGGTTTTTCAAGTGTAAATGAATTTTAAATAGATTCATATAGAGACAATTTATTATGTGCAAACCTCATGATAGAGTAATGCAATGTAATGAATCTAAAATATTACCATATAGATGCAAAACCAGAAAAAACCAGCAAAACAAATTTTCATAGATTTTTAATTTTCTATCGTTACTCGTAAACTCGTAACATTTACAGAAAGGTTTAAAAAAATTAAAAAGAAACGTAAACCTAAACGTCAGTAAACGAGGTAAGATTCAAAACCACAATCAAACATATCTCATTACATTGAAACCTTACCTTGTTTCCTAACATTTCGTTTACTTTTTTTTAAATTTTACTAACTCTTTATTATATAATAATTATAGTATAATAATTACTGAAACAGTGTTGAATCTCTTCGTGCTTTGGCAGAGACTGCATAATAAAAACATTACAACATTTTGCGGTTTTGCTAATTTTTAACCAAAGAAAACATTTAACCAATAATACATCAAATAGTTGTACTTTCCCCGTCCATATCTACAATTTCTTCCTCGTCCAGGTCATAACTATTTTTATCAGGATACTCTCCCTTTAATGAAACATAAATATGTACCAATTTCTTGGAATTAGTGAACGTTAATCTATTTCTTATCAGACTGTGAATGTGTCCCCAATTTGAAAAGAGTCTCTCGATTTGAGCTGAGGAGGCTGGCATATTTAGAAGTCTGAGAGCCATTTTAGCAAGAATTGGGCATTCCAGTTTGACCACTCGCCAAAATACTAGAGGCTTTTCAACTCCTTTTTCCCAAAGTGTTGAGAATATTCCTGAAATTGTAAACCTAATATATTAAAAATCAAAAGAGCGATAATTTTGTCTGAAAGACTTACCCGATTTAGTGTTAAATTTGTCCCATTCTTCTATGCCCTGATTGCACAACTTTCTGAGTAAGAACTGAGTTATTATACCAGTGTGCTCTGACGTAAGCTTGGAATTTTCATATTTCGGATGCAGATAGTACGCAGTTAATGCGTACACGTTTAACGCCATTTGTTGTCTGTGTTTCAATTTTTCTTTAAGGTTATCTGGCAGATTCAAATTGAGCCACAGATGAACGGCATCTGCTACAGATGTGTCAGATTTCTGACAAACATTGATCAGATTACAAATGGGTTCATAAATTTCTATGTTCTGTTGAATCTCATCCACAAATTCATCGTTGAAGATTAATTCCTTGACTTTCGGCTTAATCTTTTTTTTCGTTACAGCGGCTACTTGTTTCATATATACCAGATTTTCTAGGAGACTTTCGAAAGAATCTCGGTAAGAGCACCATCTTGTTTCGGCCGGCAATTTGATTCTGCGCCCTCCCTTATCAACTATCATTTTTTCTAAATCTGGTTGCTTAAATTCTTTGAGGACAATGACCACATTGTCGACTAACTTTTTATCCAGCACGTCTTTGGCTAAAAGGTTGCCGGTGTGGCTACTGCACGTAGAGTGCCACATGTTGTGCTTGAGGAGGGATCCCATTTTAATCATTGCACTAGCATTATCCGAAACTATACCGTACGCATCTACATCGTATTTTTCTTTTGCAATTTTTTTAGATTCTGTTATTATTTCGGCAAGTTTTTCTCCAGTCTCAGACTCCGTGGTTAAATCCCAAGCATCAAGAAAGGCATTTTTTCCGTCTGCACTATGCAACATTGTCACAACCGTTTTAGAATTAGTAGATGAGTTTTTCCAACCGTCACACAAAATGACTGACTCGGTTTCCACTTTTTTACGTGAAATCTCAATACAGTCTTCATAGCACTTATTTAAAAGCGATGTACAAAGTTTTTTCCGGCCAGGAATTTTGTCTAAATAAGCAGGACGGATCGTTTTTATAAAATTTTTAAAGAGAGGTGATTCTACCACAGTAAATGGTAAGTTACAGCCGAATATAAATTTGGCTAGTGCAGTGCTTATCTTCTCCTCTTCATACTCTTGTAATATGTCCATATAGTCGGTGATTTTCTTTGATTTTTTGGCTGGTCTAGCTTGAGATGTAGCGAATAAATTTCTTTTATTCGTGCTTGTGTAGCTTGTGCTGGAGGAAGTTGGAGTACTTAAGTTAGTCAAATTACTACTCTCAGTATCAGTAGTTGATAACATCATATTTTCAACAATACTATGAGTGCCTTGAATTGCTACACCATTGTTTTCTTCCAATTCCAATAAGGCGGCATCGGTATCTGATGAATTTTCTATAATTCCATCTAGCATGTTTTCAGGTGAAGTTCCAGTCACAATAGCTAGCGAACCATCTTCCATAACTTCGTAACTACCGTTCGTTGTATTCTAAAATTCAAAATAAAAAGAAACTCTAAGGTGACTAAATATGAAGGGCGGATCTACGGACACCC
This sequence comes from Diabrotica virgifera virgifera, assembly GCF_917563875.1. NCBI lineage: Eukaryota > Metazoa > Arthropoda > Insecta > Coleoptera > Chrysomelidae > Diabrotica > Diabrotica virgifera. The sequence continues at coordinate 196,853,796 of NC_065450.1, read as the reverse complement.
TGTATACAGAAGTTGGCATAGATACAGCGTTTTGTACTTAATTCAATAGGCCAATCCGTTTTTTGCCGTAAAATACTAAACTTGGTGTTTTTTAAATGGGACACCCTGTATATAGAGATGCAACAACGTGAAAACCTCAGAATACAAATTCTGGGGTGAAAACTGATGCAATTTATGTCCCCTTCCGAATTCGAATTAAATAGTAATCAAGAAATCTACAATAATATATAGTGCGTTATTTTCACTTCTTGCCGTTAGATGGCTATACGGTTTTTGACGCCATGTTTTCTCCAATATACTACTACCGAAATGGTGATCCATGCGTTGTTGAGTTATGCGGCTCCGAACACATTTTACGATTCATTTTTATATTATAGATAAATGTAATTTCAAAAAGTTCCCCCCAAAATTTTTTCTAGATCCGCCCCTGCTAAATATGTAGTAGAACATACGTCCTATATACTCACTTGTGGATTAACTGTAGGTGTAAAACCTGTGTCTGAGCCAGTATTTTCGTATATCGAAACATGCGACATTTCATTATTGGATTGATTACCATTGCCACGATCTAACTTGCAGACGTTTCTTAAAATGAAAGTACGGGACGGGGTTAGTTATCAGCCGATACAAATATCAATTTCAGAGAATAAATCTCTATAGCTATCCAGCTAAAATTAATTAAAATATTTCTTCTTACCTGTGACTTTGCAATCTTGCTGCAGCTGTATTTTTTATCACATTTCCACATACACAACATTTAGCCGCGTGCTTTCCTTCTATCTTTAATACTTTGAATGATAATATATCACAGTTTTTATTCAGTTTTCTGCCACTCATTTTGATTCTGATCAGATCAGATCACATTCAAAGTTTACAACTGAATAATTTCATAACATAACCTCACTTTTTTCCATTATGGACACGTTGCTGACATTGTCGACATTGTCGACATTGTTGACACGTTCTCGACATTGTCGACACGTCTGTGTCGACAATTAAAGTCGACGTGTCGATGCCCATCTCTGGAACTCGAAAACTATAAACTTTTGAGAAAAATCACAAGGTACCTTTATTGTTTAGAATGACCTAAAAAACCTAAAAAAATATTCCTCGGGTCAGAAAAGGTGATCTTTTGTATTTGTTTAAAAATATTGTTTAAACAATTTCTGCCCAAAAATTCCGTCCGGCACCCTTCAGATTTGTTTAAAGGGGACATTTTTGAATAAGAATCCATAAAGAAGCCGAATCAGAATTTTTTTCAGACGGGAGCGGTCTCACCACATGGACTAAAGGGACCTTTACCATAGGAAACTTATACCTTAACATATAGGTACTTAGGTATACATACCTATACAATAAAAATTTCAGAAAAAATATGAAAATGGAACAGAGTTGTAGCGAGTTAGACGCAAAAAACGTGATTTCATTTTTTTATTTTTAAGGTAAAATTGTGTTTTTTACAATGTTCCCTCACTTGAAATTCAAAATAAATTTCATTTTTGTTTTCACCACCATCAAAAAGATAAATTAAGACCAAAATTAGGCATTCACCACCCATGGTCAGTATCTAGAAAAATAAGCGTTATTTTGAGAATGTATAACGTTGATATTAAAAGTTGCACCATTTTTTTTTTCTATAAAACGTTTTGCTCTAAAACTTTCCAAAAAACTTCTTTGTACTCTATATTTTTTCATATACCTTGTTTTATTGGTATTAATGTGTAGCCCCATTCTTTTTGCTGGTGCTTCTTTCAGAAGCAAGGTCAGCCTTTCTTCTTGCTATGATATCGATGTCATCCGCATAGTATTTGTACAATCCCATTATTTATCCTACATGTTTAAAAACAAAAAAACAAAAGATAGATCTTTGAAACACACTCAGTGATCAAAAGATCCAAAGTTACTGGTTTAACGACCACTCGTATGAAATTAAACAAATGAAATAGAGAATGTGGAAAAATCCCCTTACGAATAATTCACACATCCACTATTTCGGGCTGGGAAACATTTTTTGAATAGAATCAAAGATCCAAACACCAGTTCTTAGAAATGTGTTTTTTTATTGGAATGTGTCTGAAGATATTCAACCTCTCATCTTTACTGATGAGCCCAGAGAGGTTGAAGAGGGCGAAACACATTTCTAAGAACTGGTGTTTGGATCTTTGATTCTATTCAAAAAATGTTTCCCAGCCCGAAATAGTGGATGTGTGAATTATTCGTAAGGGGATTTTTCCACATTCTCTATTTCATTTGTTTAATATCCTACATGTATTTCATTATGGGCCTTAAATTGGTCATCCATTTTCTCATCCATTTTCTGACTCATCATATATAATTAAGTCACCGTTGTAACATTTTCAGGTAAGGTAATGAAGCAGCTAACGGTGGAAAGGGACGCGCTCATTACACAATGGAAAGCCTCGGTGAAGATGTTGCAACAACGAGACAGCGACATAATGAAATCGCAAGAACAACTCTGCCACGTCCAGGAGATGATCGAGAAACAACAAGAAAAGCTGGAGGAAGAGAACACGTTTCTGGAAAACGAGAAGAGGAATAACAGAACATTGGAAATGGAGATTCAAGAGGCGAATAACGCGAATTCGAGGTTGAAGAGGGAGATGGCTGACATGTATCAGGTTTTGTTGACCATGAATACAGACGTAAGTACATTTAAATTCTTATATGATTGCTTTGTAAGATAGTTACATTATAGTTTTTATTTTGCTGTATCAATTCCAATATCCCTAAAAAATATACAGGGTGTCCAATTAAGTATTACGTCGGTACCATATGGGAAACTTTTTTATTTTTAATTTTATGAAAATAAGTTATTCTTTATAAAAAGTTCTGAATGATATAAAACCTAGAATGCAGTATGTATAGCCCGGTTACAGATAAATGAGGAATTTAAAGAGATAGACCAATTGGTGTACAAGTGGTACTTAAAGAGATAGACCAATTGGTGTACAAGTGGTACTTTAAAGAGATAGACCAATTCGTGTACAAGTGGTACTTGTACACCAATTGGTCTATCTCTTTAAATTTCTCATTTATCTGTAACCTAGCAATACAGATAAATGAGAAATTTAAAGAGATGGACAATTGGTGTACAAGTACCACTTGCACACCAATTGGTCTATCTCTTTAAATTTCTCATTTATCTGTAACCGGGCAATACTTAATCAGATATTAAATTTTTGTAGTCATGCGGTTTGTCAAAAAATATGAATTTTATGTTCACATTTTTTGACAAACCTCATATATGACTAAAAAATTTAATATTTGATTATTGTATTTTAGGTTTTAGAATACGCAGAACTTTTTATAAAAAATAACTTTTTTTCATAAAACTAAAAATTAAAAAGGTTCCCATATGGTGCCGACTTAATTGAGCGCCCTGTATAAATGAAGAAAAAGTCTATATACATGGGGTGTTTTTAGTGTGACATTGGTCGATAATTCCATTATGGTACAAAATATCGAAAAAAGTTATTTAGAAAACATATTGTCAATGATATTCTTCAGACTTGAATAATATGTCAAATTCTACAGGGTGATTAATAACTACGCGGTAAAGCGAACATACATTTTTTAAATTAATTTAAATATTATTTAAATATTTTTAATTTAAAGTATGTATTGTATGTTTTCTCATATTAGGATTCCTCTCCTATAATCCCTATTTTTATAATTTGAAGTTTCACAAAACTATACAGGGCATTTAACGAGCTATCACCATTTTTATTTCGAAATAACTATGAAATAAACACACTGTATATAAAGAAGGAATACAGTAATGAATTATTGATTTAAATAGTACATGACGATAGGGAAAGATGACACAACAACTCAAAAATATCGAATGCCACAGAACCATAAATTTGAAACTGTATTTAAAACTTTAGCTACTTTAAAGTAACAATAGGAAAACTGGAGAAGAGAGAACAGAGGAAAGAATTCTGAAAGACCAAAAAACATATCGATGGTGAAAGTTCCCAACCTCCTATGTCAATTTTTGGCTATTTTGTTTTGTTACCCTAAATTAAAGAGAAATATGTATTTTTACTATTTACAGCTCCTATGTCGTTATTTCATTAATTAGCTTATGAAATAACGACATAGGAGCTTGTAAACAGTAAAAATACATATCTCTCTTTAATTTTAGGGTAACAAAACCAAATATCCAAAAATTGACATAGGTGGTTGGGAACTTTCACCATCGATATGGAATGAATAGAATTTGCTGAGAGGTGAAATTCTAACTAAGAGAACAAAGATGAATCTATATAAGACCTGCTGTTATACATGGGATCGAAAGAACGCTGAATAACAAGAAACAAGAAAAGGGAAGCTAGCCTTCTGAAATTTCAAAGGAAAATAATGAGTACGATGCTGGGCCACAATGTAACAAGTGAGGAAGGAAGAAAAATGAAAAAAAATGTAATTGAAGAAGAATTAAAGAGAGAAAATATTGTCAGGTACAGCTGGTTCCTAAAAAAACTGATACGACTCTTACTAAGATTTGATTATTTTGAGCAGTATATTTGATTGGTCTGACATTATATTATATTTATTGACATACTGTCAAAGTCAGTTAAAATAAACAAACAAACAACCGATTACATAATTATTGTTAATTCATAAATTGTATTATATTATTTTGAATTTCTGCATTTTATAAAGAGTATATAAATGATAGTTTTTACATAAAATAGGGTTGTTGTTATCAATTTTATTATTATTAAGGAATAAAACAAACGACTTAACTCAGCAATATGTACATTAAAGAAAGAATTGCAACCAAATTAAAAGATAACTGGGCACTATCAGAGGCAGCAAAACATTTTAACCTATGTTAAGCAGGACCACAGTTTTTCTGTTAATAAAAAATGGAAAGAACAAGAAACTCTCGAAAGAAAGCGAGGGTCTGGAAGACCTAAACTATACTAAATTTAGGTATTTAAAAATAAAATTAATATTTTTTGTAATATCTCCATCTGCAGTGATAACAGCTTGTAATCTTCGGTCCATCTACGTGAAAGGAACTATGAAATTGTCTACTTCAGAAAGCTCTTCTCAAACCTTGCTTTCTTTCGAGAGTTTTTTGTTCTCTCCATCTTTTATTAATATTAAAAACGGTTGTTCTGCTTACGTTAAAATGGTTCGCTACGGCAAATAGTGACCAACCATCTTCTAATTTCATTACAATTCTTGATTTTAGTTCTTTGCCAGCATGTGGAGCCATTTTTGAGGTTGAACAGAATAAGTTATCTGACAAATTTTAAGATTTGGCAGTGACAGTGACAGTATGTAAATAATAGTATTTATCCTTCAAAATACACTGCTCAATTTTCTACAAAATACGCTATAAGAGTCGTATCAGTTTTTTTGGAACCAGCTGTACATAAGATCTCTTCGATTAGAATGAACAGACAGCCACACTCAAGGTATAAATGACATAGGTAGAGGAGTAATCCACCTCACTAACTTAGGGAATTTTATTTTATTGGATTCTCTGAGACGCCGCAGCTAGAGATCGGTTAGCAGAAGAAGCAAGGCGGGCTCGACGGGAGCCCGCTACGGGATATCTACTGTGCCTCCGTAAGGGAAGGGTGTAGTTTAAAACACTGCACCTCGACACTGCAGGGTGTAGCTTTTGTGAAACTACATCGATGCAGCCCCGGCCCCTAGGTCAGTAGATCGAGAAACTCAAGTGGAACCCGTACTCAGTTCTGTCTGGGTACGTGAACAACCGCGAAATTGTGCAGGGAGCCAACCCTGAAACCGATGTGGTGTCGGGCCAATCGGTAGACAAAAAGGCTTCATCCAAAATTAGGACCGTTCGCCCCCAACCAACTGATCGAGCTAGGTCTCGATCACTGCCCCGATCCATGGCGCAACCCCCGCCAATTAATGAGAGCCCACGCAAAGTGGGCTCTAACCTGTTTCAGCACCTGCAGACTGATAACGAGGGGTACTCATCCTCATCCATGGACGAGAAAGACGGCTTCAAACAGCCAAAGAGCAGCGACAAGAGGAAGAAGAGGGAAAAGAAGAAAAAGAGTGAGGAAGAAACGAGGAAAGAAGAGAAGAAAAAAGAGGAGCCCATGGAAGACGAGATAGCAGAAACCAACAGAGGTACCACCAAGCGTGGAAAAGAAAGCGACGGTGAGGCAGAGGTTATGTCGGAGAAAATAACCAAGACGAACCAAGACGGCGATTTGAGGAAACTCCTGGACGAAGTGACGGCACAGAGAGATCAACAAATGACAGTTATAAACGGAATGAATACCGAGATGGCCAGGATGTCTGAAGAAATTAAACAATTGAGGGGAGAATTGACAGCCCAAAGAATATTCTTCGAGGACCTCCTCGCACACGCACGGAGCCAAACTCCAGTAGTTTCCCAGCCAGTTACTGACACTACTCAACAGAGGCCAATCGCTGAAACCCAACAGAAGCCAGTTTCTGAAACTCAGCAGCCGATCCCTGAAGCCAAAAAGCCGTCAGCGGGCGAAAGGATCCAAAAAATCAGAGGCCAAACTCCAAAGAACAGAGAGGAATTCCCACCACTCCCAGAAGACGAGAAGAGAAGATGGGAAGATAAAGCAAAATCCGCCATGAGTGCCGCTTCACCAAAAGCGCAGGATTCTTATAATCTGCCCCGAGGACCACCCCCCCATCCACCCAACTACACGCACAAGTGGAGATGCGCCTGCCGCACGGCACCCCAGTGTTACAGAGACGAACATGGAGACAAACCAGGAAGAAGAAAACACCGCGTTGCCTGAACAACAGGTAACCCGCACAAGAAAACCGCCTGTAATAAAATTACAGAGCGTCAGCGAAACAGGGGCTATCCTCAAAATAGCCCAATCACAAAAAGTGATCACTACCAACAGGATCTCCAGGAGCGGACGAGAAACCCTCATCCAGGCGAATAGCCCAGATGATTACAGAAAGATGACGCATATCATCGAAGAATATGCAAAGTCACTGAAAGACAGGAGACTCCAGTGGATAGCCTTCCCATTCGAAGAGGAAGTCAAGCCAAAAATGGTAATAAGAGGGCTACCCACCAACACGACAGAAGAGGAAATCAAAAACGACATAGCAGTGCAGTACAACATCGACTGCCAAGCTGCAAAAAACATGTCGACGAGATCAGGTCCAAGACGACAACTTCCAATGTTCGTCATAACCCTGAACAAGGAGGACGTCGAGGCGGCGAGGCGCATCACCAACTTGTGCCATATGAAGGTCGTGGTAGAAGACCTTCGAAAATCGACAGGACCAACGCAGTGCTTCAACTGCCAGGGATACCACCACGCCCAGAACGCGTGCCACAAGGACCCTAGGTGCGTCAAATGCGGTGAGGACCACCCCACGAAACAATGCAAGAGGGCCAGAGAAGTCAAAGCCACTTGTGCCAATTGTCAAGGCAGCCACCCGGCCAGCTACAGAGGATGCCCCAGATGCCCTACATGGGGAAGACCCCCACCAAGGAGGCCACAACAACAGCCACAAGCAAGAAGACCGCAAGCCACCGGGATATCCTACGCCCAGGCTGCGCAGAACGCACAACAACAACAAACAGCGATCCCTGACGAAGACTACTTAGTCAGAATAGTGACTAGGGTAGTCAAAGAGGTCATATTAAGCACCAGGGAGGCACAGAAGTAATGCTGACAGACAGGGGATACTTGAGGATAGGCTCCTGGAATCCAGGAGGAATATCAACAAACCAGAACATCATGGATGAAATCGCAAGTAGATACGAGATGGACATCGTAGCAATCCAGGAAACCAAGTTAACTAACAACTTTAACTTAAAATTCCCTGGATACGATGTTTACAGGAACGACCACACCAGAAGATCAGGAGGAAAGGCCATCTTAGTAAAAAAGGGAATCAGACACACCAGTTTCACGACTCCACCACTGGTCAACATGGAGGCTACAACAGTAGAAGTGAAAATGAGGCAAGGAGCAGTAAGAATCACATCAGCTTACGTAAGACCACAAGACCCTTTAATGGACGATGACCTAGATGCGTTCCTAAACATCGCCGAACCATCCATCATAATAGGAGACCTGAATGCAAGATCCCCCATCTGGAACGACAGAGCTACGAACCGAAACGGACGACTACTAAATAGATACATAGAAAACAATGAAGACACAATAGCAATGGGCCCAGAAGAACCTACCCACTACCCAGGAAATGGACTTCCAACCCATATCGACATAGTTGTGGCCAAAAACCTAGGACTGCAATCAGAATTAATTACGCTGAACGAAGGATCAACTGACCACCACCCCATCCTACTAGAGATCGGAACATGGGAAGAGACAAACCCACCAAAAAGAACAAAAAAGAAAATAAAGTGGACAAACTACAAAAGACTAGTAAGTGAAGGAATAAATATAGTGCCAGTGATAAACAATCCAGAAGAAATAGAAGGAAAAGTCCTAGAGTTCGAAAACATCATACAAGAGGCAATCAGAAGCAGCACAACAGAGGAAGAAGTCGAGATCTACATGGGAAGGTTCAAAGATATTCCACAAGAAACACAAGATTTGATAAGGGAAAAAAATAGAGCAAAACAAACAGCAAGAAGAACAAGAAATCGAGTAGACAAATCCTGGGCAAATATTTTAAACAGAGAGGTCAAAACGGCCCTACAACTCCACCGTAGTAAAAAATGGGACAACTTTGTACAAGAGACGGAAGAACAAGACTCAAACATGAAAAATGTGTGGAAACTCCAGAAAATGTTGAGAAGCGACAGAAAACCCATCCCCCCACTACATGGAAGACACGGTATGGTATACACCATAGAGGATAAAGCAGAGGCGATGAGGGCTACACTCGAAAGGGAATGCGACCTAAACTACCACCAAGACGAAGACGACGACTTCCTGGAAGAAGTTGAAGAACAAGAAGAAGGACCAGAAGACCCAGAGGAATTCATTCCCCCAACATCACCGGAAGAAATCAACGAACACATCAAAAACAGTTCGCCGAGAAAAGCGCCTGGCTTAGACGAAATAACAAACAGAGCCCTAAAATATTTGCCCAGAAAAGCTATAGTGTACTTCACAAACATAGTGAACGCGATACTAAGATACAAGATATTCCCAAACAGATGGAAAGAGGCCCATGTCATCATGATCCCAAAACCTGGCAAGAACCACACATTCCCGCAGAACTACAGGCCAATCAGCTTACTTCCAGCGATCAGCAAGATAGTGGAAAGAATCATTCTAAGCAGATTGCAAGCGGAAACGAACAGGCTAAATATCATCCCAGAAGCTCAATTCGGATTCAGAGCAGAGCACTCCAGCGAGCTACAAGTACTCAGACTAACCGAGTACATAGCAGCTGGTTTCAACGACAAGCAGTACACTGGAGCAGCGTTCCTGGACGTAAGTAAAGCGTTCGATAGAGTCTGGCACAAGGGGCTCTTATACAAAATGCGTGATTACGGGTACAGCGGGGCGATGACGAGACTAATCTCGTCGTACTTGGGCGGCCGGACTTTCAGGATTCGGATAGGACAAGTCCTGTCTGAGCTCGGAAACCCGGAAGCTGGAGTACCCCAGGGAGCGGTCCTGTCACCCCTGCTGTACACGATATACACCGCTGATGTACCTAGAACACCAGGTACCCTCATGAGCCTCTACGCCGACGACACAGCGATAGCGGCCAAACATAGAAATGTAGATATAGCAGTGACCAACCTGCAAACAGCGGTAGAAGAAATAGAAGAATGGAGTATAAAATGGAAGATAGCCATCAACTCAGATAAAACGCAAGCGGTTCTATACAAGAAAGGAAGACAACAGCCAGAGGAACAGCTGACGGTGCAGAACAGACCCATCGAGTGGAAAAACGAAGCTAAATACCTAGGAGTCATCATGGACAAAGGATTAACCTTCCAAAAACACGTAGAAGCCACAGTCCGGAAGGCCAACATAGCAAAAGCAACACTAAGAGGACTCACAGGCAGGAAAAGCAAACTAAGACTGAAAACAAGGTTAAGACTGATCAATAGTATAATCCTACCGGTATTAACATACGCGTCTCTCGCATGGGGACATGTAAGTAACACACACAAGAAGAAGATCCAAGCAGCCCACAACAACAGCTTGAGGGAGGCCGCCAGAGTCCCAAGATATGTAGCTGAAAGATTCCTGTTCAGAGAACTCCAACAGGTGAGAGTCACCGAAATCATGACAGATAAGGCAAGGACCAAATTCGCGGAACTGGAGCACCACCCAAATTACATACTGCGAGAGACGCTAAGGTATGATGAGTTCCACCGATGGAAGCACAGACGTCCGAAGCAACAAATAGTGGGATAAGAGTACAAAAGTGATAAGTGATAGTAGTGAGTTCGTAGCTCGAAAACAAGTGCCGAAGACAGCGTTACATACGAAGATCAAGTACCACGACCGCCTCTAAGGTAAGTGAATTTTAGAAAATTACAGAAGGGCATAAGCCCCCAAAAAAATATAAATAAAATAAAAAAAAATGGCGAAAGCCCCCAAAAAAATTATAAAAAACCATAAAACACATACAAACTCGAGCAACGAGTCATCGGGCGGAGCCCACTAGGGCTCAGCACGATGACTCGGGGCCCAAGCAAGCAATTTTTAGTTCCGCGGATAAGTAAGAAAGAAGATAAAGGCATAGAGCGCATCACGCTGGCCTAGTTTTTTGCATTCGATTAGGGTACCACAATGGAATCTTATTACCCAGGATACCATTGTGAAGAGCATTTGGCTACGATAGTTGTGCCCCCATCGCGCATCAGCGTGCTATGGGGGGGAAAGGGATGGCCTGGGGCATTGGAGCGAGGTGGGGTGATCCCTGTATATACTCGGGTCAAAACACCTCGCCCCAATGAATTGTTACACCCGAATGTACTCTTTCGAGAGGGTGGACATTCCCACAGGTCGGGTTAAATCAAATTGCTTGCTTGCTTGCTTAATCCACCTCACTCAAGAATAGGATTTTGAATGCTATGGCGTTAGCTATAATCCCTAGGGATTGTAATGCTAAATGAATGAATATGAAAAGAATACTTATTTATTTATTCCTTTTTTATATACTTACACTGTGTTTATTTATGCAGGGTAGATCAACAACAGATGCAATTTTCATTGTAAGGCAACTGATGAAAAAATACAGGAGTAAAGAAACAAACGCTCATATGGTATTCATTGATCTTGAGAAAGCATATGATAGAGTTCCTCGAGAGATTCTGTGGTGGGCACTCAATAAGAAAGGAGTCCCTGGTGAATGTGTAAAGATTGTGAGGGATATGTATGAGGAAGTAACGACTAGTGTTAGGACAGGTGTGGGAGAGACTGATAAATTTCATGTGAAAGTAGGATTGCACCAAGGCTCTGTGCTTAGCCCGTATTTATTCTCATTAGTTTTAGACTAGATAACAGCGAAACTACAGGGTAACATTCCATGGTGCTTAATGTATGCTGATGATGTCGTGTTAGTAGGAAATAGTGAAAGAAACTTAGAACAAAAACTGGAACAGTGGAGGCAAGCTTTGGAGGAAAAAGGTTTAAAACTTAGTAGGACAAAAACAGAGCATTTGGAATTTTCATTTAAAGATGGAGTTACTACAAATAAAATGGTATCTTTGGATAGTGAAATGATTGTGAAAAGCAATAGTTTTAAGTACCTAGGATCGGTATTACAGAGTAATGGAGAAATAGATGGAGATTCATGCAGTAGAATTAGGGCTGGATGGATGAAGTGGAAAGAAGCGAGTGGTGTGTTGTGTGACAGAAAAATTCCAATGAAGCTGAAGGGAAAATTCTATAAAACAGCCATAAGACCGGCTATGATGTACGGAACTGAATGTTGGGCAGTGAAAAAGAAAGAGGAACAACGAATGCATTTGGCGGAAATGAGAATGCTTAGATGGACGAGTGGAGTGACAAAGAAGGATACAATAGGGCTTTTCATTCACAGTCATTTGTTTCGAGCTTCTGTCATGTGTCACATAATATTAATATATCTACGTCATATGTTATTGGTATATAACAATGATACAAACTAGAGACGTATGACGTAGATATATTAATATTATGTGACACATGACAGAAGCTCGAAACAAATGGCAATCGATGAAAAGCCCTATTAGAAATGAGTATATTAGGGGAAGTCTAGGTGTGGCACCAATTGATGCCAAAATGAGAGAAGATGGTTTGGTCATGTTCAACGTCGAGACGTTAATCACCCAATACGAAGAATATCTTGAAGTGCAGATTCCTGGAAGGAGTAGGAGAGGAAGACCAAAGAAGACCTGGGGGAGACGATAAGGCAGGACATGTTGGTAAAGGGGATTAATATTGATATGGCCCAAGATAGAATTGTGTGGAGAAATTCAATTAGGGAAGCCGACCCCGCGTAGGGATAATAGACCAGTAAGGATCTGTTTTTAGATGGATGTTAGAGGTGGCATTCAGATTTTTGCGGATAAAGTTAGGTGATAACTTCGTTAATAATAATTCATTTATGCTCCTTCTCAAATATGCCCGGAACTTTAATAAAAAAAATAAAATATTTAAAAATTTCGTTGTTTTTCTACTTTTTTTGCTTATAACTTTAAAACGATTCATTTTGGAACAAAGTCGTATAGGAATAAAACAAAGAGAATTAAATTTTCTTTCAGATGCGATTGGTTAAAAATGTCTTAATTTAACACCCTTGCTGCAAAATAGCAATAAATATAAAATATGGGGGCAAAACAAGCCTATCCTTATTCAATGATTTTCCATCACTTAGGTTACACTTGGAACCTTCCTAATTCGCTTAGAAAATTTTTGTAATGTGCTAAAACCGTACACCAAATTTCATTAAAATTGACTTACTAAATTTTGAATAATAATTTTGCAATCTAAACTTTATTTAAAAAATTAAAATTTTTTAAAATCTTGCACAACAAAAACTAGAACATACAAAGATTTGTCACAAAGATTTTTTTACGTATAAAGAAGCACTCCACCTATCTAATGCACTTTACAGAATTAAAATCGGATTGTTTAAGCAGCCTCAGCAATGTTTTAAAGTTATAAACAATTTTTTGGCTTATAAACAAATTAGTCCTGTGGCCAGGAGGGGTGCTACGGGCTTCTTTATTTAGATGGACTTACCCAAGATTTTTATGTATTTTTTGATCCGTAGAACACGATTTTTTTGGGTAACAGTTGATCCGGATGTCGATAAGATTGTTATAAACAAATAACTTGAGGAATTACATAACATCGATTTTTCGCAAAATAAAACATTTTTTGTATTTCTTGGGTAATTCTAAGAAAAAAATGTTCTTACAAGTTTTTTCGTAGGATGCATAGTTTTCGAGATAAACGCCGTGGAACTTTCAAAAATTCGAAAAATTGTAATTTTTGAACGCGAATAACTTTTGATTAAAAAATAAAATAGCAATTCTGCTGACAGCATTTGAAAGTTTAAGTCAAATTATACCGGTTTTAATTATTTGCATTGCTAAAAATTAATTTTTTTATTATTAAACAAAGCTATTTGTTTATAAGCCAAAAAATTGTTTATAAGTTTAAAACATTGCTGAGGCCCCTTAAATAATCCGATTTTAATTCTGTAAAGTGTATTAGATAGGTAGAGCACCTCTTTATATGTAAAAAAATTATACAACTTCTAAATGGTCTACTTTTTGTTCAGAAAGATTTTAAAAAATTTGAACTTTTTTAAAAACATTTAGATTGCAAATTTATTATGCAAAATATATTAGGTCGATTTTAATGAAATTTGGTACACGGTTTAAGTATGTTACAAAAAATTTTATAAGCGAATTACTAAGGTTCTAAGTGCCACCAAAAAGGTTAAAAACATTGAATACCAACAGGCGTATTTTGCCCCCTTATTTTGTATTTATTGCTATATTGCAGAAAAGGTAATACGTTAAGACATTTTTGACCAGTCGTATATCATACAAAATTCAATTATTTTTATTTTATTTCTCTACGACTTTGTTCCAAAACGAATCGTTTTAAAGTTATAAGCAAAGAAATCAGAAAAAAATCGTCGTTTTTAGAAATTTTTAAATATTTTAATGTTTTTATTAATGTTCCGGGCATATTTGAGAAGGAGCATAAGTCAATTATTATTACTGCGAATGTGTCACCTAACTTTATCTGCAAAAATCCGAATGCCACCTCTCACATAAAAAAATAGACGTTTTTTCACAGATCCTTACTGGTCTATAAGGCAAAGAGAATGATGATGTCCTATTTAACAATTTTTTTTTATTTACCATGTAGTTATTAATCGCACTGTAGAATTCGGCATATAATCCAAGCCTGGAAAATATCATTGCCTCCATTTTTTTAAATAACTATTTTGGGCATTCTGTACAATAATGGAATTATCTACCAATGTCAAAACTCTTAGAAATCTATATCTTACGTATATCTTAGAAATTGTATGGTACTGAAAACATCCAGATATATATAAAAGCTAACCGGATACGATCAGCAGGCCATATGGGAAGACCAGAGGAAGACATAATATTAAAGACAGTGTTTTTTGAAAGACCAGAAGGTAGACAATCAGTAGGCTGTCCCAGGAAAAGATGGAAGGAAGATGTTGAAGCTGATTTATCTAGGATTTGGACACAACAATGGGAAATGGAAGCTCAAGATCGTAGATAAAGGGCTGTAGATGATGCAGTGAAGACTCACACAGAGTTGTAAAGCCAGTCAAGAAGAATAAGAAAAAGTATATCTTATAAATTAAAAATGCAATAAAACAAATAGTGTTTATTTACAAACAAAATATTGTTTAGAATTTTTATCGGTATAACAATATTGCACGTAGTGTAAAAGTTGTAAAATGTATAATATTTATCTAATCGTCACATCCTACTATACGAAAAAGTTACTTAACATCTCAAAAACCATTTGTTTCTTTTCATTTTGCCGCACACTATTCTTATTTTATCATGTACAGTCAATGCAGTTCTGAAATCTTCTGCTACTGGTATCCAGAGTTCTAGCCAACCTTTCGTGCAACTGTTGGGCTAGAGATGTCGTTCTATCAGCTGGTAAACAAAGGCAGATTTTTCTCTCAGATTCATCGGTATCAGAGTCACAAGGAGAACCATTCTTAGAGGCTATATGATACTTACTTTCCTGGTTACTTTTCCTATAGTAACTTTTGCCGTTTTCTTGGCTTTTTCTACACCTTTGACAAAACTTAATTGATCTATCTAAGCTACCACAATGAGCGCTATTTTCTGAGAAATATCCGTCATAGAGGGAACAAACTGTACAAGTTCTTTTGTGTATTTTTTCCGATCTACAATCACAATCTGCGTACTGAGCTATTAAGTTACCAGAAGCATCGGCACTGTTAGTCATACAATAGCAGTAAGGTTTGTTGGTAACTTTGAATTCCTCCTCAGAGTTTAACACTACATTAGAATTATTTCTTAAGATAAGATCGTCAGAAACTTTAACATACTTGAATGGTGGTTTTGACTTCTTTTTCTTACCAGGTACATACCTTTGAGTCCGGCTGAAACCTACAGAATGACAAACTTTTCTTGGTACGCCTTTATTTTCTGAGAAAGGTTTGCAGATCATCGCTTTGGGGTTGATCAAGGTTACGTTACCGTGGTCGCACTCTGGATCTACTATCGTTTCTTCGACAGTAGTTTTGGTACTGGTTTCTAACTTCGGCGCTATAGTACCCGGGAAGATTTCAGTAGGTTCCATTAGAAGATCTACGTTGACTCCCATAATAGAGTTTCTAAAAGACGAAGGGTATAAAAGATCGTCTAAAGTTGTTCTGAATGTGGCTAAAACTCGGCCTTCATCACACGATTTCCACTGGATCAACTCTGCGTAGAACCATTCGTTGTTAAGGCGTCTTTGTAACTCGTTCAGACGTCGATCCTGGTCGAAAATCTTCGAAAATACGAATTTTTCGTAGAAAACAAGTGGGAATGAAGGTCTGCAATTTCTGGTTTGTACTGAGGATCCAAACATATGGATCTGCAACGATACTTTTCCATTGGAACACAGCCACACTCCAGGACACGATATCCTCTGCACGTCGAGCTCAACTTTCACTAGAAACCCTTTTCGGGACATCTCACGCGACTCTCGGACAAAAATTTCACAATAAAAAACGTAAAAAACTACACCAGGGCGGAGAAAAACATGGTGCCCGCATCACTTTTGGCAATCGTGTGACAATTTTGAGAGGAATCATAAGGTTGTTTCCTTATATTTAGGTTAACGGAATGTCTTATCACGGCAGTCTTATTGACAAATCGATATTTTTGCATAGCAACGAATAACCATAACTTTCACCGAGTGGTAAGCGCTCAAAGTAGGCCAACAAGATCGAATTTATAGTTCGGGAGCCAGGGGTTTTTACAGTCATGCATTTTTTTTAATTCTCTTTTTTTAACTGCGACTGGTCATTTTGACACACTTTTTATTGTTGCATTTGTCAACATACCAATTCTATAGGCAAGAATTATAAAGAAAACGCAATTAAATAAACAGAATCCATCACAAATGAAACTAAGACTTATCTTCTTCTTCAAGTGCCATCTCCGCGACGGAGGTCGGCAATTATCAT
The DNA here is from genome assembly GCF_917563875.1 of Diabrotica virgifera virgifera. NCBI lineage: Eukaryota > Metazoa > Arthropoda > Insecta > Coleoptera > Chrysomelidae > Diabrotica > Diabrotica virgifera. The sequence continues at coordinate 196,837,137 of NC_065450.1, read as the reverse complement.
AGCTATTCGGACTTTAGAGACGGTTGCTCTAAAAAGTTAATTTGATGTACAACTGTACCATTTTCTCAGGTTGCGCAGCCACGATATTGTACGTCTCCCTGTGCTTCTTTTCCTTGAATCTTTCCATGCAAAATCAATTGGAGCAAGTTGTCTCTCTCTCCATGTATAATACACTAAGCATCAAAATTAACGCACCACCTTAACAATGGGATATTTTTGATGTCTCGGATGTCCTAATCCTGTTGTTCAATTTTAGTGATTGTTTAAATATGTTCAAGAATATTGATGTAATAATATTGTTGCTAAACAGATAAGTGTCATTATATACCGGACGGTACAATGATGGTGTGTTCTTTCCTCAAAGTTTGGAACACCCTGTGAAATATTCTAGCGTATATAAAATATTGAAATTAGAACTAAACTGTAGCCTTAGGCTTTCTCAACATTTTGCTTTTTGATTCTATTCGCTTATGTGGGATAATAAAAAAAGTTAGGCTGTTTAACAACTAGCCATGTTATTCATCAATACAGGATGTTTCTAAATAAGTGCGACCAACTTTAAGGGGTAATTCTGCATGAAAAAATAATGACCGTTTGCTTTATAAACATACAGGGTGGGGCATTAGTGTGACAAAGTTCAATTACTCGTTTGTCGTAAGAGATACGATAAAAAGTTATTGAGGTAAAAGTTGGGGCACAGGCAGTATCATAACTTAAAAATATTTTCAAATATACAGGAGCGTCCGTATTGACAGGGTGACACAAACTTTTTTTTAATGAAACACCCTGTATATTTTTACATTTTTGGATTCTTCTCAATACTTCCTTTCTTAAAATATAGAGTTTTATAATATTATACGCGGCAGTTTAAAAGATAATTACGTTTTTTTGGTAATTTTGTAGCAATATTTAAATCTAATTAAATGTAATCCTTAGTGTAACTGAGGATCTGCATATTAGTACAACCGTTCTTGCAATCTATGTATCTAGACTGTTGAGACCGTTTTAGTATACTTTCAAAAATTTCTCTTCTTGGTTGTAGTCTCTCAGTGAATTGCTGATGATAAATTTTTATTGCAAGTAGCTCATTTTTGTTATACTCTCCTAGCACAAAGCCATTTTAGTCAGTTCCTCATTAGAAAAACTCATATTAGTAATGGTAACAAATCAACTGGAGCTATATAAATAGTATGTCAAACGTTTAAGCAAATTTTGTGTCATAGCCAACTAGGAAGAATTTTGTATGTTTGATTAATATTTTACGCACCAACAACCTTAACGACGATTGTATTTGGATATCTCATCCAATATTATTAAATTAAGGATCAGGCTAGATTATTATGTATTTTTGTTTCGAAAAATTATTTTTGATTGGACATTTTCACGGTCACGTAATAAAATTTCACGTAATTTTTATTGTAATTAATGTTTGGCTTAAAGAATCACGAATAACTTACAAATTAAAGCACTTAGGTATAGGGAATGTTTAAGAAATAAAAAAGTACCATTAAATATCATTTCACTACAATGCTAAAATACAGGGTGTTCCATTTAAGAAAACTCAGAAAATACTCATTCCGAGTTTCGACCCACCCTGTATACTAAAATTAAACATTTCGCTTTTTTGTTTAACAATAGTAGACTATATTAAAAATCGTTTGAATGTAACTAGAAAATTTGATGTCAAATCACTACAATTCTACAGGGTGTAAATATTGCTACTAAATATAACAAAAAAACGTAATTATCTTTTAAACTACTCCGTATAATATTACAAAACCCTATATTTTAAGAAAGGAAAAATTGAGGAGAATCCAAAAATGTAAAAATATACAGGGTGTTCCATTTAAAAAAACATAACTTTGTGTCACCCTGTCAATACGGACGCCCCTGTATATTTAAAAATATTTTTAGATTATGGTACTATGTGTGCCCCAACTTTTACCTAAATAACTTTTTTCGTATCTCTTACAACAAACGAGTAATTGGACTTTGTCACACTAATGCCCCCCCCTGTATGTTCGCAAATGCCTCGTTTCCGAAATACAGGATGTTGAATTTTTCTTATAAACTGACGATTTATTTATTGCTCTAAAACCAAATGAGATATGCAAATGAAATTTGGAGGTTTTAAGAGGTAGCCATTGCGCATTTTTTGGCATACAGCTAATAATTTTATATTCACCATTGGCGTGCATACGGGTAATACGACAGGGTAATATGACCCGTATGCACGTATGGTGAATATAAAATTCTTAATTGTATGTCAAAAAATGCGCAATAAGTACTTCTTAAAACCTACTAAATTTCATTTGCATATCTCAACCGATTTTAGAGCAATGAATAAATCGTCAGTTTGTAAGAAAAAAATCAACATCCCGTATCTCGGAAACGAAGCATTTGCGGACATATGTTTATAAAGAAAACGGTCATTATTTTTTCATGAAGAATTACCGCTTAAAGTTTGTCGCACTTATTAAGAAACACTCTGTATTGATGAATAACATGGCTAGTTGTTAAAGTACCTAACTTTTTATTATCCCATATAAGCGAATAAATCAAAAAGCAAAATGTTAATAAAGCCTAAGGCTGCAGTTGAGTTATAATATCAATATTTTATATACGCTAGAATATTCCACAGGGTGTTCCAAACTTTGAGGAAAAAACACACCATTGTTGTAACACCCGGTATACAATGACGCTTATCTGTTTAGCAACAACATTATTACACCGATATTCTTGAAGAATATAGCCATGCCATAACATATTAAAAAAATCACTAAAATCAGACAACAGGCTTAGGAAATACGAAACATCAAAAATGTCCCATTTTTAAGGTGGTGCGTTAATTTTGATGCTTAGTGTATGTCCGAGATATTCCCATTTTCTTGTTTTGATGATATTTAAGATTTCCATTTTCCATTTCTTTGATCATCTTTCTCAGAACCTCTTTCTTTGTGACGTGTTCTGTCCACGATATTTTCAGAATACTTCTGTACACCCACAGCTCGAATGCTTCCAGTGTTTTCATTGATTCAAGGTCCAAGCTTCCATTCCATAAAACAAAGTCGAGAAAACGTAGCACCTAGCCAACCTAACTCTTAGCTCCAACTTCAAATCTCTTGTGCAGAGCACTTTTCTCATTTTGTTAAAATTTGCTCTAGCCTTATCTATACTGATTTTGATTTCCTGGAAATAATAATTTGTGGAATTGATCATTGTTCCAACATATGCATATTGATCTACTGGTTCAACTTTGGTTCCGTTTATGAAGAGATTCTCATTATTTCTTTGAGTTTTCAATATTGTCATAAATTTTGTTTTAAGACTTATAGAGGTTATATAATAAGTATGTACAAGAATTTGATAGGGTGACGCATACATGTAACAGAATCTACTAATTGTACGAAGTGCAAGTTAAGATAATATAGGTACATTTTAATAGGTAATATACCTACAGTTTGCCTGCTGTAAGAACAGACGTATTCACGATGCGTTTTAGCAAATTAAAATTTGGTCATTAATTATCATTATTCGAATCCTTGACAAATCAATAAAAATTTACCCGTTAAAGAAGAACAGCTAAAGACGGTGTTTTTTTAGTCTATTTTACATACCTTGTCGATATTTTTTTGTACCATTTAGTATATCCATTTTTAATCTGCAAATTTTTTATCAAACCAAGTCGTTGGTTTTACAATAAAGTCCTTATTTTATTATAATTAATACTATTTTTATCTCCAGTATCACACATTGAAGAGACAAGTTAGCACAGCGGCGAATCATCTCAAGAACGAACGACTCAAAGGAAAACGAATGGACGAACAATTCACCGAAAAAGAAGCTCTTTGTGCCCAGTACACAGAAGAAGTAGCTGCTTTACAAAAGAAGCTGGAAGAGGTGAAAAACTCGGCCATGACATCCGAAGAGCGGATCAAGAGCATAGAAAAGATAATCGAACAGGAAGAGAAGCTGTACAATATCAATTTGGCCGATATTGAGAAAACCAATGGAGTGCTGTTCAGGTCAGAACAAACGCTGAAAGAGCAACGTGAAATTGGTAAGAATTTGGCAATTGAGATAGATACTGGAGCCTGTACGACTGCTCAGTTACGGAAGCATATCCAAACGGAACGGAAGGAGTTGGAGAGGATCAAGGAAGTTGTCTACGAGATGGTAAGTCTCTTCATAATCTTTACATAAATCTTGTGATACGATTTTTGTTTACGCCAATAAACGAAACCACTGAACCTATTGCAATGAAAGTTTGTGAAAATGTATTGTTTGGTACAGCTTAAGTGATAACTCGACAGTTCCAGTCCCGACAAGGTTCCAAGAGTTACCACTTCTTAAGGAGGGGGCAATATTACGCCAGCCTTGCTACGCCCCTAATTAAATTAAACATTAAGCTATACAACCAATATATCATAGGTAGGAATTTTTCCGACAATCAATCTGTCAAAATATTTCCAAGTTCAGTGAATAGATTACATTACATCTACAACGCAGACTATGCCTGTTGCCATATATTTATTTTATTTTTAAACATAATTTTTTTGTAGGAATTTAGAATTGACGAATGTGAGAAGAAACTGTACGAGCTATCAGAAGTCAAGTATGTTGAAGTGTCAGAAGAGAAGCAACAAAAACTAGATGAATTGGAGAAGACATTGAGTGATTACAAGGAGGTAAGACCTTAAAATATTATCTATTTGTAGATTGTATTTATGGACATACAAGAGTAAGGGCTAAAGGAATTCAAAATGATGCATTAGTCATTAGTACGTTCTTTGACGGTAAAATATTGCAAAACCTATAATTTTTAAAGAACCGCTTAGATTGTCATGAAATTTGGCATACACACATAGGTAATATCAGGAGCTTGGAGGAGTAAGGGCGAACCTGAAAAATGATCATTTCAAAAATACTCTCATCTTCCTCACATACTTTTAAAGAATGCGTCTGTTTATTATAACAGCATTTTTCGCCCTTCATACTCCTAAAATTTCGTAAGAAATAATATACCAATCCATTCATGTCAGAAACTGAACTGCATAATCGTCTAGAAGAGTAAGGGAGAACCCACAAGCTTTCGTTGCGTTTCCGTTCAAGGTTTGCCCCTTCTCTAATAACGCGCCGGTGTTTCTGTAATTTTGTAGCTTACTTAGTAGCTTTAATTGGTGATAGTGAGATACAGTGAGATACATAAAACGAAGCAACTGTAGACGATGAAAATCAAATTGAATTCAATTGAAGCTTTATTTGTGAATTTTATTAAAAACACTAGAGATGTTTATTTTTATAGAATAAAAAGTATTAAACCTCTTTTTTTATTTCATAAAAATCTTGCAAAATCCTCTTAAGTTTTTAAGATCTACCTGAAGGATTTCCATACCGTAGGAAAAGATTAGGGTGTAATTTGCATAATAGTAGAGAAATTAAATTTGCATAAAGTTTATTGTATATTGTAATTTTTATTAGTACTTGACAATAAACTTTCCGCTTACAAAGGCGCCTTTTATTATTCTGTTTAACGTTTCTGAGAAAAGATTGTAGTGATGAGCCCATGTACTGATAGAACGTGACACCCACAAAAACCATCTTTACAAAGGGAATATATGGCATAAATAAGAAGGATTATTATAGTAATTTTACAAGGTAATACTTTATTATATCAATGTACTATTTTAGTTGGAAACGAGCCATAAAATTAAAATAATAATTCCTAAGATTTACACGCTTTATTCACTTTGTAAAGATTTTTTGTCGGCATTGTAATAATACACATTGTACGCCGTATCACTCGGTAGAGCGCACGCTTTAGTAGATATGCGACGATAAACCGCATAATCTAGTAGCATCACTGGTTCGCCCTTACTATTCTAACGTGTTTGTAAACTTTAACTCAGTTTTCCCGAAACATCGTTTTTGCAGTTCGCCCTTACTCCTCCAAGCTCCTGATATGTAAAAGAAGAAAAGTGATATTGTGTCGATGTGTGCTTTTGCCATGGGGTGACTTTCACCCCTCCTCGGGGGTGAAAAAATATACATTCAATAAAAGTCCGGATGGATAAACTGACTAATTCTAAGCAACTTTTGTTCTATAGCATTTTTTCGCTAAGTTAATACTTTTCGGGTTATTTGCGAGCAAATGTGTTCATTTTTCAACAAAAAAACGTTTTTAGACGGTTTTTTGCAAATAACTCAAAAAGTTAGCGTTTTATTGAAAAAACATTCGTAGCAAAAATATAGCCCACAAAAAAGTTAAAAAATGGCGTATCTATGAGATTCCTAGACCCAGTAAAAGAAGAGTTGTAACTAATGAAAAATAGGTTCATACTCGTCAAATTCCAAATCGAATATTTCAACGTGAAATAACCAAAAAATTAAGCACTTTTTGGAGAAAACTCATTAAATTTTTTTTTAAATATTTAAAAAAAAAAACTCTAAAAAAAACATCCCAAATGAAATTAATCGTTACCACCTCACAAATTGCTTTACTCGTGTATGTATTGTTTATATGATCTGTACGTTTCATCGGTTCAAAGTGCTTATTTTTGAAGGGGCTGTAGTTGAAAGGGCTCGAACTAGTCAATAATGACGAGTGTATGCAAATTTTGAAAAGCCATATCTTAACCAATTTTTGTCTTACAGAAAAACAAAAAAAATATCCAGAAAGCAATACCTACATTTTTTTTATCTTTGTTATTTTTGCTATCACTAACAAACTTTAAGCTAATTTGAAAAAAAAGCATTTTTTCAAAATTAAAAAAATTTTACTTTAAAACCAAATTTTTAAATAATAAGCCCTTTGAACCGATAAAACTTACAGATCATATAAATAATACTTGTAAAGTAAAGTAACTTGTGAAGCGGTAATGATTAATTTGATTTAAGATGCTAATTAAGGGGTAATTTTCCCGAGTTTTTTTGATCAAAAAAAGGGAATAACTTTATTTTGAGCGTAACTTGCTTACTCTTGATGCTAGAAACTTTTTTAAAAGACAAAACTAAATATTTTCTTAAACGCTTTAAAAAAAATTGTAATGAGTTTTTCCCAAAAAGTGCATCATTTTTTGGATATTTCACGTTGAAATATTCCCTTTGAAATTTGACGGATATGAACCTATTTTTTATTAGCTACAACTTTGCTTCTACTGGTTCTAGATATATCACACATACACCGTTTTTTTTTTCAGTTTTTAGTTAAGTTATATTTTGCCAAGAATGTTTTTTCGATAAAATACTTACTTTCTAAGTTATTTGCAAAAACTGCCTAAACTCGTGTTTTTTTTTTGTTGAAAAATTAACATATTTACTCGCATAACTCGAAAAGTTTTAACTTAGTAAAAAAATCCTATAGAACAAACGTTGCTTAGAATTAGTCAGTTTATCCATTTTCGGACTTATTTTGAACGTATATTTTATCACCACCGAGAAGGGGTCAAACTCACCCCAGGGTAAAAGCACACATCGGCACAATATCACTTTTCTTCTTTGACATGTTACCTATGTGTATGCCAAATTTCATGTCAATCCAAGCGGTTCTTTAAAACTTGGAGCAAAAGCCGTGAAACATTGCACTATATGGAATTAAACAAAATTTTTATAGACAAAAGTGGTTCAATTTTTTTAACAATTTTTTTTAATCAAATTGCAAAAATCAATCTTTTTGGCTCGTACAATTTTTTTTAGGTTTTTTGGACCATTCTGGACAAAAAAGGTCTGTTATAATTTTTCTCTAAAGTTGATCTTTTTCGAGTTATAAGTAATTTAAAATTTGAAAAACGCGAAAATGACCCTTTTAAGACTTAATAACTCGGTTAAAAATTATTATTATGAAAGTTAGAAAGTGACTAAATCAAAATGTAAAGCCTCCGCTACATGATCCTGAAGAAATCTGTATTATAAATTTATTACTATTTAAGCTGTTATTTTAATTAATAACGATGGGCGGTTAGATCGTATTGACGCGGCTGTAAATGTGAGTGCAAGTAAGATGCACAATTGGACTGCCGGAATGGCATCTCTCTCGCACTCAGCATTTACGGCCGCCTAACACGTGCATGGCGCTCATTATTATTATTTAAAAAATAACAGCTTAGTAATAAAATAATGACAAAAATTTCTTCAGGATCTTGTAGGAGGGGCATTAAACTTTGATTTAGTCACTTTCTGACTTTCATAATAATAAATTTTAACCGAGTTATTAAGCGTTGAAAATCGCCATTTTTCGTTTTTTTTTTCAATTTTAAATTGCTTATAACTCGAAAACAATCAACTTTAGAGAAAAATAAGAGACCTTTTTTATCCAGAATGGTCCAAAAAAAAAAACTACAAAAAAATTGTACGGGCCAAAAATTATGATTTTTGCAATTTGATTAAAAAAAATTGTTAAAAAAAATTTGGACCACTTTTCACGTGGGCGACTTCTTGAACCTTATTCTGGGATGTCTCACGAATGTGATTATGCAAAAAAATCTCATGGAAATATTTTTCCCAACGAATCAGCCGTTTTCGCCTTGTCTATTAGTAGTACATAGTTCAATCGCAGTAAGTAATTCATCTTTTTTCTCTTTCAGCTACAACATTCTCTGCAGATCCAGGTGGACCGTTTACGGGAAGAGATGCGTCGTCTGACCACCGTCATAACAGCGGACAAAGAAGTGCTGGACACTTTAAAGAACAAGTGCGAAAATTTCTTGTTAGTGTACGAAATCAGTCAAAAGCACATCGTAGTTGCTAAGAGGTCGGTCCAAGAAAAGCAAGTGGAAGAGAACATGATGCGCCTAAGAATCAATCAGATCGAAAAGGATAAGAAAAAAGAAGAGAAGCAGATATTTAATTTAGAAAAATTTAAACTTAATCTCGAGCAGGTGTGTATGTTTATTGTGGCTGTTTTTCCTAGCTAGTCAATGAGAGCAAAAACAGGATATTACCTCCGACTTCTATTCTACTGCATGCATTTTAATGAAATTTTGGGAATAGCCTCTACTTATCTCCTAATTCAAAGTTTACCCTATATACTATGGCGCTTTTATCTTGGGGGCGGTTCCCAACCCTTTCAGGGGTGGAAATTTTTTTGCAATTCTAAGCAAAAACTGTTCTATAATTTTTTTTTGAAAACTCAATATTTTTTGAGTTATTCGTGGTTGAAAATTGGCCATTTTCATTGAAACACAACTCAAAACCGAAGGGTTTTTTGCGAATACCTTAAAAACTATGCATCTAACTAAAACAACTGTATAAAACATTTTTGTAGCTTATAAAAAAAACAAACGGATTCGTTCCTTCATAAATCTTCAGGTTATAATACAAAAAGAGATATGGTTGGAGGAAAGAGTGTTTTTTGGTGCATGCTCAAATCGGTGTATTCAACTTGAAATATCAGAAACGGTCGATTTTAAGTGTATAATGCTACCAATACCTTTTGTAGTGCTTCAAAAGACCAATAAGATGAGCAATATTAAATGTCGATTACATTCAAACTAAGCGAGATATGCTGCAAAAAAATTGATGACTAATGTATTTTAAGAAAAAATGAGAAGTAGGTATATTTAACCTCTCATCCACCAAAATTTAAATGCATTGTTTTCCTTCTACAACACCTTTCATTATAGTATTATATCTATGTTCAAAAAGTTGGACAGGTTTAAAATGAATGGTTTTGAGAAAAATAAGATCAAATTATAGAGCGCATTTTTAAATTTTCTTAAAAATCTTCCGTTTTCTCCATTTAACTTGAAAATGATAAGAGATGCAGAAATTAAAAACAAAAACAAATTTTTTACCAAAAAAAACTATATTTTTGTGTGTTATCTTTTTTTCATATCTCTTATCATTTTCGAGTTATATGGAGAAAAAGGAAGTCTTTTAAGAACATTTTAAAATGCGCTCTACCTATAATTTGATCTTAATTTTTCAAAAACCGTTCATTCTAAACCCGTCCATCTTTCTGAACACAGAAATAACACTATAATAAAAGGTATTGTAGAAGGAAAACGATGCATCTAAATTCTGTGGATGAGTGGTTAAATACACTTCTCATTTTTTCTTACAATACATTAGTTATAAATTTTTTTTGTAGCATAGCTCGCTTCATTTGAATGTAATCGACATTTAATATTGCTCATTTTAAATGCCTTTTTAAGCACTACAAAAGGTATTGGTGGAATTATACACCTAAAATCGACCGTTTCTCTGTTATTTGAATCGCTTATTTCAAAAACAACCTAAGTCACATTTTAGCGATTTTGAGTTTATTACACTAACATATTTTTCTGTGGGACTAAGGTGGTTTCAGAAATATATTTGAATATTCTAAATCGCTATATACTCAACTATGCTTACGGGACTTAGGTGTATTCTGCATTATATTGTGTGTAACCCACAGAAATAAATATGTTGGTTTAATAAACTCAAAATCGCCAAAATGATAGGTTGTTTCTCAAATAAGCGATTCATTTTAAGTTGAACACACCGATTTGAGCATGCACAAAAAAACAAACTCTTTTCACCTAGGTATCTCTTTTTGTATTATAACTAGAAAATTTATAAAGGAACGAGTCTCTTTTTTTTATAAGCTACAAAAATATTTTATATAGTGTTTTTAGTTAGGTGTACAGTTTTTAAGGTATTCGCAAAAAACCGTTCGAAAATCCATTTTTCAATGAAAATGACCAATTTTTTGCCATGACCAAAATAAAACAGTATTTGCTTATAATTTAGTTCTTTAGCAACTTCCGTGATTATTTTAACCAAAAAATTTTCCACCCCCTTGAAGGGGTGGGAACCGGCTCCAAGATAAAAGAGCCATTGTATATAGGGTAGACTTTGTTTCTTGAGTTATTTCCTACTTACTGTTAAATCGATCTAGTAGGATGGATTTCCGAGTGAAATACCCTCATTGACTGCCCTATATGTGCATTTCATTGTCACTTCTTTTCTTACCTGAATCCGCTTATCCTATTTTCGTTTAACGGTTCCTTAGAATTTTCCTTCCAAAAGTTTACCTTGATTTATGTCTAAAAACGAATAAAAAAAGACAAGAGAAGATGGTAGAGAGGGACAACGAGAAAGAAAAAATGAAAATGTGATTTTCTTCAGCCTGTTTGCATCCACTCCTGGACAAAGGCCTCCCCATGATCTCTCCACTATTCTCTATTTTGTGCTATTTGGTGCCAGTTTCTCACCACTTTTGCTTTGTAATTCTTCCAATTACATCTTCCACCTTTGTCCTGTTTCTCTCACAGAAACTCCTGACATAGCTTGTTCGATGGCCCTCTGTGTTGTTCTTAATCTACTGGCAGATAACTCTGTAAGTGTCACGGTCCATAGGTCATAACTGGTAGTACTTTAGATGTACTGGTATCTTTTTGTTTTTTAACACATCACTTTAGTCTTCCTACTGCTGCCCAAGTCATTCGAGCATAGGTACAGGCGACCGGATACAGAGGGGGGTCAACGGGTCCATGGACCCCCTATTGTATTTAGTCTATAAGTAGTTTTTATTATTTATTATTTTTTTCTGTTAACTCTAAACTTTAAGCCTTCAGTACAACACTAAATTACACGACAACCGCTTCCAAAGAATTGAAAGAAGCCATAAAATCTAATAAAACACCCTTCTCTGAAAACTAATCTGCAGGCTCATTTGTTTGGGTACCGGTGGAACCATAAACAACGGAAATATTTTTCTCAATTCAAAGAATAACAAAAATGATATTTTAAAATGCAAATACATTATACTGGGTATAAACCTTATCTCATGAAAAGTCACGTTTCAAATTTGCGATACAATAAAGATATAAAATTTTGTATTTTACTAGATAATTCATGCGTATCTACCATTGATGGTAGAAAGGTTAATCTTTATAGTAAAGAACGACCAGTGAGATTAATAGTCGTGAATTGTCTATAAATCCTTTTGATACCGTAGGTATCTGGGATTATATAGTGTATTTTATCCTTAGAGTAAGTGTGAGTCGTATGGCTAAATCTGGAAAATATAACATTTGACTATTTGAGGTAAGTCTGGCCCCCCTATTATGAATTTCTAGATCCGCGCTAGCCTAGGTATACATACTCTTCGACACTTTCGATCTCACTTCCATCTAAGTCGATTGTGATATTTTGATTTGTCATCACTTTTGTTTTATTTAAATTTATTTTTAAACCGATTTTCGCAAATTCTTGTTTAAGCTCCTTAACACGTAGATTAGTTCCTCTGTATTGTTGCTTATGACTACTATCTCATCGGCAAATCTTAAATGACTTAAGAATCTGCCATTGATTTTAACTCCGCGTTGCTCTCAATTTATTTTCTTGAACACATCTTCTTATGCAAGAGTAAATAATTTTTTAAATTAATTAATTAATTTCTCCCTGTCTAAGTGTTCTTTCTGTTCTGATTGTGCTTGTTGCTAGACCTTCTGCTACGTTTATTTGCATAGTTGCATTGTCGTATATGTATTTTAGGAGTATTATATACCTATCTACTCCAGGGTAATAAGCTAGAAATAGACCATGTTCGGGACATTCAAAGATCCAGGTAGCTGACTACTTTTTTAGTTATTGTATACCTATAGAAAGAAAACCTACCTGTTTTCTGCCTAGAGTTCGCGTCCGTTTTTTAATTATTAACAATTTAGTGCAAAAATCGCGATTTTTTCCATTTTTTTGCACCCCATTCAAATGCTAAATAGTCGACAAAATTACAAAATTTAATTTTTTAGAACATTAAAAAACCTTCAAAATTCCGATTTTTGAAAGTTAAAAAGTTAATTTGTTGCTACACAAACTGCAAAATAACTGAAAATCGTTATTTGTTAATAACTTTTACTAAAACTACCTTAGAACTTTAGTGTTACACCCAAATTTGGGTAAGTATTGGGGTACTTAACAAACCCTCAAAATTTAAGACCGATCCATTAATTAGTTTAAGAGTTATTATAATTGTTTATCCCAGAGCAGAGACCTTTATTTTTCAATAACATAAGACAGAAAATAATGAAGATAGGGCAATTCTGCGTATGCCAAATGAAAGTAGAAAACTGATGCTATCAAAATGTACTAGAAAAAGATAATGTTGAAACTTTATTATATAATCCAAATTCTAATCTTTGCTTTATTACGCCCCTAAAATTATGTCACATTTAATACACGATTTTGGCCTTCTTAAAAAAAATCTATCTCAAAAAATGAGTGACAATTCCTATAAAATATTTGTCAATGTTACATATATTTAAAAAATACGATAGCTTTTTCAATTATAATAGTTCATAATTAAGTCCAAATTAATATTTGGGACTTTTTTTGTACAATATTAATTCTCGATGTGTCTGGCGTAAAAGCTAAACTTAGCTTTAGTAAGTGTAGTCTTTTTAAATAAACCAATTAGGAAAAAGAAGTAATTTATTCTACAACCAAGAGACGGAGAAAACGGTTTGGGAATTAATACCAAAGCGATACTTCTTCATTTGGCCTACATCGAGCCGGATTTTTGACCAGCATAAAACTTATGGAAAGTTCTTCAAGATTATTTGCCGACACAACAGCAAAAGGATATACTGGGTGAGATAAGTCCATTTATATACCCTTTGTTTCATTATTCTATTTGGCTATCAGTTATTCAAAGACATTAAAATCAATAAATTCTGTGATTCAAAGACATTTTCGTGTTCCAATATCTTTAATAAAAATGGATGAGTTCAAAAAATATAGAAAAATTGCTAAGTCTTCTCTTACTCGTATGTCTAACTGGTTTATAGCCAAAAGAGACGTAGAATTAGATGTTACCCAGTTCGAGACGCGATTAAGTAGACTTCATCTAATATTTCATGATTATGAAAAAGCACAAAATGAAATCGAATTCCTTGCATCAAATACAGGCAAAGAAGAAAAAGATAGAGAGTTTACAGAAAATCAATATTTCAAACTTGTAAGCGATTTGACCGCTTGTGTTAATAAATTAAAAGCTGCACCTTCTCAGATAAGATCTAGTTCATCCAGTGAAGGTTCTTGTAGTGCTCCAATAGCAGTTCGTCTTCCGGATATAAAAATTTCACAATTCTCAGGTCATATTAGAGACTTTCAATCGTTCATCGAGCTCTTCGATGCGCTCATAGTGAAAAATGAGACATTAACAGATGTCCAAAAACTTGTGTACTTGAAGAGTTATTTAAAAGGCGAAAGCCTTCAACTTATAGATTCATTACCGATAATTAATGAAAATTTTGTAATCGCGTTAAATATTTTAAAGAAGAGATACGAAAACAAATTCGCCATAATAAATTCTTATTTGCAAGCAATTTTTGATTGTAATAATGTTTCTAAATGTAAGTCAGACACATTAAGAGAATTAATCACTACAATTCAAAAGAATATTTTGTCACTAAAAAATTTGAATTTAACTTCCGAAAATTTATTTGACTTATATTCTTATATTCATTCTAAAAAAGAAGTTAGATTTTCAATCGGCTAAGGCATATGAATCTGAGAGGAATCACGATGAAATACCTACTTTAAATCATTTCTTAAAATTCTTAGAAAAATGTGCAGTAATTCTGGAAAATGTTGAAATTTCTAGTCCTAAAACTACCAGAAAAAATTTCTCATCTCATTCGACAATGCATGAGGCAACTTCAAATCGCCAATTTCAATTAATTTGTATCTACTGTAACAAGGAGGGCCATAAAATTTACACTTGCTCTGAGTTTAAAGATATATCTCATTCCGCCAAATTGCAATTTATTAGGGCAAAGAATTTATGTATAAATTGTTTTGGTAAACACAATTTGAAAGAGTGTAAATCCTCTAAAAAATGTTCTTTTTGTTCCAAGTCACACAATTCGTTAATGCACATAAAAATCGGCGAAAATCAACATTCTCCGCCAATGACTAGTAGTAAGCGTCATTCACATTCTCTATATAATAATGGTTCAAATTCTCAACCTAATAGCTACGCAGGTAACCATAGCTCTCTAATCTCATCTAATAGTTCTTATTTAGATAATACTGCTCATGTTCAAAATGGTAATAATTCATCTTCTCATCTCGATAGTAATTCAAATTTTCAAACCCGTTCTCTGGATATCCAACCAGTACAGGAAAATTCAGGAATAACAAATTTTCAAGGTCCTTCGAGAAATTTTACGGAAAATAACCCTACCGCAAATAATCATTCAGCGAATCACTCTGTTCAGTCAGTAAAAAATAGTCATATTCTTCTGGGTACTGCAAAAGTAACCTTACTTGGTAAAAACGCTAATTTCTGCATAGCGAAAATTCTTTTGGACACAGGATCCCAAAATTCATTTATCGTAGAGAAGCTTGTGAACAAGTTACAATTAGATACGTATAACAAGTCAGTACATATATCAGGAATAGGAGGGAGTGGCTCGACTTGTACTAAAATGTCAGATATAACCATATTTTCCAATTATGATCGTCGAAGAAGTTTTCATTTTTCAGTAGTTGTATTACCCGAGATTACTTGTGCTCTCCCTCAATCAAAAATACTAGTGAAAAAATTAAATATTCCGGAACAATTCTTTCTAGCAGACGACGAATTTTTTAAGCCTTCTGAAGTTGACATTCTAATTGGTTTGGATCTTTATTACGATATTATTTTACCTAACTTCGTCAGACTTGGCAAAAATCTTCCAGTCTTACAAGAGTCTCACTTAGGTTTCGTGGTAGCTGGTACAGTTCCTGATCATTTTACTATATCCAATATATCTGTTACAGACAGTAGTTCAGAAGTTTTAACTGAATCTAATTCACTTCTTTCCACATTATAATTAGACAGCCGTTTGAAGAAATTCTGGGAAATCGAGGAAATTCCCAATAAATTCTATCTTTCAGAAGCTGATGAGGCATCTGAAAACCTATTCCGTTCTACAACCAAAATTTTAGAAAATGGTAGATTTCAAGTAAGTTTGCCGCTGAAATCACCTTCAGAAAATCTAAAGTTAGGAAATTCTTATTACATGGCCAGAGAGCGTTTCATTTCTTTAGAAAATAAATTTAAAACTAATTGCAACTTTTATCAAGACTATAAAAAAGTTATTGATGAATTAATTGAACTTAAACATGCTCATTATGTACCCCTAACTCTGCTAAATGCCAAATCTGAAAATAAATATTTTATTCCGCACTTAGGTGTAGTTAGAGAATCCAGTTTAACAACGCGTTTGCGCGTTGTCATGGACGCCAGCGCCAAAAGTTCCTCAGGGTATTCCTTAAACGACGTCTGTTTAAAGGGATATCAGGTCCAGCCAGAATTGTATGACATTCTATGTAGATTTAGACTTTTTCCTTTTGTATTCACGGTAGATATTAAAAAAATGTTCCGACAGGTCCTCGTGAACCCGGAACAAACTTTTCTTCAAAACATTTTATGGCGAGAAAACCCTGATGAAGACTTTAAATGTATCCAACTCGATGTTGTAGTTTTTGGAACCAATTCAGCCCCGTTCTTGGCAACAAGGGTTCTTAAAGAAATTGCTTGTCTAAACTATTTAGAATTTCCTCTTGCGTCTGATGCAATTCTAAATCAATTCTATATGGACGATGGCCTTTGTGGTTCATATAATCACAACGAACTTTTCAATTTATACTCTCAATTAAATACCATCTTAAATAAGCATGGGTTTGAGTTGCATAAATATTGTTCAAATAGTGATTATTTTCTTAAAAATATTTCCAAAAACATTTCGGAAAATCAAAAAGCTGATTATGACATAAACATAGATGAAGTCCCAAGTAAAGTTCTTGGGCTAAAGTGGAGTACAGCAGAAGATACTCTTTGTATTTCCGTGCCTCAAGAAATCGTGCAGGGTCCAGTTACCAAAAGAAAAATACTTTCTATCTTAGCTCAATGTTATGATCCGTTAGGCTTGATAAATCCTGTTATAGTAAAAGGTAAGATACTGATGCAAAAATTATGGTTCAAAAAGTTTCATTGGGACACCGTAATAAACGACGCTTGCATTCTTAAAGATTGGCACAATTTTATTGAACATATCCCCTTGCTTTCACAACAAAAAATAGCTAGACAATATTTTCGTCCGAAAACTATTAGCAAAATAGAAATTCATGGCTTTTCTGATGCAAGCATAGAGGCTTATGGTGCTTGCATTTATTTTCGAGTTCTTTATTCTGACAATGATATTTCTTCTACTTTAGTATCTTCAAAATCTAGAGTCGCCCTACTTAAATCAATTACCATTCCAAGGTTAGAACTTTGCGCTATGCTCTTGCTGGCGAAACTTGTAAACAAAATTCTACAAGTCTTCGAAAATAAATTAGAGTATGACTCAGTAAATTTGTGGACCGATTCTCAGGTCGCTTTATGTTGGTGCACGGCACACCCTAGTAAATTGTCAGTGTTCGTATCGCATAGAGTTGCTCAAATTCAAGAACTGACGCAAAATTGTCAGTGGCGATACGTTAAATCAGCTGAAAACAGTGCTGATATTCTATCACGCGGTTTATCAGCCCAAGAAATTCTGGACAACAAGTTGTGGTGGTCCGGTCCTGCTTTTCTTCTTAATCATTCTTTAGAATTCTCTGATGAACCCTCAATAGCTGATCAGCTAATTACATAGCACAGAAAAACTCGTTCCAATATACTCACAAACGTCAACTCAAAACCTCCTTGGGAACAATTATTTCAAAAATTTTCTTCTTTTTCTCGATTACGTCGTACTATCGCATATGTACTCAGATTTGTCAGTTGTTTAAAAGGAAACAAACAATCTGATCCCCTCACTGTTGAAGAATTGGACCAAGCTCTATATTTTATAGTTCGGCAAGTTCAGCTAACCAATTTTTCTAAAGAAATTTCCGAACTTTCTGCAAACCAGCAACTATCAAATAAACAATTATTATCTTTAAATCCATTTCTCGATGAATTATCAATGATGAGGATCGGCGGACGACTTTGTAACGCCTCCATTCCCTACCAACAGAAACATCCCTTGCTTTTGCCACCCCATAATCATACGACCTCCCTCATACTAGAGTACGAACATAGGCGGCTCGGGCATGCTGGTGCTCAAACCGTTCTGAGCAATATTCGTTTACGTTTTTGGCCCCTTAATGGGCTCAGAGAGATCAAAAAAATCATTCTAAATTGCAATATGTGTTTTCGATTCAATAATCAAGTCTGCCAACAGATTATGGCAAGTTTGCCCTCTGATCGTGTAAATGTTTCTAGACCATTTCAGAAAGTTGGAATTGATTTCGGAGGATTCTTTCAAATAAAATCCTCAAGGCTTCGTAAATCTCCACTCATAAAATCATACATTGCGGTTTTTGTTTGCATGGTCACCAAGGCAGTTCACATAGAGCTAGTTCTTGGACTGTCTACTGACTCCTTTCTGAACGCTTTAAAACGTTTTGTCTCGAGAAGAGGAAATCCGTCAGTGATCTATAGTGACAACGCCACCAATTTTTTAGGTGCAAAAAATGTCCTACATGAGTTGTATCAATTTTTCAAAACTAATAATAATGTAAATATTATTTGTGACTTTCTTTCACAAAATGAGACCAAGTGGAAATTCATTCCACCTCGATCTCCGCATTGGGGTGGAATCTGGGAATCCGCCATCAAAAGCGCAAAATTTCATATCAAGAGATTGGTGGGTAATGCTTTGTTCACTTCAGAAGAGTTTAACACTATTCTTTGTCAAATCGAGGCAATACTAAATTCTCGGCCCTTAGGTCCAGTTTCTAATGACCCTACAGATTTAACCTGCCTTACACCGGGACACTTTCTGATAGGGTCTCCTCTCACCGCTTATCCTGAAAAGGATCTTTCACATTTAAACGAACATAGACTTTCCACCTTCCAGCAGATTTCTAAAATTCAACAAGTTTTTTGGAAACGTTGGTCGGTTGATTACTTAAATCGCCTTCAGAACCGGCCTAAATGGGCTGAAGAATATTCTAACCTGCAAGTAAATAAACTAGTTTTACTCAAGGAAGATAATGTACCTCCAATGATGTGGCCGTTGGCGCGCATCATTGAAGTATATCCTGGTAAGGATGGCAAAGTCCGTGTGGTTAAGCTCCGTACGGCTTCCGGAGAGTTTGTCCGATCCATTTCAAAGCTTTCTTTATTACCAAATCAAACTCAACCTTAAAACGACCAACATGCTTATTTCTAGTTTTGTTACATTCTTCCTAACACTTTGTTTTTTCTGTTTCTGTTACTGTGTAATTTAGTTGAAGCAGGGATGCTTCAACGCGGGGGAGAATGTTGAAACTTTATTATATAATCCAAATTCTAATCTTTGCTTTATTACGCCCCTAAAATTATGTCACATTTAATACACGATTTTGGCCTTCTTAAAAAAAATCTATCTCAAAAAATGAGTGACAATTCCTATAAAATATTTGTCAATGTTACATATATTTAAAAAATACGATAGCTTTTTCAATTATAATAGTTCATAATTAAGTCCAAATTAATATTTGGGACTTTTTTTGTACAATATTAATTCTCGATGTGTCTGGCGTAAAAGCTAAACTTAGCTTTAGTAAGTGTAGTCTTTTTAAATAAACCAATTAGGAAAAAGAAGTAATTTATTCTACAACCAAGAGACGGAGAAAACGGTTTGGGAATTAATACCAAAGCGATACTTTTTCAGATAAAAAAATATCTAATATAGTCAAAAATCCTAATGTCAAATTTGTGAAATTTTGTAGTTTATAAACATTTAGAATATCTTTAAAAATATTGCCCGTATTTTGACGACACCCCATTTGGGCGTCGAAACGTTAATAAAATCATTTTTTTAGTAAAATTGTGGCTTATTTCCCATCAAAACTAGTTAATTGTCCGTAGAAAAAATCATTTTACATATTAGAAAAGCTGGTATTTTGCATGAATTTTTAAAAATGTAGTTTAATTGGTGACTAGTCGTGGTAAGTGAAGGGGCAGCTGGGAGCCGACAAATGCATGAGTCCAAAAACTAAAAAAGGCAACTTAAAACTACTATCATTTTCTATATCTCGGGATCTACTGAATATATTTTGATCGTTCTTTTTTTAATTTGTGTGTAATTTTTCTGTACATTACAAATATGCAATTTGTCTGGACATTTATTAATTAATAAACAGTCTAATTTGTTTAAACAATTTTTGAAAAAATATTTTTTTCCAAAAATCCATGATTTTAATCATACTATCGTTATTAATCATAGAAAAAGTTAAGGTATACTTTAATAAATAAATTATCTTCAATAAATAATAATTATCTAATAAAAATCATTTATTTATTAAAGTGTACTTTAACTTTTTCTATGATCATTAATGATACTATGATTAAAAAAATAGATTTTTGTAAAAAAAATATTTTTTCAAGAATTGTTTAAACAAATTAGACTGTTTATTAATTAATAAATTTATAAACAAATTGCATATTTGTAATGTACGTAGAAATTACATAAAAATTAAAAAAGAAAGATCAAAATCCATTAAGTTGATCCGGAGATACAGAAAATTAAATTCGTTCGAAATTGCTTTTTCGGTATTTTAACTCGCTGGATTTGTAGGTTCCCCCTAGTAATCGCTTGAACTACATTTTTGAAAAATCGTAGAGGGTGCTGTGAAGATACAATGTTTGTGCAAATTTTTTAAGAAAAAATACAAACCCCATTCTTTAAAATGGCATTAATAAGATTCCTTAATTATTATAAACAAATTAGCTGTTAATTAAAAGAACGTATGGCTAACTTTGTTCCAAATGAACCCAGGCTAATTTTTTTTAATTGAAAATTCGTGTTAAAATACTATCTGTTCGAATATATAAAAAGATTGTTTCTACGGATAACATTTTTAAAGTTATTCTAAATGTTTATAAACTACAAAATTTTAAAAATTTGGCATTAGGAGTTTTGACTATATTAATTAATTTTTTTATCTTTTTATAATACATTTTGATACTATCACTCTTCTACTTTCATTTGGCATACTCAGAATTGCCATATCTTCATTATTTTCTGTGTTATCTTATTGCAAAATAAAGGTCTCTGGGATAAACAAATAGAATACCTCTTAAACTAATTAATGGATCGGTCTCAAATTTTGAAGGTTTGTTAAGTACGCAAATACCCAACTTTGGGTGAAACACTAAAGTTTTAAGGTAGTTTTAGTAAAAGTTATTAACAAATAACGATTTTCACTTATTTTTCAGTTTGCGTAGCAACAAATTAACTTTTTAACTTTCAAAAATCGGCATTTTGAAGGTTTTTAAATGTTTTAAAAAACGGAATTTTGTAATTTTATGTCAACTAGTTACCTTTTGAATAGAGTGCAAA
Organism: Diabrotica virgifera virgifera; assembly: GCF_917563875.1. Lineage (NCBI taxonomy): Eukaryota > Metazoa > Arthropoda > Insecta > Coleoptera > Chrysomelidae > Diabrotica > Diabrotica virgifera. The sequence continues at coordinate 196,815,811 of NC_065450.1, read as the reverse complement.
AAATCGAAAATATTGCGATTTTTGCACTAAATTGTTATTAATTAAAAAACGGACGCGAACTCTAGGCAGGAAACAGGTAGATTTTCTTCCTATAGGTCTACAATAACTAAAAAAAAGAATGTGTGTGTACTTTGTACGCACGTAAGAAGATATTCTTCTATTATATAATAGGTAATTTAAACGAAGTAAATATACTTAAAACGTTATTTGTATTTATTTTATTTAAAAATCAAACTAACTTTCTTATCTACCACTTTCAAAAAAGAAGAATATCTTCAAAAATTATATAATAATATACTTACAATCATAAAATCTATAAAAAAAATAAAAAAATAATAACTTGCTTGGGGCTTGAACCCACTTCACGTCTACCGCGCCGTACGAAAGTTGACGCCATTTCAAACTGCACCAAACTCTCGTATACGTCATGTGGGAATATACACAAACTAAACGTTTATACCATAAATTTATATGAATTTAATAAAATTATTAGTTTGATTTTTGTCGAAATAAAATACAACAAAATATAGAGTAAGAAAACGATATATGAGATGAAGATTTGTAGAAAGTTTGTTCGTAATCAGATTATGTAAATTAAAGCATTGCCTACTAATAGGTAACTACATTATTTTGTTTACATTTTCCAAATAGATAGGTATTGAAACTATTAGGTATTTCCAACTGAAACATTTAGAATTACGTACCTGCGGCTTTTCAAAACTATTTAAAAAGTCACTATAATTATAAATTTGATTTTATTTCTGTCCACACATCAATAAAAACTAATATTATACAATATTTTTGTTTACCGATAACCTCCATATTGAACAATTATTGACAGATCATTTCAAAATTTCAACACCCAATCAGAGCCCGTATAACAACTAATACCATACTGTCGGTGTGCGCATGCGTGCGGATCAATCAAATTTTACCCTCAATCGATTCGCCGCTAAAGAAGAATATCTTCAAAAGTAGTCAGCTACCTGGATCTTTGAGTGTCCCGAGAAAATCCTTATTACTCTGGACTAATCTGGTATCAACCTTTTCGTTATTCATTCCTTCTAATACGACCCAGAGTTCTATGGAATTGATATCCGTATTGTCTGTAGGTGCTCTATAGTCTATGGTACTATACCTTTTGCGAAATCCGGCTTGTTCAACAGGCTGGTACTATCGAACTTGTTTGATACTCTGTTGGTAATTATTTTGGTAAGCAGTTTGTATGGATGTGGTATCAGGCTTATTAGTATCGTTTTAGTATATAATTTTCGAGTTTCTGTTTGTCTCCTTTCTTGTGTAATAAAAGTATCTACTCATGTTGTCAAGAGGTTGGAATAGTACCCAAATAGACATTTGTTCATTTTAACTGCCTCCAAAGATTTTAGCTCCAAAGATTTTAACTGCCTCCAAAGTAGTTTGACGTTCAGCTGTAATCATCTCTTTTGTTATTCCATCATCTCCAGAAGCTTTTTCATCTATTTTAAGACATTTTTAACTTCCTCGTTAGTAATTTTTGGTAGTCTTTCAGATCTTATATTTAGTATTCTTCGTTACATATTTTCGTGTTTTGTTATGCTGGACGAGTATAATTCTGTATAGTAATCTTCAACAATGTTTATTATCTGGTTTTTGTCGGTTATAGTGATTGCATTTTTATCTTTTATCTGGTATATTCGTTGTCGGCCTTTGCTATTTAGAGTTTTTAATATTTTTATGCTCTTGTTTTTCTCTACAATATTTCCTATTTTTTTTTAAACGCTTTTATTCAGTTCAATAGTTTGCGTCAAATCTTTAGGCGTTAATTTGACTGCCTTTTCTCCAATGCAAATGAATGAAAATTTGCAGACGTATGCATTCGCGGAAACAATAAACGAATAATCAATAAAAAAAGTTTTTGTTTATTAATTGTTTAAATATAAAAAACGATTTTAATGGAAAACGCTTAAATTCTCTTGTTTTTTACAATGTAAAAATTTGAAACTTTTACGGATTGTAGCTAATGATATGAACTATACATAATTTCACTTTTTACGTTAATTGTTTACGTTATGCTTCATAAATAAACAATAAAGTTTCAAATTTTGAACGCTCATATATTTGTTTATACAGTGCTAGTCAAAAGTCCGTACCCCCCTCGTATCTTTTGAACGGTTATAGCTATAATAGTGAAATTTGGAGAGAGGAAATAAACGGATGTAAGTTTCTTAACTAGTCATGACAGGTGACGTAACAGTGACAGATGACTTTACAGAGCCACTGTGACAGATAATTTTAAATGGGACCTTATGGCAAGTGATACCTCGTTTGAAAGGTATTGAAAATACCTATTATTATTATAATGAAATAAATATAAAATTGTAGTTTTGTATTTAATTAAAAAAATTCAAAATTCCGCCTATGATTACTTGTCAAAAAGGTTGACGTTGACGTAAAAACTACTAGAGAATTGAAAAAGTCATCTTTTTGACAAAAAAACCCATAGGCGGACATTTGAATTTTTATTAATTAAATGCGCAAGTACAATATTATATTTATTTAATTTTTTCATCAAAATCAAAATCAACTTAAACCCAAAAAAAATTAGTATAAATGAATAGGTATTTTGAATACCTTTCAAATGAGGTATCACTTGCCATAAAGTCCCATTTAAAATTATTGGTCACAGTGGTTCTGTAACGTCATCTGTCACTATTACGCCACCTGTCATGACTAGTTAAGAAGCTTACCTCCGTTTATTTCCTCCCTTCGAATTTCACTATTATAGGTATAACCGATCAAAAGATACGAGGGGGGGTACGGACTTTTGACTAGCACTGTATAAAAATCAGCGCTTATTCGCGTCAAATTTCAGTACGATACGAAACAAAACTTCAACCAAAACTCGAATTCAAAAAATTCGTGTTTTTATCGTAGTCTTAGAACGTTTTGAGACGTTTTGTGCTACAATTAACATTAGAATTCGTTTTGTCGTATTAATTAATTAAACGCTTTTCTTTAGTTCAATCGTTTGGGTCAAATCTTTGGACGTTAATTTGACTGCCTTTTCTTCAACGTAAATGACTAAAACTTTGCAGACATATGCATTCGCGGGAACAATACACGAATAGTCAATAAAAAAAATTTTGTTTATTAATTGCTTAAATAAAAAAACGATTTTAACTGAAAATGCTTAAATTCTCTTGTTTTTTACAATGAAGAAACTTGAAACTTTTACAGATTGTAGCTAATTATATGAACTATACATAATTTCACTTTTTACGTTAATTGTTTACGTTATGCTTCATAAATAAACAAAGTTTCATTTTTTTTGCTGATTCCGACTACTTTTCATGTTTGTACATAATATGTTTTATACATATTTTAATAAACATGACGATATATTTTAATGTTTGAAAAGTGTAAGAGTCAAAAGTAAAAAATAAAAAAAAAAGAAAAAAATATTTTTAAGAAACGCTTTTCTTTAGTTACGAGTGACTAAAATTAAACATATTATAAAAAAATTAACCAAAAAGCAAAAAATAAAAAAAATTGAAAAAATCTAACACATTCGTTAAAGAAAAGCGTGGTGCGAAAACCGTTTGTTCGATGAAGACGCGCCACGCTTTTCTTTGACGAATGTGTTAGATTTTTTCAATTTTTTTTATTTTTTGCTTTTTGGTTAATTTTTTTATAATATGTTTAATTTTAGTCACTCGTAACTAAAGAAAAGCGTTTCTTAAAAATATTTTTTTCATATTTTTTTATTTTCGATACTGTTGTCCTTAAATACTAAAATGTGATAGAAAAAGGGAAATAAAGAGTCAAGGAGATACATGTACTTCTTTTTTATTATTTAGGCTATGAAAGAAAGACAGCTCGAAATCAACACTCAGAAATTGATCCTCCTAACGAAGAAACGTAGCCTGGAAGAAGACAAAGGAAGACTGAAGGCAGACATCAGTGTACGCAAACTAAAAATCGATCAGTACCAGAAAAAGTACCATTTGGCATTGACTGGTTTGGGTAAGGACGAAGAAGGCCAGCCGATGACGGTGACTCATTTTAAGATCAAAAACGCACAGGAAAAATTCTTTTTGCAGCAGGAAGGGGATGAGTTGGATAAGAAAATCAAGACTGCGGAACAAGAAATCGTTGCTTTGGAAAACACGTTGAAGATCATCAATATGACCAATGCTTCTTTCAAAAATAGTCTTGCGCCTGTGAAAGAAAACGGTGAGTATTATTGTTTTCGCTAATCTTAAAAATCTGTAAAAATATTAGTACATTTGGATGTTGAGAGGTGACTAATATTTTTTTGCGGAAAATGCTTGGAAATAACTCAAATAATAATATTTGAGTTATCCTCCCACTCAAAATGGTCCGGAACATTGTTTAAATAATCAAAATGTCCAAAAATAAAGGAAAAATTCGATTTTTTTCTTCGTTTTTTGATTTTAACTTTAAAAGTATTCATTTCCGAGAAAAGTTGTACTGACATAAAAGTTGCGTAATTAAATTTACTACAATATAGGATTAGTTAAACAGTTTAAAAATTGTCACCCTTGTTGCAAAATAGCAATAATTGCGAAAAAACCATAAAAAACAAGTATTCGCATTTTACGTTTTTCAACCATTTATGCTACACTTAGGACCTTCATATTTTACCCAGACAAAACTTTATGATATAATAAAATAACACTGTAAATTTCATTAAGACCGGTTTAACAGATTTTGCAAAATAAATTTTGCAATCCAGGTTTCGCAAAAAAAATTCATTTTTTCAAAATGTTGCAGGACTGAAAATAAAGCAGACAGCAAGTTGATTTTTTTTTGACATATAGAATAATACTGTACCTTTCATTTGCAATTTTCAAAATTAAAAACGGTTAACTACTACAGCGTCAGGAATTTTTTTAAATAAACAATTATTTTTGGTGCTACGCGCAGGACAGCGGATACGTGTGCTCTGATTGGGCATTCCAATGACCTTTGATAATGATTGATAAATTTTAATTTTTAGTACATTTCGATATAAATAAATGAATTTGTTTATTGCAAAATAAAAATACATACTTTGTCCTTTGAAATTACACTTTTTTTAGCAAAAACTTTCTTTGTACATATATTTTAACTTAGAGAATAAAAGTTTATTATTTTTAAACATATGCAATTGTTTAAACAATATTTCACAAACAATAATCAAATTAGTTTGATTTTTGTGGAATTAAAATATTAAAATACAACAAAATATAGAGTTAGAAAATAATATATTATATAAAGATTTAAAGAAATTTTGGTGGAAATCAACTTGTGTGAATCGAACAGCGCTGCCCTGCGTTTAGCACCAAAAATTAATGTTTATTTAAGAAAATTCCTGACGCCGTGGTAGTTAACCCATTTTAATTTTACAAATTGTAAATGAAAGGTACATTATTCTTCTATATATAAAAAAGAAAATTCAACTTCCTATCTGCTTTATTTTCAGTCCTGCAACATTTTGAAAAAATTATTTTTTTTTGCGAAACCTGGATTGCCAAATTTATTTTGTAACATCTATTAAACCGATCTTAATGAAATTTACAGTGTTGTTTTACTATATCATAAAGTTTTTCTGGGTAAAATATGAAGGTCCTAAGTGTAGCATAAATGGTTGAAAACCGTAAAATGCGAATACTTGTTTTTTTTTTATTGTTTTTTCGCAATTATTGCTATTTTGCAATAAGGGTGACAACTTTTAATAATCTTAACCAATCCTATATTGTAGGAAATTTAATTACGCAAATTTTATGTCACTGCAACTTTTTTCTGAAGTGAATACTTTTAAAGTTATAATCAAAAAACGAAGAAAAATATCAAATTGTTCCTTCATTTTTTGATATTTTGATTATTTAAACAATGTTCCGGACCTTTTTGAGTGGGAGCATAACTCAATTATTATTATATGAGTGATTTCCAAGCAATTTCTGCAAAAACATATGAGTCACCTCTCAACGTCCATCTCAAAACAGATCCGCCCTGGACTAAACGCTTCTAGAACCATTTTAAAAATAATCTACTATACAACATATTCAAGTGTGGTTTCCTGCATAAATTCTGACATCAAATATGAACATAAATTGACCCCTATATTTTTACACCATAAATTTTCTTTGTTTTTGATTTAGATCCCGAGCTGACCGAGATGAAAGAGCTTGAAAATCAGTTAAGGGCAACGACAGATGAACTCAAGAAATATAAAAGTGAAGTTGTTGTTAAACAGAAGGAACTAAATGGTAAAGTTATAATTTTTAACTGTTTTATTGTTTATTAATTTACTTCTTCATGTGCCGTGCTCGATTATCGAGCGTTGGCTATCAAATTGGCTATAGTAATTTTGTTGACGACAGCTCGGAAAAGAGATGCAGCAGATCTGTTAAACTTTTCTCCCAGGTTTTTAAGCCATGACGTTCTTCTTCGACCTGGCCCTCTTCTTCCGTCTACCTTGCCTTATATTATTAAAGTTACTTATAGTACTAAAACTAAAATAGTAAACTCTTTAAAGGAAGAAATGCTACAACAAATTTTACCTTAAAAGGGCAGGATTATATAGAGAAAATCAATGTAAATGCGGTATAAAATATGTACCACTGTCCATTTCAGTCAAGTTTTTTGTAGTACATTGTGGGTACCGTCGTCCCTGAAAGAGTTACTAGACTGATCAGACAATTTTTGATCCAGATTTTTTATCTTTTTACAAGAGTTGTAAGAAATTCAATTGTTAAAGTTGTAAGTGGCAAGAAACCAGATCGGACATAGATCTTCAAAACAAAATGGTCGCCAAAAAGGGAGCGAAAGTAGCAGTAGCAAAATCTAAAGCAGAAGCGTATTCAAACATATACCCAAAGATATATAAAATAGCCAAACAGAGAGCAAAAAAAGCAAGAGATTTTAATCAGATTAGATGTATCCAAGATGAAAATAATAAAATACTAATTCACGAAAAGGATGTCAAAAAGAGATGGAGAAAGTATTTTGACAGTTTATTAAATGAAGAATTTGACAGACAGCCTGTGGAGTTAACGGAGACAGTAACAGCAATGGTTACCAGAATAACAAACGAGGAAGTGGCTCAAGCGCTTCAAAAAATAAAGAAAGGAAAAGCAGTCGGACCAGATATGATATTCCTGGGGAAGTATGGAGAGCATTGGGAGAGACAGGAATAAGTTGGCTAGCAGGTCTATTTAATAGAATTATGGAAGTTGGACAAATGCCAGACGAATGGAGAAGCAGTATATTAGTACCTGTCTACAAAAACAAGGTAGGCATACAGCAATGTACAAACTACAGGGCTATAAAACTACTTATAGCCACACCATGAAAATATGGGAGAGAGTAATTAATAGACGGATACGTGAAGAAACCGAAATATCCGATAATCAAATTGGCTTTATGCAGGGCAGATCAACAACAGATGCAATTTTCGTTGTAAGGCAACTGATGGAAAAACACAGGAATAAAAAGACCAACGCTCATGTATTCATTGATCTTGAGAAAGCATATAATAGAGTTCCTCGAGAGATTCTGTGGTGGGCACTCAATAAGAAAGGAGTCCCTAGCGAATATGTAAAGATTGTGAGAGATATGTATGAGGGAGTAACGGCTAGTGTTAGGACAGGTGTGGGAAAGACTGATAAATTTCAGGTGAAAGTAGGATTGCACCAAGGCTCGGTGCTTAGTCCTTATTTATTCTCATTAGTTTTGGACCAGATAACAGCGAAACTACAGGGTAGTATTCCATGGTGCCTAATGTATGCTGATGATGTAGTGTTAATAGGAAATAGTGAAAGAGACTTAGAACAAAAACTGGAACAGTGGAGACAAGCTCTGGAGGAAAAAGGTTTAAAACTTAGTAGGACAAAAACAGAGTATTTGGAATGTTCATTTAAAGATGGAGTTACTACAAATAAAATGGTATCTTTGGATGGTGAAATGATTGTGAATAGCAATAGTTTTAAGTACCTAGGATCGGTATTACAGAGTAATGGAGAAATAGATGGAGATGCATGCAGTAGAATTAGGGCTGGATGGATGAAGTGGAAAGAAGCGAGTGGTGTGTTGTGTGACAAAAAAATTCCAATGAAGCTGAAGGGAAAATTCTATAAAACAGCCATAAGACCGGCTATGATGTACGGAACTGAATGTTGGGCAGTCAAAAAGAAAGAGGAACAACGAATGCATGTGGCGGAAATGAGAATGCAAAATGAGAGCATAGGTTAAGATGGTTTGGTCATGTTCAACGTCGAGACGTTAATCACCCAATACGAAGAATAGCTGAAGTGCAGATTCCTAGAAGGAATAGGAGAGGAAGACCAAAGAAGACCTGGGGGGAGACGATAAGGCAGGACACGTTGGTAAAGGGGATTAACATTGATATGGCCCAAGATAGAATTGTGTCGAGAAGTGCAATTAGGGAAGCCGACCTCGCATAGGGATAAGGCTGAGAGAATGATGATGACAAGAGTTGTAAGACTGTTCTTGTGTACTACTACTACTATCTTCTCTTTCCTCTAGTTCTTTTTCAATTCCCTCCCTCCAGCTTCTTCTCGGCCTGCCTCTTTTCCTTCTCCCTTGTGGCGTCCACGTCAATATCTGTTTAGGGATTCTGTCATATGGCATTCTCTGTACATGGCCGTACCACATAAGTTGTTTTGTTTTTATGTCATCAATTATTGTATGTGTGACTCCCATCATTTCTCGTATTCTCTCATTTGGTATCCGATCTCTTCTTGATTTGCCTGCTGCTCTTCTCCAGAAGTCCATTTCTGTTACTAGTAACATTTTCTCTGTTCTTTGTTTCAGTGGCCAAACTTCACTGCCATATATGTAATTATACTTTTACGTATGGTATTGTATATGAGCTGTTTGTTCGCTTCTGATATTGTTTGGTCCCACAGAATGCCGTTCATCATGGACATGTCATTTCTACCCTATATGTTTCTGTCTTTTATAGCAGCATCGAGTGTAAGATGAACGATTATTAGATTTACGATTTAAAACATCCTTTAAAGTGATTTAAAGGAAGACAGAGGAATGGAAAAGACTAAAATAATTTAATCATCAGCGGCGTAGGCAATTTTTTTATACTATTCTCATATGAACATATTTTGTTAATAATAATTGTATTCCATTCCCAGAATTGGACAAACAGCTAAAAGAACTGGAAGCTGACCTTCAAGATAACGAGGCCACTGTAGAGCAACTGGAGGATGAAATTTTCGGCGTCAAGAAACAAGAAATCGATAAAACGGAGAAGCTAAAGAGAGTCGATTGCGAATTGAAGAAACTGTCAAAACAACTGTTTGTTAAAGAGAGACAAGATATTTATAAATATATCGTAAGTTATATCGTACTTTTGTTTAATCCAATTTTAGCCCGCCACCCCCTACCCCCAGTAACGTCATTTTTTCGATTTTTCCGTGGATTGCAATCAATTTCAAAATTCACACGCGCAGTTGAAGCTTTTAGAAAATTTGTCAATTTTTTAGACCCGTATAGTTTTTTTAGGTCTAGTTTTTTTATTTTGTGTATGTATTTTACTAAAATGTATATTTTACAGTTTTTTTCGTCAGGTTCGCCATCTTAAAAACCCCGAAAAACTGATTATTAGGGCTAGGGGTTACCCCATTTTATAGACTTCAAAATAGATCAAATCGCGTTTTTTATAGGGTATTTATCATTTGAACTAACTGATTCCTTTAGGACATTCAAAAATTGGGCGAAACACCTTTAAACATAAAAAAACATGCTTTTGGGGATTTTTAAGGTTTTTGCGGGGTCAATCATATTTTTTGAGAACGATACAACCCGAGTCAATGCGACTCCAATTCATGTTCAAAAAATATGAAAAAGAATAATTTCAGCCTTCAAAGAAGCAAATACAACTATCGTTTATGCGAAACACCAGGTTTTCAAGGGTTATTCGGGTTTTTTTTACTGGATTTACCCAACTTTTACTTATTACCTTTCTGCATCATTAAACAGAATGTTTTCAAAAATTTCATAAAATAACATGTTACGATGTATTTCCCATATTTCGAGAAGCTAGAGATTTCTTGAAACATGCGAAAAATCCAGTAAAACTTTTAAAAATATTTGCACTCAACGAAAAAGGTACGTAATATCAATAAAAATGTTAATTCAGACAACAAACGCAATTCTTAAAATTTGTCCAATTCTTGGTTTTATTGGAACAACAAAGCGATGTTCATCGATTCATTATTTTCGTTAGTTGAGCCAATGTATTACGTTTATTGAATGGACGAACATTCATTATGTATACCATAATATCACTTTATTGATATTACGAACTCAGTTCATTGAGTCAACGAACACTATTTATTGAAACAATGAACTTTCATTATGTATACCATAATCTCACTTTATTGATATTACGAACTCTGTTCATTGATTCAACTAACACTATTTATTGAAACAACAACGTCGTTAATTGACCGACGAAGACCATTCGTTGTGCCAATAACAGTGTTATTTCTCCTAACGTATTTCGTTTATTTCTACAATTATTTCCGTTTATTGTTACAATTAATTCCGTTCATTGGCACAATAAATACGGTTGTTCTTACAAGCAATTCTATTCATTGTTACAATCAGTTTCGTTCATTCCTACTATGAACGTATTTTATATAATAATTACTGAATGCTTTAGCCCAATGTATCAAATTAATTGATTAATAATAATTTTGTAAATCCCCTTTTTTGTCCTTAACCTTTAGGACTTTACACTGTGTGATTTCTCATAATTATTATATCGCTTATACAGTGCACTGGAATAAGTGTTACACTCCCCCCTCTTATTAACTTATTTATTTTTAGCACATAAGCAAAACGCTCAGATAGGTCGATTTTAAAATTATCAAAGTATATTATAACATCAATGTTTCGAACTTTACACGATCCCTCTTCAGGTGACAGGCGTAACTTTGATTTTTTTTAATGGGAAAGTACATCATGTGACAGCTCATTTAAAAGTATTTGAAATGGTGATTTCAAAAATGTATAACACTTTAATCATTTTTGAGAGCCCAGGGGCAAAATTTCGATCGAATTATTTTTAAACGCATTCATTTTTTTGGAATCCTGAGAAAACTAATAAGTATTTTTGAAAAATTTAACCGCAGAATAAAAGACTACATTATTACTGAGGGCTGAAAGTCCCTTAGAATAAACAAAAAGTTTCTTTTGAATAGTATATTTGAAATAAAAAAATCATACTAAATTTTCTCTTTTTCATCCCTGTGACTTATTAAAATAATCATTATAGAATTTCTCAGGGACGTCAGACCCTCGATAATACTGTAATATTTTATTCTGCGTTTAAATTTTTAAAAATACTAATTATTTTTTTCATTTAGGATTCGAAAATTAATTTTAAGTTCATCTTATAAATAACATCACAAGACAATATTAAAAGTAAACACTTACAAACATAAGACACTGACAAGTTTATTTTTAATTAGAATGTTCTCCCGTATTTACCTTATCAGAAAAAACTTACTTTTATTCAAATATAAAAAATAAGTAATATTCTATCCTTATCTTCCTTCTACTACGGACTACACTTGGAAACAAAATGCAATTTATTCGGCACTTCGGTAGAGGTAACAGCATTGTTTAACAAAGAACTCTTTTTTAAACAATGGTAACACAGAGAAGCTAGGGGTATCACGATAAGGAAAAGCCGTTACATTTCAAATGGTCAACCAAAACATTTATTGTCTCAACAACCACGATTATTGTCACAATTAACGCATTGATTGTGGGTATTAAATGCAGTAGTAGATTGATTAATGCATTCGTTGGCACAACAATCAGTGTACATCTATTCAATAATCATATATTACTCTTTATGAACAACATTTGTACATTGTTTTAATGAAATCTGTACGTTGTCACGATAAACCAAGGTAATTGCTTGTCATCTACGAAATCAAGAACGTGAGTTGCTGCCACAATTAACAGTATTTATTAAATATACGAAACTAAGTTATTGGCTGAATAAATTGAGTGTTATTGATTAATGTACTCTAGTTATTCTCACAATTATTATTCAATCATTGTGGCAATAACCAAGTACATTCGTCAATGTCTAAAAGTTCGTTGAAACAACAAATTAAATTGTTGTGACAACGAAATACTATTCAATAATCACTGTTAATCAATATTACGAACTAAATTTTTTTGAGTGTGAAAACCGTTTTTTTTTTTGTATAAGATGAGGTTGCCTATACTTCTCTACGGATGGAAAATATATCATCTCGTGTTTTTCAAGAACATACTTTAAAACGTACCATTTAATGCCGCATAACGGAAAAAATTAGAAAAATTACAAACACACTTGAAAATCAGGTTTTTGCATGTTTCAAGAAATCTCTAGTTTCTGTCAATATGGGAAATACATGGTCTAACGTTATTTTATAGAATTTCGTTGGTTGATGATGTAGAAAGGTAAAAAAAGTTATATAAATTCAGTAAAAACTCACGAATAACCTTTGAAAACCTGTTTTTTCGCATAAACGATGATTGTATTTGCTTTTTTGAAGCCTGATACTATTCTTTTTCATATTTCTTGCATATAAATTGGAGACGCTTTGATACAGATTGTATCGATCTAAAAAAATGTGATTAACTTCGCAAAAACTCACAAAACTCTTAAAAACCTCGAAAAACATAGTTTTTTGGGGGGTTTAAAAGTGTTTTGCCCAATTTTTGAATGCCCTAATCGTTTTATCAGATCAACAGTGATGTCAACTTAAATGTCAATTTCATCAATATGAGAGTACGTTGAGAAGTTCTTGATACATATCTATTTTATTATTTATTAAGCTCAACAGGCCGTGAAGGCCTAGGGCTGAAAGATTTAATTTTTCCTTACAATTACTATTACATATTTATATATAATGCTATATCCTATACTACTATAATATATACAATATTACATTTGTTTGTATAAAACACTTAATACTACACTTAACATTATAGTCTTTCCATACATTTCTTCACCACTTCCTTCCATTGTTTTCTGTCCAAAGCTTTTTCTTTCCAGTTTACAATATTACTTTGTTTTAAGTCTTCATATACGCTGTCCTTCCATCTCCTTCTTGGTCTTCCTATTCTTCTTTTTTGTATTGGCTTACGTAATAGAACCATTTTTGGCATTCTCGCCTTTCCCATTCTTTCTATGTGTCCTAAGTATCGGATTCTCTGTGCTTTGATTGCCGTCGTTATTTTTGGTTCATTATATAGTTCTTCAAGTTCCTTATTATTTCTTCTTCTCCATTGACCGTCTATTTTCACGCCTCCATATATTGCTCGTTGTATTTTCCTCTCCCATCTTTCTAAAAGGTCTATTTCTGATTTTTTAAGCACCCATGTTTCACATGCATATGTAGCTGTAGGTCTGATAACTGTTTTGTAGATTCTTATTTTTGTTTTTCTTGACACATCTTTGGATTTCATTAATGGACGCAATGCTCCATACTTTTTGTTTGCTTTTGCTATTCTTGCTTTTATTTCCCCTTCCCCATGTCCCTTTTCATCTACTTTTACACCCAGGTATGTAAATTCTGAAACTCTTTTAAATGCGCATACATTTTCTCCTTCTATCTCCAATGTGAAATTGTCTTCATTTTCTTTATCTGTTTCTCCCATTATCATGTATTTTGTCTTTTCCTTATTTATGAGAAGACCAAAAGGTTTGGCTTGTTTTATTATATTGCTCATTAATTTTGTTAGCTCTTTCTTACTTGTCGATAATAATGTTAGATCATCTGCGAATGCAATACATTGGTGGCCATTTTTAAAAATCGTTTCCTGTGTGCTTATTTTACTTTTCCTGATTATTCCTTCCAGTATTACATTAAAAAGAGTCGTTGATAGTGGGTCTCCTTGTCTTAATCCTTCCTTTGTTTCAAAATTATTTGATTTATGTCCCTTCCATGCTATTTCGTTTGTGGAGTTATCCATAGTCATCTTTACCATCCTGACGATTTTACTTGGTATGCCCATTTCTTTCATTAGTGCGTACATCTGTTGCCGCTTTACCGTATCATAGGCCTGTTTAAAGTCGACGAACAGGACGTATACTGCTATTTTATGTTCGTAGCACGTAGTTTGGATTTCTTTTAACGCAAATATTTGGTCTGTCGTCGACCTATTACTTCTGAATCCTGCCTGATATTCGCCCAATATCTTTTCCGTGTATTGATTCAGCTTTTTTCTTAAGATGTTTGTCAATATTTTGTACACGACTTCTAGCAACGCGATACCTCTATAATTTTCACATCTCATTTTATCACCTTTTTTATGTATGGGGCATATCCTTGCCCTGGTCCATTCTCCTGGCATTCTTTCTGTTTCCCATATACTTTTTATCAGGCTATGTATCTCCTTGTGTAGTCTTTTTCCTCCTGCCTTTATCATTTCCGCCGATATTTCCGTTATTCCTGGGCTTTTATTGTTTTTTAGCCCTCTTATTTCATTTTCTATTTCTTCCCTCGTAGGTGTTTCTATTACTATATGGTCATCTTCAATTTCCTGGATTGTTCCCCTTTCTTCTTCGTTTTTGTTTAAAAGTTGTGTAAAATAAGTTTGCCAATTTCTCATTATTTCCCCGGGTTCATTTATTAATATTCCTTCCTCATTTTTCATATATGGGTTATGTTTCTGATATCCCCTTTCCATTTTTCTTGTTTCCTGGTAAAAGGATCTTATTTCCTTTTTTTGGAATTTTTCCTCTATCACTTTGAGTTTTTCTTCGTTGTATTTTCTTTTTTTATTTCTGCATGTTCTCTTCATAATTCTCTTCAATTCTCTATATTCTTGTGTGCTAATGTCACTATTATTTCTTAAGTTTTTTATTCTTATTTTTCTAATTTCTTCTGCTATTTTTTGACATTCCTCATCATACCATTCTTTTGCTTTTTGTTTTCTATTACCTTTAATTAATATTTCTTTACTGGTGTTTAAAACTGCTTCTTTTATGCTTTCCCACTTTTCTTCCGGGTCTAGTGTTTCTGGTTCTTCGTTTAGTCTGCTGGTTATTTGTTGTTCGTACTTCTTCTGTGTCATATTATCTTTTAGTATTGCTGTGTTGAATTGTTTTTTGATTTCTTTGTCCCTTTGATTGTCTTTCTTTATATTAGCATTTATTCTATAGGCTGCTCTTACCAAAAAGTGATCTGAGTCACATTCCGCTCCTCTCATACTTTTTATATTTATTATATTATGGGCGTGCTTCTTCTCTATTAATATGTGGTCTATTTGATTTATTGTCCTTTTGTCAGGGGAAATCCACGTTCCTTTATGTATATCTTTTCTGCGTTGGTATGTGCTTTTTATTACCATTTGTCTTTCTGTGGCAAAACCTATAATTCGTTGACCATTATCATTTGATACATCGTGTTTACTGTATTTTCCTCTTATATTTTCATATATATCCTCTTTTCCCACTTTAGCATTGCAGTCTCCCATTACTATTTTGATATCAAATGCTGGTAATCTGTCATATTCTCTCTCTAGTTGCTCATAGTATGCATCTTTGTCTTCTTCGGTGGCGTCTTCTATTGGTGCATGTACATTTATTATGCTTATGTTTCGTTGATTCCCTTTTAACCTGATTGTGCACATTCTATCTGATATCGGCTTGAAATTCATCACTCTGGTTTTCCATCTTTTCTGTATGATAAAGCCTGTTCCTAGCAATCTGTTATTCCCCCCACTTTTAAAAAATACTATATCATCTATTTCTACTATTTCTGTGTCTAATTGTTTTGTTTCTTGTAAAGCTAATATATCTATTTCATATCTTTTTGTTTCTCTAATTAATTCTTTAAGTTTTCCCGTTTCATAAGTGCCTCTTACGTTCCATGTTCCCAAATTAGTTTTCATTTTCTTGTTTTTAATCCCAATCGTCTCCTTGTCCATTGCCGTTGTTGCTACCGTTTCATTTACGTCGTTTAGTTTTTTTGGTTTCTGTTTTGGTTTTCTATTTTTAAGAGTTGTTGCTGATGTTTATTCCATGTCCATACCTCCTCATTTATTTTTATTTTTTGAAATCCTACCTTGACGTTTTTTCCTTCCAATTTAGCCTCTTTTGCCTTCGTTCTGATTTTACCCTGTATCATCCGTTCATTTTTGTCCATGTCGTCATTAATATATATTTCTTTTCCCTTTATGTCTCTCAATTTGCCTTTATTTTTCATAATTTCTTCTTTGTCCGTTGCATTTTCGAGCTCAATCAAGCAGGATTTACTTCCAATTTTTCTTGCGCTTTTTATTTTTGTCTCAACTTTTAGTGCATTGCATAAAAAATCTTGGACGTTATCTTTTGTTATGTTTTGATCGTAGGTATCCATATCTACTCCCTGCAGTATTATATTATTTCGTCTTTTGTCTTTTTCCATTCTGTCTATTTTATTTTCCAATTCTTCCACTTTTTGTTGGGTTTCTCTGTTTTCCTGTTTCAGCTTTTCATTTTCTTGTCTGAGTTCCTTCATTTCCGCTCTGTACTCTTTTTGTTCTTCTCTTAGTTCCCTTATTTCCATTGTGATAATATTTAGGCTCTCCAATATTTTTTCTAGTTGCCTATCATTCCCAGGCGACCGATGTACTTTTTTACTTCTGCTATCGTCTGCCTCATCTTCCGATTCATCTCCTCTTTTTCTTGTCTTTTCGTCCACACTATACTCGTTCTCAGCCATTTTGTACGTAGCGTTAACTGGGCACACCCGTTTCAACCACGCGGAGGTATGCCCAATTATCCACGCACCAAAATTGCTTTTGTTTTTCGGCAGGTGTTTCTATTTTTTTTAAATCCGGCAACATCGCTTGAAATTTGACCAGCGTTCGCCAGTGTTTATAAGCTTATCTGTTAGCTGTTAACCTCACTTTTATTTGTCCGTTTAGTATTTTATACTATTTTTTACCGTTTTTACTTATATTATTCTTGCATTAGGTAGGAATTCTTGCTTTTTCACTCACTCAGCATTCAATGTTCGCTGCACCACGCGAAAATCGGGTAAAATGCAGGCGAAAATTAAAACACTTTGTTTTCTATCTAATGCCACGTTGCCAATCCTGATACATATCTAACTACAAATAAAAAACTATTTAAGTGACTGTTTTAATCTCTTCTTGTATATAGGTTAGAAAGAGTATATTATGAGCATCATTTCCATAAGTAACATTGATCAAATATATGATTTCTTCGCTTTTTTCCGTTATCTTCGTTCTTGTGCATCTTTTAGACGTCATCACTTAGGTTTTTTTATTTCAGTCCACAACCTCTTTATTTTTTGTACTAACGATAATAATTTACAGAGGGATTTTGAAATTCGGCACTTACAAGACACCAACAGAAAGGTCCTGGACCAATTCAGAGAATTTACCAGTACCTATCCAGAAATGGCGGCCGCCATCACGAAAAACCTGATCGAGAACAACTTGGAGCTGCCAGCTGGTAGGATGACGCCCAGTACGTACTCGACCCTCTCTTCTCCGAGCAGCTCCACTGAACTAAAGAACACCCAAAGAAGCAACTCGGCAAGTTCCAGTACTACTACCGTTTCGGTTAACAAAGTTGAATTGGTTCTTGGCATATAAATATATTATGGTTTTTTAGGCACGTGCTTTATTTAGATCAATTTTTCGACCTCATTATGTAATTTATTGTGCTGAATTTATAATATATACTGTTTTGATTCTACTTATTTTCTTTATGTTATATTTAAAAAGTATACTTATATTTATTTTCAATTATTATTAATGTAACAAAACTTTTATTGGGCTAGCTCAAATTAATAAATTATCTCAACCAATACTCAGATGAAACTCATGGAAAAATAAAAGTCAAAAGTAAAGTATAACCGTATATTAAAACAAATTGTTTCTCCCACAGAATTAAACACAAATTTTAATAATAAAATAAATTGTAAAATAAACAATCTGAAACGATTATGTAAATAATTGTAAAAGAATATGAAAAATACCGCAAATTATTTTAAAATAGAAATTTACCCAGTATAGATACAAAAATGAATTATAACTAGTAAACAAAAGTCAATTTAAAAACTTTACGAAATAGTTTATGTAAAAGTTTATGTCAAATTACATTAGAGTCTTTATGTAGACGTCGATGAAGCCAAAGAACCGAAATCGTCGCAACGGAGAATATTGATAGAGAGAAATATAGAGATCTGAATTCCTTGTTACAACTGCTACCACTGTCACTGAATTTAATTTTGACTTTAAAAACATTTACTTAGTACTTTTTGTTTACGGGTGCCTATAAGGCTTTGATTAACGAAGACCGACACTTTTTACTTTTTTCACAACACAAACTGCTCCTTTCTGCTATCAGGAATACACTGCCTCTTTCTCTTTGCTAAAAAAATGTCTTGGCTCAACATCCCCTACCATCAATGAGATCCCTTCAGTTATATTGGTCCAAACAAATATCCTTACTACGTCATATACCAACGCCTCCAAATTTTCCAGTCGTCAGTACTTTTACCACTTTTCTCGGAAATCGAAAATCCCGACTTTTTCCAAATATTTCTCATAACTCCGAAAACAAAAACGTCTTTCGTATACCCGCTTCCGCCTGCTAATTGTTCTTAGAAGTACTTTCTATCAAATCTACCCGCACTGATAATATTGTAAATAGTGTTGCCCAAATGCAAGACCAAGACGAGACTTAGACAGTCTTGGTCTTGCGCCAGTACACCTGGTCTTGGTCTTGGTCTTGGTATTGCGCTCCCGGTCTTGGTCTTGCAGCAAGAGTCTTGCAAGTCTCGCAGTTGCATATTAGCCTATTGCATATCTTTGAACAACGTGACAGAGATGTACATTTTAAGCTAGAATATCATAGCCATAGGAAAGACCACCCAAATTAATAAATATCTAGACCAGCGGTTCTCAGTCTGGGGTGCATGTACCACTGGTGGTACATATCATTATTTGCGGTGGTACACAAAACGCAAAAACAGCTAAAATCAGCACCACAATTATTATTATACTTAATTAGATTACCTAGCTAGATACCTATTTCAGTTAGGTGGTAACAAAAATAATAAAAAGTATTTTGTGGTTCATGACTCAAAGAGATTGAGAATTACTGATCTAGAGTCTAGACAACTGATACCGGGTGGAGTTTGAACCCATGATCTAAGTGATCCGTGCCTATGTTCTAACTAACTAAAGTTTATTAGAAACTTATGTATTTTAGTATCCAATATAAGCGAATGAATAAAAAACATAATGTTAAGAAAATATGAGGTTATTGTTGTAATTTCAGTATTTTATAAATGCTAGCATATTCCACAGAGTGATCTCTGTGAAAAAACACACTTTTATTGGTACACCCGGTGTACAATGACAATAATTGACCTGTCTAGCAACAATAATATTACAGCGATATTTATAAAAATAAGACAACATATTAAAAAAATCACTTAAATCGGACAACAGGCTTAGGAAATTCAAGACATTAACAATGACCCGTTTTTAAGGTTGTAAGTAAATTTTTTGGAGAAGTGTATATCGTTAATTTCGGTATTTTATTTACACTGTTCTTTTGTCTCGTTATCATACTTTTAAATATTAGCCGCGCTGTTTCGGCAAATTTTGTGTAACCCAGTAATCTCATAGCATAGGGCATAGCACATTCAGCAAAAACAATACATAATAGTCTTACTATTCTATATACCGATAAGATTAAATTTGTGGTGTTTAAATTCCTAGAAAACTAATAATGAAAAAAAAATTAATTACTTATTAGGTATATTTTTTATCAGCAAGGTGACATATTTTTAAAAAGTTTGGATACGATATTTGATATTACTATCGGCGACGCAAAGCAAGAATGTTATGTTATGATTGGAAGGCGACTATTCTCATAACCCGTACAACTAAGTTCAGAGAAGTCGTCTGCTGTTAAGGAATGTACAAAATATTTTATTTTTACATTGTAATAATGACCTGAGTACGTGTCAAGTGTTCTTTAAATGGATATTTTGACTCGCTATGTATGTTTATGGTATTGTTCGTAGTGAGCATAAGTCCAATTTTCAAAATTTTTGTTACAAATTTTTTTTGTTTCTCATAAAGTGTCTAAGAATATAGCCGAACTAATATACTCTCTGAAACGACCCTCAGTTCTAACTGCAAGACGCAAGAGTCTCGCAGGCTAAGTCTTGTTCTTGCTCAAGTCTTGCACGGTAAGTCTTGGTCTTGGTCTTGCTAAAATTAGGCAGTCTTGGTCTTGGTCTTGCGAAAACGCAAGAACAAGATCAAGACTGCAAGACCAAGACCGATTTTGGGCAACACTAATTGTAAACATTTGTCCAAAGATCATAGAATTATTTTACCATTATTAAAAGAGACCAACAAAGTGACCATAACCATTATGATATCCAACCTCCGCTAGGAGATGGAACTTTAAGAAGAAGAATTAAAAGAGAAACTTATAATAACGAACAATAAAATACTTGGTAATTCCAATCCGTACCTATTTTACATGTTGAATACAAAAATTTAATATTTTAAAAACGAACTACTTTACCATATTACAAAATGACAAATTAATGCATACAAATTATACAATTAGATAATTAGATTTTCTTCTTCTTGCTCTCTGCCTTTATTTGTTTATGACAATACATATAAAACACGTAGGAAATTGTAGTATACATGTGCTTGTTTCGGGATTTTGGTACCTTCTCTCTCCTGTATACAGCGAAGCGCTCGCTCACGGTGAAGTCTGTTGGTAACAAGCGCAGGGTTGGCTTATGGTCGATTGGAACGCCAAGCAAGCATTTCTTTCTCGTTTATTATCGCCAAAAATGGTTTTTGAAGTTATACTTCTTTAGGCGCGATTTCATTGAGGGTGAAATTTTATTAATCTGCGCGCATGCGCACACCGACAGTATGGTATTAGTCGTTATACGGGCTCTGATTGGGTGTTGAAATGATCTGTCAATAATTGTTCAATATGGAGGTTATCGGTAAACAAAAATATTGTATACATTATTTTTTATTGTTGTGAGGACAGAAATAAAATCAAATTTATAATTATAGTGACTTTTTAAATAGTTTTGAAAAGCCGCAGGTACGTAATTCTAAATGTTTCAGTTGTATTCCAATAAAAAATTATCTTCATACCTATCTACTTGGAAAATGTAAAAAAAATAATGTAGTTACTTATTAGTAGGCAATGCTTTAATTTACATAATCTGATTACGAATAAACTTTCTACAAATCTTCATCTAATATATCGTTTTCTTACTCTATATTTTGTTGTATTTTAATTCGACAAAAATCAAACTAATAATTTGATTAAATTCATATAAATAAACAAAATGTCAAAAAGTTTATGGTGTAAACGTTAAGTTTGTGTATATTCCCACATGACGTATACGCGAATGTGGTGCAGTGGGAAATCGCTTCGACTTTCGTACGGCGCGATAGACGTGAAGTGGGTTCAAGCCCCAAACAAGTTGTTATTTTTTTTATTTTTTTTTATAGATTTTATGATTGTAAGTATATTATTATATAATTTTTTTCAGAAAATACGTATTTAATTAAAATTTTTGGCAACAATTATTGTTCAGAAATCATTTGTGGCATTTTTCAATGTGATTGTGTGTGTTTTATGCTTTTATTTTTTTAATTTTTGGTATTGTTTTAATCAAAATTTTTGGAAAGTAGTAGAGAAACTGTTTAAAGTATATTGATTTCGTTGAAATCATATAATAGAAGTATAACTTCTTACGTGCGTACAAAGTACACACATTCTTTTTTTTATTGTAAAATTTTACTTACGTATCAGTAATAACGTATGTCCTAAAAGTTTTGGCACAAAATTCATGGGCTTTAATTTTAACAAAAACAAGATAATAGCAAGTTCCCTTTGGAAAAAACGTTTGTTTACTTTTTCTACTGCCGGTTGATATTTATTTGTTTTTAAGTTTTCGCTTTAAGATGTCATGTAAATTAAAAACAAGATAACGTATCTATACTGAATTTACTCAGCCGAGATTCATTTTGACACATTCGGAATAGGAAACATACAACACAAAACTTCCTACCTCACACTATTAACTGCTCAACTCAACTTAATATTTCATTAAAAAAGAACAATTATTGGAAATAATGGGAGTGTATACTAAACTCATAAAATTTTGTTTATTTCTTTAAAATATTTTTATTTTCTCATTTGCTATCAATACATTATAAGGGTGCAAATAAATAATTATTGATTGGCGTAAGGTTTATGTTATTTATGTCTGTTTACTATTAATAAAATTGGCTATGAGCAGGTATGTTTGGTTGTGTAGTAATTTAAAAAAAAAATTACTAACTAGAACTAGACAGTTGTGTCTCAATTAGCGAATTTACGAAAATCTGAGAGAAATCGATCTGAATTCCGCCCAAGACCTCGTGAGAGACATTCGAAGAGATTTGCGTCTAGTAGAGAAGAATGGGCCACTGCAGATAGTTCGATAGTATAGTTTAGTTAAGTATTGTGTTGTAATTTATGATAACTAGTTATTGTTTAGACAAACTTCTATCTGATAAATATTTTGTGCCAAAACTTTTAGGACATACGTTATTGTTCTTAATACGGAAATATTCATGAAATTGTTTTATAACTTTGCATTTAAATATAAAAAATTTTACACCAAAAACATATTTAAACCAGAAATTGTTACCAGAAGAATAATTTATTTAATACCAAGTTAATTATAAAGGACTTAGATATTATATATCATCATTTACCCTTGTAACATTCAAACTTATCTACATTAAAATTAAATTTTAGTCCATTCCAGGGGGCAAAGGCTCGGGTTGAGTCGGTGCTGAATCATCTGTAGTCTAGAACAACATAAATGCATTAAAAACCAATGTTATTAGGCCTGGATCCCGCGTACCGAAAAAAAATTTATTAATAGTAAGCTGAAAATTTGTTAACAGCTTAACAGTGTCTAGTCGGACAAACTTTGATGTATGGGAACACTGGAACAGGGGAAGTTTTAATTGTGGAACGTGATTTTAATTGTGGAACGTGTCATCCTGACAAGTTTATGATTGTGAAAACTAGCAGGTTGTTTTTAAGTTTATTCAATAGCAAACTTTATATCTGTGTTTGCACAGATTATTCAATATACAGGTTATTCAATAGCAAAAAAATGTTTGTCCGGCAAATATATTGGGCATTTTAATAAGTAGAACATGTCAAATGACAAGAATTATGTTGCTGCAGTCCAAAATAGCAGTCTGATTTTTGCATGAGAGTTTAATGAAAGGGTAACAAATCAATTGGAAATTCTGTCCGACATAATACATGGGACGTTTTCGTAGTCTGACGTTTGAAACCTGTAACCTGATCCACAATTAAAACTTACCCTGTTCCAGTATTCCCGTACATCACAGTTTATCCGACTAGATACCGTTAAGGGCACCCAAAGTCCGAAAATTTAATTTTTTTAACTTTTTTGGGTTATGATTGAAAATTATTCTCTGAAATCTTCTCTTTCCTACGATATATAACACATTATAGTATAAAATATCCATGGTTACAAAATTATTTGTTTTCGGAACGTCTGCACTCAGCTTACCGTGTACCGGTAGCTTTATAACCTATTAGAGTGTTTTATGTTTTTGCGATTTCCCGAATACTAGGTTTTTAACTTTTGATGTCAAATATCTCTGGATCCGTACATGATAGAAGGTCCAAATTTTTATAGATGGAAAATATCAAGTTATTGGTAAAGTTTTATTGACAAATGTACAAAAACCAATAAAATAAAAAATAAAAACTAAACTTTTTTGTGTTTTTTTTTTGTAGGAGTATTTTAAAAAATTTTAAAATAAATGTTTCTTTCACTCCAACTTTACAAAAATCTACGCCGCACTAAAAAATATATGTAATTTCAAAATAAAAAAAAAATATCTAAGTGCTTTGGTTACATATGTGACATAATGTTCATTGTCGTTAAATGGGACTTTGGGAGCTATTAACAAATTTTCAGCTTGCCAATAATAAACTTTTTTTTGGTAAGCGGGATACAGGCCTATATGTTCTTGATTTTGGTTGTATATTCATGAACAGACCAGGTCTGATGTTTTGATGTGGATGTGAGAGGTGGCATGTCGATTTTTACAAAAAAAATGTGCGATAACTTAATCAATAATCATTGACTATCCTCGTTCTCAAATAGGTCGGGAATATTATAAAAAAATATATTAAAAATGATTGAAAACATCGTTTCTTTTCTACTTTCCTTGCTTATAACTTTAAAACTATTTATTTTGGAGCAAAGTCGTAATGAAATAAAATACTGATAATTGAATTTTCTATAAGATAGGACTGGCTAAAAATGATTAAAATTTATTGTCCTTGATACAAAATAGCAATAAATATAAAAAGGGGGAAACAAGCCTTTTCTTATTCAATATTGTTCAACCACTTAGATTGCAGTTAGGACCTTCATAAATCGCTTAGAAAATCTATATAATATAATAAAACAGTTCGCCAAATTTCATTAACGGGATGGGTACGTAGTTTCTGCTCAATGCTATTCAAATGGGATTAATTTTTTTCGAATCCTGAGAAAACTAATAAGTATTTTTGAAAAATTTAAACGCATAATGAAATATTACGTTATTAGCGAGGGCCGAAAGTCCCTGAGAACTTCTACAATGTTTATTTTAATAAGTTAAAGGGGTGAAAAACTAAGAGAAAATTTAGTGGGATTTTTAATTTCAAATATCTTATTCAAAATAAACTTTTTATTTATTCTAAGGGACTTTCGGCCCTCGGTAATAATTTAGTATTTCATTCTACGTTGAAATTTTTCAAAAACATTTATTGGTTTTTTCAGGATTAGAAAAAAATTAACACAATGTCCGTGGTAATATTTTCCAAATCTATCTTTGTCATACAACGCAATCAGTCGAATAGAATATTGTCAGCATATTGTCAGTCAGCCAGTGACAATTTTAAGTATTTTTGACATGGCATCGGGAATATTTTGAGTTGTTGATTAAATAATATTGATAGTGTATTTTTGATAAATAATTGATTTAAGACGTGAACTTAATAAAAAGTTATTTATTGTTTATTATTTATGGAAGATCCAAGCAGAGAATACACCAGGACATATTTAGTGATATAAGTATTTTGTTGTTAAAGACGTTCAAAATTGTAAGCGTTTCATAGTAACAGTATATTATTAAAAAATCACTTTATCACTTTTCCTCTTTTCTCGATTGATTATTAGTTTTTGTTGTACAGTAGATAAATTATTGCAATCACTGAATACATAGTTAGTGAAAAAATTATCATTTTAATAATTAAGGCAATTAATTATACAAGAACAGTTATCCAAGAACATTCAAAAGCCATCTTAAAAGTTAATGATGGCATTGTCAAGTAAAGTTACATATCCATACCAGTGAGAATTTTACTACACGTAATTTGCCGTGTAAAGACAGAAAAAGTAGGGATAGCCGTAAAATATTTGCGAATTATGTATCGATGGCCTTAAAATCAAATTAAATGGAGTTTGCATAATAATTTTGCAATCTAATTTTTTTTTTAATTGAAATTCTTTAAAATCTTACACAACAAAAACTAAACCATATACAAATTTGTCAATTTCTTTTAGGTACAAAAAAGACATTCTACCTCTCCAACGCACTTTCTTCTTCTTATAGTGCCTATCCGTTTCGGATGTTGGCGACTATCATGGCAATCTGTACTTTGCACACTGCTGCTCTGAAAAGATTTGTAGTGGTTGTGTTGAACCACGTACGTAGATTTTTCAGCCACGAAATCCTTCGCCTTCCTGGTCCTCGCTTTCCCTCTACTTTTCCCTGTAAGACCAGTTGCAGCAGTCCATATCTTTCACTGTTCCTCATGATGTGAC
This sequence comes from Diabrotica virgifera virgifera, assembly GCF_917563875.1. Taxonomy (NCBI): domain Eukaryota; kingdom Metazoa; phylum Arthropoda; class Insecta; order Coleoptera; family Chrysomelidae; genus Diabrotica; species Diabrotica virgifera. Next base: position 196,789,844 of record NC_065450.1, on the reverse strand, counting down.
CGAGGTATTCGATTTTGGCTGTTTTTGTTTTGATTAACAGCTCTTTTTCTTTTTGCATTCTGAGAAAAACACCCTCATTAGTAATGTGGTCGGTATAAGATATCTTCAGGATTCGACGATAAAGCCACATCTCAAACGCACATCTCCAACGCACTGTATAGAATTGAAATCGTATTATTTGGACGTCAGAAAATCCAGAAAATTTTTGACTGCAAAATTATTATGGTCTATTCAATTGATTTTACTGAAATTTAATTTTTCAAGGGTAATAAATTTAATCATTTTTAGCCAGTCGTATCTTAAAGAAAATTCAATTATTTAGTTTCAGTACAACTTTGCTCCAAAATGAATCGTTTTAACGATATACGAAAGAAACTAGAAAAAACGTTATTTTTTAATCATTTTTAAATATTTTTTGTTATTAATATTTCCTACCTATTTGACAGTGTGAATCCGCCCTGGTCTAGTACGTGATAAAAGTTCTTGAACTGTTTTAGAATAGGTTCAAGGATATTGAACAACAACTGAGATTGTAAATACACAAATAATACAATAACTTACCAATCCCTCTGGAGTAGGAGTAGGAGCAATAGGAGCCGGTGCCGCTATAGGCGGTGGTATCCCCATGGGAGCCATGGGAGCCGGCACGCCCATCGGAGGTGGTACACCCATCGGCGGCGGGACAGGCGCGACTTGGCCGAGCGATATTGGCGGGGGCATCGCCGGTACGTCACCGTAAGACTGCAGGATAATCTCTTGAGTCGCCGCCGGAATGTGTCCTCTCTGAGCTTCCGTGAAAGCCATGAGGTGGTCTCGTAGAGGCGTCTTCAATTCGGGCGATATCTTCAGAGCTTCCTTCAGCTGCAGGGGTGGTAACTGCATGAGAACAGCGAAGCTTTGCGGCTTCGTGCGTTGGCAGCACTTCACGAAGCCTTCCCATACTACTTTATGGTTCCAGACCTAAATCAACAATAGCACGTGTCAGTAAATGGAACACAATGTACAGTGGAACCTCGTTAACTCGGATTAATCGGACCGCGGCCGATCCGGGTTAGCCGGAGAAAATGGTAAAAATTAATAAAATACGGTATACTTATAGATAAACTCCGTTATAATTGAAATAACATGAAATATATCGCCGCCGCCTACGAAAGTATAACTCCGAAAAATGCCGTTAAGAGTAGAACTTTCAATGAACGCCGCGAAAAATATTATTTTCAATTATATGATTGTGTAAATTACAATGACTAATAAAGTGTTAGCGAACAAAATTATTTTTTGAGGAGTGAGGAGTATGTATCAGCAAAAAACATCATTTCTGTTTGTGGGTCCACGAAAATTATAATTACTAAAAAGTTCTCAGAAATAATTGTTTTCGTCGGCAGAAACAGAAACAGAAAGGGAAATAATTGTTTTCGTCGACATCTATTATGAACTAAATCTGTTCGTTATAAATATTTTGGGAGTTATAATCTTCGCGGACACGCATATAAAAAAATTGTATCATCAACATTTATCAAAGAGTTATTATTAGACTAATAAAATAAAAAAAAAATCAAAATGTAATTCCGTACAGGTTGGAATAAACTGTATAACAAAGTTTAGGTGAATACAAAAGATATTTTCAAAAAAGTATCCAAATCATATGAGGGGATCATTGTTTAAATAATTAAAAATTTGGTCATTTTGCAAAAGGGGTCAAATTTAAAAATAAAATTTGCAAAAAAGTATTTTTTTTTGCGTTTTAAATAAGCACTATAAATTATTCTTTTTAATAGAAGTTGCGCTATATTACCAGTATTAAGCAAAAAAAAACTGGTTAAAAAATATTTAATACTTTATGAGATATTTCATTTGCTTATTAAATGTTACTATATTTTCAATTGCAAAAACGCGGTTGTTACCAAAAGAACAGAAACCTGTGTAAAATCTCATTACTTTTATTTTTATGTATATTTTCGATAAATGTATTGATAAATTCAAATTTTAATTTAACTTCCCTCTAAAATGGCATTTGAAAATTGTTCTAATTTGTTTATAATTTGTTTTTATTACCGTCGCGGGAAATAAACATTTTGAAATTCTGTTTCAATAATTGGGTTCCTGGGAATTTTTCACTATTTAACAAATTTTTTGTCGTTTTTTCTTCTTCTTTTTTTCCTTATAGTAAAAGATATAGTTTTGCTTTTAGAGGGGGTTTCATTAAGAATGTCCAATCTCTGAGTCGTAGATTCTAGACCTCAAAATATTAAGATATACCCAAAATCGCTTGAATAAAATATGGCTCCTTATTGAGTTACAAGGTGTTTTATTTAAAAATTTTAAAAAATATTTTTTCTCAGTATTTTAAAACTATTCGGCGTATCATTTTCATACTTGGTAGAAAGTGTAAGTACTATACACCCTATTAAATTATGGTAAATACAAGTTTCCGGCTATGACCAGACGCGTACGACAGGGGACAGTAAATGGTTGACCCTTCCCAAATGCTACGTCACTGGTCAAATTGCCATTTTAGCACAATTTTTAGATTCTCCAATACTCTCTATGTAAATAACATCCCCTTTACTCATAACGATAAAGTCATTAGTTTTCGAGATAGTTGAAGTTAAACATGTAACGGCACAGTTATTTAGTTATTTTGATTGTGCCGCTTAATTTTTAGTTTCAAATATCTCGAAAACTAATGATTTTATCGTTAAGAATGAATAATATATGTACTCTTTAGTTTTAACGATAAAATCATTAGCTTTCGAGATATTTGAAATTAAAAATTAAGCGGCACAAAACATCAATCAAAATAACTGTGCCGTTACATGTTTAACTTAAAATATCTCGAAAACTAATGACTTTATCGTTACGAGTGAAGAGTAAGTTATTTACATAGAGAGTATTGGAAAATCTAAAAATTGCGCTAAAATGGCAATTTCGCCAGTGACGTAGAATTTGGGAAGGGTCAACCATTTGCTTTCACCTGTCGTACGCCTCTGGTAATAGCCGGAAACCTGTATTTAACATAATTTCATAGGGTGTATAGTACCTACACTTTCTACTAAGTATGAAAAGGATACGTTGAATAGTTTTAAAATACTGAGCAAAAATAATTTTTAGATTTTTAAATAAAACACCCTGTAACTCAATAAGGAGCCATATTTTATTTAAGTGATTTTGGTTAAATCTTAATATTTTGAGGTCTAGAATCGACAACTCAGAGATTGGACATTCTTAATGAAATCCCCTCTATAAGGAAAACTATATCTTTTACTATAAGGAAAAAAAAGAAGAAGAAAAAACGACAAAAAAAATTTGTTAATTAGTAAAAAATTCCCAGGAACCCGATTATCGGAACAGCATTTCAAAATGTTTAATACGCGCGACGTTATTAAAAAACAAATTATAAACAAATTAGAACAATTTTCAAATGTTATTTTAGAGGGGAGTTAGATCGAAATTTGAATTTATCAATACATTTGTCGAAAACATACATAAAAATAAAAGTAATGAGATTTTATACAGGTTTCTATTCTTTTGGCAACAACCGCGTTTTTGCAATTGAAAATATAGTAACATTTGATAAACAAATGAAATATCTCATAAATTATTAAATATTTTTTAACCATTTTTTCTTCTGCTTAATACTGGCAACATAGCGCAACTTCTTCTATTAAACAGAATAATTTATAGTGCTTATTTAAAACGCAAAAAAACTTTTTTGCAAATTTGATTTTTAAATTTTATATATAATTATTTAAATAAATAGGGGGTCAAATTTAATTTAATAATTCTTAGGTAAAAGATTTGTTCTTCAGCTTTGTAGAAAAAAACCCTAAACCCTGGTCACTAAAATGTAAATTACCTTAGCAGTTAAAAAAGTAAGTATTGTGCAAAAATGACCCCTTTTTAATTATTTAAACAATGATCCCCTTATATGATTTGGATACTTTCTTGAAAATATCTTTTGTACTCACCTAAACTTTGATATAAAATTTGTTTCAACCTGTACGAATTTACATTTTGATTTACATGTAGTGTATTCTTATTTTACTAGACTATATTTTCACTGGAAATGTATTAGGAATCGCATTAATCATAGGTACCAGCGATATACGCACAGTACCAAATCCAAAAACTTTTATTTATAGTCATGAGCAGCGTTGTTGTCCCCATATAGACTTTCTCCAGTGATAGATAGTTGGCGTATTCCATGACGTTTTTTCCAGCTATCCAGCCAACCTTGACTCGCAGTGAAATTTGGTTCACAATCAGGCAACATTTTATTCAGCTTGAGTACTGATTCTTGAATAATTGGTCCAGACACTGGTAAACCACGTTCGCGTTCCGCACAAAACCACACATACAAAGCGTCGTCGAGAGTCTCATTTTTAGCTTTATTAGCCTTGCACCGATTGTCCAAACTGTCTTTTGTTATCATTTTGAAACAAAATTCTTCGATTTTAGTTCTATTTTTCTTCCAATCCGATACTGTAGATGTACCGACACCATATGATGCTGCAATTGTTTTTAAAGATTCGCCTTTATCAATCCTACCTAATGCTTCTAGTTTCTTTTCCATTGTCACTACAACATTTTTACGTTTTGTTGCCATTACGTAGACAAAAAAAAACACGCAAACACAAAATCTGAATAGATTTACGAACGATTACAGAACGGAAGCGAACAATACGACTGTTACTACACACAATACGGTCTCACTCGCAACGATGTTATGTTATTTAATAACAGTGAAGACTAAGACCATTGTTTAAAAAATAATTTTTTAATAGTCTTTTAGTCTTTTTTAAACAATGCTAAGACAGTTTGAAATAAATAAAGGATACTACAGATGCCTGTTGTTTCCGATACCACAACAATGAACGTCGTGTGCCATGAGTCATTTTTACTATCGTATATGTAGTTCAAATTACACAAATACCCATTATCTCTCAAATATTATATTACATACATTTTTATTGTTGAAATGTTTGTCTGGTAAAAATCGGTCCGGGTTAGCCGGACTTCCGGGTTATCGGGGGTCGACTTATCGGGGTTCCACTGTACTAGGAAAATAACTAAAGGTATTACTAACACGTGAATTTTTTCGAATGCTGAATTAACTTACTTTTTTTAATATCAATCGTTGCAGTATGTTCATAACAAAACCGGACAGTCTCGGATAGCTGCACAGCGCCTGAATTACCGTTCTCATCAATAGAGTGGGTAGAGGAGTCTGGTCCATTAGTTGTTGTAATACGACTGCTAATACTTCTTGAGTGTAAACCTGTAAAACATCCATTAAATATGTTTAGTGCTGTGGATATGAGTGTAAACTTGGAAAACATCCATTAAATATGTTTAGTATTGTAAATATCCCTTATTGTAAATATCCCAGTTGAATATTACAACCAGGCACGATAGGCGAGCGGCAGCAACCCCTAAAATTACGTTATTGGGACCGTGCAAGTTCGGCAAAGCGACACCTGGTTTCTAAGCTCAGCAACATTATTCGCACTTTTAATTATATTGGCAATTATATTAGTCCTGGTTACTGGATAATTGTCAAGGCCATATCCAAAAAAATAAGATTCAGGTTATGTTATTAAAACGTAAACAATTGTATGTAGTAAATAAAATTAGTTCTTGAAATGCAGTACTGCAAGCAAAATACAATTAAATAAATTTACCTTTATAATATAATAATTGCATATCATATCAATATTGTGGAGCAATATATAATTTTTCTTCTTCATTGACAGTAGATATGAAATATACGTCAATTTGACAATTTCAATTGGCAATGAATTAAAGAAAGTTACAATATTTCTCCGCTATTCTCGCACGATCGTTTCTCGTATCCCCTCCAAGTACTTGCACACCGCGAATACCGACCACGAAAATCAACGTTAAGGTGAATGACCAATTTTGGTAATTTTTATGTTTTCGAGGTCGCTAAATCCGAATATGAAGTTAATTTTTACCTAGAATTGTTGGAACCTGTTCAAAAATCTAATTTTATGCGAAAAATAAATTTTGATAATTTTTCAACTTTACCTCGCTGTATCTTTGGTGGCTGTAAATATTTCCTTTTGAAAATCTTACTGTGTCATCTTTGACGTATTTAGATAACAATGAGATTTGGTCAAAATGTTAAAACAAATTAAAAGAGAAGTTGTTAATTTTTGAACATTTTGTCGTCATATTTCGTTAGTTTCATGTTTACTTAAAAAAGTTGAGCGACAAACTTTTTAGTTGATAATTTTAACCAACACAGCAATAAAATATAATTTATGAAGACGTTTTCTGGAAAATTTTAACTCAAAATATGAAATAGGAAAAAAGTTCTGTGACTTTATAGACGAGCGGCACACCCCAAAAAACGCTTATTTCTCGAGGTACTGACCACGGTGTGGTGAATGGCTAATTTTGGTCATACTTTATGGTTTTGATGCTGCTGAAAACGAAAATTAGGTTTATATTGAACTTTTAGGTGGGGAAACATTGTCAAAATCGCAATTATACCCTAACAATAAAAAAAATGAAATCACATTTTTTTGCGTTTAACTCGCTACAACTCTGTTTCATTTTAATATTTTTCACTGAAATTTTTACAGTATATATTCCTTACCTTTCTGAAGACAATGGTACCTGTTTCAATCTTCCTGTCTTTTTATTGTAAAAGTTATGAATTGTTTAAAGTAAAAGGTGCAGATTCCTGATTTGTAAAGTTTAATCGCAAAAGTTGAGATACAAAATTTAAAATTTAACTTTTTAATCAAGTTTATGTTAAAATATAGAGTACAAAGAACAAAATGTTTTATAGAAAAAAATGGTGTAACTTTTAATTTTAAGAAAAACGTGATTTCATTTTTTTTTATTTTTAGGGTAAAATTGCGATTTTGACAATGTTCCCCCATTTAAAATTCAAAATAAACCTCATTTTCGTTTTCAACACCATCAAAAACTTAATGCAAGACACAAATTAACCATTCACCACACTGTGGTCAGTATCTCGAGAAATAAGCGTTTTTTGGGAAAGTGCCACTCGTCTATAAAGTCACATAACTTTTTCCTATTGCATATTTTGACTAGAAATTTTCCAGAAAACTTCTTCATGACTCATGTTTTAATGCTATTTGATTAAAATTATAAACTATAAAGTTTGTCAACCAATTTTTTTAAGTAAACATGAAACTAACGAAATCTGACGACAAAGCATTTAAAAATTAACAACTTCTCTTTTAATTTGTTTAAACATTTCGGACAAATCTCATTGTTATCTAAATTCTTCAAAGATGACACAGTAAAATTTTCAAAAGGAAATATTTACAGTGACCAAAGGTACAGCGAGGTAAATATGAAAAACCATCAAAATTGATTTTTTGGCATTTTTGTATAAAATTTGATTTTTGAACATGTTCCACCAATTCTACATCAAAATAAACTTCGCTTTTTCAATTTCTAAGCCTCAAATTATACACCTGGATCCCGCGTACCAAAAAAAAGTTGATTAATAGCAAGCTGAAAATTTGTTAATAGGTTAACGGTGTCTAGTCGGACAAACTTTGATGTATGGGAACACTGGAACAGGGGAAGTTTTGATTGTGGAACAGGTTGAAAATTTGGAACATCAGCCTACGAAAACGTTCCATGTATTTTGTTGGACAGAACTTCCAATTGATTTGTTACCATTTCATTAAACTCTCATGTAAAAATCAGACTGGTGTTTATCACCAACTGGGCAGTTTAATGAGTGGAACACGAACAACCTGTCAAATGAAAGGAATCATGTTGGTTAGTAATAGCAGTCTGATTTTTGCATTAGAGTTTAATGGTAGGGTCACAAATCAATTGAATGTTTTGGCCGACAAAATACATGGGACGTTTTCGTAATCTGAGGTTCCAAATTTTTAAACTGTTCCACATTTAAACTTCCCCTGTTCCAGTGTTCCCGTACATCAAAGTTTGTCCGACTAGACACCGTTAAGCTATTAACGAATTTTCAGCTTGCTATTAATCAACTTTTTTTTAGTATGCGGGATCCAGGCCTATTAGGGTGTGCCGCTCGCCTACGAAACTATACGACAAAAAAGCTAGAATTAGGGAAGAAAAACAAACAAATTTGCATAAAAGGTTGAGAATTGTCACAATTTTGAACTGTATTATTTATCCGCACCGATTTAACACTGACAGATTTTACGATTTCCTAAATGAAAATAAAACTTTAAAATCAAAGAAATTTATGCTTATTTAGGTAGTGATATATACACTAGCGGGACACCCTCAAAAAGCGCTTAGTTTTCGAGATACTGACCACGGAGGGCCGAAGGGCTAAGTTTATTCATACTTTATATTTTCGAGGGTGCTGAAAACGAAAATGAGGTTTATTTTGAATTTTATGTGGGGGAACATTGTCAAAATCGCAATTTTAACCTAAAAATAAAAAAAAATGAAATCACGTTTTTTTGCGTTTACCTCGCTACAACTCTGTTCCGTTTTAATATTTTTTTCTGAAATTTTTACAGTATATAGCTCTAATATTTCGGTACTATATAACGGTACCTGTTTCAAGCTTTTATTCTTATCCTGATAAAGGTTATGAATTTTTCAAAGGAAAAGGTGCGGATTTGTGCATTGCAAAGTTTAATGGTAAAAGTTGTGTGACGAAGTTTAAAATTTAGCTTTTTAATTACGTTTATGTTAAAATAAAGAGTACAAAGAAGTTTTCTGGAAATTTTTAGATCAAAATGTTTTATAAAAAAAATGGTGCAACTTTTAATGTCGACATTAGAAATGCCCATTATAACGCTTATTTTTCGAGGTACTGACCATGGGTGGAGAATGGCTAATTTTGATCTTAGATTATGTTTTTGACCGTGATGAAAACGAAAATAAATTTTATTTTAAATTTTAGGTGGGGGAATATTGTGGGGGAATCGCAATTTTAACCTAAAAATAAAAAAAAATTAAATCACGTTTTTTTGCGTTTAGCTCGCTACAACTCTGGTCCGTTTTAATATTTTCTTCCAAAGTTTCTACACTATATATCACTCACTTTTTTTGAAGACAATGGTTTCTGCTTTAAGATTTTAGTCTTATTCTAGTAAAAGTTATGAATCATTTAAAGTACAAGGTGCAGATTCGTGAATTGCAAAGTTTAATCGCAAAATTGGACTGACAAAATTTGAAATATAGATTTTAAATCAAATTCAAAAATAAAACATAAGTACAAAAAAGTTTTCTGGAAAGTTTGAACAATTACGCTAATTTTTCGAGATACTGATCATTGGTGGTGCATGGCTAATTTTGGTCTTAATTTATGTTTTTAATGGTGCCGAAAACGAAAATCAAGTTTATTTTGAATTTTAGGTGGCAGAAAATTGTCAAAATCGCAATTTTGCCCTAAAAATAAAAAAAAAGTTAAACTGCGTTTTTCTTAAAATTAAAAGGTGCACCATATTTTTTCTATAACACATCTATACCTAAAACTCCCCATAAAACTTCTTTGAACTCTATGGTTTAACATAAACGTAATCAAATAGATAAATTTTAAATTTTGTCACTTAATTTTTGCGATTTAACTCTGCAATTCACGAATCTGCACCTTTAATTTTTAAAAATTCATAACTTTTACAAAAAAAAGACTGAAAGACTACAGTTACTTTCATAGTCTTCACAAAGGTAAGAAATATATGCCGTATAAATTTTAGAAAAAAATATATTAAAATTGAGTTGAGGAACAGAGTTGTAGCGAGTTAAACGTAAAAATTCGTGACTTCACTTTTTTTTCATTTTTAGGTTAAAATTGCGATTTTGACAATGTTCCGTCACATAAAATTCAAAAATAAACCTCTTTTTCATTGTCAGCACCATCGAAAACATAAAATAAGAGCAAAATTAGCCATTCACCTCCCATGGTCAGTATGTCGAAAAATAAGCGCTATTTTGGGGACGTATAACGTCTATATTAAAAGTGGCGCAATTTTTGTTCTATTAAACATTTGTAACAACTTTCCAGAAAACTTCTTGTACTCTATGTTTTAGCATAAACGTAATTAATAAGATAAATTTTAAATTTTGCCTCTTAACTTTTGCGATTAAACTTTGCAATTCAAGAATATGTACCTTGTACTTTAAAAAATTCATAACTTTTACTAGAATAAGACTAAAATCTTAAAGCAGATACCGTTGTCTTCAAAAAAGTGAGCAACATATAGTGTACAAACCTTAGATAAAAATATTAAAATCGACCAGAGTTGTAGCGAGTTAAATACAAAAAAAAAACGTGATTTTTCTATGGTAAAATTGCGATTTTGACAATATTCCCTTTTTGACAAAATTAGCCATTCACCACACATGGTCAGTATCTCGAAAAATAACCGTTATATCGAGGATTTCTAATGTCGATAATAAAAGTTGCACTATTTTTTTTTCTATAAAACATTTTGATCAAAAATTTTCCAGAAAACTTCTTTGTACTCTCTACTTTAACATAAACGTGAAAAAGGCTAAATTTTAAATTTCGTCACTCAACTTTTGCGATTAAACTTTGCAATGCACAAATCCGTACCTTTCCCTTTGAAAAATTCATAACCTTTATGAGAATAAGAATTAAAGCTTAAAACAAGTACCGTTGTCTTCAGAAATGTTAGAGCTATATACTGTAAAAATTTCAGAAAAAAATATTAAAACTGAACAGAGTTGTAGCGAGGTAAACGCAAAAAAACGTGATTTATTTTTATTTATTTTTAGGTTAAAATTGCGATTTTGACAATGTTCCCCCACACAAAATTCAAAATAAACCTCATTTTCGTTTTCAGCACCCTCGAAAATATAAAGTATGAATAAAATTAGCCCTTCGGCCCTCCGTGGTCAGTACCTGGTCATTTTAGGGGTATCTCCCGCTCGCCTAATAAGTTTGTGATAATTAATAACATTAAAGAACATTTTAATAGAAGTCAGTACCTGTTTTTCTTGTAGACACAGTGATGTAGCCTTCATGACATTCTTGAGGTCTGCTTGAGTTGAATCGATGAGATGAAGAGCTACCAACAGCTCGCTAGGAGTTATGGGACTGTCTCCGTGTAAGCCTAAAAGACGGTTAAAAACTTCTCGAACGACCACAACGTTGAGTTTGATCAATTTGGGCAGCGCAGCAATCACCTAAAAGCGATACGAACGTTCAGAAGTTATAAAGGAAGTAATAGTGCATTCTTTCACGGTTTTTGCTCTAAATTTTAAAGAACCGCTTGGATTGACATGAAATTTGGCGTACGTATAGCTTACATGTCAAAGAAAAAAAGTGATATTGTGCCGATGTGTGCTTTTGCCCTGGGGGTGACTTTCACCCCCTCTTGGGGGTGAAAAAATATATGTTCAAAATAAGTACGCAAATGGGTAAACTGACGAATTTTAAGTAACTTTTGTTCTATAGAGCTTTTTCGCCAAGTCAACACTTTTCGAGTTTTTTGCGAGTGAATATGTTCATTTTCCAACAAAATAACCACACTTTTAGACGGTTTTTCGCAAATAACTCAAAAAGTAAGTATTTTGTCGAAAGAAACGTTCTTAGCAAAAATATAGCCTATAAAAAAAATTTAAAAAATGGTGTACGCGTTAGGTCTCTGGATCTCGTAAAACCAGAGTTATAGCCAATGAAAAATAGATTAATATTCACCAAATTTCAAATATAATATTTCGACGTGAAATATCCAAAAAATTAAGCACTCTTTGGGGAAAGCCCATTATAACTTTTTTAAAGTGTTTAAAAAAAGATTTATTTCTGTTTTTACAAAAGTTTTTAGCCATCAATTTAAGCAAGTTACGCTCAAAATAAAGTTGGTCCCTTTTGTTTTGGCAAAAAAAAATTGGGAAGACCACCCTCTAATTAGCAAATTAAAAGGAAATTAATCGTTACCGCTCCACAAATTATTTTACTTATGTTGTGTTCATATGATCTGTAAGTTTCATCGATTCAAAGTGCTTATTTTTGAAAAAAAAATGGTTTCAAAGTAAAATTTTTAAAAATTGTAATTTTGAAAAATATGCTTTTTTTCAAAATAACTTAAAAATTGTTAGAGATACCAAAAATCTCGAAAAACAAAAAAAGTCAGCATTGCTTTTCTGAATATCATGTATTTTTTGTTTTTCTGTTAGACAAAAATTGATTAAGATTTGGTGTTTCTAAATTTGCATACATTCGTGATCAGTGACTCGTTCAACCCTTTTTAATTACAGCCCTTTCAATAATAAGGACTTTGAACCGATGAAACTTACAGATCATATAAACAGTATATACATGAGTCAAGAAACTTGTGAAGTCGTAACGATTAAGTTCATTTAAGATACTAATTAGGGGATGATTTTCTCGATTTTTTTACCAAAACAAAAAGGGACTAACATTATTTTGAGCGTAACTTGTTTACTTTTGATGCTAGAAATTTTTTTTATAAAACAAAAATGAAGCTTTTTTTAAACACTTTAAATAAGTTGTAATGAGTTTTCCCCGAAATGTGCTTCATTTTTGGTTATTTCACGTTAAAGTATTCCATTTGGAATTTGACGAATATGAACCTATTTTTCATTAGCTATAACTCTGCTTCTATTAGGTATAGAGACGTGATATATACGCCATTTTTTTTTAGTTTTTTACAGGCTATATTTTTGCTAAGAATGTTTTTCGACAAAATACTTACTATTTGAGTTATTTGCGAAAAACCGTGTAAAAGCGTGGTTATTTTGTTGAAAAAATGAACATATTCACTGCCAAATAACACGAAAAGTATTGACTTAGTGAAAAAACTCTATAGAATAAAAGTTACTTAAAATTAGCCAGTTTATCCATTTCCTTACTTACTTTGGACGAATATTTTTTCACCCCCAACAGGGGGTGAAAACCACCCCAGGGGCAAAAGCACATATCGGCACAATATCACTTTTTTCCTTGACTTGTTATCTATGTGTATGCCAAATTTCATGTCAATCCAAGCGGTTCTTTAAAAATTAAGAGGTTTTGCAATATTTTACCGTTAAAGAACGGACTATAAAAAGCTGTCGGTTAAGCAAAATTGAACTTACTTCTTTCTTAGTGAGGCCGTTCAGTACGGGTATTAGGAATCTAACGTCAGTTATTCTTGATTGGTATAGATCCCGTACTCTAGAGACCAATTCGGGCGTTGGTGAGGCTTTATCGGTTAAGATATGGATCAACCTAGTTACTAGAGTTTCGGAACCTTTAACACATTCTTCTACAAGCTTCAGCAGTTCTTTAGACTCCATTCCTATTTGCTTCACAGGAACATCGATCAACCTCAATATTACTCGCTTGATATCGGGCGAAGTGTCCACATAAACCTGTAAAACAATATTTATTCGTACGATCCAATCAACTATTACGTATACATACAGAGCGTTTAATTTTTAATTAGATATACCACAGTGAAGAAAGCGCTAAAATCGGCAACATTGCTTATTATTCCACTATAGTGACTATAGTATCGGCGCGAAATCGTCCATCGGCAGATTTAAACGAATACCTCATTTAGTCCAGAAAAATTAATTCATTGTTTACCACCAAAAATGAGATGTTTTAACCAAATAATGTTTCAAAAACGATGTGCAGAATAATTTTGAATTCGGTTCCGCTAATGAACTTGCTATTTTTGTCCTTAAAAGTAGAAAAAAGTTTAATTTCTCTACCGTAATGTTTATCGTATGGTTCTTTTCATGAGGATTTTTCAGTGCGTCACAAATGATAGAAAAAAGGTAAGTCCGTGACATTTATACATTTATAACATTTACTCTAACATGACATTTTAGTTAAATCTGACAGTTGTCAAATTTTATTTGCAATTGGGCATAAAAACAAATCAGTTGTCTTTATTGCATTTATAAAATGGTATTTTCTTTGATTTGTATAGTCTTATAAATTGTACAGATTATATTCGTAGATATATTATATAATTAGTAAATAATTTTTTTTCTATTATAGCGCCATCTATCGACAACTAGAATAATCACCGAACTAGAATAATTACCAAAGTAATCACCGACGTGCCTTTTTTCTGTCATATACAATTTAATGCGTTAGAAAGAAATCGAAAAACTGTGACGCACTGAAAAATGCTCATGAGAAAAAGCATATAATAATTTTAACTGAGCTATATGGAAGTGTTTAACTTTTAGTTCTGAAAAGACTAATTTACAATGAGTAGGTAACCTAATACGATTGTTGGTTATCTATGAAGCGGTGACTCAAATTTCTTAAACATTTATATCAAACATTTAAAATTGTATTTTAACTGTTAAAGATGTTCAAAATTCTTCTACTCATTCCGATAAGTATGTTATTAAAATCACTTTATCAATTTTACTCTTTTCTCAATTATTAGTTTTATTGCATTAGTATATAAATTATTTTACAATCCTATTAATGTATATAAAATCCTGTATGTATATAAAATCCTATTAATTGAAATAATGAATAATTTAAGCAATTAACAAGTAACGGTTTTCCAAGAATATTCAAAAGCTAAACGAAATAGCCTCCTCTATTTTGCAGATAAAATTGATACTCTATGACTCTATGCCGCCTATTATACTCTTACACTGTTACTAATAAACCAAGTATAAAAGTTATACGGAGAATAAATCAGGTATAGTATTTTTACTATAAAAGCGATATTACGTAGGTCAAAATTTTTGACGTAAGAGAACTGTCAAAACATTAGAATGTGACTTTTCATTATTGCCATGTTTATTATAAACACATTCTAATGTTTTGACAGTTCTCTTACGTCAAAAATTTTGACCTACGTAATATCGCTTTTGTAGTAAAAATACTATATAGGCAAAATAACTACCAATATACATGGAATAACTTACTATAGGTTAGTAAAAATACTATATAGGCAAAATCACTACCAATATACATAGAATAACTTACTACAGGTTATACTTGATATAAGAATTTAGTCCAAGCTTTTACCGACTCTCACCCTTAAGTCTGGTATAACCTATTTTATGACTGTCAAAGTCATCAGAGACAAAAATATATTATTTTACTATAACTATCCATCCAGATTACATGAGCACACTCAAATATGCACTGCAGAAATGATTGCAATTAACAAGGCATTATCTGTTTGTATTGAAAAAAACATTAAAGAAGCAATAATTTTTTCAGATGCTAAAAGTGCTATCCAAAAATTACATAACACCGCCTGGGAGACAAAGAACCATATTGTAAACCTAACTAAAAGACTCATTATTGAGTCAATGGAAGCAGGATTTAATATAATCTTAGCTTGGATTCCAGGCCATACTGGAGTAAAGGGGAATACAGAGGCTGATAAATTGGCAAATATAGGCAAGACTTTAAATGTTCCTGCAGACATTAAAATAGCTAAATTTGACTTTTTGTCTTTTATTAAACAAAAAATTGTAAATGAGTTTAAAGTTGAATGACAAAACAGTTTAAAACTAAAGGGAAATGGTATCAACAATGCCAAAGTGATTTTTCTATAAACCCTTTGTTCCACAAATTCACATTTTGTGGATCGAAGGCACTTGACATCAATTATTAGAATGCGAACGGGCCATTGCCACACACCAGACCATTTGTTTAAAATCAATTGTAGTGATAATTGTGAATGTGGACAAATAGGAAGTATAACTCATAATATGTTACTTGAATGCCCAATTAACAAAACAAATCAATTTGACTTGTATCAGGAACTTGTTAATATAGGAAGTCCAACCCCCATTTCATTACAAAATCTCCTACATAATATTAATGACCAAACCTTAAGAAAGATCAAATCATATTACAATGAATTTAAAGAAGGGAATATGGAAAAATCCAGACCCTTTGAAAAGAGGATTCCCTTCCAATTAGTCTAAATACGAGGACTGGCCAAGTACCTAAGAGGTGGAGGCCATGAATCTAAAAGAAGAAGAAGTATTATTTTTTGATTTGTTTTGTGAGTATACTTAATAAAAAAATGTGTTTAAGAGGTATTGCGGCTGTCCAGGAAGTTGATAATTTAATTAACATGATAGAAAATACACGAAAAAGGAAAACTTTCAAAGAAAGAATAAATTCTTTTTCAAAATACACTGATGCAGACTTCAAAACAAAAATCCGGTTTTCTAAAGATGATGTAAGGTTTTTAGAAAACTTAATAGGTGATTCACTTATTGTGAACAAGCGAGGAGGAGGCTTATCCTCCACTCTACAAGAAAAAGAAGGTCTTTATTTTCTATTAGATGTAGAAAATCTCCCACAATATTCTTCAAAATATGCTGAAATTAACGTGCATATATTGCATTTATAAGTAAAATAAATCAATTTATTTACTTTTTCTTCACTTTCCCATTTAATGCAACGTTCTCTTTTATTTGAAGCCATTTTATGAAATACTCAACATACAAGATAAGAAATAAAGATTTATTAAAATATAACAGAAAATCGAAAAGTCTATAGTCCATCAAACATCTACATTTTGTTGGGTTTATACGATTCATAAAGGGAAAAGCAACCGCGGGGAGGCTTGCAGTTCATCAAGAAATGACAGAATGTGGTTTGTCAGTTTTAGAGAAAAGTCAAAATTGACATAGTTCACCCAATAATATATCGTTGTTTTATGTATTTGCACAGAATAGTGCGACGTTGCCAAACTATTATTTCGGAATAAAGTGGGAATACTTATAACTAACTTACACCGAGTTTATTGGTATTATATCTACCTTCTACTTAGGATAACTATTTTAGATATAAATACGGAATAACCTTAGAATACGAGTGTTTTATTAGTAAGGCAGTAAATGTGTACATGTCTATAAATTATAATGATAAAGCATAGCTTATTGAATTATAGTGTGTGGGAAGCCGTCAGTGTTGCCATTTTTAAGTCCGTATATCTAATTGAAAACTAAACGCAGTGTATACGTTTTACCTTTGCTAGGTCGTGTATGAGGCTCTCGTTGGCCGGCAGCAGAGATATGTAAGGCATCAAACAAGCTTTTATGAAGTCGTCACCCCAGATTTCCGCTTTTAGCCTACCCTGGTTCAAACCGCAGAGGCTTTCTGGAGGTTTAGGAAGCTTCAGGAACTCCAAGTTCATCCTGGCGAATTCTTCAATCACCAACTTCAACTCGAACCGTTTGTGAAGCTCCAAAACGTGGCCGATGGCGTGGTCTCTAACCACAGTGTTTTCGTAGGTGGTGTAACCCAGGAGAGTGTTTAAGAAGATGAGCTGCTTGGGTGGTTTTCTTACGACCAGGTCTCTGATGAGACCTAGAGCCCAACCTGTACAGAAAGTATCAATTATAGTGCCATCATCTATAATATCACATTAAAATTTGAAACACATATCTTTTAATATGAATTTTCATAAATGTATCAACAATAAAACATATACAAATCATATAAAGTATTGTTAAAAGTTGTATAAAGTATTATGGTAGGGGAGCCCAAGTGGGGATTTTTGCAGTTACTCGAGCGCGTCAGATTATCACATGGGGAGAATCCTTGTACCCTGTAAATGTACCTCTACCATATATTGGCTCTTAATACAGGGGTGTTCGTTAAGGGGGTCCGAAAAGAATCTATCCTTAGAAAAACTCGAAATCGCCAGATTAAGATATAGTCCAGGGAAATAAGGTTTTTATCGGGACACTTGAGCAGCCAGGTTGCAAATGGATTTTTTGGTTACTATATACCTAATACATTATAAATACAAAAATGCCCGTCACAGTTCGGACGAGAAACTTAGTTATTAACAAATAAGCGTCAAAAATGGCAGCTTTTTCGTTTAAATCGCTACAGGTAAAAATAGGGTAATTGAATATCTTATTTATAATATTTTTCTTCTAGTAGATGAGCCAAGGTTTAAAATGGCACTTTTTGAATTTTGGTCCCATCAATTTTTGCTTCGGAAATTGGAAAATAAGACTAAAATTTCAAAAATAAAAAATGTGCTATAAATTTTGCGAAAATGGCCTTAAGACTTTCATATTGCATGAAAAGTTGAGTCAAGCATTCCGTATAATGCACAAAAAATTTTAAGACGATTCGTTAATTAGCTTAAATTTTATTCAATTTGTTTATTGCAAAGAGCTTTTTTTCGCAATGTTATTGTCCAGAAAATAATAATGATATAGCAATTCTGTGGAAATCACGTGCAAGAAGAATAGTTATATTTTCAAAGTGTTGAAAAAAATCATTAAAAAGTCGTTTTTATCACTCCGAAAACAGTTGAGTAAAATAGAGTCATTTTTGGCTTATAAACAATTTAAATAATATTGTTAATATTATTGTTAATATCATAAATATTGGCGATATCATTTTAAAGTCTTCTACTTTAAAATGTATAATATACGTCTGAATTGCCAATATAGACCGGTCTAGTTAGACTCAAAAATAGGAGTGAGGCTACAATAATTACCATCAAGCTGAAAATTGGCAGGATTGTTCAAAATACTATCATAAATGAAATCTAAAAAGTCCTCATAAATCCGACCCGTGCTAAAAAATTTACGCGGGGTCAAAGGTCACCAAATATGGTTTTTAGCGATTTTCAGCGAAACGGTAAGTTTTATCGTAAAATTAGTTCTAACAAAAAATGTAGGTTAGATAATTATCTATAAAAAATATCTTAATATTTTTTTTAGAAGCTGTAATACAAGTAAACATAATATTCTATCGGTCAACTTAACTTATATCACACATAATAATATAAGATTATAAATATGATAACGTTTCTACTATACAGCTTGCGGTCTACCGAGGGATGCAATGTATAAGCTGTATAGGGGTCGACAAGACAAAAATTCTTGTCTTGACAACAACTTCTTGTCTTGTCTTGAGAAAAAGTCAAGAAAGTTAAAAAAATTTTGTCTTGACGTTTTCTTGACATTTTTCGGGTATATTACCAAGGTCAAGTGTGGCTTGGTTATCAGCTTTATCCAAAAGACTGGGGATGGAAATTAGTCGACAGTTCATTAGAACCAATTCAAACTTTACTCCCCCCTGCGTCGGAAAAACTCCTGAACACAATTTTTTGCAACTGTAAAAAGGGATGTAGCGCTAAATGTGGTTGCAAAAAAGATGGACTGTTTTGTTCGGTAGCATGCACTAATTATCAAATCCGGTTGTGCTCCAATGTTGAATCACCAACAATTGAGGATTCATTTGATTCTATCGAGGAGCCATGCGATGTGTCATTATTGGGACAATTTACTTTCACCCAGGATGAACAAGAAGAAGAAGAAGAAGAAGAAGAAGAAGAAGAAGAACAAGAAGAAGAAGAAGAACTAGAAGATGAAGAAGAGGAAGAAGAACAATGAGAAGAAGAACATGGGAATCAGAAGTATTAGAAAATTATGAACCAGTTTGATAAATTTCCCTTTTTTTTAATTTATACCGCTTGATATAACTTTTATCATTTTTAACCCTTGCCGATATCAATTATTAAACAGCTTTAAATTAAACAGAATCATAACAGATCCGTGGAATAGGCCTACTGGGGAAGCCACGTTAAAAAACGCGCTAAGTACTCTACCTCAAAGGTGGTATGGAAACGTGTGCGCATATTATGACGATTACCACTTTTTGAATCGTTATATCTCAAAAACGGTGGCTCTCAGGAAAGAAAGTAATAGGGCATTTTTTTTAGATAATTATCTAATCTACATTTTTGTTAGAACTAATTTTACGATAAAACTTACCGTTTCGCTGAAAATCGCTAAAAACCATATTTGGTGACCTTTGACCCCGCGTAAAATTTTTAGCACGGGTCGGATTTATGAGGACTTTTTAGATTTCATTTATGATGGTATTTTGAACAATCCTGCCAATTTTCAGCTTGATGGTAATTTTTGTAGCCTCGGATGCGTAAGTTGACCGGAGTAAATATAAATGAGTCAGATTAAATAAATTATTAGAAGAACTTTTTTACTTAGCAACAACATTTTTGTTTATTTTAATAGTATTTTGTATTTTGACAACGAAACCCGATTTGTGCTTCGAAACGTTAATAAATTCATTTTTTAGTAAAATTGTGGCTTATTTCCCATAGAAAATACTTAATTATAAAAATGCCACAAGGAAATAGCTTCAGAACAACATTGTTAATATATTGTGTTATATTGTTAATACTGACTATAGAGTAAATCTACTTTAGGATTTCAAAAGCTGGTATTTTTACACGAATTTTCAGAAAAAAACTTTTTGTCTAGGTTAATTAGGGTCAAAATTAGCCACTTTTATTATTTAATTCACAGTTACTTCTATATAAATCAAATTCTCCTGTAAAAGTGTTAGGTACCCTACTCCGAAACGGCTTGGCCGATTTTTATGAAATTTTACATGTATATCCTATAGGACGGAGAATAGGTTTTAATCTATTTTTTATACCCATAAGTTATAAGGGGGGTTGCCCCCTGACATTTTTTTTTATTTTTTTGGACAAAATTATCTACCTTAATTTTATATGATGTAGAATTAAAAATACATACAACCCTTAATTTTCACTCTCTATCACCAACCCCTATTTGTTAATAGCCATCTATATATTTACATCTATAAAATTCTCCTGTCACAGTGTTAGTTTCCATACTCCTCCGAGACCGCTTGACCGATTTTTATGAAATTATATATGTATATTCGGTAGGTCTTAGAATCGGTGGTAATCTATTTTTCATATCCCTGAGTGATAAGCGGAGTTCCCCTAACATTTTGTAATGGTAGGTAGGGATGTGCGTACATAACGTACTCTATAAGACTATGAGTTCATACAAATTAAAAAAATTATGATCAAAATCCATCAACAAGCTCCGGCGATATTAATCGTACAGCATATGTTGAAGAATCAGTTTCATTTTTTGAGTGCACGGATTTTAATAATTCCCCTCCACCGACCACGAATCCGTTCTGTTAGGACGCCAATTTTAAAACTTTATTAACCACTCTATTGAGGTTCAAAGTTTACTCAAACTTTTACACATAAACTATATACCTTCAACTTCAAAATGGCTCTAGTTAGGTTGCTTAATTTTTATAAACAAAGTAGCCGTCAATTAAATAAAAAAGTGGCTAACTTTGACCGTAATTAACCTAAGCAAAAAGTTTTTTTTTGAAAATTCGTATAAAAATACCAGTTTTTCAAATCCTATTGTAGTTTTAGCCTGCAGTCAATATTAGCAAAGTTATTCAAATTGTTTATAAGCCAAAAATGACTCTATTTTACTCAACTGTTTTCGGAGTGATAAAAACGACTTTTTAATGATTTTTTTCAACACTTTGAAAAATAACTATTCTTCTTGCACGTGATTTCCACAGAATTGCTATATCATTATTATTTTCTGAACAATAACATTGCGAAAAAAAAGCTCTTTGGGTTAAACAAATTGAATAAAATTTAAACTAATTGACGAATCGTCTTAAAAAATTTTGTGCATTGTGTGGACTGTTTAACTCAACTTTTCTTGCAATATGAAAGTCTTAAATTCATTTTCGCAAAAGTTAAAGCAAATTTTTTATTTTCGAAATTTTAGTTTTATTTTGCAATATCCGAAGCAACAAATGATCGGACCAACATTCAAAAAGCGCTATTTTAAACCTTGGCTCATCTACTAAAAGAAAAATATTATAAATAAGATATTTAATTACCCTATTTTTACCTGTAGCGATTTAAACGAAAAAACTGCCATTTTTTACCCTTATTTGTTAATACCGAAGTTTCTCGTCCGAACTGTGACGGGCATTTTTGTATTTATAATGTATTAGGTATATAGCACCCAAAAAACCCATTTTCAACCTGGTTGCTTAGGTGTCCCGAACATGGTATATTTTTGCCTTATTTCCCTGGCGTAATAAGGTAAGTTAAGTACATGCAAATCAGTCTATATTTCAAAAATCTGACGACTTCAGTGGGGCGTAAGGAAATGGGTGAGTCAAAAAGTTTCACAAAACAAAAGCGAATATTTCTCTAAATGAACGTCAGATCGAAAAACTAAAAAGTATGTGTTCAATATTTTTCAAAAATCTATTGAATGATACGAATCCCGCGATATTTCGCGAAATGAACGTCAGATCGAAAAATCCCTAGTTTTTTATTGCTAATTTGGATTCCTTCTTCTTCTTCTTAAAGTGCCGTCTCCTCAATGGAGGTTGGTTACTACAATTGCAAACTCTTCTTTGTCTTCAGCTGTTCTTATTCCTGTTCAAAATTTAGCCCTTTCCATTGTCGGATGTTTCTGAGCCACGATAGTATTTTCCTCCCTAGTCCTCTCCTTCTTTCGATTTTTCCTTTCACTATAAATTCAGCATATTGGTACTTATTATTTCTCAGTATGTGTTGAAACTTAGTATGTGTTTCACTGTGTTGAAAAGTTCTCTTGCCTTGCCTATTCTATGCAGCACTTCTTCGTTTGAGGTCTGCGATGACCATGAAATTTTGAGAATTCTCCGGTAGATCCACATTTCAAAGGCCTCCAACTTATTAGTGGAGTCATTGAAGGTGGATATGAGCTATTACCTTCGATTTCGTTCAACCTCCATAGATTTGCATGAAAATTGGTGAATGGTTAGAGGATATCTCAAGAAACAAAGGTGACATGGTGCCAACTTGCGCTTTTACCCTGGGGGTGGATGCTACCCCTTCTCGGGGTGAAAATTATTTTATTAAAAATAACCCCATAATTAGATAGGGGGACAAATTCTAAGCAAAATTTGTTATATAAAGTTATTAAAATAAATCAAAACTTTTTGAGTTATTAAAGATCAAAAATTTTAACTTTTCGTAAGAAACATGCATGTTTTTAACCGATCCTTCATAGATAACTCAAAAACTATAAGTTTTTTCAAAAAAGTTATTATTACCAAAATTGAAGCTAATAAAAAACTAAATAAACTCCTTACTAAAAAAAACCTTTTAATGTTAACTAAAAGTGAGTTATAGGTAATTGAATGCATATTTTTTTCGGCGAGTACCCAAATCTAAATATTCAAGCTTAAATTACGGGAAAATGATGCATTTTTATTAAACGCTTTTATTTAGTTCAATAGTTTGCGTCAAATCTTTAGACGTTAATTTGACTGCCTTTTTTCCAACACAAATGAATGAAAATTTGCAGACATATGCATTCGCGGGAACAATACACGAATTATCAATAAGAAAAAATGTTTTTATGCTTTTTAATTGTTTAAATAAAAAAAAGCGATTTTAATGGAAAATGCTTAAATTCTCCTGTTTTTTACAATGTAAAAATTTAAAAGTTTTGCGGATTGTAGCTAATGATATAAACTATACACAATTTCACTTTTTACGTTAATTGTTTACGTTATGCTTCATAAATAAACAATAAAGTTTCAAATTTTTTGCCGACTCCGACTACTTTCCCCGTTAGTACATCATATGCTTTATACATATTTTAATAAACATGACGATATATTTTAATGTTTGAAAAGTGTAAGACTAAAAAGTAAAAAATAAAAAAATATGAAAAAAATTTTTTTAAGAAACGCTTTTCTTTAGTTACGAGTGACTAAAATTAAAAATATTATAAAAAATCAACTAAAAGGCAAAAAATAAAAAAAATTGAAAAAATCTAACACATTCGTTAAAGAAAAGCGTGGGGCGAAAACCGTTTATTCTATGAAGACGCGCCACCCTTTTCTTTGACGAATGTGTTAGATTTTTTAAATTTTTTTTATTTTTTGCCTTTTAGTTGATTTTTTATAATATTTTTAATTTTAGTCACTCGTAACTAAAGAAAATCGTTTCTTAAAAAAAATTTTCATATTTTTTTATATAACATAAACTTATCAAACATTTGTGAAAGTACTTAGAAATATCTATCAAATAAGATACCGAACAAGTTAATAGCATTTAAATTTATGCTCCAAAAAATTTTCAAACTTTATCTTTTAAAAATTTTTCCAAAAAATGTTATCGTTTCCTTTAATAACTCCGTTAATTGTTACGGTATCAGGTTCACCTAAAAACGATTTGAAAGGTAATTCCAAAGGCTATTAAAACGAGTTGAATTTAATCTTTTAAACCGCTTACTTTTTTTAAAAATCAAAGATTAAATGGCCACGGTTACATGGATCTTGCATCAAAATTTAAGCTTTAAACGTTTCTATCTCGGTTATTTTTCACCCTACACAAATGATAAACAGGTAGAATATTTGGTATAGAAAAAACTAAAATTTGGCTATTTACTACTTTTTACGTATATTCAGTATTTTTATAGTTATTATCAAAAGAAAATGAAAATGACGATAATTTTAAAAATTCTGATTTTTTCAAATTATATCTTTTTTCAAAAATATGCATTCTAAACCGGTGAAAATTGTTAAAATCATTACTTATGCTAATACAAAGAAATTTTTGTAACGATTTCCATAAATTTAAATTTTTGTGGAAATGGCGTATGTTTTATTTTTCACTTTTTCCTAAAAAGTCGAAAGGGTTCTCTTAGTTTCATCATAACTTGCTTAATTTTGATGCTATTAACTTCTTCTTGAGCTCATTTGTTAGATATTCTGAAGTACTTTGATAAGTTCTTAGCAGATGTATTTTATAAAATGCATCGTTTTCCCGTTATTTAAGCTTGAATAGTTAGATTTGAGTACTCGTCGAAAAAAATATACATTCAATTACCCATAACTCACTTTGATTTAACATTAATTTAGTACTTTAAGTGAATACTGTATTCAATTTTTTATTGTCTTCAATTTTGGTAATAATAATTTTTTTGTAAAAGCTAATAGTTTTTGAGTTATACGTGAAAAACAGCTTTAAAACATGCATTTTTTTACGAAAAAATAAAATCTTTGATCTTTAATAACTCAAAAAGTATTGATAACTTAATACAGTAGAACCCCGTAAATCCGAACCCCGCGAATCCGAACTTTCGGCAAATCCGAACCAACGGAAAGTGAAAAAAATTTAAAAATTCAAGACAAAAACTTAAAAACATGTTTATTATGCAGAGTAAAGCCAGAAAATTAGACAATGTAGGATTACTAGGACTTTGACATTTAAAATTTCTGAAAAATAAATATTATACTTTAATATATAGGTTTATAAAGTGTTTATAAAGGTTAAACACAAACTTACTTTGGTTCTCTCGTAGTCAACTTGATTCCAAAAATATTGTCCACACTCTTGCGAGAACGTTTGGCTACTCATAATCGCAATGAAAGCTTTGAACTACTAATTAAGGCTAACTTTCGGATAATCCGAACTTTTCGGAATCCGAACAGGCTGTCCCCCCAATTAGTTCGGATTTGCGGGGTTCTGCTGTATAACAAATTTTGCTTAGAATTTGACCCTCTATCGATTTATGGTATTATTTTTAATAAAATAATTTTTACCCCAGAAAAGGGGTGGCATCCACCCCCAGGGTAAAAGCGCAAGTTGGCATCATGTCACCTTTGTTCCTTGAGGTATCCTCTAATTACTCACCAATTTTCATGAAAATCGATGAAGGTTCAACGAAATCGGAGGTGAAAACCTTCAGTGACTGCACTATATTTACGGTTGATGTTTTAAGGGTCCATGTCTCAACAGCATAGAGAAGAGTCGACCAGACGTAGCATTTGGATAAACGTAGTCGAATTTCGAGTTTTATTCGAGAATCACAAAGCAGTTTTTTGATTTTTTCGAAAGATTTTCTGGCCTGTTCTATTCTCGATCTTATTTCTAGATTAGGATTTAGGCTGCTATCGATTAAACATAAAAGTACTTAAATCTATTGACTTGTTCTAAAATGTGCCCATTTATTGTGCAAGGTTGTTTTGGTTTCTTCGGATTGACATCATTTTCGTTTTTTTAATATTTATTTTCATACCAAATTGCTCACAGGTCGAGTTGGTCTTGTCGATGAGTCGTTGTAGGCCCAAGTCGGAATCCGCAATCAACACCGTATCATCGGCGTATCTGATGCTGTTGATATTTACGCCATTCACCTTGACTCCATCCTTGGAGTCTTCCAGTGCCTCTTTAAATAGAAACTCGGAGTAAAGATTAAACAGCAGAGGCGACAGAACACATCCCTGTCTAACTCCCCTCCTAATTTCTACTTCTGCGGATGTGGAACCTTCGATCCTAACTCTGGCGTTTTGGTTCCAGTACAAGTTTTTTAGTAAATTGATGTCTTTTCCATCTAAACCGACTTCTTGCCAACGTTCTAATAGTAGGTCGTGTCTTACTCTATCAAATGCTTTTTCGAAGTCTATAAAGCATATAAATATATCTTTCTGTTGATCGTAGCATCTTTGGGCGAGAACTAGTAAATTGAAGAGGGCTTCTCTTGTTCCCATGCCGGCTGTGAATTCAAACTGATCGCCTCCGATGATTGTTTCGCAATTTCTATAGATACATACGATTATGTATGGGCCATTCCACGAACATACGCCTGTTTTGGATTACTTCGACAACGAATATTTTACTGTGCCACATAAGAAGTACGAAAGTAAATGGCGCTAATAATTATTCCAATAAACAACAATGTAATTTGCAATTTACTTTCGTTCTTCTTATTTTGCACAGTAAAATATTCGTTATCGAAGTAATCCAAAACAGGCGTATGTTCGTGGAATAGGGTATACGACTTTTAATAGGGCTCTTACTGCATGACTCATAGGGCTTTTACTGCATGACTCATAAGGCTTATCAGACGGAACTCATTGCAGTGTTATGGGTTTGGCTTTTTCGGTAGTTCGATGATGAATATTGACTAGCCAGTCTTGGGGTATTTTACCTGTATTATAAATGCGATTGAATAAAAGGACAACTATTTCGATATTTTCTTCGCTGATTAATTTTAACGTTTCTGGGTATATTCCATCTGAACCTGGGCTTTTATTTGTTTTGAGTTGATTAACTGCATTTATAATTTCAGATTTCAGAATTGCTGGTCCTTCGTTGTCTTGAGATCAGATATTCCTATGTGCTTGAAAAGGAAGGTCTTTGATCAATGTGTATTTCCAGTTCTAACGTATGGAGCAGAAAAATTGACCCTCACCAGAAAATTAGTAAATAAAATGCAAGTGGCACAGATAGCAATGAAGAGGTTCATGTTGAATATATTCCTCGGGGACAGAGTTTCAAATAAAATAGTTAGCAGGATGCTCAAGATAGGATGCAATGGAATTATTTACGGGAGGTCTATGTTCAGCAGTGGACTCAAAACTACTATTTATGATAAACACTATAATAAAATACTAAAAATAACAACATTCATACACCTCCTCAGCTGGGAAATTGTACAAACGAAGAAATAAAGAGATAGATAGATAGTAAATTTCTGAAGAAACAGATACCAAATCATTTGAAACAATTTGTCAATAAACAAAAAAGGGTACATAAATCGATGACAAATATTTTTCTTCATTTACACAACTTAATTTAATGAAAAATTAGTTTGTGAAAACATTACCCCACATCACCTTTAATCAAATTATTTTAAACCATAGGTAAACATAAAATACCTAGACCAGCGGTTCTCAATCTGTGGTACATGTACCAATGGTGGTACATATCATTATTTGTGGTGGTACACAAAACACAAAAAAAATTAAATAGTGGTACTTAGTAAGTCTTGATAATATAATCTAAAACTATAAGTGGTACCAAAAATAGTAAAAGGAACTGTAGGTGATACATGACTCAAAAAGTTTGAGAACCGCTGACCTAGACTTCTCTTCTTCTTTGAGTGCCTCTCCTATCGGAGAGTGGATATCATTAGGGCGATTCTAATTTTATTTACTGCTGTTTTGAACAATTCGTTAGTGGTACAGCCCAACCACTCTCTCAAATTTCTCATCCAGGACATTCTTCTACGGCCTGGATTTCTTCGTCCTTGGATTTTTCCTTGCATTATGTTTTGTAGGAATGTGTACTTTTGTCCCCTCATCAGGTGGCCTAAGTATTCAAGTTTTCTCTTTTTTATATTCAGTAGAACTTCTGGCTTGTTATTTATTCTGCGTATTACTTCTTCATTTGTAATTTTATCCACCCAAAGCTTTCAAGATTTTTAATATTCCTCTGTTTAAGAGTCCATGACTCAACCACCGTAGAGCAAAGTACTGAATACATAGCATTTTAACATTCTAGTTCGTAGATGAATACTAATATCACGATTACAAAATAATTTTTTCATTTTTATAAAAGTAGACCTGGCAATTTCAATACGTCTTTTTATCTCGTGATTTTGGTCACCTGTTTCATTGATAAGGGTTCCCAAGTATTTGTATTTGTTTACTTTTTCAAGTTGGGTACCGTTTATTGTGATACTAGTGTCATTTATTGGATCCTTACTGAAGGTCATATATTTGGTTTTTTTGACGTTCATCCTTATGCCGTAGTTATTGACCTAGACTATTTAAACCATAAACATTGCTTTCTAATCGACGGGGTTTATCAAATTGGCGGCAGTTGGAAAGTCACGTGAGCGATAAACCCAACGCCATTGGATAAACCCCGTCGATTAAGTAATTTTTCTGTGCCGCACTGGTATTATATACCTATGTTTTAATAGTTATTTAACCAACAAGGGTATTAATAAGGGCGATTAACAATTGAGATATTTAAACGCGTGAGCGGAGCGAGCGCGTAATGTTCGAGATTGTTAATCGCCATTTTAATTCACGAGTTCGTTACAAAACTTTTCCGTAGACCGTGCTTTTCAGAAATAAAGATAAATCCATCTCTTGATTTTTCACATACACAGAATTTTAAACAATAAAGTAAATAATGACATACAATGACAGATAGTACTAACAGCGGCTACTTGATTTTAAATTTTTTAGTGGGAATATAAATAGGTATATGTTTGGTTGCCTACACCACAGGTCACTGCCACTCACAGAGCGTTTAATTAATTTATGCAAGCAATGTATGTTGTGTTGCCTATAATGAAATCGTTCATTAATAGAAAATCATTCATTAATAGGGGTCATTAATCAATTATTTTGAGGGTGTTAAAATTGATCATAAATGGACGGTCGACGGAAAAATACATTATAACATTACTTTTCAATTATGTATAGTTCTTGATCACTATTGTCATTAAAAAATCAATAAAAATACTTACCAGAACGTCTTTCATCTCTGCACACCACTTTCAGTTCTTCCAAAGCATCCTCTGTGATCAACGGAGACTCTAGAAGCAATCGTGTAATGATCAACGCGTCAGTAGCTGATACATTAATGAAACTACACAGCAACATGTTGTAGAACTTTTCCGATTTTCCTCCATCTCGTAAAGGAGGCACTTTGGCAAAGCCCTAAAGCAAAACAGGTGATTATTTTTAATTACTGCTCAATACTCTATTATTAAGAGCGAACAGTAGCGCGTCATCAATATTTTTGTTTTTCGACAGTTCTGCGAACTTTCAACAGTGCGGCAACAGTGCGTCAGCATTATGACAGTGATAATATACTATCAAAAACCACGGTTATATATTAAGGCTGTATGACACTATACATTTTCTTGTATCATTTCTAATATCGTTTCTGATATGTCAAAAAAATGCATAGTGTCATACACAGATACAAGAAACGATATCAGAAACGATACAAAAATCTGAGTCAGACACAGATTCTTGTACAAGAACTGCGCCAATTTCTGCGCAAAGAGCAAAAACGTAAAACCTGCTGGTAAAACATCTAAAATGTCCTAATTACTTACTCATAATGGCGGCTGAAATGAAAATGGGATAATTTATTGATGAATTTATTTGTGTTTTTGTAGGTATTATTTATAAATCTTTTAACTGATACTTAATATACCGTTTGGTATGGACTACTGTTCTACTAATAACCATATATTTAGCTCCTAGTAAAGTTCAAACTATAAATTTAGGTTTCATGGTGCATAATTTTTTAATAGATGAAAATACAATAGTTCCTAATTTGGATCAAACTGAAGATAATTCTAATGCAAATATTTTAGCACAAATATCAAAACAAAATAAAAACACAAATAATCAACCTCAGTCAACGTAAAATTCTGGTTAACATTAAAATGTTAATTATATAAAAGTTAATAAATTTTATAAAATATTTAAAATCAGCTGTGTCTGTAGATGCAGTACTACCATAACGTGAACGTGACACAGGGTGACAAACAAAATTTCGACCAATCACGTGCCGAATTTCATACAATTTTCGATACAAGAACTTGCATAGTGTCATACAGGGCACAAATGTAGGTACGTACAAGAAATGATACAAGAAACGATATCAGAAACGATATTAGAAATGATACAAGAAAATGCATAGTGTCATACAGCCTTTAGACATTTACTATTATAGTATTTTGACTACAAAAGCAAGATTACGTAGGTAAAAATTTCTGACTTAAAAACACTGTCAAAACATTAGAATGTGACTTTTCATCATGGCCACCTTAATGTCATTACTTGTCAGATATGTTTCTTTGTTTTTGTTTACTATAAAAATAATATCTATAATTCTTTATTCTAATTAATGATGTCAATCGGATTTCATCAATTGCCGAAATATATTATATGCCAAAATATTTGTTAATGTTAACGAAAATAATGATATTCCATAACATCAACTCTAGAATTGAAATTTGTGTAGCACAGCTAAAATACGACACCAACACGGAACTGCCCGATCTTGTATTGGGACCGTGCAAGTTCGGCAAAGCGACCTCTATTTCTACGCTCTATACTAAAATTCGCACTTTTAATTATATTGGCCAATTATATTAGTCCTGGTTACTGGATAATTGTCAAGGCCATAGTCCAAAAAAATAATAAGAAGAAAAAATAAGATTCAGGTTATGTTATGAAAACGTCAACAATTGTATGTAGTAAATAAAATTAGTTATTAAAATGCAGTACTGCAAGCAAAATAAAATTAATTAAATTTACCTTTATATAATAATTGCATATCATATCAATATTGTGGAGCAATATATAATTTTTCTGCTTCACTGACAGAAGGTATGAAATATACGTCAATTTGACAATTTCAATTGACAATATGAATTATTTAAGATAGTTGCAATATTTCTCCGCGACTCGCGCAGGGTCGTTTCTCGTTTCCCCTTCCAAGTACTTGCACACCGCGAATAAGCGTCCACATGGTATTTTAATAAAAAAAACGTAATCGCGATTACATTGAGAATTTTAGAATTATATTAATTAAATAACCAAAAAAATTTATTATTATCAATAATATAAATTTTCTAAAACAATTATTTAAGTTCAATATTCCAGAAAATAATAATTTTAGTTAAATATTTTAGACATTCGTACACTACTCATACATTCAAATGCAAATGACAGTTCAGTGTTGCTGGTTGCGGTCAATTATGCTGTGAGCTGTGAAATAATCTATTTTAATGATTATACCTTCTTCTTCTTCAGGTGCGATCTCCGCTACGGAGGTTGGCAATCATCACAGCTATTTTAATTTTTGAGGCAGTAGCTCTAAATAGTTGTTTTGAGCTGCATCCAAACCATTCTCTCCGGTTCTTCAGCCATGAAATTCGTCTTCTGCCGATGCTTCTTCTGCCATCTACCTTTCCCTGCATTATGAGTCGCAGGATGCCATACTTCTCGCCCCGCATCACATGTCCGAGGTACTGTAGTTTTCTTTCTTTAATTGTAAGTTCAACTTCCTTCTCTTTACCTATTCTTCTCAGTACTTCATTGTTCGTAACTCTATCTACCCAGGAAACCCTCATAATTCTTCTATACGTCCACATTTCAAAGGCGTTAAGTCGTCTCATTGT
The DNA here is from genome assembly GCF_917563875.1 of Diabrotica virgifera virgifera. Taxonomy (NCBI): domain Eukaryota; kingdom Metazoa; phylum Arthropoda; class Insecta; order Coleoptera; family Chrysomelidae; genus Diabrotica; species Diabrotica virgifera. The sequence goes on along the minus strand of NC_065450.1, from coordinate 196,758,068 downwards.
CTCTACATTTAACGTCCATGATTCCAGTCCATAGTATAGTACACTATATACGTAACATTTTGTTAGGCGTACTTTAAGAGCTAATGTTAAATCTTTGCTACATAGGACGTTTTTCATTTTCATAAAATTAGAACGTGCTTTCTCGATTCTGACTTTAATTTCTGCAGTGTAGTCATTATTTTCGGTTATAAGTGTCCCTAGGTAAGTGTACTTTTTTACTCTTTCGATCTGCTGGCCCTCTACTATCAAGATTTCGTTAGTATTATGGTTGTTTTTACTAATTTTCATAAACTTTGTCTTTTTGATATTGAGAGAGAGTCCGTACTCCCTACTACACCTTACTATTTTACTAATGAGTATTTGCAGGTCTTGTAAATTATCGGCTATTATTACTGTATCATCTGCATATCTGATGTTGTTAACTAAGACTCCATTTACTCTTATGCCGACTGTTTCATTTTCCAGAGTTTCTCGCATTACCTCTTCAGAATAAGCGGTAAATAATAGAGGTGATAGTATGCAGCCTTGCCTGACTCCTCTCTTTATTTCCTTTTCTTCAGATGTTTCTGTTTCAATTCTTACTATTGCTCGCTGACTGTAATAGAGATGTGTTATTAGTCTTAAATCTCTTTCATCTAGGTTTTTAGTTTTTAGAATTTCCATGAGTCGGTCATGTTTTACTTTATCAAACGCTTTATTGTAGTCTATAAAACAGACGTAAAGAGAACGGTTAACATCCAAACATCTCTGTGTCAGCACGTTGAAGGAGAATAATGCCTCTCTGGTGCCCATTCCATTGCGGAACCCATATTGAGTGTCACTAATATCCAGCTCCAGTTTAGAGTGTATTCTGGCGTGGATAATTTTCAGCAGAATTTTCAAGGTATGTGACATTAGGTTTATGATTATACCTACACTATGATAATATTGTTGCTAATTAATATATTTCGGCAAGTAATGAAAACCAATTGACATCATTAATTAGAATAAATAATTATAGATATTATTTTTATAGTAAACAAAAACAAAGAAAAATATCTGACAAGTAATAACATACACGTGGTCATGATGAAAAGTCACATTCTAATGTGTTGACAGTGTTCATACGTCAAAAATTTTGACCTACGTAATCTTGCTTTTGTAGTAAAAATACTATAAATATCTAAGAACCGTGATCAAAAACAATAATTATACCAATAGGCGGGCTAAATGTTGCCATGTCAGTCAAGTTCGATTTCTTGTCAAAGATAATCGGTTTTTAGTAGTTCCAATGTGACACAAAATCTAGACATGGGATAAAAAAGTGTTTATTTGAATAAAGTGTATTTTTTTTGTTCTTCTTAATGGCGGTACAGGCTCGTTTTGCAATATTTTATTTAATTATAGAGTGCTTTCCACATGCTAACATATATAGCGATACGCTTTAATTACCATTTTTGCTTATTTTATTTTCTTAATTTTTAATAACTTTTCTCAAAACGAAACAACATTAGTCATTTAAAATTCACATGTAATACACAAACCATATGCCAACAAGGGCCGTTGATTTCGAGAAACGAAAATGTATCCCTAAACAGATTGTATAAAATTATTGATTTTTTTTTTTTTCAAGGAAACACTAATTGATTACGATGCCAGATTGACACACTCTTCATGTCAACTTCTTAAAATACAAAAAGGTTTTCATCTTTTAAAAGGCAGATGCAGTAATTTATGGCCCTTCTGGCCATTATCGCAAAACCTCAAACCAGTTGACATAATAGTTGTGGTCCGGCAAGCCAGTTTCTACACAGTATGCGAACGATTCAGACACACCCTCGCTGTCGCTAACAATACCCTTTCGAGATATCAGCAAAACACCAAGCTTGTTTACCCAAAATAGATAAATATATTACTGTTCGTTGTTACACTTATTTTTAATTAATTCCGTCAACACACACCGGAATACATATTTCTCAAATTGGGCTCTGTACCGCCATTCTTTACTATATTACGAATATGTGTGCCAAATATCTCGACAAAATATTCAAAATTAAAGCCGCAATTTTGGAACGCGATTTCCGCGCACTACTGTTCCCTCTTAAGAGGAAACAGTAGCGGTCAACAGGTAGCGAAAACGCGTTCCAAGATTGCGGCTGTAATTTTGAATATTTTTTCGAGATATTTGGCACACGTATTCGTAATATAATAAAGAATGGCGGTACAGAGCCCAATTTGAAAAATATATTAATATGTGGAAATTACTCTGTAATTAAATACAATACTAAAAAACGAGCCTGTACCGCCATTAAGAAGAACAAAAAAATACACTTTCTTCAAATAAACTTTTTTATCCGATGCCTAAATTTTGTGTCATTTTGGAACTACTAATGAAATAAAAAATTTTAGTATGTAGTTCCAAAATGACACAAAATATAGGCATCGGATAAAAAAGTTCATTTGAAGAAAGTGTATTTTTTTGTTCTTCTTAATGGCGGTACAGGCTCGTTTTTTTTTAATATTGTATTTAATTACAGAGTCATTTCCACATATTAATATATTTTTCAAATTGGGCTCTGTACCGCCATTCTTTATTATATTACGAATACGTGTGCCAAATATCTCGAAAAAATATTCAAAATTATAGCCGCAATCTTGGAACGCGTTTTTGCTACCTGTTGATCGCTACTGTTTCCTCTAAGGACTAAATGTTCACAAGCAAGCAAAAACATTGAGTTAACATATGAAAGGCATTCGAGATCGAGAACCTCACAGAGTGTTATATATTTTGCCCTGAGTAACAAAATGTGTTTGAGTATTTATATATAACTTGTAATACTCTTATACACCTTAATATTGCTACATTTACTTCTTACAACGCTCCTAATTGTTTTATAATCGACAAAGAACAAAGTAGAGAAATGCAAAGTAGGGTGAAAAAGACTTCATAAAAAAATAATTTGATCTAAAATATCTACCAGAACACCACAATACAAGTAAAAGTAGAAGAATAATTAACTGACCCAATTGGAGCTGACAATGGGATAAGACAGGAAGATAAGACAAAACGAATGCTGGAAACAGAAGAGGTGAAAACCCTTCGAAAAATCGATGGTAAGACACTATGGGGCAGAGCTAGAAGCACAGATATACGACGGAAATGTAAGGTGGAGAACAAGTGTAAAATGGAACGACCACGTAAGCCGAATGACAACAAATAGAGTAGTAAGACAGCGAGAGACGGTTCCCCAATAGGAAGACGATCAGTGGGAAGACCACAAAACCGATGGAATGACAACTTACTGGAGGCACATTGAAAAAACAGAGTCATGTCTACACAAAATGAAGAAGAAAAAGAATAATTCAGTATTGGTTGCAAATATAATCAGTTAAACCTGTGGAACTAAGAAAAACTGTGGAAATAAATATTGAAGGAATATCTTACCTGCATTATACTGTATTCTTCATATAACCATGCTAAGGCGATATCTACATACGATTTGAGGTCCTTCAATAAATGCATCAAGATTTTTTCTCTTATCGGTGCACTGAAATGTGTCGCCAAGGTGGTGATAATTTTCTGGTGCAGATGTTTACCTGCCGATTTATGAGGTGATAAAATCCTTTCTACAGCATTCAGCATTAACCTTTCTTTCACATCTGTTTCCAAAGGTTTCGTCAGTTCTTGAAGCTTTAAGGTTTTTATTCTGACAACTTTAATTTTCTCTTTCTTCGGAGGTGGCTGAAAACGATTTAGTTAAATCATTATTAAAAACTTTTTTTCTATGGATGGTATACAATGTGCCACTTCTCTCACTACTTACATACCTTCAAAATGAAACATTTCTCACGCAGTGAGAAAAGTCGGCCATTGCAGTGAGAAAAGTCGGCCATTGCCGGTTTTCCATATACATGACTGCCATTTCCATGGTAACATGCACAATACAAACAAAATGTCTTGAAGCAAAACTTACCAAAAATTACCTTTTAAAACTGTTCAAATATAACTGAATTATAATTTTAAATACACTAAGCATAAAAATGAACGCACCACCTTAAAAATGGGACATTTTTGATGGCTCGTATTTCCTAAACCTATTATCCGATTTTAGTGATTTTTTTAGTATATTATAGTTTTATTCTTCAAGAATATCGATGTATTAATATTATTGCTAAACAGGTAAGTGTCACTGTATACCGGGTGTAACAATGATAGTGTGTTTTTTCCTTAAAGTTTGGAACACCCTGTGGAATATTCTAGCGGTATATAAAATATTGAAATTAAAACTCGACTGTAGCCTTAGGCTTTCTTAACATTTTGCTTTTTGATTTATTCGTTTATGTGGGATAATAAAAAATTTAGGTACTTTAACAACTAACCATGTTATTCATCAATACAGGGTGTTTCTAAATAAGTGCGACAAACTTTAATTGGTAATTTTGAATGAAAAAATAATGACCGTTTGCTTTATAATCATATGTCCGCAAATGCTTTGTTTCCGAGATACGAGATGTTGAATTTTTTCTTACAAACTGATGATTTATTTATTACTCTAAAGCTGGTTGAGATATGCAAATGAAATTTGGTAGGTTTTAAGGGGTAGTTATTGCGCATTTTTGGACATACAATCAAGAGTTTTATATTCACCATTGGCGTGCATACAGTTAAATTTTAATTTCAATATTCTAGAATATTCTACAGGGTGTTCCAAACTTTGAGGAAAAAACACACTATCAATGTTACACCCGGTATAAAATGACACATATCTCTTTAGCAATAATATTATTACATCGATATTGTTGAAGAATAAAGCCATAATATACTAAAAAAATCACTAAAATCGGACAACAGGTTTAGGAAATACGAAACGTCAAAATTGTCCCATTTTTAAGGTGGTGCTTTGATGCTTAGTGTAAATAAAGTATATAAATATTAAGAATATTAAATACCTACATATGTGTACATACTTTTTAAAACTGTGATTCTTATCCTTGAGGTTATAGGGTACAACCTTTGTTTACTTCACAATATATTTTTCACTCTTTAAACACTTTTACAACTGTTGTTATTACACCACTTTGAATTTACCGCGCTGTTATTACAGCTGTCAGACACTCGTTTTAAAATTTTCAAGGTTACCGACCTCATGGCTTAGATGACAGTTTAACTTGGTATCCGATTTATCAAACTGCATTCATTTCGTCTTTTGTGATCGCTGGGCATTGATCGACCTGTTGGTAACTATTTAACTTTAAATCTTCAAATTTGCATAAGGGTAGTCTAATTCTTTAATGATATGCTTAAATATTATTAATCTTGGAAGTGTGAATCTTGTTTTACTCTTGGTTTTTTCGACATTAAAAACAAGCTAGTTTCTTTTCACTTGTTTTTTATATGTAACTGTTACCACATGGTCTTGCCTTAGCTGTACTAAAGTTTTTTAATTGTTAACTATACACCTAAATGTTTTATATACTTTTACATTACTTTGATGGTTCACTGGATAAGATATTTTTTACTTGTAGATCTTATCTCTTGCTACATGTCTTTTTTAAGGTAACATTAGTGTTTTTTTACTTCTCTTTTGGATGTTGTTTCTTATAACACTCATTTGTAGATGAACTGATGATGTTTACTGAGCAGTAAACGAAACGTCTTCAATAAACAGATAAAGTAGCCGAATTCTTTGTCTTTTTTTTTCCACCTACTTGACCGAAAGACCCTACACTCACGAGTGCTCCTTTTTTATATGTGTATATATGTATTTTATTTTAATTTAGGCATATAATATACCTAAAAGCACCTAAATTATTTAATTTTGAAGTTTTAACTCTTGACAAAAACGCATCCATAGAAAAAGTATAGTGTACAACACGTGAGAAAATGGCATATTTCTCCCTCGCTTGATTTACGAAACAAAACAAACTTCTGCGCTCGTGAGAAATATGTATTTTTTCTCTCTTGTTGTACAATATACTATTTTATTTGTTGAAAAACACTAACCTTTTCTTTTTCTTCTCTAACTTCGTCTTCTTTAGGTTTCGACTTAGTTTCCGGTGGACTTTTTTTTCGCTTCTCTTCGGCCTTTTTTCCTGGACCTACGTTTGCTTCTAGAAATTGTTTAGCCATAATATTTGCCAATGGGATTCTTCCTATGTTGCTTGTGTTAGCATACTCAGCATAGTCTTTTAAAAACTCTGGTGGAACCTAAAAATATTTTGACTTGTTATCATCATTATTCATCATCAATCAGCCCTGATTTGTCCACTGTTGAACATAGGCCTTTAACAAATCTACGATATGGGCCAGATTCCAAAAGATTGGATTCGCTCTACATTTAGCACCCTACGCAAAACACCACTTGCGAAATTCTGCAAGGATCACCGATTAATAAGCCTAATGAGCAGCTTTTTAAAACTTTTCTTGAGAATACTAACACAAGATTATTTAAGAAATGTGAAGAGGTCAGTGGCCGGAGTCAGTTTGATTTCAAAAATGGACTTGGCACGAGATGCGACCTTTATTTATTTATTTATTGTTAATAAACGGGGCAAGCCCATTGACAAAAAATATACAATTAAGCAACATTTATAAAAATTACATAAATACTAAATAAAATACAAAATCATAAAATAAATATGTATGTATATAGAATTACAATTAAATTTAACGCTTCAGAGATTGTTTAAAGGCACTTAAGGACAAGTTAAAAAAAATCTGTCTCATGAGGCAACCGATTAGCATGAGCAAGAAGTCTGACCAGACCTATATTCACAGAATAATTAGTTCGACGAAAAGGAATATGAAATAGTGTATTCTCACACAGGACACGGGGAATAATGAGGAAACAAACCAATTGAAGCAGTTCAGGTGAATGTATAATTCCGTTAACCAATTTAAAAATGAAGATGAGATCGAAATTAACTCGTCTAGTAGACAGAGGATCAAGTTCTAAGTATCTCATCATATCAGAATATGAATAAGGTCTGTATAATTTAAAGGCACAGTGCATAAAGAACCGTCTTTGCACTCTCTCCAATTTTTGAACAGAGGATTGGACAAAGGGAGACCAGAATATAGTGGAATTTCCAAGTTGAGATCGGACCAGAGAACAGTATAAAATTCTCAGCGAAGAAATGTTATGAAAATCCCTTGTATGCCTCTTAATAAACCCTAGCTACATAAGAGCCTTATTACAAATAAAATCAATATACAAATTAAAGGATAAGTCTCCCTGAAAAATCACACCAAGATCCTTGACGCTAGTGACTCTCTCAATCAAAAAACCATCCAAATTGTAATCAAAATCTACCATTTCCACTGATCGATGAAACTGGATAACCTGACACTTGTCACGATTAATTACTAATCTGTTATTATCACACCAATTTGCAAATAAGTCGAGAGATTTCTGTAGCCTAGCACAATCAGAGTAATCCCGAACAACTTTATGTCATCGGCATATGCCAACACTTCGCAGTCAGTCAATGATTTAATAGCATCGTCAATAAAAACTGCAAACAATAAAAGTCCCAAGTAGGACCCCTGAGGCACTCCTGAGAGTGGAAAATACTCATTAGAAGTGAAACCATTCAATTTGACACATAAAGACCTGTCCCGCAAGTAAGTTTTTAACCAGCAAAGAAGTTTACCACTCACACCAAAACATTCCAATTTATGCAATAAAAGGCAATGATCTACCTTATCGAACGCTTTGGACAGATCAGTATAAATGGAATCCACCTGTAAACCATCCACGAAAGCATTTACAATATGATCCGTGTAAAGAAGAAGGTTGGTCGAAATAAACTGCGCGTCATAGAAAACGGGCACCCTAAAAAATGGGTCATTTTTGATGTCGCGTATCTCCTAAACCTGTTGTCCGATTTAAATGATTTTTTGAATATGTTATAACCCTATTCTTTGTCAATATCCCTGTAATAATATTTTTGCTAAACAGGTAAATTTTCATTGTATACCGGGTGTACGAATCAAACTGTGTTTTTTTCTCATAGTTCGCAACACCCTGTGGAATATTCTAGCATTTATAAAATACTGAAATTAAAACCCAACTATAGCCTCAGGTTTTCTTAACATTCTGTTTTTTGATTCATTCGCTTATGTTGGATAATACAAAAGTTATGTACTTTAACAACTAGCCATGTTCTTCATCAGTACAGGGTGTTATAAGTCTAATGGGTTTTAGGGACTAAATAAGTTCGACAAACTTTAAGGGGTAATTCTGCATAAAAAATAATGACAGTTTGCTTTATAATCATATATCCGCAAAAGCTTCATTTCCGAGATACGGGATGTTAAATTTTTTCTTACAAACTGATGATTTATTTATTGCTTTAAAACCGGTTGAGATATGCAAATGAAATTTAGTAGGTTTTAAGAGATGGTTATTGCGCATTTTTTGACATTCAACTAAGAATTTTATATTCACTATTGGAGCGCATACGGGTAATATGACCGATCATATTATTCGTATGCACGCCAATGGTAAATAACAAATTATTAATTGCATGTCAAAAAAATGTTCAAAAATTACGTCTTAAAACCCACCAAATTTCATTTGCATATCTCAAGAGGTTTTAGGGCAATAAATAAATCGTCAGTTTGTAAGAAAAAATTCAACATCCTGTATGTCGGAAACGAAGCATTTGCGGACATATGTTTATAAAGCAACCGGTCATTATGTTTTCATGCAGAATTACCCCTTAAAGCTTGTCGTACTTCTTTAGCAACACCCTGTACTGATAAAGAGCATGCCTAGTTGTTAAAGTACATAACTTTTTTTCTTAACAGAATGTTAAGAAAACCTGAGGCTCTAGTTGGGTTTTAATTTCAGTATTTTATAAATGCTAGAATATTTCACAGGGTGTTGCGAACTTTGAGAAAAAAACACAGTTTGGTTCGTACACCCGGTATACAATGAAAATTTACCTGTTTTGCAAAAATATTATTACAGGGATATTAATAAAGAATAGGGCTATAACATATTCAAAAAATCACTTAAATCGGACAACAGGTTTAGGAGACACGCGACATCAAAAATGACCCATTTTTTAGGGTGCCCGTTTTCTATGACGCGCAGTAGAACGGCCAGGCAGAAAACCATGTTGAGCAGTATGTAGTTGATTTTTCGAATTATCCGACAAGAAATCAGTTACCAGGGCTTCAAAAATTTTAGGAATGGCAGAAAGAATTATTATTGAAGGATAATTACAAACAAATGACTTATCGCCAGATTTGTGAATGGGTTTCACATAGGTTTTCTTAAACTGTGATGGAAAATGGCCCTCTGCCAGGGATCTGTTAAAAATAAGCCATAATGGTCTACACAAAGAAAATGAAAATTCCTTAAAAACAAGTTCGATATCATATCAGGGCCAGGGCCTTTACTAGTATCAAGATTATCCAAGCAGTCCAAAACTTTAGTTATTTTAACAGTAAAAAAGTGAATAAGGCAGCGATTGCTATCAGATGGATCAACCCAGTCATCAGTGTAAGATGTGAAAGTATATAGGCAGTGCTGAAGAAGGTGGCAAAAGCATCAACAATTGACTGAGGCTCACCATAGACAGAATCATTCAACTTCATACAACCAGGAATATCAAAATTACTCCGCATAGAATTAACCAACCTCCAAAACGGTTTTATATTTTCATTAAGTAATTCCTCAGTACTTTCAACAAACTCTGCATAACAATCTCTACTTCTCTGCTTACACAATGCTCTCAGAGTACAGAAATCGTCATAATCATCACAACAACCTGTCTTTTTAAATCTGGTGTGATAGGATTTTTTCAATGAGACGATGCTTTAATTCGCCATCAAACCATATCGGGAATGTGCTATTCCTGATAGTGATTGAAGGAACATACTGGTTTATACAACCATACATAGCATGATACAAGGCATCCACACATTCTGCCGCATTCAAGTTCGAAAATAAGTAATCGAAGTTCATCGATAGAAACGTGCTGTTTAAACTCTCGTACTCCGCATGTAAGAAATCGTATCTCACCTCACTCCCACTCATGCAATCAAGTGCATCCAGAGACATTTCTATATAGGTCTGGATCCCGCGTATGAAAAAAAAGTTGATTAATAGCAAGCTGAAAATTTGTTAATAGCTCAAGGGTGTCTAGTTGGATAAACTTTGATATATGGGAACACTGGAACAGGGGCAGTTTTAATTGTGGAACAGGTTAAAAATTTGGAACGGTCAGACCACGAAAACGGCACATTTATTCTGTCCGACAGAATAGACTTAAACTCTCCGAACATAGATTAAACTCTCATGCAAAAATCAGACTGCTATTTATCACCTGTCATAATTCCTGTCATTTGACAAATTCTACATGTTCCACTCATTAAAACGCCCATTTGGTGATAAATAGCAGTCTGATTTTTGCATGAGAGCTTAATCTCTGTTCGGAGAGTTTAAGTCTGTTCTGTCGGACAAAATACATGTGCCGTTTTCGTGGTTTGACCGTTCCAAATTTTTAACCTGTTCCACAATTAAAACTTCCCCTGTTCCAGTGTTCCCATATATCAAAGTTTGTCCGACTAGACACCCTTAAGCTATTAACAAATTTTCAGCTTGCTATTAATCAACTTTTTTTTCATACGCGGGATCCAGACCGTAAGTGCAGGATGATAGCGATCACATGGAACCAGAACATCATCCGCAACTTTAACATTATAAATAAAGCTATTACTGAAAACTAAGTCTAACATTTCATTATAAAATTCGGTATTGTGTTTAATTGATAAAAATTAAATAATGAAAAATACTCAACAATAACATTGGCTGATGAACCACCACCAACAATGGTCACTCCATCAATCTCATTAGTCCAGGAAATGCCAGGCAAGTTGTAGTCACCCACACAGTATATAATATTATCAGGAAACGTGTCACATACATATTCCAGTGATGAACAATGAACTTCATATACCTCCGTCCCAGAGCCAGGAGGAATGTAAACGCTGCCAATGCAAAATTGATTCTGTACAGTCACCCACAGTTGTTCACAGTAAACAGCGGTATCAAGAATGTCAATCAGTGATGAGTGAAAGCAGCTCCTCACCGCAATTACAATGCCCCCACCGCGTGTTTTGCCAGTAGCAGCAAAGTCTCTAGCCTTTCTAAATATGGAAAAACCATTAAGGCCAAGTTCAGCGTCAACAATTTCCTGACACCGCCACGTTTCCACCAAAATGATAATATCGTATGCGTTAGAAGCAGCATTATTACACAATATATTTAGTTTAGTCCTAAGCCCTTTTTTTTTCCTTGAAGCCGTCTGTTGTGAACCGGTTGTACTGCAGCCACTTGGCTTATTGTACATCTTCCATTGTTTATGAAACCCATTCCAGAATTCTGGAACCCTGTACCAGCTTGTACAGGTCTAGTGGGTGGGTGCCATATAAATTTGGAGTCATTTCGATGTCTCCGAAAAGTGTTTGCCGCCTCCGATCCAATGCCTCACAGTCATGCAAGATATGGTTGACTGTTTCAGGTTCTCTGTTACAGAGTCTGCAGCTTAAGTCTCCATGAAACAGCCCCATTGTATGTAGGTGACCCTTAACTGGCGCATGTCCAGTGAGGAAACCTGTTATGACTCTGAGCTGATTCCTGCTTGTTTTCAGCAGTAACTGAGCTCTACTAGCACATGTCCGTCCAATATACATCTTGCCATGTGTTTGACCGGGTACACTCTCCCAGTGTGAGTTGTGTTGGCTTCGGATCCAGGCTTTTTTTCGTTCGCGGACGGTGCTTTTTGGCACTCCCACGGCCGGCTCTGGACCCAGGTATTTTGTAGCTGATGCTCTCTTGGCAAGTGCATCAGCTCTTTCATTGCCGTATATGCCCCGATGACCTGGAACCCATACCAGTATAACACTGTTATGTTGTGCCAGTCTATCAAGTTCTTGTCGACATTCCCACACCAGCCTAGAGTTCACCTTAGGGCTTATAAGAGCCCCAATGGCTGCTTGGCTATCTGTGCATATGTTAACCCGCTGCAGTTCGAATGCCCTCAGGTTGTTTTCTCTTGCACACTGCAAGATTGCAAAAATCTCTGCCTGAAATACGGAGGTACATTCCCCCAGTGGAATAGAAATGTTGAAATTTCCACCACTATATAATATTCCTGCGCCCGAACCGTCTGCAGTTTTAGACCCGTCCGTATACCAGGTGCAACCCTGCAGTCTGTGTCGAGAGTTTCCTCTGTCCCATTCGTCTCGTGGGCAAATGTCCACTTGAAAAGGTACTTCAGGCATATATCTTGATGTCATATGGTCAGAAATCATCATCCATTCGGCATCATTAATTTCATTCGTTATTTTACTATGTCCTGATTTAACTGGTACGTTGCTCAGGTTTTCTCGCAGTCTATAATAGCCCATTCTCGCCTCACCTCTTATTGTTATATGTAAATGAGGGAGATCCAGTAGTGCCTCCATAACTGCCGTAGGTGTGCCCCTCATAGCCCCCGTGATCCCGAGACAAGCAAGTCTTTGCACCTTGCTTAATTTGATGATGGCACTTATTTGCTGCACTTTTGGCCACCATACCACTGATGCATATGTAATTGTGGGTTTTACCACCATGTTATAAGTCCAATATACCATGTCTGGTCTCAAACCTCACATTTTTCCATGAGTACGTCTGGCTACCATTAACGTATATACCGCTCTCTTCGTTATTCTTTCTATCTGCTGATTCCAAGTAAGTCTTGAGTCTAATATTATCCCAAGATACTTTACTTCACTCACCAGATTTAAATGTACACCATTTAGACTTAGAGGACCCAATTCCTCTGAATTCCTTCTTTTAGTAAATTTCATGATTTTGGACTTTAGAGGACTGATGTTAAGCCCTACATTTGAAGTCCATTCTGTAACTACGGTCAGAGCCTGTTGCATTCGATCTCTGACTGTACCATTAAATTTTCCGTGGGCTAAGATGACTAGGTCATCCGCATAGCCCAGGACGTGATGCCTATCGTTGTCGAGTCTAGCTATCAGGCCATCCATGACTAGATTCCACAATAGAGGAGATAAGACTCCCCCCTGTGGTGAGCTGACACTATATCCCCTAGCAACGTAGCATATATCACACGGCTTCTCAGCATGCAGTCTATCCATCTACAGCTTGTTTCGTCTATTCCTTTTAGACGGATCGCCCTTGTGATCGCTTCGTAGGAGGTGTTGTCAAATGCTCCCTCAATATCGAGAAATGCACCCAACATCACCTCTTGGTTTTCTAGAACGTACTCCACTCTCTGTACAAGATGGTCCTAAGCCCTTGCACATTCTGGTAATATACAGAAAGTTGTTTCTTGGATTTTATAAAAAATTGTCTCCACTTTTATTTTCTAGGTTGTTCTTAGTGTTTCTGGATCGACGTGGGGGATTGCTGGTAAATTCCCTAACCCTGACCATGCTAGGCCAAGATGACGAACTCAACACAGCATCAAACATGCTTTCAGGAACACCAACTCTAAAGGAGCTATAGTAATCATTGGCAGTCAGCTGCTTTACCAATACATCCAGCCCTTTGAGACTATTTTTCTTAAGTATATAGTCTTCGGGAGTTACACCGGGAGAAACGTTGTTAACATGCAAAAATCTCATCCTTTCTACTCCACTAAATTCAGCATTGCCATCAGAACCAACCATGTCAGTCTTTCCCTTAGTAAATCTGGGCGATTTCCTAGTGTGACGAGTATCAACGCTATTGGTGCTCATAGGTGTTCCATTGGGCAGTCTAAAAGAAGCAGGAGCGGTTGTCATGATGTTGCCCCCCGCATGTTTTTCTTCGTTTCATCGAATATAAGAATGCATTTGATAACATAAAACACAAACTAATGATAAAATATCTACAAGAGTTAGGATTTGATGCCAAAGATATAAGAGTTATAGCCAATCTGTATTGGAACCAGACAGCATCAACATTTTTCAAAATTTCAAGGTTTCGAAGAGGAAGATTTCTCAATAAAAAAAGGGGGGTAGGCAAGGTTGTAAACTTTCTCCAATGTTGTGTAACTTATACCTAGAAAAGGCATTCGTAGATGCAGTGGCAGACTCTAATAGTGGTATTAAGGTAAACAGCATATTTGTTAACATTAGGTATACCGATGATACAGTAACGTCCTAGTTTAATCGTCATAATGCCTCAATCATATAACTTTTAGGTAATTGTAGGTATAAAATAAATCTGGCAACAGTGTTAATAAATGGTGGGGATATTTTTGCTCCTAATGTTGGTTTCTACAACTTTTCACAAAGTTTTATCCTTTACAATAACATGCATACGGTTTTTAATCAAAAAACATAGCAAAACCTGTATGATATATTTTTAAGAACTAACCTGATTGGGTAATTTTGGAATATTGGTAACAATGAGGTACACAGCTTTTTCTAAAGTTAAATTATCCAAAATGAACTGCTCATTTATTTCTTGGGGTGTCAGATTGGGATCATAAACTTCTTCCGTTTCAACTTCAGCAGGTTGTTCATCTAATTTGGGCTTCTTGGCATTCTGTTGTAACACCAGTGATTCAGATGACAAGAGTCTTTTGTTGTATTTGCGTCGTTCATCAGCTTTTGGTACCATTTTGTTGATTTCTGTTTGTGAGCAACCTGTTGGAAGAGTATTACATTTACATAATAATAGTATATTATTCAATGAGCATGTACTGATGGCTATTACTCACGATGATGATGTTTGCGACACAGCTGAAGTCGAGTGTCATATTTCATCAGAGTGAGTAATAGTCACTATGTGCGAGTAGAATACTATACTTTTTCTACAGCCTTCTTTTATATTAGTAGAAAAATTATTATACTTTATATATTATATTAGATATACAAGATATTGTCAAACATTTTACACGAGATTGAAGCCTTATGCCGAAACGTTTCTAGGAGAATATCAGGCAGGATACAGGCGTGGACGTTCAACCATTAACCAGATCTTTACACTACGACAGTTCCTCGAAAAAGCACCAGAGTTTAACATAGATATGTACCATATCTTTGTCGATTTTAAAGCGGCATATGACAATGTCTTAAGACCAAGTCTTTACTACGCTAGGAATGAGTTAGGAATTCCAAAAAACTCACATGTTTGATAAAAGTGACAATGGCGAAGATGCTATCAGCAGTAAAAATTCAAAACGAGTCGTCAACCCCATTTGAAATACATAGAGGGTTAAGGCAGGGAGATGCGCTTGCGTGTCAGCTTTTTAATGTAGCCTTAGAAAAAGTTGTACGAGACGCTTATTTAGATAGCAGGGGAACAATATTTAATAGATCAGTCGTGGACATTATAACAAGAACCAGGGCGAGAACTGCGGAAATCCTAATCGATCTAGTAGCAGCAGCAGAACGAATGGGGTTACATATAAATCAAAATAAAACCAAATTCATGGCGACTAACACAAACACCAGAGGTGGAAATATTGACGCAGATCTAATCGTCGATCATGATATCGATATGATTATGTCTATCTAGGGAAATCGGTTAATCCCAATAATAACACATCTGAGGAAATAAAAGGGCAAATAATAATTGAAAATACGTGTTATAATGGTCTAATGCTAGAATACAGGGAAAGAGACCAGTTGGAAAGCCAAGAAAGCGCTGGGAAGACACAGTAAACAAAGACAAACAAGCCCTTTCAGGAGTCCGTGTATGGAGAAGAACAGCCACAGACAAGCAAGGGTGGAGGCAAAAAATAAAGGAGGCCAAGGCTCAATTTGGCTGTAGTGCCGTAGAAGAAGAAGAAGAAGAAGAAGAAGTTATCATGGTCTATCGAAGTACTTATCTAACAAACGTCTGCCTCAAAAACTCGTATAAGGCTGTATAGAATATTGATAGTCCCTGTTCTCACATATGGATCAGAGGCATGGAAGCAAACTAAAACAGATGAATCCGCTTTATCGGTTTTTGAAAGAAAGGTGCTACGCAAGATATTCGGAGCAGTCTGTGAGAACGGAATATGGAGGGGTAGATATAACTTTGAACTGCAGAATATCTACAAGCATACGTTTGGTGGAAAAGATATTATCACTCTAATTAAGCGAAACCGCCTGCAGTGGGCAGGACATGTAGCCCGGGCCCCTGAATCGAACATGATAAAAAAGATTCTAACTACTCAATCCGTGGAAACGAGAAGATGGGGTAGACCAAAGTTGAGGTGGATGGACCGGGTAACACAAGATACAGGGAAGATCGGAGTCGGCAACTGGAAAATGCAAGCAAGGGACAGAACAGAATGGCGTAGAAAGCTTGAGAAGGTCGAGGCCCACTAAGGGCTGTAGCACCAAGATGATGATGATATTATATTAGGTATACTTTATACATATATATTTTTTCTGTGGTAGGTAAGTAAAATGAACAAAATTTTCTCTTCTCTGTAAATTGCAATTTATATACATAATAAATGAAATGTATTCTGATATATATGCTTGTATCAATGAGATGGCTTGTTTCAAAATAACAATATTATAATTATCAAGTTCCTCCTCGATTAAAATTAAAACTTACAAAAACAAATGTAGTTTACTAATAGTATGCAGCTGAATAATTGGTTGCCTACTATTTAGAGGCGTATAATTGTATATCGACAGACAGGAGTATGTATTTGTATAAAGGTAAAAATCTTAATACTAAGTATATTGTTAGTTAGTATTTTATTTATAAATATTTATTGCTATATTTGAACAATTTGCAAAATTAAAATTTGGAGTAGTAAGTATTTATGTCGTAAATTATTAGTGTTTTCTTGTACAAAACTGGATGATGTACTTGCATTGAGGTTAACAGTCTTAAAAATTTTATTACCATGTCACTAGGCGTTAATTAAACCAGTGAGTAATGAACTATTACTCATGGGTAAAGTAATGGGTGTTATAATCTATTCAAAAATAGTGAATATTGAGCACTCATTTTCCTTATTAAACCTGATCTTAAGTTAACAAAATTGTTTTTTATAGATAAAAATGAGAATTCAAACAGTATCATTCTAAAGTTTGGTATTCTTTGTGTACTATTCAGTTTTGTGATTTGTTATTATCTCAAATACTCAATAAATGGGGATCTTAATACTGTACTCAAGTTTGTGATTTAATATAGCAAAGAAAAATATTATATTACAACAATTTACATCTGCTACAGAGAAAAATAGGATCAGGTGTATAAAATTGGCTTACCTAATTCTAATAACAATTTAGTAATTGTACTGAGATATTCATAACCCCCTGGATGTTTAATAAGTCCACTTAGCTCAGTCTTCAGCTTCTTCTTCACTGAGCTGACTTGAGTTGTGGTAAGGG
Organism: Diabrotica virgifera virgifera; assembly: GCF_917563875.1. Lineage (NCBI taxonomy): Eukaryota > Metazoa > Arthropoda > Insecta > Coleoptera > Chrysomelidae > Diabrotica > Diabrotica virgifera. The sequence continues at coordinate 196,740,730 of NC_065450.1, read as the reverse complement.
TTGGAGGTAAATTGTTATACAGTGACTCCAAAGCATCTACCACTCTAGCCATGAATTCAGCTCTATTTTTAGCAATATTGGTTAAAGCACCAATACAAGCCAAGAGATTGGCACTGCTAATATGTGGAGATCCATGAAACTTCACCAGGATTTCAAATAAATTACTGAAAATTAAGTACATATATTATGAATTAAAGTGATATCGACGCCTTAGTACTATAACTTGATAACTCCAAAATTGGCGATTTTAAGACAACTAATTCACAAGATGTATTTTATGTGCCCTGTTAAGGATTTATTTATGATTGACGAAACTTGATAAAATTAAAATGCCCCTAAAATTCAGTGCTATAACTTGACAAGATGAGTTATCAAATTATTGTTCTAATCGGTGTAATTGAAATAATTGCTACAACTAGCTAACTAGTTGAATGCTACAACTAGCTAACTCTAGTTATCTATTTGTAGAGCGTGTTATTCTGAAACCATTGATGCTACAGCATGATCGCTATCTATTGATTTGGTTCATGTTAATGCTAAAATTCGAGAATTGTTTGCAGCTCTGGCAACATCAAACAGGTTGTCGGTAAACAGGTTATCGTTAGTATTTAGGCGATTGGATTTTAGTACAAGAAATTGTCGGTTAGACCAAACTTGTTTAAAAATTTTGCACTATAGGCCTATCCCAATAACGGAAAGCAAGTATCAAGGTTTAATTTCGTTGTTTACTATGAATCCTCCATGCGCCTGTTTCAAGCCTTTTTATTTTGGTCTACCACATTAGGATTTTAACGGTAATAACACGAAATATATGAAGATGATTAATATTTTAATACTTTCAACTTCACTATTATGCTTACTTTTTGTGTTAGTTTTTTTATTTTTATGTTAGTTTAGCCTTTACGCTAGTCAGTAATAACACTGTAAATTGAAAATTTCATTTTATTTAAACTGATTCTAGCCTACCCATAATAATCCTTGGACACGGGCTAATTTTCACTAAAATAATGATTAAAATATTACTTTTGTTCACTTAGATGCAGCTTGGCACTACATTTCCAAATTTTAACATTATGGTAGTGCTAAAAGTTGATAACATGTTTTTTTTCCACATTGGAAAACAAAGGGCCTAGCCGGGTAAGATGATGAAAAATGCACCCAACTCGATTCGAATTCCATATAGGTCACAGTTTAGCATATATAGACAAACTCACTTTCTGAAATTTTTAGCCCCCTAGGTGGTCACGTGACCCACCTAGAGCCTAATTAGGCTTTTTATGTTTTTATTTTTTATCTCAGCCGCATCGAGAGCTAGCGAAAAACTTTAAATAAAAAAGTTGTAGGTGTCAAAAAGTTCTGTCCGAAATTTTTTTTTTATTTTTGGCGGAAAATTCAAATTTTAGGACGATTTTAAAATTTTAAATAAGTATAAAAAAATAACTGAGACGTTAGGTCACGCGAAAAAAATTTATAACGTGTATTTTTGCATAATGTTTCACCCTGAATTTTTTCAAATTTTTAAAATTGGTGAAACGTACTTTTAAAAATAAAAAACCGCATTTTTTCGCTTTTTGATACAGTTTTATACAGGGTGTTTAAAAAAGGTAACACCGTCACTAGGATAGGTAAAAAACAGAGAAATAATTGGGGTTTGCTTAATAAAATTTTTTTGTAACTCCATCCATTTTCAAGATATAGGGCGTTGAAGAACACAAAATTTTACACATTTTTTACGATTTTGCCGAAACTACTGGCAACATTGTAATAAAATTTGGCAGGTTTTAAAAGTAGTTATTGTTCATTTTTTGACATACAATTAAGAATTTTATATTCATCATTGGCGCGCTTACGGGTAATGGTTTGAATTTATTAAAGAAAAAAAGATAGTACGCCACTGACATATTTCAAATAAATAATAATTTTTGAATTCCTCGTCCAATTTCGGACAAAAAAGCTTTCTACCCTTTTTTCATACGACGCGCCGTTTTCATGTAAAAAATAAAATATCTTAACGCTTCCAAAGTATTGGAATTAAGTTTATCTATGGATGAACTATGTACTACTTATATACAGTGCGTCCATAAAGTAACGCATAAATTCGTTATTTCGTAAACCGGCGACTTTAATGAAAAATCCCGAAACAGGTCGATTTTTATTTTTAAAATACGATTTTTTGGAATATATATCATACTAGTGACGTAATCCGTCTGGGCGTGATGACGTCATACAACAATAACATAATTATTTATACAAGACGTTCAAAAAAATATTTTTTTAATAAAAATAATTGAGACAGAAAGAAGAATGTATGTAATTTATTTAATTCAAAATGCGGTTTACTACTGTCAGAAAACAGAAAAACATTTTATTTCACAAATAAACATTGATTTTCGCTTAAACGAAATATTCAAACTGGCAAGAGGCAGATGGTTGGCAGCTTTAACATTGAATTTAAGCGAAAAACAATATTTATTTGTCAAATAAACATTTTCTTACTTTTTTCTGACAACATTAAAACGTGTTTTGAATTAGATAAATTAGATACATTCTTCTTTTTGTCTCAATAATTTTAATTAAAAAAATGTTTTTTGAACACCTTGTATAAATAATTTGTTAATGTTTATATTATAGAATAGAGAATTGAATACCCTTTCAAATGAACTATCACATGACCCCTATTCTCATTTAAAAAAATCATCGATTACGTCATCACGCCCAGATGGATGACGTCACTAGTATGATATATATGCCAAAAAATCGAAAAATAAAAATCGACCTGTGTCGGGAGTTTTCCTTAAAGTCGTCGGTTTACGAAATAATGAATTTATGCGTTACTTTATGGACGCACTGTAGTATTTTTACTACAAAAGCGATATTACGTAGGTCAAAATTTTTGACGTAAGAGAACTGTAAAAACATTAGAATGTGACTTTTCATTATTGTCATGTTTATTATAAACATGGCAATAATGAAAAGTCACATTCTAATGTTTTGACAGTTCTCTTACGTCAAAAATTTTGACCTACGTAATATCGCTTTTGTAGTAAAAATACTATACATATGAGTATAATGTAGATGTATAGAAACTTACATAGAAATTCGAATACTTTGTAAGGATTAAAATATTTTATTTCTTGCATAAAAATGGCGCGTTGTAAGAAAAAATGGGAAAATAGATTTTTTGTCACAAATTGAAAGAGGAATTTAAAAATGATTGTTAATTTGAAATATGTCAGTGGCGTTCTATCTTTTTTTCTTTAAAAAGTTCAGACCATTACCCGTATGCGCGCCAATGATGAATATAAAATTCTTAATTGTACGTGAAAAAATGAACAATAACTACCTCTTAAAACCTGCCAAATTTTACTACAATGTTGCCAGTAGTTTCGGCAAAATCGTAAAAAATGTGTAAAATTTTGTTTTCTTCAATGCCCTGTATCTTGAAAATGGATGACATTACAAAAATTTTTTATTAAGCAAACCCCAATTATTTTTTTGTTTTTTACCTGTACTAGTGACTGTGTGACCTTTTTTAAACACCCTGTATAAAATTGTGCCAAAAAGCAAAAAAAAGCGAAAAAATGCGGTTTTTTATTTTTAAAAGTATGTTTCACCAATTTTAAAAATCTGAAAAAATTCAGGGTGAAACATTATGCAAAAATACAGGTTATAAATTTTTTTCGTGAGAACGAATGTCTTAGTTATTTTTTTATGCTCATTTAAAATTTTAAAATCGTCCTAAAATTTGAATTTCCCGCCAAAAATTAAAAAAAAAATTTCGGACAGAACTTTTTGACATTTACAACTTTTTTATTTAAAGTTTTTCGCCAGCTCTCGATGTGGCTGAGATAAAAAATAATAACATAAAAAGCCTAATTAGGCTCTAGGTGGGTCACGTGACCACCTAGGGGGCTAAAAATTTCAGAAAGTGAGTTTCTCTATATGTGCTAAATGTTGACCTATATGCAATTCGAATCGAGTTAAGGGCATTTTTCATCATCTTACCCGGCTAGGCCCTTTGCATCGTATCCCTAAATAAATTAGTAGCCAAAAAGTTAAGGAACAGTATTTTAGTGTTGTTTTCACCCAATTTTGAAAAAATGTGAAAACTTTGTATTATCCACGTCCGTCTGTCTGTAATCACAACTCCTCCGTCAATATACCAGCTAGAATGACAAATGAGGTGTCAAATGAAAGCTGATAATCCAAGGATGGTACTAAAGGTGAGATATTTGACCTTGGCGGTCTGTCCGTCGGTCTGTCCGACCGCGAATATAACTCCTCCATCATTATACCAGGTAGAATGACAAATGAGGTGTCAAATGAAAGCTTATAATCCAAGGATGGTACTAAAGGTGAGATATTTGACCTAGGCTGTCTTTCCGTCGGTCCGTACGACCGCGAATATAACTCCTCCGTCATTATACCAGGTAGAATGACAAATGAGGTGTCAAATGAAAGCTTATAATCCAAGGATGGTACTAAAGGTGAGATATTTGACTTAGGCGGTCTGTGCGTCGGTCCCTCCGACCGCGAATATAACTCCTTCATCATTATACCAGCTTGAATGATAAATGAGGTGTCAAATAAAAGCTTATAATCCAAGGATGGTACTAAAGGTGAGATATTTGACCTAGGCTGTCTTTCCGTCGGTCATCTTCGGACCGCGAATATAACTTCTCCGTCATTATACCAGGTAGAATGACAAATGAGGTGTCAAATGAAAGCTGATAATCCAAGGATGGTACTAAAGGTGAGATATTTGACCTTGGCGGTCTGTCCGACCGCGAATATAGCTCCTCCATCATTATACCAGGTGGAATGACAAATGAGGTGTCAAATAAAAGCTTATAATCCAAGAATGGTACTACAGGTGAGATATTTGACCTAGGCTGTCTTTCCGTTGGTCCGTACGACCGCTAGTATAACTCCTCCATCATTATACCAGCTTGAATGATAAATGAGGTGTCAAATGAAAGCTTATAATCCAAGGATGGTACTAAAGGTGAGATATTTGGCCTAGGTTGTCTTTCCGTCAGTTCGTACGACCGGGAATATAACCCCTCCGTCATTATACCATGTAGAATGACAAATGAGGTGTCAAATGAAAGCTGATAATCCAAGGATGGTACTAAAGGTGAGATATTTGACCTAGGCAATCTTTCTGTCGGTCCGTACGACCGGCAATATAACTCCTCCACCATTATACCGGGTAGAATGACAAATGAGGTGACAGATGTCAAATTTTAATAAAAATGACTCAAAATTAGTAAATTCTTATATCAATCCACGCAAAGTTACACGTAAAATTCAAATATCGTCTTCCAGTTCTACTTTCGATTACTTTGGGTGAAAACCTAGGACTTACGAAGTCCAATTACTTGTTGCAGATTGAATTCCATGCTTACCAACATCATAGTAGACATCATAGTAGCAGCACAAATCTCTTTAAAATATTTAAACCGGTTTATTTCAGAACTACTATTTTCAAGTTATCAAGTTATAGTATTAAGGCGACGATATGTATTTAAACTTTCTGCTTACCTAGCCTCCTCTTCAAGTTTCCTTCGTCTAGCAACCTTTAAAGTAAGAGGAACATTATCTAGAGAAAAATCATTGAACCTTTTGTTTTCATTTTCATCAGGATAAGTCTGTAATAGTACTACACACTCAAGGAATTTCACAGCACTAGTTCTTATACCGTCATTATCACTGTCTATCATATTGGCTATTTCTAATTTTATTACACATAGCTGTTTCCAAGCCTCTTCCATTTCTTGAGTGATTGTGGGCGGTTGGCACAGCCATGCTAAAGTTTTCCTGTAGATGGTAATTGTTGCTTGAATGACACGTTTCTGAACAGCTACAGATTCATCACACAGCAACATGTGTAAAGTTAACATAACTTTTGGAATAAATGCTTCCCTCACTTTACTAAAACATTAACTAAGTCAGTATAACATTCTAACTTTGTTTACACAAACACACAGGTGAGGCCTGTGAGGACCAAAATGAAAAATTTTGAAAAAAATAAAAATGACATAAAATGTCTTAAACTATAATCCATTGTGTATTTCTATAATAGTAGCGTTTAACAGTAGAACTAGAGATTGCAATTGCTGGAACCAGCATCCGGTAATCCAGCTGGATCCAGCGCTTTTTTTACATGCTGGATGCAGCAAACCGTGCTGGATCCGCAAACATGTCAAATTGTTGTCCCCAAAACTTGGTTCTTTGTAACCGGCTTCCACCCCTCAGTGGACTCGGCAGCCGTTAAGGCTCATTTAATGGAGAATGGAATGAAAGCAGGGTTTATTTGCCAGAAAATGTACACTAAAAAGGATGATCAAAGAAGTTCCTTCAAGCTAGGAGTTCCCACAGATCAGGCAAATGAAATTGTTGATACGTCCCTTTGGCCAATTGGGATCTCAGTCAACCATTTTATGAATATCCAGAGCCACCAGGGACAAAAGATGAAGAAGATATAAACTCAAGTGAATCTCCAATACCTCTTAGTGTTTTTCATCTCAATATGCAGTCACTGAGAAATAAGATTGGTCTCTTGGAGGCATGCATCAAGGACAAGAATGTTGACATTCTATGCCTTACAGAACACTGGCTGGCAGACGAGGAAATCCAAACAGTCCATATTGAGGGCTACAGATTGGCCAACTACACGGCAAGGTCACAAAATAGAGGAGGGGGTTCTGCGATCTTCGTCAAAAATACTATATGTTTTAATGTTGTTAATAATGACACTTTTATAATTGATTTTTGTATAGAATATTGTTGTATATGTCTAAAAGATTTTAACTTGTTAGTTTTAGCAGTATACCATAGCCCCTCTGGCCCGTTTGACATATTTTTGGACTCTCTTGAAGGAGTTCTAGGCACATTAAGCCCAAATAAACAAGTCCTTGTTGCTGGGGACTTCAATGTGGACTATCTTGTTGACAATGCAAGTGCCCGTAAACTTCAAGGCGTTCTTGAAGGTTTTCACCTAGTCAAGACTATAAATGAATCAACAAGGGGTAATAAGTGTCTTGATAACATTTTCATGGATCCTGGATTTCCCCTGTACTCTGCTGAGGTTTTTGAGACTGGTTTTTCAGATCACAAAGGCCAGATTGTCAAATTTGAGATTCAAAAATAGGTTACAGGTTTTACTGAGACAACTATGCTTATTAGGCCTATAACTGAAAAAGGTAAGAACATATTTTTCAACAAAGTATCGGAAGTAAACTGGGATTTTATCTATGAAGATAACACTGATGTTGAATTAAAATTCTGTCACTTTATGAATATTCTTGAAAGTTGTTTTTTAGAATCTTTTTCACAAAAAAAATATAGAGTAAGATCAGACCAATCTGAAAAAATCACATGGTTTACAAATGACCTACAGGCAATGCGGGAACATCTAAAATTTTTAGAAGAATTTGATAGGCAACATAAAAATGATAATAACCATCATATACTTAAACAATTCAGAAATCAATATAACAATGAAATTAAGAAAGCCAAAGAGGTCAAATGACCAAATAATATTAAATTCAAAAAATCCACAGAAAACCATGTGGAACATGATAAACAAATATTGAGGAAAATCAGGGTCTTCATTAGAAGATCACAAGATCACGCCAAACCAGTTCAATGATTATTTTTCCCAAATTGCCACTAATATAGTTAAAGACATTCCAAAATTAAATATTGACTTTATTAATAAAATTAATTATGTCAATCATACAAACACCTTTTCATTTCTTGAAATTACCTTTAATCAAACGAGGGATATAATAAACAGCTTGAAGAATAAAAATAGCCATGATATATATGGATTTAATGTTAACCTTATTAAAATGATTAAAAATATTATTATAAGCCCACTCACTAAACTAATAAATCTATGCTTTAAAGAAAATAAATTTCCATCAGTCCTTAAAAAAGCAATTGTTACACCAATTTATAAAAAAGGGGACGTTAAGAATCCAGAAAACTATAGACCTGTTTCGCTGCTTCCAATAATCTCTAAAATTGTTGAAAAAGCTATGGCAGTACAAATAACCACATTTTTTGAAAATAATAACTATTTCTCAAACTCTCAGTTCGGTTTTAGAAAGGACAAATCCACAGTACTTGGCATACTGGACTTGGTCTCACATATTGTAGACTCCTTTCATAGGTTGCAGTTTAATACTGTTCTGTTTTGTGACTTGAGCAAGGCATTTGACTGTGTAGATCATGGAATGCTCTTGCAAAAACTCAAAAAATACAACTTCTGTCCTTACAGTGTAAAACTAGTTCAATCTTACTTAGAAAACAGAACACAGGTTGTGAGGGTCTCTGGGGTGTTATCGGGAAAGAGTGTTGTTAATATTGGGGTTCCCCAGGGCTCTGTTCTGGGACCCATTCTCTTTCTAATTTATATTAATGACCTTACGAGCATTAACACAAATGCAAAGTACACACTCTTCGCCGATGACACCACAGTGTCTTTTACAACTGATACACTTGGGGAGTCGCTTGAGGGTTCTATGTCTGCACAGTCAGTGACCAATGAATGGTTTTGCGTAAACCGATTACTGCTCAATGCAGCAAAAACCAACAGAGTTGTTTTTTCTCTCAGAGACACACAGAATGTAAATGATGGTATGAGTGTATTATTAGATCCCAAGCTTCAATGGGGTGAACATATCAACAGTCTAAGTAAAAAGCTAGCAAAAAATCTGTTTGTACTCAGGAATCTGGCATCTAATGTTTCACATAAAGTCTTAATAACAGCGTACCATGCAATTTTTCAGTCTCATCTAGCCTATGCCATTTTAGTCTGGGGTCATTCAGCAGAAATGTTGACAGTCTTTGGTTGGCAGCGTAAGGCAGTTAGAGTTCTTGCTGGTCTTTGGTATAGGGATGATTGTAGGCAAGCATATAGGTCCCTAAGAATTCTCACTGTTCCATCTCTATATATACTTGAGAACCTAATGTTTATCAAGAGGGGAGGGGCGCACTTTGAAACCCATGAGAACATACACCAACATGACACCCGATATAAACACCATCTCGTGCCAGCCTACTGGAGATTGAGGAGGTGTCAAACTGGGCCAGGATACTGGGCTATTAAATTTTTCAACAAACTTCCAGATAGTTTAAAGTGTCTTCCATTAAATCAATTTAAGAGTACAATTAAAGATATTTTGTTAGAAAATGTTTTTTATAGTAATGAGGAATTTCTTGCATTTAAATTTTAGGATTTTATGACTTTAAGCAATGTCCATTGTTAATGTAATCAAATTTAATGTGATTTTAATGTTAGTATTTAATGTTATTAATACTCTTAGTCGTATTGTGCATCTTTTTAATTTGTATTGCGTCCAAATCTTTGTGTAATTTTATTTGACATGTGTTAAACACTTGTGTTATTGACATGAATAAACGAATCTGAAATTTGAAATAAGTTACTTAATGTCTTCATTAGCCTCTTTATTCAAAGCCGTGAGTCGGCAACTTGTCATTCTATGACGCTAGCAGTAGCTTACTATGCTGAAAAGCTTCTACAGCCTAAAAGTTTGCATCGATAAAGCGTTGATAGACATTGATTCAGAGATAAATTCTCTGCTGGCGAATGGTCAATATTCAATGAGTTGATCGCCACTTTTTAACCGGTGAAAAAGGCTATAAAAGCTCTTTGCAGATGAGAGTTGACTTTGATAACGGCTGACACAATCATGAAATTTGCCTTAGACAAACTAAATAGCCAGGACTCTAGCCTTGGGTGCCAATATATCTGAAGCACTACGCAACAGAATCGTGGAACGGTGCCTCTCTGAAATTACAGGTACATTAGTGGACTTACAAAATCCAAAAAAGTATGGCGAAGGACTAAACAATCCTGGTTATTTCCTCATGCCGAAACATCCTCAATGCAAAGCAACAAGAGATAAAAAATTTGTTGAGTCGTATAAATAAACAAGTGATTGTGGATCCAGTGCAAGAGGACATAATGGAAGAAGATGGGCTAACTAATCCGGAGCCCGTGAATTTTACTGGAACAAGAACTTAAAATTAAATTGAAACGAGTGAGAGAGAGAAAACTTTTATAACCAAAAAAACTCAAAAAGATTACGAAAAGATTTTGGAAAAGGAAATGGCCATTTATGAGACCAAAGGAGTGAAAGGCGATCATTTGTCCATGGTCTATGACTATTTAATGATCTTAAAACCGACCAGTACACAGGATGAAAGGGTTTTCTCCGCAACCAGCTATATGTACAGTTCTGTGCGCAGTAGGTTAGACCTATGTTTTTTAAGGTCTCACTTCTAAAAATACTAAATAATTCATGTTTCTGTTGTTTAGAAATTTAGAATACAGACAAAAAAACATTGAAATCGTGTTTTTATTTATCCCTAAGTAGAACCTAGATTATATGGACGGCGTTATGAATAACTCGACCAAGCACCAAAATATAGTTTTGAGATAAATGGCTTCAAAGTTTTTCGTTTCTTAGTTGCTTAATGGGCGCTTAATGGTAAGTGGCTTAATGTCGCTTGCTTTAATTTTGTTTTTCTTAGTAACCGTTAACGTGACAATAACAGGGATTTTTTCCAAGATAGTTTTAGCTATGTGTCACCAGAATCTGCTGTTATCTCGATATTAAAGAAATGGCGCTTGGTCGAGTTATGCATAGCGCCGTCCATATGTGCTTGGATAATCCATGCTATCATTTTCCATTACTCAAATGGCATTTTTGAGGTTATCGAAATAACTGTAAATAACTCGATGGAAACTCTATACATTTTATAACAAACATTAGAGATTTTAACACATTCGCTGCTGCCTTATATTCAGTCACTTTCGTATGGCGCCACTAGAAAAAGAACCCTATGTAATTCCACAGATTATGAGCTGACTCACACACACAAAACAAACTAAGGCGTCAGATGGCAACGAATGAGTTTAATAAAGTGTCCCATCATGATCATCAATCTATGAAGTTGGATAGTAAACAGTACAAAATTCTACACAATTTCATATATCAAGTCTGACTCTTTTAAAAACATGCAAGGAGGTAATTTAAAAAGGATCAACTTTTCAATAACTCGATTAACCCTTCCTTTGTACCCCTTTCTTTTCGTGTACTTTCATATGGCCTCACCTGTCCAGTGGAGGGTTAATACTTACACTAATTCTTCTATAAATCCTACCAAAGCCTTTTTTATATCTTGATTTTTGGTGGTTGTAAAGTTTAAGACATTCTGTAAATATTTCGATATTAGGTGAGGGCTTTTTCGTAGCAGTATCTCCTGAATTTTGAAGAAAGTTTGAACATTTAAAGAAGAATTTGAGTCATAAGCACAGTCATTTATGTACTGGACGACCTAAAAAATAATAATTATAGTTTTTAGAGTAATTCAATAAAGAAATTTTATTGTTACCAGTTCTTCATCGGTCATATCTTCATAATCCATTTTAAATATACTTAAATACAGTTACAGGATGAGATTTTTTTTATTTTTACTATAATAGATGAAAGTAAAGATATTAATTATAGAGAACTAACAAATTTGAAATACATTACTTAGGATTTGTTAAAATGTATACAAATTTAGTTCTCTTTTTAATCCTGGATTCAAAATTTAATTTTGCTTTACATTCCAACATATCAACATATATGCATCATAACCTCAAATATCTTCAACTTCAACCTTAGACAAGGTTATAGACAAGGAAAAAAGAGACTTCAACATCAACTTCATTCACATAATATCTTCTTCGTTTTCTAAAACGATTTTTATTTATGAGTTGAATAATATTGCATTCTTAAGGCACCCCCTCTGCATCGACAACACACATTACACAATTCGGATTTCTAATTTTGTTTTTATATAGGGCTTTTCATCGACTGTCATTTGTACAAGAATCTACAGGTCGAGCAAGTCTCGTAAATTTCACGATTGCGAGCCACGCTTCACGCAACCGTGTTTGCGTACTTGTGTTTCGAGTTGCGTGGTCGTGCGGAGTTATCAAATTTAAATCCGTTCCAACATGCTGTCAAAATTAAATCAATATGTCAATATGGCTACTGGGTGTAAAAGATAAATCTTATTCTATCTGTTCTTAATGAGTTTTAGATAATTTTAGTTGTATTTCTTTGTAATTTTGTGTTGTACAAAGATTAATTTAACATTTTCTCTGGAAGTATTAATTTAGGAAGATAATATGCTTCATTGGTGTGTTTTGAAGTGTGAAATGCAAAGTAATTGTGATAAAGTCAAGATAAAGTTCACTTTTAAACTGAACTAAATAAGGTATCTGAGAGACAACAATGGTTAAATGCAATACAATGTACAGGTTTTACTAGCGAAATGAAAATTTTCCTGTCCTGTCTGCTGTAATCATTTTATATCTGGTAAGTTACAATTACAACAGTAACGATTTTTGAAGATGTTAACATTTTAATCTTATAGGAAAACCAGCCGACTTAATCCATAATAACAATCTCCAGATTGGGTTCCTTCAATAAATATGGGCTATAAACACAATGAAATAAGTTCCCCAAAATCTAAAATGGAGTGGTATCAAAGGAGAATTAAAGGAAAAAATATTCATATTGAAATTATTTATAAGGCACTGGACTGTCTTAAATTCTACAATAATACTAGGTGGGTAAATGATTTTAGACATTTTTCATTAAGAGTAGATTAAGATTAAGTAGATTTTCATTCAGTAGATTTAAGACTTGTTTACACAGGTAGAGTAATGATGCAAGTACTTGATAGAGTAGAGTAACTCTACCTGTAAAAATGCTCAGCACAGTAGAATAGCTGGTAGAGTGTATAGTTGGAGTTAAAGTAGAGTGACTAGCAACCTATGGCAAAGTAACTACTCTATGACCACCACTACTGCCAAAATGTCTACTCGGCTGCACACTCTACCCATGGAACACGCTCAATTATGGCAGAATAGAGTAGGTAGGAGAGTACATGGGGGCGCTGTCATTCTGGCTGGAATTGTGTTTTGTGTAAATAGTGAAAATGAAGTTCACCGAAGATGAAACTTTAAAACTTGTAGAGCTATAATACGGCGAATACCAGTGTTTATGGAATTTAGGTAGTGTATACTACAGAAATAAAAGTTTGCAGCAAGCTGCGGAGGATGAAATCGTCGAAAGCATGGCAAAGGGGGCTTTGGAGTAAACGAGCTTAAGCAAAAAATTAAGAATTTAAGGTGCACTTATAATCAAGAGTGTTTAAAAATACAAAAATCGGTTTCACTATACTAGCATCAGTACTATACTTGTACTCTCCTCATGTGAATGGTATCAAGCCATTTTTGGTAGAGTACTACCGCTACTCTACTCTCCTCAAAACTCTACCCATGTAAACAAGTCTTTAGAAACAGTGGAAAATGAGGTAGCTAGTAGAGTAGTAGTAGAGTAAAATATACTGGTTTAGCAAATTACAATGTTTTAAGGTAATACAGTAGCGATAAACAGGTAGCCAAAACGTGTTCCAAGATTGTCACTGTAATTTTGAATATTTTTTCGAGGCATTTGGCACACGTATTCGTAAAATAATAAAGAATGGCGGTACAGAGCCCAATTTGAAAAATATATTAATATGTGGAAATTACTCTGTAATTATACAATATTTAAAAAACGAGCCTGTACCGCCATTAAGAAGAACAAAAAAATACACTTTCTTCAAATAAACTTTTTTATCCGATGCCTAGATTTTGTGTAATTTTGGAACTACTAATGAAATAAAAAATTTTAGTAGTTCCAAAATAACACAAAATCTGATAAAAAAGTTGTATTTGAAGAAAGTGTATTTTTTTGTTCTCTTAATGGCGGTACAAGCTCGTTTTTTTTTATATTGTATTTAATTACAGAGTAATTTCCACATAATAATATATTTTTCAAATTGGGCTCTGTACCGCCATTCTTTATTATATTACGAATATGTGTGCCAAATATCTTGAAAAATATTCAAAATTACAGCCGCAATCTTGGAACACATTTTCGCTACCTGTTGATCGATACTGTTTCCTCTTAAGATAGTTTTAATAGTTATTTATGATATAAGTATTAAAAGTACAATTTTAAGACGCGCATGTGAAAGTTAACTTGAAAAAATAATTTTATTAATGTTTTGACTTCCACATCAGATGTCATTGTCAAAATACAAAATATTTATTATTATTAGGTTTGTTCTAGCAAACAGTCAAACTAGTCAAAAACCATCAGCAAACAGTTGGTCAGTAAAAGAACATAATACAGTCACCAGTGCGATCCCCTCTACTCGCGCTGGTCCACTATTCGCTGATGGTTTCAAACTGATGCTAGAACAAACCTATTATTATTATGCATATCATTATCTGTAAATAATATTTCTTCTGATTGTTAATTGTAAAGGATTGAAAAATTACCATTTATTTCATTTTTTTTAGAATCAGCTGAGAGAAGTGGTCTACAAAAAACCAGGAAGGAAACGGAATATGTGGCTACGAAAGGCAAAAGAAAGGTTTACAAAGCAAATGTGACACATTTTTTTGAAATATTTAGGAATATCAGTAAATTGCATTAAAAGAATGTATGAAAAGATTTTGTTCAATAAAAATGTTTATATTTATCAAGGATGTATTATTTGGTATGGCCACATATCGTCAGTGATGTAATAATACATCCTATCTGTTTTTTCATGAGTTTTGTAAGAGAGACTAAAAACTTGTCTTAGGGTCACCTCCTGTTTTCATATGATATTTTTTGACTTGTTTAAACTATCTATGAACTACAAAACAAGTCAAAACTTACATATGAACACAGGAGGTGACCTTAAAGCATGTTTTTCCATCTCTCATACAAAACTCATGAAAAAACAGATAGGAGGTATTGTCACATCAGCAAGGATGTACAGTGATAAGTGCCCTAATAACCGGCAAAATATGGGCAACATATTTAGTTGTGAGATAAAAAGAAATGAAACTAGTCGAGCTGGGAAATTTAGCGAAATTAACCTTTAAATTTACGTTATATTGATCCCACCTTTACACATATCGGAGGAGTATATCAACTAAAACTGTCACTGTGACAGTGGTAGTTTCCAAACTCGTCTGATACGTCTGAAGGTGGTACACAATCAATACAATCTAAATGTATAAGTTAATATCGCTAAATTTCCCAGCTCAACTAGTTTCATGTCTTTTTATCTCACTACTTAATACATCTTTTGTGCTATTTTGCCGGTTATTAGAGCGCTCATCACTGTATTTCTGGTATATCCAGGGAATGTCTACAAAATATATTTTGAATGTCCAGAGAACATTCGTGGACATTCATGGAATGTTCCAATAAGACATTCAGGTAATGTTTAAAATGCTGACACAGGATTTTCCTGGGATGTTCAGGGAACATGTTTTCGGGGATATTCCAGGAATTTTTCAATGTCTGTGTACCTTCTATGGACCTATATGGAATATTTTGGTGTTATTACCGCCGCACTCCACTTGCGATTTGTAATCAGGAAGATTGAACACATTGTTTCAAATACAAGTCAATCCATTTGTGACTAAATAATCATGGATTGACTTCTATTTGAAAGAATGTGTTCAATCTTCACAACTACAAATCGCAAGTGGAGTCCGGAGCTTAGGGCTACTTCCTCTTCGGTATTATGTATTATACTACAGAAATCAGGAACTTTCCTTCTAAATATATGTATGCATCTTGGCCATCAAACATATTCTTCCAAACATTTTTTTAAGGGGTTACATAGGTCTTGTGGGTAAAAAAAGTGACTTTAAAAAAATTATATCTCGAAAACTAAAATTTATTTTTATTTATAATTGGAACATGTAAAAGTATAGTACTTAAGGTAGTCTCAAAAAAAGTTTCAGCCAAAAATATTCATCTTTGTAGAGTTTAAGTTTTTTTTGCGTTGGCAGCATAACTAGTCTCATCTGAAATCAAAAAGTTTCTTGTAGTTTATACCTCTGGCTAGAATATGAACGAAGGAATTAAAAAAAATGAAATTTGAAGATTTTACATAAGTTTAAACACATTTTTGACCCCAATTTTTCTCATTTTTAAAGTAGTTTTTTTTATAAAACAAAAATGACCTCATCTAATAAAAAATCCTTTGTTCATTCACTAGCCAGAGGTATAAACTACAAGAAACTTTGATTTCAGGTGAGACTGGACTTGTTATGCTGCTCACTACAAAAAAGGGCTGTTGTCGAAAAATTGCAGTCAACTCTACAAAAATGAATATTTTTGGCTGAAATTTTTTTGAGAGTACTATACTTTTACATGTTTCAATTATAAATAAAAATAATTTTTAGTTTCCAAGATATAATTTTTTTTAAAAAGTCACTTTTTTTACCTGCAAGACAACAACTTAACAAATTGTTGATTTCAAATTGTAACAATTGTTTTGCAAAGTATGCTGCCGTCTTGTATTTTCTGTGTTATCTTCATCATACAATTACTTCATCTAAAAACTTTCTGCGATATATTCGCAACAACAAAAACAAACAAAACAAAAAAAATAAAGCAAAAGTTTAACCACCTTCACACCACAGAATCAAGCAATCAAGTTACACAAATTTTCAAACACCTCACCTGACACAGCGTCTCAAGTACGATTGCGCGAATTGGTAAATATAACTCCGCACGACCACGCAACTCGAAACACAAGTACGCAAACACGGTTGCGTGAAACGTGGCTCGCAATCGTGAAATTTACAAGACTTGCTCGACCTGTAGATTCTTGTGTCATTTGTTTCGAGCTTCTGTCATGTGTCACATAATATTAATATATCTACGCCATACGTCTTTGGTTTGTATCATTGGTATATATCAATAACTTATGACGTAGATATATTAATATTATGTGACACATGACAGAAGCTCGAAACAAATGACTGTGAATGAAAAGCCCTATTAGAACGAAACCACACGAAACCATTGAAAGGACAAATTAATAGCTTTGTCGTCATTTATATTAAAAATGAAAATGTATAAGTTGCTATATGACAAAAATGTTTTCTTATTAGCTTCTGTAGAATTATGGCAAATAATTAACAATTTGTACCAGTGGCGGATCTACGGGAAGTGAAAATGGGGAAACCGCCCCTAACAAGGTCCAAAATTAAAGAAAAAAATGGTTGAAACATAAAAATATATTAACTAGCATGAGACTTAAACCACAGACAGACAAATTCAACCCAATAAACACGCTAGTTAGGAAAATTAAGCGAATTTAATGTATATAAGTTATATCTTTTATGTAGCTTGTGTTTTTATATCTTTTGGTTGGCGTTCCATTGGAAGTTCCCAACCCTAAAACAAATTTCCCCTGCCAAGACAAATGTCTAGATCCCTCTCTGATTTGTACCCTATTCTTTTCTTTGAAAGAAATGTTTGCCTGATATATTACTTTAAGTTTGAATATGGCAAGCTTGAAATAGGTGTATTGATGTTCGATATTAATTTGTAACCACCTTTTAATTAAACGGGCGGTGTATTATAATACTAAATATAACTATACCTATATGAATATAGAAGTGATAGGGGCACTAAAATTCAGCTTTTCATCGTATTGGGTGACTAATGTCTCGATGTTGAACAAGACGAAACCATCTTAACCTATGCTCTCTCATTTTGGCATCAACTGGGGTGAGAGCACACCAAATAGAATTCTATTTTAGTAACGTCACGTTGCCTAGCAACCGTCGATTCTCCCATTGTGAAATTCGATTTTGTGACGTCAGCAAAATAGAATTCTATTTGGCGTGCTCTCACCCCTGGTGCCATCACTAGACTTCCCCTAATATACTCATTTTTAATTTTATCCTTTATCACTTCACTCATCCATCTAAGCATTCTCATTTCCGCCACATTTATTCGTTATTTTTACTTGCCCAACAGTAAGTTTCGTACACGGACCATGGAGCTGGTCTTGTGGCAGTTTGATAGACTAATTTTCTTTTCAGCTTCATTGGATTTTTTCTGTCACACACTTGCTTTCCTTTTACTTCGTACATGCAACCCTAATTCTACTGCATGCATCTCCATATATTTCCCCATTATAATGTAATACCAATCCTAGGTACTTAAAAACTATTTCTTTTAACAATCATTTTACCATCCAAATTTATCATTTTATTTGTAATAACTTCATCTTTAAAGGAACATGCAAATACTTTGTTTTTGTCCTACCGAGTTTTAAACCTTCTTCCTCTAAAGCTTGCCTCCACTGTTATTGTTTCTGTTTTAAATTGCTTTCACTATTCCCTACTAACACTACATCATTATTGTCCTTTTCATGATCATTTTTCAGTGCGTCACCAATGATAAGAAAAAGGGTAAGTCCGTGATAATACACATTTATGACATTTATTCTAACATGACATTTTAGTTAAATCTGACAGTTGTCACATTTTATTTTCAATTTAGAATAAAAACAAATCAAATGTGTTTCTTGCATTTATAAAATGGTATTTTCTTTGATTTGTATAGTCTTATAAATTATAGAGATTATATTTGTAATATTATTATCTAATTAAAAAAAAATAATTTTTTTTAATTATGGCGCCATCTATCGACAACTAGAATAATCACAGAATTAGAAGTAATCACTGACGTGCCTTTTTTTCTGTCACATACAATTTAATGCGTTAGAAAGAAATCGAAAAACTGTGACGCACTGAAAGATGATCATGAGAAAAAGAATAGCATACATTAAGCACCAGGGAATGTTATTACCCTGTAGTTTCGCTGTTATCTGATCCAAATCTAATGAGAATAAATAATAAGTATGTAAGCACCGAGCTTTGGTACAATCTTACTTGCACATGAAATTTATCAGTCTCTTTCCCTCTTTCTATTAATAGCAGACTTTCTTTATTAGGCCGCGTCTCACCATCAAATAATTTGATCAAACAGTTTGAGCAAACTTGACGTACTTGAGGAAGTACGTCAAAGTGACGTCACAATTGCAGTTTTTTTGAAATTCTAAAAATCTGTGCTCTCACTATCAGTCTAGTTTGATCAAATTTTTTGTATTGAGTTGTCTAACTTGTTTGTACTTTATTTAAAATTAAAATTTTTCATTATTATCCACAATGAACACTCAGGATCTGACGTCACTAACTGTCACTTCTCAGTTTGCTCAAACCAGTTTGATCAAACTATTTGATCGTGGGACGCGGCCTTTAATGAGTTCCCACCACAGAATCTCTCGAGGAACTCGGATCATATGTTTTCTCAAGATCAATGAATATCATATGAGCGTTTTTTTCTTAATTCCTGTATTCTTCCTCCCTTATAATAAAAATTGCATCTGTTGTTGACCTGCCCTTCATAAAGCCAAATTGATTAGGTATCTTGTGACGGATAGTTCTTTTAAGATGACAGACTCAGAGAAAGACAGGTTAAAACAAAATAAATATATTCAATGTAGGTAATTATGTACAGATAAAAAAAATAAAAACCAAATACAATTCTCTTTTTTTCGTCCCGTTGCAACGAAGTCCTCCCCGGGTAGACGTCTGCAAAAGAAAAGCAAAATTAATAACAAAACGAAATATCCTTACACCCCACCGCGGTGTAAGTTGCAAAACAGTCACGCGATTAAAATATATAAATTTATCGGGAGCTCGTTCGCTTCACTTGCTACCGTTTAATTATGAGCTGCGAATTACCTCACCCCGGTACACCTCGCTGTTCAAGTCGACCTACCTCAGTTTGCGAGATCACGTCAGTATACTGCGTCTCGCTACTCAGGTCGGCCTGCCTCGCTCACTTCGCTTGGCTGGTAGTGGAGCCCAGAGCTGTCGCTTTAAGATTCAAGACGAGAGTGGAGAATCTCCGTTCGCTGGCCTCCTTAAGTATCCCTCTGCCTGTGCTGTTTCGGAGAAGTGGAAATGAGTGGGGCATCTGCGCGGATGGTGAAGCTGTCGGTGAGTGCTCGCGGCGTATCCTTACAATGTAATATTTCAGATTATTCACTTATTCGTGTATCAGTGACTCCCTCCCATATTTTCATGATGTGATAGGTACTTTTATGGATCTGAAGTTTGTACCTACATGGTACAAACCTTTTATGGTTCTTTTATGGTTCTCTCCTTGTTTTTGTAAACAGGTACACTTCGCGTCAAAAAAAACTGGTACACTTTTTTTTCCCAATGTAAACCTTTGTTCAGACTGGACACAATGGCTCGTGAATCTCGACGTTGTTGCCAGCACAGATAATGGAATTGCACTAAATCTAAATACAAAAAATAACGTTCAAAAATCATGGTGGTGAATCGTAAAACGGGCCATAGGTAACTCAATGTAAAATTACTGTTAAATTCCTGCTTCCCTAATCATTTTACAACAAAAGTCATGAGAAGCTATCTCAAGAGTTCAATAGAAGCAAAACCACAATTCTCAACATTAAAAAAGATGGGGAAACGAGAAGACTTTGGATAGAAGGAGAGGGAGCCGGAGACCAGCTATTATACTACAGCCCAACAAGATCAAACATTATCTAATTATTTAAGAGTGAATCCCTTCCATACGGCAAGGCAAGCAAAAGTGAATACAAACTTTAATGGATCTATAACTACAGCATTAAAGAAGATTAAAACAACTGGTTTAAAAAATTGTGCAGCCGCCCGAAAATACAAGTATATCGAGGAACATAAGCAAAGTAGACTCCTATTTGCTTTAAATAATGTCTTCAATGATCCTGTTAATTTTTGGGACCGTGTAATTTTTTCTGATGAAAAAGTATTCCAGTCTCGTTATGATGGCCGCATTAGAGTTTATAGACCGCCTGGAAATAGGTTTAACGAAAACTATATTTCGTCAAGTGATAAATCCGGGCGGTTCTCTATATAAATGTTTGGGCTTGGATGTATAGAGGATGTTTAAGAATGTGTTGGAAAATTGAAGAACGATTCAATGCTGGAAATTATTTACATATTTTAGATAATGTGATGTTGCCATTGGTTAGGCAAATTTTCCCCAACAATAATTTTATTTTCCAGCATGACAACTGTTCAATCCACACAGCTCAGCGTGTACTGAATTAGGTACCTTATGGAAAATAACATTGAAACTCTTCCATGGCCCTCTGAAAGTCCAGAAATCCAATAGAGAACGTTTGGGGACTTATGGTCAACAAAATACAAAAATTGAATGTAATTCCCCAAAACAGAGATCATTTGTGGACCATTATTGAAGAAACCTGGGAAAGCTTGGCTGAAAATGAAAATTTAGCAGTAAATTTAATTAACTCAGTGCCCAGAAGATTACAGGCAGTTAAAGGAGCAAAATGTCGCCTGTCAAAATTTTCTGTGTTTTATAGTAGATTATACCACGAGTCAATAATGATGGCTATTATTCCCGAGGAATATTTAGGAACCGAGCCGCGTTAGCGGCGAGGGAATAACATTCCGAGGGAATGAGAGCCATTATTGCGAGTAGTATACTCTACTTTATCTACGACAAATTAATTAATTTAAGATTTTTAATGAACAACTTTATTTGTTAAAAACATTAAAATTAGTAATAGTACAATTAATATACTGAATTGGTTGAGAATCATCATTAACTTTAGTAGAGTTTTTAATACAAATATTTGGGATCTCGATTGCTGTAGAACAAAAAGATGGTACATTACTGTTTATCTCTTTAGCGATAGTATCTGTTGTAGTTGCCTTGTTTCTCATAGACTGATCAATGTATCCTTCAGCTACCTGTGTTGACTTCCAGCCCCCATGACGCTTTCCATCCATCCATCCATCCAATGGCACTACAGCCCAAATCGAGCCTTGGCCTCCTTCAATAAGCTTCTCCAATCATTTCGATTTACCGCTGTTCTTTTCCATGAACGCGTTCCCAGGAAGTTCCTGGCATCCTCATCGACTTCGCCTTCCCATCTCTTTTTAGGTCTTCCAACCGGTCTTCTTCCCTGCACTCTTGCATTCAGCAATTTTCTGGGGATTCTATTCTCATGCATGCGGACCACGTGCCCTGCCCACCGTAATCTCTGTAGTTCAGTGTGTTGTGCTAGAGTTGGTTCGCTATATTGCTCGTATATTTCTCTATTATACCTAATTCGCCAGTTGTTATTTTCCCTTATTGGGCCCAGTATCCTACGTAATACTTTTCTTTCAAACACATCTAATGCATTGGCAGATTTCTGTGTCACCACCCATGTTTCGCAGCCATAACTTACTATGGGCCTGATTATTGTTTTATATACCCGGAGTTTTGCTTTCCGGTGTACGTCTCGCGATTTGAATATGTGGCCCATCGCGAAATATGCTTTATTTGCCAGCACAAGCCTTCTATTTATTTCCGGTTCTTCTTCACTGCTTGCAACCAGATCCATTCCTAGGTACGTGAATCTATTCACATGTTCTATATCGTCAATAAAGTGTTGTTGCGCCGGTCTATTTGATCTGGTTTGTATGAGTAGTTTTGTTTTATTTGTGTTTATTGCTAGCCCTACTGCTTCTGCACTCTGTTTCAACTCAACGTAGGTTTCCTCCGCTGCATTCATTGTTCTGCTCATTATGTTTATATCATCCGCGTATGCTGCTAATTGGGTAGATTTGTTTGTAAGTATGTTATTTCCGCTTACCGTCAACCGTCTAATTACATATTCAAGAACAAGATTAAAAAGCGTTGGAGCCAGTCCGTCGCCTTGTTTCAGTCCTTGCGTTATCGTAAACGCATCAGTGATCTGTCCTTGAATACATACTTGTGCTTCTGTTTCTTTCATTGTCATTTGCACTAGTCGTATTAATTTTGATGGTATGCCAAATTCTTCCAATATATTAGGTAGAATTGTTCTATCTATTGAATCATAGGCTTGTTTAAAATCTACAAAGAGATTGTAAACGTCCATGTCATATTCCCATGCTTTGACTAGTATTTGTTTAACTGTAAATAGTTGGTCAATGGTAGATCTACTTTGCCTAAACCCTGCTTGATATTCCCCGATGATTTTTTCCGTGAGAGGTTGAAGTCTTCGATAAAGGATGTTTGTGAATATTTTGTATCCCGAACAAAGTAAAGAGATGCCTCTATAATTCTGACACAACAGTTTGTCTCCTTTTTTATGAATAGGGCAGATTATACTTTTCTTCCATTGTTGGGGGATTTCTTCTTCTATCCATATCTCTCGTATTAGCTGATACATCTGTTGTGTCAAATTCCTTCCTCCTTGCTTGAGTAGTTCTGCCGGTATTTTATCTATTCCCGGTGCTTTATGGCTTTTTTGTATGTGGATTGCCGTTTGGACCTCCTCTAGCGTTGGGGGTCTAGTTAATTCATTTTCTTCTCTATCTTCCCCCAGCTCTTGTTGTTGTACCTACTGCCGTGCCTGCTGCTGTCTCTGTTGTTGTAATGGTGGTTGTGCCCCTTTGTTTAATACTTCCTTAAAATATGTCATCCGTTTGACAGTGACACTTTTTGAGGTTGATTATTTTGTTTCCGTGGTGAATTTTGTGATTGTTGTGCCAGAGGGATTAATAGCTATTAATCCCGCATTATTAATCCCTAAGGGATTATTATATGGCATTATATTGCAAACACCACAAGTATAATACATAGTATATTATGTATCAGTCGTAGATAAAATGTATTTATTTTTTTTTTCGAATCCTGAGAAAATTAATAAGTATTTTTGAAAAATTTAAACGCAAAATGAAATATATTATATTACCGAGGGCCGAAAGTCCCTTAGAATAAATAAAAAAAAATTTGAATGAAATATTTGCAATTAAACATCACTAAATTTTCTCCTTATTTTCTCCGTGTAACTTATTAAAATAAACATAGAAGTTTTCAGGGACTTTCGGCCCTCAGTAATAATGGAATCTTTCATTCTGCGTTTAAATTTTTCAAAAATATTCATTATATTTCTTATGATTCGAAAAAAAAAATGAATACATTTATTAAAACACATTGAACATTTTGACAGCATTGTCATTTTTCCACCTATGTCCTTAATATTTCAGCAGTTTCGAATTTTATTGTAATACATAATATTTAAGTTCCACACTTGTTCACTGTAAAAGTTATTCATTTTGTATTAATTTCAAATTTTAATTTTCCAGTGTGTTTTATTTATTAGTATCCCACAACTCTAGAGTTTTGTGCTACACTTTACGAGAAACCCTTCACACTTCTCGATTTTAAATTAAACATAATAATTTAATGTCATGTCTAGAGTTATTATCTGTCATTCATGTCATATCTGTCATAAATTATAATAGAACATGAATTAATTTATGGGTACTTAATTGAGATGATGGAACGTTACAAAATTTATAAGATTATTTTTTTTTTATTTTAACTTCCAATCGTATAGTAAGATATTTGATCACGTGTTTAATGCTGTCCAATCAGATTAAAATTATACTGAGAATTATCTACTGTAGAAAATTACCGATAGAATTTTTTTAAGTAGATTGTTTGTTTAATGGCAACCAGTTTCCTAGTTTTGACAACTGTCACATTTCAGAAAATATCCATAATATACGTATTAAAAAATAATCTTAAGAATATCACACGGCAGTAACAATAAATAAGAAAATATATGCTTTATTTTCACTCAAATTTGTTGTCATTGGGCAATAGCCACTCGAGCCCTGCGGACTCTCGTGTCTATTGCCAGACAAAAAATTTTATAAAAACTGTCGCATTATTTTCAATTTATTCTCACTCTCATGTGATATTATACCCGAGAATTTTTTAGGATGCATGTTTAAATAAATGCGACTGACTAATCGAGAATGCTCGATGTTGTTTTAATTTTTAGTAAACCTACTAAAAACTTGCGGTCTGCCGCACAGCCCTGCTTTTAGCTGGTTTGATATAATATTTTAGTTGAACTGGCAACGTTGCCTAGAAATATTGACATAGGTGACAAGACCAATTTACACAACTAGAAAAACACGATTTTCGGTTATAAGACTTGTACCAGTTTTTTTTGACGCGAAGTGTACAATATGGGCAGGACATCTAGCAAGATCACAGCAGTACAACCCTCCTAGAAGAATCCTTATGTCACAACCTGTGGGAAATAGAAATAAATGGTAGGCCAAAACTCAGATGAAAGGATGGTGTGGATGAGGATGGGAGAAAAATAGGCGCAGCAAACTGGCAACGGTTGGCAATGGATAGGACTGACTGGCGTAATAGACTTAAGAAGGTTGAGGCTCTTTCATAGGGCTGTAGCATCATTGATGATGATGATTAATATACTTACTGCCTTTCTATTCGTCTGGCATTTGTCTAACTTCCATAATTCTATTAAATAAATCTGTTAGGACAACTTGTTCTTGTCTCTCCTATTGAACCACACTTCCCCAGCAATATCATCTGGTCCAACTGTTTTTTTCTTTCTTTGCCTTTTTAAGTAGGTACTTAAACCACTTCTTCGCTTGTTATTTTGGTGACCATGCTGTTACGGTATCCGGGTATCCGTTTACTCAACTACTTCTCTGTCAAATTCTTCATTGAAACTGTCAAAGTTCAAAAGTGACGGGTATAAAGGAAATAAAAACACAAAATGCTTCAAGAGCTTCTTTAATGGTTAATAAGAAGCTTATACATTAATTTTATCAAGTCTATCATCATCAAGTATCAACAGAAACATAACAAATAATAATATCATATGACTAAAAGTAACTTATCCTATATACGTACGTATTAATATCATTATACGTCATTACGAGCTCGCTCCAATAGAAATCAATCAAACGCTAACCAAAACGACAATGGAAACAGTTTCTCAATCATAATAATAATAATAATTTATGGGATTAAACTTTAAATTAAATTGAAAAAAAGAACTAAAATAGTCAGAACACCATCTTTCCTTCTAAACTCTTTCCGATGAAAATAATTCCGCTGCAACCACCTAAACAACAAATAATAGTAATAGTAAATGATGAAGATTTCCTTGTTGCCTATGGCGGAACGAGGCAGCACTAAGCCTAGTTATTTCTTCTTTTGGGCTTTCTCGGCGGCCTTCGTAACTTTGCCAGCAGTGTCTTTGAAAGTGACGGATTTGATCACACCCACGGCGACGGTCTGACGCATGTCGCGCACGGCGAAGCGGCCCAAAGGCGGGAACTCCTGGAATGACTCGACGCACATCGGCTTGGAGGGAACCAGATTGACGATGGCGGCGTCGCCGCTCTTGATCGCCTTCGGGTTCTCCTCTGTGGTTTTGCCGGTACGACGATCGCACTTTTCTTTGATCTCGGCGAATTTGCAGGCGATGTGGGCCGTGTGGCAATCCAGGACGGGAGTGTAACCGTTTGCTATCTGTCCTGGATGGTTCAGTACGATGACCTGCAATGAAAATACAATAATGAAAAACTATTCGAATATAGTGGAAGTGGAAACCGAAATCGAAACAAAGTAGCGGTATCAATGTTTGGTATAAATGTTTAAGAAATTCGGGTAGCCGCTTTAAAGATAAGCACATGCCGGTACTTTAACATCCCATTAATCATTGTAAATTAGTCATTTTAGAACTTACAGTAAACACTTTCGTATTACTACTGTTAAAATAATTAGACAATAAATATTAAAAAAGAGAAAATAAGAGCTGTTTTCTACTTAGAACTAAAAAAAGCAAGTTCATTAACGGAACCGAATTCAAAATTATTTTGCACATCATATTTAAAACATTATATGGTTAAAATATCACATTTTTGTTGGTAAAAAATACACTCCTGGCCAAAAAAAACGGGACACCTTAAAAATTGGTAATTTTTGATGTCTCGAATCTCTTAAACCTGTTGTCCGATTTTAGTGATTTTTTTAATATATTATAACCTTATTCTATAAGAATATCGATGTAGTAATAGTGTTGCTGAACAGGTAAATGTCATGTATACCGGGTGTAACAATAATACTGGTTCGTAACACCCAGTGAAATATTGTAGCATTTAAAAAATATTAAAACAAACTCAATTGTAGCCATAACCTTTCTTAACATTCTGCTTTTTGACTCATTCACTTACGTTGAATAATGAAAAAGTTAGGTGCTTTGACAACTAGCCATGTTCTTCATCAATACAGGGTGTTTCTAAATAAGTGCGACAAACTTTAAGGGGTAATTTTTCATGAAAAAATGATGACAGTTGGCTTTATAAAAGTATGTCCGCAAATGTTTCGTTTCCGAGATACGGGATTTTGAATTTTTTCTTACAAACTAACGATTTATTTATTGCTTTAAAACAAGTTGAGATATGCAAATGAAATTTGGTGGGTGTTGAGAGGTAAATATTGCGCATTTTTTGTCATACAATTATTAAACATATTATAGTAACTACATAAAAACTCATATGGTGAAACGTGTATTAAATATTTTTCTTGTTTATATTATTATTATAAACAATTGAAAAAAAAATGCTTGCTTTCGGGTTTGATTTGCAATGAAATTTTTGTTTATAAACACCTTTTAATTTAGACTTTAAACAATCCCATTTTAAAGAGCAAATATATATATTTTCAAGAAAGTCGTCTGTTGAACGTTTCTATCCACAATAGTAGGGGAGGCAAGAATGATGCTAAATTTGCAGTTACTAAAGCGTTATGAGGACCTTTTGGGTTGTGAAGATTAGGCTCTAAAACCAAAAGAAGTTCAATTCTACATTTTAGTGGGGACTTCCCATTTTTTAATTTAATTTTCCATTTCCAACACCCGTTTTTTTCGACTATAGCGCCATCTATATCTATCCACAGGGCCGCCGAGAGGAATGAGCAAACCCAGGTAAGAAGTGAAGAGCGGACCCCGGCAAAAATAGAAAAAAAAATTGTTTAATTTTTATAGAAATAAAATTATTAATAATAACTAATGAGACATATTTCAAATATAAATTTTATTAAATTTTGATTATATTTATAATATTGAAAATATTTATAATACGTGCTTTTTGAGTTTTCTGATTGGCAAAGATGTTCATATAATTTTTGAAAAATCGAATGACCATTCTCAATGCACAAAATTGCTAAACCAGTTAACCGGTCCTATTCCATTGTAGATTTCATAAGATATGTTTATGCGAGAAAGACTATAAAGGAACTTTCCGCTTCTACGATTGTCACCGGTAATGTATAAAATATTCTTAACGCAATAACGACGTTAGGAAATAATGGTTCCAATTTGAGATTTATTAAGAGCACACAGTAGCGATCAACAGGTAGCAACAAACGCGGTCCAAGATTGCGAAAGTTCTGCGAACTTTCAAAAGTGAGGCAAGAGTGCGTCGGTAATTCGACACTGACAGTGACGTTTATACTATCAAAAACAATAATTTTTATACACATAGGCGCGAAATGTTGCCAAGTCAGTGACGTTCGAATTCTTGTTATAAAAAATCGATTTTTAGTAGTTCCAATGTGACAGAAAATCTAGGCACGGAATAAAAAAGTTTATTTGAAGAAAGTGTATTTTTTTGTCTTTCTTAATGGCGGTACAGGCTCCTTTTTTCAATATTTTATTTAGTTATAGAGTAATTTCCACATACTAACATATTTCTGAAATTGGGCTCTGTACCGCCATTCTTTATTATATTACGAATATGTGTGCCAAATATCTCGACAAAATATTCAAAATTAGAGCCGCAATCTTGGAACACGTTTGTTGCTACCTGTTGATCGCTGTTTGCTCTTAAGTAAATATATTGGAAAAAGTTGAGATTCACCAACATTATCCTATTACGCACATAAAGTGAAGAGCAAAAAAACGGGAAAAAACTCGTCTTTGGTCTGGTCGACGCCGGACCCCTTAAATCGCCGGGCCCCGGTAAAATGTACCGGCTGTACCGCCCTCTCAGCCGGCCTGTCTATCAATAATTCGAAAAAATGTAGCGAATAAATTACTTATTTTTACGTAAGAAATCCAAATCTGCAACAAAAAAATTGTTGATCTCTTATTTAAGATTTTAACCTAACCCCCACCTCCGTGGGGGTTGTGTTTGGTGCCATTTGATAGATTTTTCAAAAATATTGAATACGTGTATTTTTTAGTTTTTCGATCCGATTTTCATTTCGCGAAATATCGCGGGATTCACGCAGACAATTTAAAATTTAACCCCACCCCTCTCCGTGCGGGTGGTCGTGTGCGGTATAATTCGATAGATTTTTGAAAAATATTGAACACGTATTTTTTGGGGTTTTAGATCTGACGTTCATTTCGCGAAATATTCGCTTTTTTTGTAAAACTCGCCCATTTCCGTACGCCCCGCTCAAATCGTCAGATTTTTGAAATATACACTGTTCTGCATGTATATGTACTTAACTTACCTTATCTTAATCTGACAATATCAAACTCCCCTGTAGTAAGAGCCATGATAGTATAAATAACAAGATAATGTATTGCGCATCTCGAAGAGAAGGAAGTCGTGACGTAACTGGAGACCCAAGTTCGTAATGGTTCGTAATGTGCGAATGATGTCCGATTAGTTTGAATTGCTCGCGGTTGTATAGTCCAGGCTGTATGGTCGCCCCGTTAGGTAAATTATTTCGATTCGATTTTTTTGCACAAACTTACTAAAAAAGAGTTCCTCATAACAAATCTACAGGGTGTCTGGAGGTACCGCGGTCAGAAAATTGTGTAAACAATTTTTTTAACCAGATTCAAAAAATTAATTTTCTCAATTCGTTCAATTTTTTTTTAGATTTTTTGTATCATTATAAGCAAAAAAGGTCTCCTGTGATTTTTCTCTAAAATTTATTGTTGTCGAGTTATACGCGATTTGGGGCCGGTTGCACCGACTATATTAAGGCTAGCTTAAGATTAAGGCCCGCTTAAAGAAAATATTTTCGTTGCACCCTATGTCAAACTCGATTTAAACCTCGCTTAATTAAGTTTTATTAAGCCGCCGAATTTGACGGCTTAAATTAAGTGAGGTTTAAATCGAGTTTGACATACAGTGCATCGAAAATATTTACTTTAAGTGGGCCTTAGTCTTAAGCTAGCCTTAATAAAGTCGGTGCAAATGGCCCTAAATATTTGAAAAACGCGAAAATCGCCATTTCCAAGGCTTAATAACTCAGTTCAAAATTATTACTATGAAAGTTAGAAAGTGACCAAATCAAAGTCCACCCTACAAGATCCTGAATAATTTTTTGTTATTATTTTATTAGTAAGCTGTTATTTTTAATTATTAACAAAGAGCGCTAACTGCGTATAGGCGGCCGTCAATAGTGAGTGTGAAAGAGATGCACCATTCCGGCCGTCTAATGGTGCATCTCACTTGCACTCATATTGACGGCCGCCTTACTTAGCGCTCATGGTTAACAATTAAAAATAACAGCTCAGTAATAAAATCATGACAAAATTTCTTCAGAATCCTATAAGGAAGGCTTTCAACTTTGATTCAGTTGCTTTTTGACTTTCATAATAATAATTTTTAACCGAGTTATGACCTTGAAAATGGCCATTTTCGCGTTTTTCAAATTTTAAATCGAGTATAACTCAACAACAGTCAATTTTAGAGAAAAATTCAAGAGACCTTTTTGGCTCATAACGACCCCAAAGAATCTAAAAAAAATATACAAAGTGAAACAGCTGATTTTTTGAATTTGTTTAAAAAAAAATGTTTAAAAAACAATTTTCCGAATGCGGCACCTCCCGGCACTCTGTGTATTTATTATAAGGAACTTAAGTGAGTTTGTGCAAAAAAATCGAATCGGAATATGTTTCCTAACGGGGGCGACGATACAGCCTGGACTATAAGCTAACAACAAGAATTTAAATTCCGGTCGCCAGTTACGTCATGCGATGCGCGAACCCGGACGTATTTGCGCTACGGGAAGATCCTATCTTGTTATTTATAGTATCATGGTAAGAGCCAATAATATATGGTAGGGGTACATTTACAGGGTACAAGATTTCTCCTCATGTGATTTTCTGACGCGTTCGAGTAACCGCAAAAATCCCCGCTTGGGATCCGTTACCACAATTTCCATCTTAAATGTTATTAAAAATCCATGACGCAGTAAAAATTTGTATACCCACGAGATGGTACGTCTTTTCAATTGATGATTCTTTTATTAGGGGAGTGCATATAGATTTTCACTTCGGACAAAATAAAACAAGATAGAACTTTTTGTAATTTCATTAAGAAATGTTTAATGAACAACATATCAAAAAGTTCTACTCGAAAAGTGGGTGCTTCATTTTTTATTAAACAAATGAACTACGAAGTTTGATGTTTTTTTAAATAACTCCGAAAATATAAATTTTAGAACAAAACTGACTTGACCATTGAAAAGTTCAGAATATTTTACAAAAAAAAACCTTATATAAAGAATTTTCTAAAATTAAATCTGTATATTCTATAATTTTTTATTTATAACGCCAAAGTCACCCTTCTCACAAACATTGGCGCACTGTAAACTAGCGTACGGCGAAGTGCACGGTTGAGTTATTTTAATGTAATTCTTTAACTAATGGATCAAATGAAATTTTACAAATTGAACCTAAAAGAAGAATAATTAAGCTATCTTAGGGTTATAATAAAAAGAAATAAAATGTATGGGCATAAGTACGGTGGGGGCGGAAAGTGAGCCTTACATGAATTTTGTTTTGTGTAACTAATACAATTTTTCTTTTAAAACCCTCAATTTTGCACAACTTACCTTTCAAGCATCGTACTAAATGATGTTTCATTCAAAAAAAATCTCAAAAATTTAATTCAAATGATATGACGTCTTAAAAAATGTAATTTTTGAAATCTTCGTAGTTTTATAGAATTACCACCACTTTAAGACGGCATTACTCAAGTTTGAACAGATCTATTACAGTGTTATAAGTGCTATTTTAAAGCTTAGGATGTAATCTTTAAAATGCTTTAAATTATTTTACTTTAGAAATAAAATAAACTAGACTATTTCTTTTTGAGAAAAATAAGAAAGATAACAAAAATGTAATACAAAAACCGAAAATTACCAGCTAAAAAAATGTTTATATAAAGTAATCAAAACTTTTTTCTGTAAAACTTTAAATACATTTAATAATAAACTTCAACAAAAATAAATGTTCAGCAAAAAAAATTTTTTTAGCTCATACAGTATGTCTGCGTAACTTGGAACCTATTGATAACTTTTTTATTATCAGTTTTACGAAAAAAAGTTATTCCTTATAAATACCCTGCATCGTATATAATCTAAGATGCAATCATCAAATATCAAATTTAATGAATTTTATATGAAGTATGTCAAAAAATATGAATTTCACTCAAGAGTAAAGTATCGTTAAATTTCACAATATCGAAAATTGTTATTAAGAAAAGTTGTTTGGAATTAAAAAATTTGTTTTAGTGTTCAATTACAACCTTCTAATTAAAATATTGTGAATAATAAAGGCACTTAAGAAAAATATATATTTTTTACATACCTCGTATAAAATTAAAAAAGTTTAATATCTGATGGTTGTATCTTAGATTTTAGACCAGGGAGAGCATGCATTTTATGAAGAATAACTTTTTTTCGTAAAAGTGATAATAAAATAGTTATCATAATTGTAATAAAATGATGATGAGTATCCGTAATTTGAGAAAAAATTGGAAAAAATTTTTCGATTAGAATAATGTAATTGTATGTATATTTAAACATAGTTTTTAATTTCAAATAACTTTTCATAATAGCATTTTTTGATATTCTGAAATATAAAGGTACTTTACTCTTTAACGAAATTCATATTTTTGACATAACTCGTATAAAATTGATAAAATTTGATATCTGATGGTTGAGTTTTAGATTTTTGACTATCCAGAGCATTTTATGAAGAATAACTTTTTTTCGTAAAATTGATAATAAAAAATTTTCCATGTGGTTTCTAACTACGCAGACATACTGTATAAGAGCTTTTGTATAAGAATTTTCAAATTGCAATGCCATATTCGGATTCATTATAATCAAAAACAAAATAGAAACATATTTGATCAAAGTAAAATGATGAATTTAACGATATTTTTAAAATTATTAATACAAAACAATTGTTATTGTTTAAACAATTAATAAACAATTAGCGGCCAAATCTGCGAGTAGAACTTTTTACTTTAAGATGTATATAAACTAACAAAAAATGTTTTAGAAAAATATAAGCTTGTTTGAATTTTTCCGAAACAATGCATGTTTTCGTTCTAATTGCACTCCCCTATATGGTGAAATTATAAATCAACATTAATTTAGTTTAACAATTCCAAAAAAAAATAAATAAACGGAATAAATATCTCACCTGCGCCATAAAATCAGAAGCACCTCTTGGTGGATTGTTCTTGGAATCTCCGGCGACGTATCCACGTCTCAGTTCTTTCACAGACACGTTCTTGACGTTGAAACCGACGTTATCTCCTGGAACTGCTTCCTGGAGCGCTTCGTGGTGCATTTCTACGGATTTGACTTCGGTGGTGAGGCCTACTGGAGCAAAAGTGACCACCATACCGGGTTTAAGGATTCCAGTTTCGACTCTTCCTACTGGAACAGTTCCAATGCCGCCGATTTTGTAGACGTCCTGAAATACAACAAATTAGGACAACTTTTTTGATTGTAATCTCTTGATTTAAAGGTGCGTACTGACTTGAGCAATTTTCTCCGAACGAACCGAACGCGAACGAGCAGAGCGCGCTGTAGCCAACTGCTCTACTCAGTACGTGTTCGCGAGCAAAATTCTGCCGAACCGAACGAGCCGATCATTTTCGGAGGAGTGTCGGTTGTATTGGGATACACTGCATCTCAGTAATCATCTTACTAAGACAAATTCTTTTAATAATTAAATGTCTTTGGTAAAACAAATACGTTTGTTTATAATAAATACGATTGACCTATATTACCACATCAATGTGTCGATTTTCGATACAAGGTCAGTTTGAAATAACAATTAGTATTCGTTATTTATAATCTAGTCGATTCAGCACTTTTACTAAACACTCTCACTTTTATTTATACCAAATAGTAAACAGTGGAATCCACTTTGAGTTCTACTTTCATGGCGAGAAGATTAGTCATTGGTATTTGAGATCCCAACGAGTAAACATCACAGTTACTAAATAATATACCACCAGCTCTTTACCGTAGTTACTTCAACGTACCAATAAATGAATCTACAGTGAGTATTGTTACTTCATCAACCCTTATGGTAGGGGGTAACCACCCCTCAATTATCTGAGATGGTTCAGATAAACAGGAACCATCATACGGTTACGATGGAAAGATCAAAAGCGAGCATTTGTTCGTTTATGCTCAGTGGGTACGGGCGTTTAGTATATTCGTTGTGTTCGCTCAAATATTTAATTAAAAAAGAACTTTGATTCGTTTTGCACTTAAAAAAATGAAATGGAACAGAGAAAAATCTTTAGATCCGATTGATTTATATGAACGCTTTCCTGTGTTATGGAATCCAAGACACGGGCAATATTATAACGAAATAAAAAAAATGATGCATTCATATTGATAGCTGAAGAAGTAGGATGTATATCTGAAGAAGCAAAGACAAAGACTGATAGTTTGCTTGCCAGTTTCCGAAGAGGAAAGGCAAAAAGTACCAAATCGCCGGGTACATAGGACAATACCTTTACCTTTATTTCATCCCTCAGTTCTTGAATTAACGCTTAGAAATATTTCAATAACGGTGACACCAATACGTTGTTTAAAAATTTTAAATAAATAATGTAAACTCGTCTCCTGTCGCTAAAAACCGTAATAGTATGGTATAGTTAGACCCAAACCCAGACATCCAAAGTGAAAGTTATCCTCCAACACCAAATTGTTCTATATGGTCCACATAATGTTCAGAAAAAAGGTCACAACATTTTGAGCGCAGGGTTTGGGGGGAGAGGGGGGAGAAATCGGTAAATTTGTAAGTTTTTACGTTTTTCGTCAATATTTCTAAAACTATGCGGTTTGTCATGAACAACCTTCTATACAAAATTATTCTACATTCAATTTGAAATAAAAAAGGCCCTATGCATATTCCTTCTAAAATGAACGGTTCCAATGTTACGGAGGTAGTATAGTATAATTGGTCCAAAGAAAGTCATCCAAAGTAAAAGTTTTCCTTCAACACCAAATTGTTCTATATGGTCCACATAGTGTTCAGTAAAACGTTACATCATTTTAAGCGTCCGGTTTGGGGGGAGATGGGGGAGAAGTCGGTAACTTTGTAGTTTCTTTACGTTTTTCGTCAATATTTCCAAAACTATGCTTTAGCGTAAACAATGTTCTACATGAAATTTAAAAACACCCGATACATAATTGTTATACAATCAACGGTTCCAGAGCTACGGGGGGGGGGGGGGGGGTGAAAAGTGGAGGTTTTCGATACTTTTTATATTTTTTGGGCAATTGATGATGATTTTGGGTGGTAAGGTTGACGTTTCTTCAAGGGCTTATCACTAACATACCATCGGCCACTGAAATAGCAAATTTTATTTACAAAACATAAGAAAAGAAAATTGCTTGTTAAAGAAATTTTTTTATCAGTAATAATATTATAAATTGCCCAAAAAATATAAAAAGTATCGAAAACCTCCACTTTCACCTTCCGTAACTCTAGAAACGTTGATTTTATAACAATTATGTATACGATCTTTTTTGTTTTAAATTTTATGTAGAACATTTATTTTGTATAGAACGTTGTTTACGCTAAAGCATAGTTTCAGAAATATTGACATATAAAACATAAAAAAAATTTTACCGAATTCTCCCCCCCCCCCCAAATCGGACTCTCAAAATGGGGTGACTTTTTTCTGGACATTGTGTGGATCATTTGGTGTTGAAGGATAACTTTCACTTTGGATGTTTGGGTTATGCCATCTTTTGGATCAATTATATTATACTATAAAGTAAGCGATCTTGAAGAGACCTAGATTTTCGAAACGTTGTACATATATTTTCTTGCAACTGTAGGACCTACTAGACATATTAAGTTTTCAAAGTCTTCTGCATTCGAAACACTTCGAATAACCTGAGGATTTGCTAGTTTGTGAGCGCTAAGCTCATTCGGTTCGTTTGGTTCGTTCGGAAGAAGATGCTCTAGTCAGTACGCACATTAATGCTACGAATATGTAAACAAATATATGAAACAATTAGTGCTGTCGCCAGGGAGGTATAACGGTCTTCATTATTTAGATGGACTTACCCAAGTTTTTTTATGTATTTTGACCCGTAGAACACGAATTTTTTGGGTAACAGTTGATCAGGATATCGTTAAGATTGTTATAAACAAAGAACTTGCAGAATTACATAACAGCGATTTTTCGCAAAACAAAACATTTTTTTGTATTTTTTGGTTCATTCTAAGCAAAAAATGTTCTTACAAGTTCTTTCGTAGGATGCATAGTTTTCGATATAACGCGGTTGAACTTTCAAAAAATCCAAAAATCGCAATTTGTGAACCCGAATAACTTTTGATTAAAAGATAAAATAGCAATTCTGCTTGCATTTGAAAGTTCAAGTCAAATTATACCGATTTTGATAATTTGCATTGCTAAAAATTAATTTTTGTATTGTTAAACAAAGCTATAAACACATAGTGCTTGAGTGATGTTTTCAATGCATGTCTCATTTAAAATCGAACGAGTATAGGTACAAGTGCATCGTCTTGAAACAGGCAATTTCTACGTAGCATGCATTAAAACGCATGCATTAAAACGCATGCATTGGCCACGGGTCAAAACGCTCAAACATTATTTGTTTATAGCTTCGTTTAAGAGGATCGGTACGTATTTTCGGCTGCAATGCTATTCAAATGGGGATTCATTTTTTTCGAATCCTGAGAAAACTAATAAGTATTTTTGAAAAATTGAAACGCAGAATGAAAGATTACGTTATTAGCGAGGGCCGAAAGTCCCTGAGAACTTTTATAATGTTTATTTTAATAAGTTACAGGGGTGAAAAACTAAGAGAAAATTTAGTGTGATTTTTAATTTCAAATATATCGTTCAAAATAAACTTTTTATTTATTCTAAGGGACTTTCGGCCCTCGGTAATAATTTAGTCTTTCATTCTGCGTTTAAATTTTTCAAAAATATTTATTGGTTTTTTCAGGATTCGAAAAAAATGAACACAATGCCGTGGTAATATTTTCCAAATCTATCTTTGTCTTACAACGCACTCAGCCGAATATAATATTGTCAGCATATTGTCAGTCAGACACTGACAATCAGTGACAATTTTAAATATTTGACATTGCATCGGGAATAATGTTGAGTTATTGATTAAATATTATTGATATATAGTGTATTTGATAAATAATTGTTTTAAGACGTGAACTTAATAAAAAGTTATTTATTGTGTATTATTTGTGGAAGATCCAAGCAGAGAATACATCAGGATAATATATTCTGTGATCCAAGTATTTTGTTAAAGGTGTTCAAAATTGTAAGCGTTCCATAACAATATATTATTAAAAAATCACTTTAACACTTTTCCTCTTTTCTCGATTGAGTATTAGTCTTTGTTGTACAAATAAATTATTACAATCACTGAATACATAGTTCGTGAAAAAATTATCACATTTATTAACTGAATTAATAATTTGCAATTATAAAAATAACAGTTATCCAAGAACATTCAAAACCCATCTCTTTACATTAACGATGACATTTTCAAGGAGAATGACATTCTAGTAATGTTTACATATCCATACCAGTGTGAATTTTACTACACGTAATTTGCCGTGTAAAGACAGAAAAAGTAGGGATACACGTAAAATATTTTCGAATTATGTACCCATAGCCTTAACAATAAAAATAGTACATTGTTTACCGGGTAGGAAAAGCTTAACATTCCTGGACGACTGTGAAGATTGCTAAGTCGAGGCGCAAGCCGAGACTTAGCAACACAGAGTCCAGGAATGTGGCTTTTCCTACGAGGTAAACATACTATTTTTCTGCAAATCGTTTAAAATTCGACAGATATTGATTGATTTAAAAAAAACGCGATAATTTTATTCCCAAATAAATGGTGCTTTGAAATTCCTAATAAAATTACTTGGGTTACTATGGAAACGTATTGAGGTTGAATTATCATTTATGTAGAACACTAACAACTGTACGGAAATATCATTTCCTTACAGTAAGGAAATGACATTTCCTTACAGTAAGGAAGTCCTGACTTTTTCTTCAAGAAATTTTGACAGGAATGTCAAAATTTCCTGGCGATTTGCGGAAAAATTAATTTTTAGCAATGCAAATAATCAAAACCGGTATAATTTGACTTGAACTTTCAAATCCGGTAAGCAGGATTGCTATTTTATTTTTTAATCAAAAGTTATTCGGGTTCAAAAATTGCAATTTTTCGATGTTTTGAAAGTTCAACCGCGTTTATCTCGAAAAAACACAAAAGATTATTGAAAGTAAAAAAAATCAACAAAAAAATGAAAACTTGATCAAAAAAATTATGTACCTGAAGAGGAAGTCTCAAAGGCTTCTCGGTGGGTCTGGAAGGAGGCAAGATGGCGTCTAAGGCTTCAATCAAAGTTTTTCCCTCGGCTTTTCCTTCTTTGCGTTCGACGGCCCATCCTTTGAACCAAGGCATCTTATCGGAACTTTCAAGCATGTTATCCCCGTGCCAACCAGAGATAGGTACGAACGCTACAGCAGCTGGATTGTAGCCGATCTTCTTAATGTACGACGACACCTCCTTCTTAATCTCTTCAAATCGGGTTTCCGAATAGGGTGGTTCAGTGGAGTCCATTTTGTTGACTCCTACAATCAGCTGTTTCACTCCAAGCGTGAAGGCAAGCAAGGCATGTTCGCGAGTTTGGCCGTTCTTCGAGATTCCTGCTTCGAATTCGCCCGTGCCAGCGGCTACGATGAGGACAGCGCAATCGGCCTGGGAAGTACCGGTGATCATGTTCTTGATGAAATCTCTGTGTCCGGGTGCATCGATAATAGTAACGTAATACTTGGCAGTTTCGAATTTCCAGAGGGCGATGTCAATGGTGATACCACGTTCACGTTCGGCTTTCAGTTTGTCCAACACCCAGGCGTATTTGAAAGAACCTTTGCCCATTTCCTGGGCTTCCTTTTCGAATTTTTCGATGGTACGTTTATCGATACCACCACATTTGTAGATCAAGTGACCGGTAGACGTGGACTTGCCAGAATCTACGTGACCGATGACGACGATGTTAATATGAATCTTTTCTTTGCCCATTTTGAATGTCTATTTTTTTTCTGTAAGAAATCAAATTATGTCTGAGAATTACTCGAAATACTTATATAAAATTCTCTGTTTTAAGACATACTCGTATATTTTATAATACACATAACAAATAGGTATAGTCCAGAGAAATAAGATTTTTCTCGTAACACATCCCCCTCCAGGCCGAAATCAATTTTTTTGAGTAGTATGGACATCTATATTAATAGGTCTGGATCCCGCGTATGAAAAAAAAGTTGATTAATAGCAAGCTGAAAATTTGTTAATAGCTTAAGGGTGTCTAGTCGAATAAACTTTGATATGTGTGAACACTGGAACAGGGGCAGTTTTAATTGTGGAACAGGTTAAAAATTTGGAACGGTCACAGCACGAAAACGGCACATTTATTTTGTCCGACAGAACAGACTTAAACTCTTCAAACAGAGATTAAACTCTCATGCAAAAATCAGACTGCTATTTATCACCAAATGGGCGTTTTAATGAGTGGAACATGTAGAATATGTCAAATGACAGGAATTATGACAGGTAATAAATAGCAGTCTGATTTTTTCATGAGAGTTTAATCTCTGTTTGGAGAGTTTAAGTCTGTTCTGTCGGACAAAATAAATGTGCCGTTTTCGTGCTGTGACCGTTCCAAATTTTTAACCTGTTCCACAATTAAAACTGCCCCTGTTTCAATGTTCCCATATATCAAAGTTTATTCGACTAGACACCCTTAAGCTATTAACAAATTTTCAGCTTGCTATTAATCAACTTTTTTTTCATACGCGGGATCCAGACCTATAATAACCTATATGTTTCCTGGAGCCGATTTTGATGATATACATAGTTATAAACAAATGAAGATAAAAAATGGCAAACTTTAGCTTTTTTCGTCTATTACTAAAAAGTTTTCTAAACAAATTTGAGAATAAGAAACTCAAAAATCATATAAAAAGCTTCAATATGGCGTTCGCTGAATATTTCTATCTTTATTTGTTGCTTAGAAAATTGCAAAATATGTAAGTCATACATTTCGAGATTTTATAAATGTTCATAACTTATGTAAAAATTAAGTTAGAACCTTCTTATTACATGGAATGCTGGGACTTCTTGTGCTTACATTATATCTTAAATTTCAAAGCAATTTAAGTCAGAACACTTTAAGTCAGAAAATTATGAGGTTACAGTAACACTTCGGACTTCATTTTTATACTATTAACTTAATTAAGAAAAATGACAAAAAGTACCTAATTTTATAGTGTAAAATTATTGTGCAAAAACATGTCGATTTTTTGCTTACTTATATAACTTTTTAACCGTTACTCATAGAAAATTTTTTTTTCATATTTAGAAAGACTGACTTTTTATACACATTTAGAAAGAAAAACAATTGTCCTAGAACAATTAGGGACGAAGTTGGCCCCCGTTTTTTAATTCACATGTTCTTGCTAAATAATTTTGCAATATTTAAAATTGTTTTTTGTCATTTTTTTTAAACTAATAGTGTAAATCATCTTCTTTCATAAACTATCCAAAGTATTACTGTAACTTCATCATTTTCTGACTTATAGTGAAACAAAAAAAATTCATTTGGGATAAACAAATTAAATAACTTTTAATGGTAGGGGAGCAAAGTATGCTAAATGTGCAGTCACTCGAGCGTTATGGGGACCTATTGGGTTGTGAAGAGTAGGTCCTAAAACCAAAAAAAGTTAAGTAAAGTTTTCCATTTTAGCGGGCGCTTGCCATTTTTTAATTTAATTTTCCATTTCCAACAATCGTTTTTTCCGATTATAACGCCATCTATCCATAATTCGAAAAAAAGTTTCGAATAAAAGTTACTTATTTTTACGTAAGGAATCCAAATCTGCAATAAAAAATGGGCCTCCCATTTAAGATTTTAAAGTAACCCCCGCCCCACCTCCGTGGGGGGTCGTGTTTGATACCATTCGATAGATTTTTCAAAAATATTGAATAAGTGTATTTTACAGTTTTTCGATCTGATGTTAATTTCGCAAAATATCGCGGGATTCGTATTTAAAATAATAAATTTACCCCCCACCCCTCGCCCTGGGAAGTCGTGTTTGGTATCATTCGATAGATTTTTAAAAAATATTGAGTACATATTTTTTAGTTTTTCGATCTGTCATTCATTTCGCGAAATATTCGCTTTTTTCTTGTGAAACTTTGGGACTCACCCATTTCCTTAGGCCCGGCTCAAATCATCAGATTTTTGAAATATACACTATTTTGCATGTACTTAACTTACCTTATCTTAATCTGACAATTTCGAGTTTTTTAAGGATAGATTTT
Organism: Diabrotica virgifera virgifera; assembly: GCF_917563875.1. Classification (NCBI taxonomy): domain Eukaryota; kingdom Metazoa; phylum Arthropoda; class Insecta; order Coleoptera; family Chrysomelidae; genus Diabrotica; species Diabrotica virgifera. The sequence continues at coordinate 196,699,250 of NC_065450.1, read as the reverse complement.
TTTTTTCGGGCCCTCCTTAACGAATTCCCCTGTGTTAAGAGCCAATATATGGTAGAGGTACATCTGCCGGGTACCAGGTTTCTCCCCATATGATAATCTGACGCGCTCGAGTAACTGCAAAAATCCCCGCTTGGGCTCCCCTACACTAAAGTATTTGATCAATTGCTTTGAAATTTAGGGTATGATTTAAGCACCAGAAGGTTCTAAGTTAATTTTTACATAAGTTATGAATATTTATAAAAACTCAAAATTTAGGATTTATTTTGCAATTTTCTAAGCAACCAATATGGATAGACATATTCAGCGAACGCTATATTGAAGTTTTTTATACGACTTATGAGTTTCTTACTCTCAAATTTATTTAAAATACTTATATTTTTGGTAATAGACGAAAAAAGCGAAAATTTACAGTTTCTTGATCTTCATTTGCCTATAACTATGTACAGCTGGTTCCTAAAAAAACTGATACGGCTCCTAGTAAGATTTGATCATTTTGAGCAGTGTATGATTGGGCTGACAATGTATTATATTTATTATGACAGACAAATAATAAAATAAACAAACAGCCATTTTTTGAGGTTGAATCAAGTTATCTTCAGCAAATTTTAGTTAAGATTTGGCAGTGACAGTGACAGTATGTAATTAATAAGTATTTATCCTTTTTCTTCAAATATGTGATAAACACTATTTGATAAGTATAAATGATACCATATTACTGTATTTGCTTTTTTTTATACCTCTTTAATTTTTTGAAAAAGCGTGTAGTTAATACTGTTTGGCATGAAAACAATTACCATGTTCGGGAGTTAATATAATGGTAAGTTGACACACGTGAATAAATAATCTGGAGATAATACGACACATGAAACACAATTTAGTCAAGAACACTTCTTTTTTTAAATTAAATGAAATAAACAACTATAAAACAAAATGAGTAAACAAAACTAACGAAAAACGAAACCCAAAGGATCATGAGTGTTGTTCACTTACAATTATTTTGGAAAATTTTTATAAATCCTCATCTACTTTATCGGAGTGGGATAGTTTTTATAAAAATTATGAAATTCCTTTGGCTTATCGTGATTCACAAGTAGTCTGGGCTGATTATCGGAGAATAGGCCATTTTTGGGAAAAGTTATTTACCAGCAATTTTATTGCTGGAATCGAATCTTATTATTGTATATATTAATAATATAGATATGCAAAGTCCGCAGATAGTGTGCTACTTTTTTTATAAACAAAATGGCGCCCGAAAATCGTGTTTTTTTCAATTATTGCCCTATAACTCCGAAGATTTTAACTTTACAACAAAAATACTCGAATAAAAATTCACCGTGATTAAATTCTGCATAGAGATGTGTTTTTTCGGATCTGCTACGACGAAAATTTTCGTCGGAAAATGCAGATTTTCCCAACAAAATCTTTGATTTTCAAATAAAGTTTTAGATAAGTAATTATCTACCAATAATTAAGTAATTTGGTGACTTAAAAGCCTTCTTGGTTTAGATTATAGTTCCAAAAGCTGGTGAAAATTAAACGAATATTTTAGCAACAATTCAATTGTTAATTAATAATTTACGGTCGCAATAATAACCAAAATAATTATGATACACTGATCAAACTTTGAAATCTTATAAAGATGAGAAGCCTATTTAACATTTTGTCGACAAAATATTATTTTTTTATTTTTTTGCATAATCTTTAAATGTTAAAAAAAAATAGTTATAAACAAATTAACGTTTCTCAAAAAGTTCTTATTATATTATAATTTTAAAAAATAGCTAAAATGCGCATTTCAAATATCTTGAAAATAAATGCTTTAAAACTTTTTTGCAACCATTTGCAAAAAAGTTATGAAACAGCAAAGTAAACAAAGGATTGCTAAGGTGTTTATAATTTTTTTTAATTCTTTCAAAGATTAGAAGTGAGTTTAAAGTAAAAGCTAATTATTTACAAAAAAAATCGATTATCAGTTTAATAGTTATATTTTAATTAAAGATTATAAATATATTTTTTTGTAATTTACACGCACGAAAGTAGAATCATACAGTACTGTAGCCAAAAATTTTCACTCGGAGCGACGACCGGCCGCGCGAGACGTACACTTTTATAAATAATACATGCTGCGTGTCAGTCGCTTCGAGTGAACATTTTAGCTCCGACTCTGTATCAGGCCTACTTTTGCGCTAAAAATTACAACAAAAAGTATTTTTAATCTTTGATTAAAATATAACCATTGCACTAATTTTTGACATTCTTTGTAAGTAATTAGATTGTACCATAGACTCACTTTTAAGCTTTGAAACAATTAAAACAAATTATAAACAACGAAGAAATCGTATATTTACTTTGCTGTTTCATAACTTTTTTGCAAATGGTTGGAAAATTTTTTTAAAGCATTCATTTTCAAGACCTATGAAATACGAGTTTTAAGTATTTTTTAAAATTAGAATATAATAAACAATTTCTGAGAAATGCTAATTTGTTTATAACAATTTTTTTAAAAGATTTAAAGATTATGCAAAAAAATGAAAAATGTATATTTTGTCGACAAAATATTAAATAGGCATCACACCTTAACAATCTTTCTAAGTTTGATCAATGTCTCATGATTATTTTGGTTGTTATTGCGACTGTAAATTGTTAATTAACAATTGAATTGTTGCTAGAATATTCGTTTCATTTTCACCGACTTCTGAATTTATAATCTATACCAAGAAAGCTTTTATTTCACCAAGCTATATAATTATTAATAAATAATTACTGGCCCAAAAAATTTATTTTAAAATTCGAGATTTTGTTGAGAAAACCCACATTTTCCGAGGAAAATTTTCGTCGGAGCAAATCGGAGAAAACATGCGTCTATGTAGAATTAAATTGGGGTGAATTTCTATTTGAGTATTTTTGGTGTAAATTTAAAATCTTCGGAGTTATAGAGCAATAATTGAAAAAATACGATTTGTCGGCGCCATTTTGTTTATAAAAAAAGTAGCACACTATCTGCGGTCTTTGCATATCTATATTAATAATATATAGGATCTTATAATTCGATTCCAGCAATAAAATTGCTGGTAAATAACCTTTCTTTGTATACTAATTATACCATCGTATTATAACTATTTTTTTTTCAAAATTTATAGATTATGCAAAAAAAAAGAAAAATTTTTATTTTTTCTATAAAATATTAAATAAGCATCTCATCTTTATAATCTTTATAAGTTTGATCAATGTATCATGATTATTTTAGTTATTATTGCGATCGTAAATTGTTAATTAACAATTGAATTGCTGCTAAAATATTCGTTTAATTTTCACCGGCTTCTGGAATTATAATCTATACCAAGAAAGCTTTGACGTCACTAATTTATTTAATTATTGATTAATAATTACTTACCTAAAACTTTATTTGAAAATTAGGGTTTTTGTTAGGAAAACCCGCTTTTTCCGAGGAAAATTTTCGTTAAAGCAAATCGTGAAAAACATATCTCTATGCAGAATTTATTTGGGGTGAATTTTTATTTGGGTGTTTTTCTTGTAAAGTTAAAACCTTCGGAGTTATAGAGCAATAATTGAAAAAAATACGATTTGTCGGCGCCATTTTGTTTATAAAAAAAGTAGCACACTATCTGCGGACTTTGCATACCTATATTATTAATATATAGGATCTTATAATTCGATTCCAGCAATAAAATTGCTGGTAAATAACTTTTCCATGAATTATGCTAATTAGCCCAGAGTAAAGCAGAGCCGCAGGAAACTCAACACGCCTAGGATTTCTGTTAAGATCAACAGATTGGAATGTTTCCGAACTAAAATTAGTTTTGAAAAAAGTAATCCCAAATTATCGCTACATACATACTTCCAAGTGGACAACATCTGACATACGAAAGTCTGTATTCTGCTGAGTTTGTTCCTTATAATAAAAGGTGAACAGTTAAAACAGTTGTTGTTGTTTTAAAGAGTCTTAAAATCCTTATTAGTTTTACTTTCATTTATTTTCCACAGAATACCGAATACCAGTAGCACGCCGCGGTTTTACATCGTTCCATGGAGTTATGTAATACTTTTATTTTGCTGGGTATTAAGTGTAAACGATTGTTTAGCTCGGAGCTACGGAGGGACTTAATACACTTTAACGTTACCTATCTTTGGAACCACATTAAATAGGATTTTATATCGTATCGCTTATGAAAGATGTGAAGTGTGTTATGTAGAAAGTGAAATAATACAATTTTTCAAAAAAATGGAGTTAATACAGTTTAGGCTCTGAGGTACAGATATAGGTTATTATTATATGTAGATGTCCATACTACTCAAAAAATTTGGTTTCGGCCTGGAGGGGGTTATGTCACCAACAGGATATTTTTTTCCTTATTTCTCTGAACTAGTACATTACTTTTATTATTCACGTCAGACAAATACTAAAAGTGTTGGAAATTGCTGTTGATTTAAGGGCATAGGCGCAAAATGTCGCCTGTCAAAATGTTTAATGTGTTTCAAATGTATTAATTTTTTCTAATCCTGAGAAAACTAATATGTATTTTGAAAAATTTAAACGTAGAATGAAAAGATTACGTTATTATCGAGGGCCCGAAAGTCCCTGAAAACTTCTATAATGTTTATTTTAATAAGTTACAGGGGTAAAAAAAGAGAAAATTTAGTGTGACTTTTAATTTCAAATATCTCATTCAAGAGAAACTTTTTGGTTATTCTAAGGGACTTTCGACCCTCAGTAATAATGCAATCTTTCACTCTGCGTTTAAATTTTTCAAAAATCCTTAGGTATTAGTTTTCTCAGGATTCGAAAAAAAATGAATACATTTAAAACACATTGAACATTTTGACAAACGACATTTTGCGCCTATGGCCGTAAAGGTACGATTCCGACATCGACGGCAGGCGGCAACTGCAGGCGGAGCTAAAGTTGTCACCATGACGACGTCATTACTTTGCACGAATAATTTGTATATTTATTTTGTCTTAACCAAGACCTTTATGTATGTTTCATGGACTACAACAAAGTATTCCATATTTCCAATGGAGTCCTCGGAAAGAAAAAGCTGGATGAAAGAACGTGATTAACCTTACACAAATTATCAGAAAGAACGAGATTTCAGTTTTATATTAAACATATACTACAATCAGGAAACATTGGGTGTGGACAAAATGAAAAAGTGGAAGTAATGAAGCTATCCCGGACAAAAAATCCCCACAAATTATCCCTACAAAAAATCCCGGACAAATAATCCCCACAAATTTTTTTGGACAAAATATCCCCACAAATTTTTTTGGACAAAATATCCCCACAAAAAATCCCGGACAAAAAATCCCCAAGAAATATTTGCTGTCGAATAGTTCTCTAAAAGTTTTCCTGAAATTTCGAATTCCAATTCCATGCTGAAAACTTTAAATTATGCATGACAAAAGTGTGAGTTTTTTCAAAAATCGTGGAAAATATGGGGAATGAGCTAAGGCGCGTTTCTATGACAGGCGCTTAACGCGCGATTACAACTACATACATTTTACTTCGAGACCGTTCACATGCCAACGCGCATCTAATGACCTAAAACGCGTGTTAGCATGTCAACGGTCTTCAGTAAAATGTATGTAGTTGTAATCGCGTGTTACCACGCGCGTTAAGCGCCTGTCATGACAACGGGGCCTTAGCTCATTCCCCATATCTTCCACGATTTTTGAAAAAACTCACACTCTTTTGTCATGTAAAATTTTCTGCATGGAATTGGAATTCGAAATTTATTAAAAGGGCCTAGCCGGGTAAGATGGTGAAAAGGGCCCCCAACTCGATTTAAATTCCATATAGGCCACTTTTTAGCACATATAGAGGAACTCACTTTCTGAAATTTTTAGCCCCCTAGGTGGTCACGTGACCCCCCTAGAGCCTAATTAGGCTTTTTATGTTTTTATTTTTTATCTCAGCCGTATCAAGAGCTAGCCAAAAACTTTATTTAAAAAAGTTGTAAGTTTCAAAAAGATCTAAGTATATGAAAAAATTTTTTTTTATTTTTTGGCGGGAAATTCGAATTTTTAGAACAATTGTAAACTTTTAAATAACTCTGAAAAAAAAAACTAAGACACTCGTTTTTACGAAAATCAATTATAACGTGTATTTTCGCACAATCTTTCACCCTGAATTTTTTCAGGTTTTTAAAATTGGTGAAACGTACCTTTAAAAATAAAAAACCGCATTTTTTCGTTTTTTTTTTGTTTTTTGATACAATTTTATACTTATTTTTCAAAAAAGGTAACACCGTCACTAGAATAGGTAAAAAACTGAAAAATAATTGGGGTTTGCTTTATAAAATTTTTTTGTAACGCCATCCATTTTCAAGATACAAAGCGTTGAAGAAAACAAAATTTTACACATTTTTTACGATTTTGCTGAAACTACTGGCAACATTGTAATAAAACTTGGCGGGTTTTAAGAGGTAGTTATTGTGCATGTTTTGACATACAATTAAGGATTTGATATTCATCATTGGCGCGCATAGGGGTAATGGTCTGAACTTTTTAAAGAATAAAGATAGTACGCCACTGACATATTTCAAATTAACAATCGTTTTTGAATTCCTCGTTCAATTTGTGACAAAAAATCTATCTTCTTATTTTTTCATACGACGCGCCATTTTTATTCAAAAAATAAAAGATCTTAATCATTACAAAGCACTCGAACTTCTAGTAGTTTCTACATCTACTTACATAAACTCGTACATCCATTATAAAAATAAATTCGAATACTTTGGAAGCGTTAAGATATTTTATTTTTTGCAACAAAACGGCGCGTCGTATGAAAAAATGAGAAGATAGATTTTTTGTCACAAATGGAACGAGGAATTCAAAAATGATTGTTAATTTGAAATATGTCAGTGGCGTACCATCTTTTTTTCTTTAAAAAGTTCAGACCATTACCCGTATGCGCGCCAATGATGAATATAAAATTCTTAATTGTATGTCAAAAAATGCACAATAACTACCTCTTAAAACCTGCCAAGTTTTATTGCAATGTTGCCAGCAGTTTGGGCAAAATCGTAAGAAATGTGTAAAATTTTGTTTTCTTTAACGCCCTGTATCTTGAAAATGGATGGCGTTACAAAAAAATTTTATTAAGAAAACCCCAATTATTTTTCATTTTTTTACCTATTCTAGTGACAGTGTTACCTTTTTTGAAAAATATGTATAAAATTATATCAAAAAACGAAAAAAAAACGAAAAAATGCGGTTTTTTATTTTTAAAGGTACGTTTCACCAATCTTAAAAATTTGAAAAAATTCAGGGTGAAAGATTGTGCAAAAATACATATTATAATTGATTTTCGTAAAAACGAGTGTCTTAGATTTTTTTTCAGAGTTATTTAAAAGTTTAAAATTGTTCTAAAAATTCGAATTTCCCGCCAAAAAATAAAAAAAAAATTTTCATATAGATCTTTTTGAAACTAGCAACTTTTTTAAATAAAGTTTTTGGCTAGCTCTTGACGCGGCTGAGATAAAAAATAAAAACATAAAAGGCCTAATTAGGCTCTAGGGGGGTCACGTGACCACCTAGGGGGCTAAAAATTTCAGAAAGTGAGTTCCTCTATATGTGCTAAAAAGTGACATATAAGGAATTTAAATTCAGTTGGGGGGCACTTTTCACCATCTTACCCGGCTAGGCCCTTTAGGGAAAAATTTTAGATAACTAAAAGGTAAAAGTACCTTTCAATTGCCAGATGACGCTAGTCACCTAATCCATACAAGTCAGTTGCAATGTGGCGATAAGCTTTCATGGTTGGTCAGTTCGAGTATGGAGCAGCAGGTCTACGCCTCTCCGAAGATGACTCCAATAAGAGTCGAAAATCGTCGGTTCAGAGTGCTGGACTGCTTCAGAGTATTCTAAGTGAAAAATAAGATTGTTTTGCCTTCGCATTCCAACTGAATAAAAATGGTATACATTTTTATTTTTAGAGAACTATTCGGCAGCAAATATTTCTTGGGAATTTTTTGTCCGGGATTTTTTGTGGGGATATTTTATCCAAAAAAATTTGTGGGGATTTTTTGTCCGGGAATATTTGTCCGGACCCCAAAGTGAAGATAATGAATAAGACAAGCATTAATATTGTCACCTCTAAATAGGCGATTACAACCTACTTTATAACACCTTAACACCTATACTACCTATCACGAGGCTATTAATAAATCAGAAACAGCAGTAATACAAATGAATGAGTTTTGAATTCGTTTGAAGAAGATAGGTGTAGGTATCTAAACTTACGTGCATAGAAATCGGCCCACCTAAAAATTTGGTCATTTTTGAAGTCTCGTATTTCCTAAACCTGTTGGCCGATTTAAGTGATTTTATATGTTATAGCGTTATTCTTCAACAATATCGCTGTAATAATATTATTGCTAAACAGGTAAGTGTATTTTATACCGGGTGTAACAATGATAGTGTGTTTTTCCTCAAAGTTCGGAACACCCCGTGGAATATTCTAGAGTATATAAAATATTGAAATTAAAACTCAACTGTAGGCTTAGGCTCTATTCTTAATATTTTGCTTTTTGATTCATTCGCTTATGTTGGATAATAAAAAAGTTAGGCATTTTAACAACTAGCAACGTTCTTCATCAATACAGGGTGTTTCTAAATAAGTGCGACAAACTTTAAGGGGAAATTCTGCATGAAAAATAATGACCGTTTCATTTATAAACATATGTCCGCAAATGCTTCGTTTTCGAGATACGGGATGTTGAACTTTTTTTACAAACTGGCGATTTATTTACTACTCTTAGGGCCGGTATTTCCAACCTCACTTAAGCCAAAGCTTACTTTAAGCCTTTGCTTAAGCTTAGATGCCTGTATATCCACTTCAATTTGAGGCTTAAGCCTAGGCTTAAATCAAATAATTTTAAGCCCGCGCGGGAGTTGGTTTAAGCCTTTGCTTAAAATTTGTTTTCTGTTTTTTGAGGTTATTTCTATAGATTATTAATTAGAAAGTTATTTTTAAAACCAACTTTTGAGTAATAACGTTATTATTAGATTATTAAATAATAATCTATTAATCTATTAATCGTAATAACGTTTATTAAAATTCTTACTACTTTTGGAAGGTGTAGGCACATGAAAATTATTTATTTCTACAATGCTTGGTAGGTATATTTATTTTACAAAAATAAACTTACATTCGAATTTGACATTTTAAGGAATATATCCAATAAACAAAATTACAAAGACGGATTATTGCTTATGCAAAATAACAATAAAAATATAACCAGAGAAAATATAGACAATAAACTAACAACACATGTATCATGTACACAATAAGTGAAGTAATTGACATTGATACAGATGACAATATAAAATTAAACGTCAACAGTAGTGGTTTTTACCTCAGAACAGTTAGTTCTGGCACTTTGACGTATTCAGAGGTACCAAACCAATTAACTTTACAGTTGAGCATCAGTTTAGTTAAGGAAATGATGGAAATACGGCACCCGGCTTAAGCTTCTCCTTAACTTTTGACACAGGCTTAGCTAAGCAAAAGCTTAAGTAGCTATTGAAATACCGGCCCTAAGACCGGTTGAGATATGCAAATGAAATTTGGTGGGTTTTAAGAGGTAGTTATTGCGCATATTTGACATACAATTAAGAATTTAATATTCACCATTGGCGTGCATAGGGTAATATGACTGGATAATATTACCCGTATGCACGCCAATGGTGAATATAAAATTCTTAACTGTATATCAAAAAATGCGCAATAATTACCTTTTAAAACCTACCCAATTTCTCTTGTATATCTCATGCGGTTTTAGAGCAATAAATAAATCGTCAGATTGTACGAACAAATTCAACATCCCATATTTCTGAAACGAAGCATTTGCGAACATATGATTATAAACCTAACGGTCATTATTTTTTCATGCAGAATTACCCCATTAAGTTTGTTGCACTTATTTAGAAACACCCTGTATTGATGAAGAACGTTGCTAGTTGTTAAAATACCTAACTTTTTTATTATCCAACATAAGCGAATGAATCAAAAAGCAAAATGTTAAGGAAGCCCAAGGGCCGGTTGTTCGAACGCTAATCAACAATGATCACTATCAAATATTTAATTACTGTCACAACTGTCAATGTCAACTTTGGTTGGGTTGCTGAAAACATAATTTATTATAATTATGAGATTAGTTAATCAATTAACATAACAATTATTAACATAATTGATTAACTAATTTCATAATTACTTGTAATCGATAATTATGTTTTCAGCAACCCAATCAAAGTTGATATTGACAGTTGTGACAGTAATTAAATATTTGATAATGATCATTTTTGATTAGCGTTCGAACAACCGGCCCTAAGGCTACAGTTGAGTTTTAATTTCAATATTTTATATACGCTATAATATTCCACAGGGTGTTCCGAACTTTGAGAAAAAAACACACTATCATTGTTACACCCTGTATTAAATAACACTTACCTGTTTAGCAATAATATTATTACAGCGATATTGTTGAGGAATAAGGCTATAACATATTAAAAAAATCACTTAAATCGGCCAACAGGTTTAGGGAGACTTCAAAAATGACCAAATTTTTAGGTGGGCCGATTTCAATGCACGTAAGTTTATGTGAAAACCACAAACTCTTTTCATAATCATTTTATAAAGTCAAAAACATTAAAGAAAAAATTAACTAAAAATATTGAAGTAGAAACTAGCTGAAAAGCAGAATAAGTGACACACCCAGAAAAATAAAGATCAAACATGTTCTTAGAACCACAAGATAAAAACCTTATATTAGATATATTGCCAGCAGACAGTATTATTCCAGAATCAATATCATTATACTCATAAGTCATAATGATGATGCCATCATGCCAAGATGTGCCTGATACAAAAGAAAAAATGTTTCATGCGGGTATAAAAGTGGGTGGTAATGTGACTAAAATGCCAAAGACTGGAATAAAAAAAAATTGTTTAACATGACATAAAGAGCAACTAAAAAGGATTTTGAAATACCAAAATAAAGAAAAACTACAAGAAAATTGAAGAATATAAAGCACATAATATATTAGAAATAACAGCTGCTACAGAATTGAACAAAAGAGGTATCTGAAATGGAAAAACAAGAGGCTAATAAATATATAGGGACTTAAAAATATCAAAATATTCAATTAGTAGATATTAATTAAATAACGAAGTATTTTTAAAAATCCGATATCCTGCAATTAAAAATAAAAGCGCGCTTATGACACTGTGAATCAAATGTTATTAATTACTTAATTTACTGATAAAAAATATCAAATATTCAAAGCTGAATACCAAGTGCCTTCGTTATCCCATTTTTTTCGTAATTTATGAATCATATATCATATCCGGAGTATCCTGTACTACTTACACAAAATCGATGAGTTTTAATTTAAATGACCTTGACATACACCTAGCTTCTTTAAATATGACACTGGAATATTTTAAAATTGCAACGATTTATAGCATTGTAAGTTTTTGGCAGGAATCACAGTTTTTCCTTAATAACTTCTAAATTGCATTAGAGGCCATTTTGTGATGCAACGTGACGAAATAAGACCCCAAAGTGACTTTTCACGAGCGAGAGGAAAATCCATTCCCTATTATTATTGATTTTGTCTGTGACAAATTATTTATTTAAAGATAAGGATCACCTTAGGTCCCAAAATTGTTATGAAATTTAATTCACTTTGTTGGGACAGGTCAGTTTAAAGACAACGTATCCCTGCGTATTTAAAATAGAACTCGCATCGCTAATTTTTTGCAAGTATGGGAGGAGGCGCATGTTAGCAAATGCATCTATTTAAGCGACTATAAAATAGATTTAAGGAATACTACAATCACGAAAATTAATTGAACAATAACCTAGGAATTGTTAAGAAAGTACGTTTTGAAAGAATATTCAAGTATCAACTTCCAATGGAAGTTTCAAATGCCGGTTGCCGGCCGTCATTCATCCCGTCAAAAACATTCAAAATATACTATCACAGCAAATTCAATACAATAACAATATCAAACAAAAGTATTTTATCAATTTCCGTGAAAACAGTCATATTAAAAATAATATTAAAGCAGAGAAAGAAATTTAGCACCACTTACCTGCCCAAATGCACAGCAAGAGATCGAGAAAATCGACAGAACCCTACAAGCGCAAGCTAGCGGAAGTTAGAGGAGAGGTTTCCATGGAGGGGTGAAGTATTGATTTATGCAGATTTGCAGGAGACATTAATTTAATCAAAATTATATTCTGTGTAGATTTAACTTCATTGTGTTCTAGTGGATATAAGAGAATTATTTATATCGACATTGCGAGTATTTATAGTTCCAATTATTTTTATTGCCAATTAAACGAGAATAGGAAAATAGGGGAAGAATATTAAAATATCAACCAATAGAAAACCTTGGAGAAATGACGTTCAGGGATGAACGAATAGCGCGAATCTTTAAGTTTTTTGGACATCATCTTGCAAATTATTATTTATCTTAAATATGGTTTTTATATTTGTTTTTATTTAGTAATAAAATTATACAGAAAGATCTAACATACTATGTACATCTATTGTGAGGAAATTTCAAAATCATTCATAATCTTAGATAACTTTTGTTTAGGTTTCTATTTAATTAAAAAGACAAAAAACAGTAAATATATTTTCAAAAATGAATATATTTAAAAATTCCTGCGATAACAATGTTGCCAAATTGACCATTAAATAAATATGCTATGACATCGACTTGCAATAACGATGTTCTTGAATAGAAATCAGTTACAAAATAATAATAATGTTCAAGTATTGCTCGTTATAATAAATAATATGTTTCGTTTATCCTTTAAAACATAGAAATGTTACATAAAATAAAGCTGTTTAACATACTGATCATGACCTACAATAAATGAAATCAAAACAAAAAAAGAAGAAGTTCTTACCAAAAATTGACATTCTTCATTCTCGTGACATATTTGACAACTACAAAAATAAATATACGTGGAATAATGTGAAAATTAATATAAATTTTTAATTATTACTAGTTTTAATATACAAAATGGAATCTGCTGTTACAAATGACACAAACAAAAAGTCAATTCTAGAAAATTTAACCAAGGAGGAGCTCGTCAAAAAATGTACCCAACTATTACAAATTGCCCAAAAAGCAAAACAATCCAAAAGTACACTACAAGAGGAAAACAGTAAGTTAAAAACTGAGTTAAATAAGAAAAATACCGACCCTGATCCTGCTTTACAAGAATATATAGACAATTTAACCCAACAAAAGCTGAACTTAGTAACTGATAACCAATCTTTAAAAACTAAAAATGAAACCTTGTCCAAGAGAATTGAAGAGTATGAAGTGCAACTGAAGGAATGCGAAGAAAAACTCAATACTTGTGATAACGAAAACACCTCTTACAAGAGGCAAATAAGAAGGTTAACAGACGAAAACGAACAGTTGATTGTGGATCTAGAAACACTAGAAAAACAGCTAGCAATAGCAAAAGAAAAAGTTTCTGATGAAGCAAATTTAATAGATTTAAGTGAATCCAAAGAGAAAGATGAAAAACGCCAAGAACTGGAAAAGATGTTGAGTATTAGCTTAGAAGAAATTAAGAAGTTGAAAAATGAAAATAGTGGTCTAAACGATAAGATCGAAGTTCTTAAAATTAATTTAGGTGAAAAGGATAAAAGCATACTGACCATTAGTCAAGAATTAGTGTTGTCAAAAAGTTTGGTAAGTAAATTTTCCTTTTTTAAAGTGCTTTTCCATTGAACTTCTTAAGATTTGGGAACAGTTTTGACGAAATTCTTTCTGACACTTCATAATAGGTACACATGTTGGACCATTAGTGATCTCTGAACTTCTATCTAGTGTTTTTATCATTTGTATTACTTTCTTGATTAGTTCTTGACATTGTTCTTCTTGACTTCTATAAATATAGGGTTCTAAAACTGATGACTTGTGGCATGTTTGGATTAAATATTATGTTTATATGGAATTAGCCCAATGAACTGTCAACACTGATGGAATGGCCCCGTCCCATTCAAACAGTGAAGAGAGATTGCCTGCAACATACAAGAGAGAGGTCCTAGAGAGACGGAATTTTTCAGGTAAACTTTGCTATAACTGCCACGAGAGTTGCCAGATGTGATTTTATAAAACCCCCACTTAGAAACTGAAATTCCCTCAAATCACCCAAATTTAAATTTTTGCCGCATTTTAATAAATTAGTATAGACCAGTAAAGATCTGTTTTTAGGTGGATGTGAGAGGTGGCATTCAGATTTTTGCAGATAAAGTTAGGTGATAACTTCGTTAATAGTAATTGATTTATGCTCCTTCTCAAATATGCCCGGAATATTAATAAAAAAAATAAAATATTTAAAAATTTCAAAAAATTTCGTTTTTTTTTTTCTTTTTTTTTTGCTTATAACTTTAAAAGATTCATTTTGGAACAAAGTTGTATAGGAATAAAACAAAGATAATTAAATTTTCTATCAGATGCGATTGGTTAAAAATGTCTTAATTTATCACCTTGCTGCAAAATAGCAATAAATATAAAATAAGAGGGCAAAACAAGCCTGTCCTTATTCAATGATTTTCCATCACTTAGGTTACACTTGGAACCTTCCTAATTCGCTTAGAAAATTTTTGTAATGTGCTAAAACCGTACACCAAATTTCATTAAAATTGACTTACTAGATTTTGAATAATAATTTTGCAATCTAAACTTTTTTTAAAAAATTAAAATTTTAATTTTTTAAAATCTTGCACAACAAAAACTAGAACATACAAAGATTTGTCAATTTTTTTACATATGAAGAAGCACTCCACCTATCTAATGCACTTTACAGAATTGAAATCAGATTGTTTAAGCAGCCTCAGCAATGTTTTAAAGTTATAAACAATTTTTTGGCTTATAAACAGATTAGTCCTGTGGCCAGGAGGGGGTGCTACGGGCTCCTTTATTTAGATGGACTTACCCAAGATTTTTATGTATTTTTTGACCCGTAGAACACGATTTTTTTGGGTAACAGTTGATCCGGATGTCGATAAGATTGTTATAAACAAAGAACTTGAACTTGGAATTACATAACAACGATTTTTCGCAAAATAAAACATTTTTTTGTATTTCTTGAGTAATTCTAAGCAAAAAATGTTCTTACAAGTTTTTTCGTAGGATGCATAGTTTTCGAGATAAGCGCAGTGGAACTTTCAAAAATTCGAAAAATTGCAATTTTTGAATGTGAATAACTTTTGATTAAAAAGTAAAATAGCAATTCTGCTGACAGCTTGAAAGTTTAAGTCAAATTATACCGGTTTTAATTATTTGCATGGCTAAAAATTAATTTTTTTATTATTAAACAAAGCTATTTGTTTATAAGCCAAAAAATTGTTTATAAGTTTAAAACATTGCTGAGGCCCCTTAAATAATCCGATTTTAATTCTATAAAGTGTATTAGATAGGTAGAGCACCTCTTTATATATAAAAAATTAGACAACTTCTAAATGGTCTACTTTTTGTTCAGAAAGATTTTAAAAAATTTGAACTTTTTTATAAACATTTAGATTGCAAAGGACATCGCACACATCTTATGGAAAATATAATGTCACTCAAATTCAATAAAATTTATATGAATAGATTCGTTTCAAATTAACAGTCATTTCTTATCATTGCGCCAACTCTTAATTTTCAATAATAAGAGCAGAAATTGATATAAATCAATCTGAAATCAAATGGGTAGGTACAGTTACGATCACTGAATAGTTTACACCTTAATTTTTATATTGTAATACTGTAAAATTGCAGTGTCGTAGGGATCTGATAAATATCAAATTCAGAAAATATCAAAAAGTCAATACTTGTCAAAAATTTCACGTGTTGAAAAATAAAATAAAACGATATCAAACTCCTCCAAAAATCTTCTTTGTATGCTTTCCATTTTGTTATTTTTTTTATTTAGCTTAATGTCTCGACAACTAATGTCCCTTGGCATTTTTGTTAAATTTTATAAAATTATATTTATATTATTTTGATTTTTTAATTTTAATCGACCTATTCTAGGTACACCACTGGTAACGTCACTTTGGCCTGTAAACTATTCAATGATCGTAACTGTACATAAGTTAGAGAGAGAAAAAATATTTTAAAATACCCAGATTATCGGTAACTTCATAAATCTTCTCAGGCTATTAAGCATCTTATTATAATAGGCCCAGGGAGGGTTTAAGCTGTTTTGAATAGCACCCAGAGCAATAGTGATGATAACTGACGTTTATAGACTCCAAAAATGTGATTTCGATAAACTTTAATTGCAATTTGCGCCGTAATTAATCATAATTAAGAGTTGCCGCAATGATAAGAATTGACCGTTAATTTAAAACGAATCTATTCGTATAAATTTTATTGAATTTGAGTGACATTATATTTTCCATAAGATGTGTGTGATGTCCTTTATTATGCAAAATCTATTAGGTCGATTTTAATGAAATTTGGTACACGCTTTAAGTATGTTACAAAGAATTTCCTAAGCGAATTACTAAGGTTCTAAGTGCCACCAAAGTGGTTAAAAACATTGACTAACAACAGGCGTATTTTGCCTCCTTAGTTTGTATTTATTGCTATATTGCAGAAAAGGTAATATGTTAAGACATTTTTGACCAGTCGTATATCATACAAAATTCAATTATCTTTATTTTATTTCTCTACGACTTTGTTCCAAAACGAATCGTTTTAAAGTTATAAGCAAAGAAAGCAGAAAAAAATCGACGTTTTTCAATTTTTAGCTATTTTTCAATATATTGTGTTTATTTTTAAAGTCCATCCTTCCATGCCATATAGGAGCACCGACCATATATAGCATTTTGTGAATCTTAGTCTTAGGTTTAGGTCAAAGTCAGACGTTACTAAATTTCATGAATGCACTTCTGGCTCTTTCTATCCGACATTTAATTTCCATATCCGACATCCAGTCTTCACATAGCCAGGTTCCCAGGTACTTAAACTTTCTTACGCGCTCTACATCTAGGTTGTTATATGCTAGTCTTGAATTTTGATGTTGACATAATTGACAGCTGATTATAAGGAACTTCGTCTTTTTTATGTTGATGCTAAGTCCCATAAGGTTTTGGAGGTCTTTTATATTGTCTGCTATTAAGACCAAGTCATCTGCATATCGTATATTATTGACCCAGGTACCATTTACTTTGATGCCGCTTTCGCATTCCTCAAGAGCTTCCTGGAAGATACTTTCTGAATATAGATTGAACAGTAGTGGGGAGAGAATGCATCCCTGTCTTACACCTCTGAGAATTTTTTGAGCTTGCGTTGTTTCATTATCCACCTTGACGACAGCTGTTTGATTCCAGTAAAGAGCCTCTATGCAACGAATGTCTTTTTGATCTATGTCGAGTTGTTTTAGTATATGTACGAGTTTATGATGTTGTACTCGATCGAAGGCTTTTTCATAATCTATAAAGCACATCATTACATCTTTTCTTTGATCGTAGCAGTTCTGAGCTAGCACTTGGGTTGCAACTAGTGCTTCCCTGGTACCCAGGCCTTTTCGAAATCCAAATTGAAAAGGCCTCGGTCCCATTTAAACATCGTCCCATTTAAACATAATAATTAATTCTATAAAATGTCATAGATTTATTTTTGTAAACAATTTTAGACATTGTTGTTTAATTGTGTTATCAACATTGTGTGTTGTATTCAACATTTCAAATGCTGTATTCTGGTGTTTTTTAAGAATGTCCATTTTAATGTTAAAATATACAATGTCCAATATTTGGAAAGGTTTTAAAAAAAAAAAGTGAATATCTCTGTCTGATGCAATGTTTCATAATCATATCAGCTTTTAATTTTTTAAATTAAATGAGTTTATTTAATTTAATTCATATTCTAAGCTGTCAAAAGTGTTTTTATCATCCAAAGAACACATAATATAAACAAATATGCTTTCATTGCAAATTTTCTTTTAAGATTATAAACCAAGTTCATTGTTGTATTTTGATCTTCCATATTGGTGTATGATTTCAGATTGAAGAGTTTGAAGGATTGAACAAGAAAAAAGAAGTCAACGAAGCAGAGAGTAATAATCTGAATATAAAATTGTTAGAATCTGAAAATAGTATAAAAGAGTTAAAAGAAAATAACACAAAACTCAAGCAAAAATTAAAATTTTATCACTCGAAAATAGTGAAGTTTGCTAGTATAGCTAAAGAGTTGAAACAAAACAAAGCTGAGATTTTAGATATGTTTAAATCGTACATAGACCAAGTAAAAGAATGGAAAGATCAGTTAGACTTAGGGGAGAAGAACATAGTAAAATATCTCAGCAGTGTTGTAGCAGAAAACCAAGCCTTGAAGCAAAAAGTAGAGGAGCAAAGTAAAGTTGAAGATAGTTGTAGTTTTGACAATGAAATCAAAATTCTTACTGATAAACATGAGAATGAGAAATCTGACTTACAAAACCAATTAATACACTCACAAGACCAAATCCTAAACATCACTGAGGAAATTAAACGGGCTAATTTAAATATTTCACAGTTAACTAAAGACATTGATCAACTAAAACAAAACAATTTGGACTCCAATAAAGTAATAGAAGAGAAAGATAAAATTATTAATGAGAGCCAGGCTCTTAAAGCTACATATGATGAAGAAAAAGAAGTATTATTAAAGGGGATACAAGAATTGGAGTACTTGAAAGAGAATAATTTAGATATTGAAGAAAGTCTAAGAGAATCAAGTAGGAAAATTGAAAATTTACTCTTGGAAATTCAAGAATTACAAAAGCAACTAGAGGAAAAGAAAAAAATTGAGACCGATTTCAACAGTAAGTTAGCAGAAAAGCAAAAATTAGAAAATGACTTAAATGTTCAAATAAGTGATTTAGAGAAACAAATTGAGGCCCTAAAACGTAGTAAAACAAATGTTGAGAAGGTAATAGAAGATTTAGAAAGCCAAATTGAAAGTTTAAAAACAAGTACTGAAGAAAAAATCACTTCGATGAGTACAATTATTCAAGAACAAGAAAATGAACTGAATATATTAAGGAAGGAAAATACTACACTGCTAAAGATTAAATCAGATCTTCATGAAGAAATTAATAAAATCAATAATGAAGAGAAAGATCTTAAAGAAAAATCAGAAAAATTCACTGTAGAAACACAAGATAAATTAAAAGAGTGTGAGAAGACTGTAGCAAACCTACAAAATCAAGTTCGTTCATTCGAAGAATTAGAAAGGAGGTCAACAGAAGAGATTAAAAACATAGCGAATGAAAATAAACAACTAACAGCACAAAATGAAACTTTGCAGGAAAATCTTCGAAAATTCCAGTATTCTTTATCTAACAGAATAGATTGCTCTATTCAAACAAACGAAGTGCCTTATAATTTAGATGAATTTGAAGAACAAGTTGTTAGTTTAAAGAGAGAAAACGCTGAATTGCTGTCTGAAATGAACGAAATGAACCAAGCAATTAAAGAAAGAGGTGAAATAATTTCTAAATTGGAAGCGCACCGTGAAGAGGTACTAAAAAAACTACAAATTCATGAAACCCAAGCCAATAAAAACATTGATAATATCACAGAGAAAGAAAGGATCATTGAATGCTTGAATTTAGAACTACAAGAGTACAAAAATAATAGAAATCTTGGTGCTAGTAATGAAATTATTAGTTTGAGAAGTGAGATAGAGAATTTAAGGGATAGGTTGAATGCTAATATGGAGAATAGTTATGCTGATAATGATACTTTGTCCACTTCAACCATTTCCAGGACTGAAGAGGTGAATAGGTTGAAGGATCTGGAGGGATCTTGGGAGGAGAAGTATGGAAAGTTGAGAAATTTGGCAGTAAAACTTAAGGGTAAGTGTTTTATTTTATATGTTCTTATATTGGCTCATTGTGTTATCTTCCATTCCTTTTTACTCATGTCTATTAAGCCAGATCATCCATTTCATGAGTCCATATTTGGAATAGTTTCATATTTTTTTTGCTAATTTTTTGCTAATTTATTACCACAAAAACAAATTTTTTGCTCCACCCCTAACCGAGAAACAATGGTTGATGTAGCTTAATATTATGTCACATCATCGATAGCCATATCTCGCGAACCTAAAGAGCTAGAAAATCGTACGACGCGGCATATTTTTTTGCTAATTTATTGCTGTCGATCTGCATATGCAACATACCCCAAAACCACCCCTGCTTCCCTTACAGCTAAACAACACCCCCAAAAAACAAGAAAAATCCTAAAAAATGATTCTCATGATATGGTTGACAGTTGATGTTCAATAACAAATTTTTTTCTATGATAAGTTCTATCGATCCAAAGCTTATTTTAAATGTTTTTTAATGATACTTATGCACGTATTATAAAAATTGAGTTATCCATCGCATTTTTTCGGTATGTCAAAAAAAAAGTGTTTCATTTTTTGTTTATTACATTTTCTGTTATATCTCGAAAACTGCTCGATGGATTTTAATGGTCCTCATCTCTTTTTATTTTGTTAAACGTGCAAAAATATGAATTTTTCATTTTACCATATCAATGTATATCGAACCATATCTCCGAGATTTATCGATCGATTTTTGACTATTATTAAATATAAGTCACTTCGATACCACTCCGGCTACACTCATAAAAAAAGTAGTTACCGATCTTAGAAAAAGCGTTCTTGAACGAAGAAAGGCTGTTTTCTACAGCAAAGAGTAAAATAAACTATAGCCAAGAACTTATTCTTCATAAGAATGTATTGAAAAAAAATTCTTGGTTGTAATTTATTTTACTCTTGGCTCTAGAAAACAGCCTTTCTTCGTTCAAGAACGCTTTTTCTAAGATCGGTAACTACTTTTTTTATGAGTGTAGCCGGAGTGGTATCGAAGTGACTTATATTTAATAATAGTCAAAAATCGATCTATAAATCTCGGAGATATGGTTCGATATACATTGATATGGTAAAATGAAAAATTCATATTTTTGCACGTTGTAACAAAATAAAAAGAGATGAGGATCATTAAAATCCATCGAGCAGTTTTCGAGATATAACAGAAAATGTAATAAACAAAAAATGAAACACTTTTTTTTGACATACCGAAAAAATGCGATGGATAACTCAATTTTTATAATACGTGCATAAGTATCATTAAAAAACATTTAAAATAAGCTTTGGATCGATAGAACTTATCATAGAAAAAAATTTGTTATTGAACATCAACTGTCAACCATATCATGAGAATCATTTTTTAGGATTTTTCGTTGTTTTTTGGGGGTGTTGTTTAGCTGTAAGGGAAGCAGGGGTGGTTTTGGGGTATGTTGCATATTATGCAGATCGACAGCAATAAATTAGCAAAAAAATATGCCGCGTCGTACGATTTTCTAGCTCTTTAGGTTCGCGAGATATGGCTATCGATGATGTGACATAATATTAAGCTACATCAACCATTGTTTCTCGGTTAGGGATGGAGCAAAAAATTTGTTTTTTACGGCTAATGACAGCAAAAAATTAGCAATTAAATATCAACCGTCAACTATATCACAAAAATCATTTTTCAAGATTTGTCGTTGTTTTTGGGGGTGTTGTTTAGCTGTAAGGGAAGCAGGGGTGGTTTTGGGGTATGTTGCATATGCAGATCGACAGCAATAAATTAGCAAAAAAATATGCCGCGTCGTACGATTTTCTAGCTCTTTAGGTTCGCGAGATATGGCTATCGATGATGTGACATAATATTAAGCTACATCAACCATTGTTTCTCGGTTAGGGGTGGAGCAAAAAATTTGTTTTTGTGGTAATAAATTAGCAAAAAATTAGCAAAAAAATATGAAACTATTCCAAATATGGACTTATGAAATGGATGATCTGGCTTATAGACATTTTTTACTCCAGTCGTCAGAGATGAAAATGTCACTGAATACTGAAAAAGAGAAAACATTGATTTTCTGAGTCTGTACACCATAGAAATAACTGTTTTGAACAAGAAATGTAGCTGAGGCTGAGATAATTTTGAACAAAAATGTTTTTTAGCACTTTTTGTGTAGAATGAACTGTTCTCTTAGAAATAACACTTAAGAGCAGAGAGTAGCGATCACCAGGTAGCAACAAACGCGGTCCAAGATTGCGAAAGTTCTGCGAACAAGTGAGGCAACAGTGCGTCGGTAATTCGACACTGACAGTGACGTTTATACTATCAAAAACAATCATTTTTATACACATAGGCGCGAAATGTTGCCAGGTCAGTGACATTCTTGTTATAAAAAAATCGATTTTTAGTAGTTCCAATGCGACACAAAATCTAGGCACGGGATAAAAAAGTTTATTTCAAGAAAGTGTATTTTTTTGTCTTTCTTAATGGCGGTAAAGGCTCCTTTTTCAATATTTTATTTAGTTATAGAGTAATTTCCACATACTAACATATTTCTGAAATTGGGCTCTGTACCGCCATTCTTTATTATATTACGATTATGTGTGCCAAATATCTCGACAAAATATTCAAAATTAGAGCCGCAATCTTGGAACGCGTTTGTTGCTACCTGTTGATCGCTACTGTTTGCTCTTAAAGCGACCAGTGATTTTTAATGTCAGTTACTCGCGTGAAATAATTTTTTTCTACGAGCGTGCAAAAATGTCTACTTTCGCGCACGCGTTTTAGTTTAGATAGTTTTAGTTTTCCGCACGCGTGTTAATTTAGACATGTTAATATGGCTTTAAAGTAATTATAATACATGCAATATACGAATATTTAGATATTATTTACTAATTTATTTCAAATATATCTTATTGTGTTCATGTTTTAATGAAATTAACGCGAGAATTTGATGAAATAAAATAATTTTGACATAATATTCGAAAGTCAAATCAGTAGACAATAACAGTGGTTTTGACAACCTTGTCAAATAATTAATTTGTGTATGTATTTTCATATTAATTAAATTAATTGATTAAGATTTGGTCATTTTTTAAAGACTCGTAGAAAAAATATTGTTCCTAACGCTTGCAGAAAGTCTCTTTTCCTCACTCGACTGCTTGCCGAACTCCCGCTTCGCGTCGTTCGGCAAACTGCAGTCGCGTGCGGAAAAGAATGACTTTCTGCACTTGTTAGGAAAATAACTATTTTAAATCAAATTTGTATCAACTTGAAGGTAAAAATTCAATATTTTCTGTTCAAAGTGTCCTATCGATAAAAATCAAAATGTGTTTTAAAGGTGAAGAGTATGCATGCATATTCAATATTTTTTCCACCCAATGCTTTGTGGAAATATTTCCTGTGACGTGTGTCCCTTTGTAATGTGAAAGTTTAAATTCAGCTTTTTTAGGCATATTTCAAATGTCTCATATTTGTTGCAAAAATAAAAAATCGAAATTATAATGTTATATAAAATTAGGCACTAACAATGAAAATCCATAGTGACAGGTCAATGGAGCTAATAAATTTTATTGATCGCATGAAAATCGTAAAACATGCCAAAAATCACCCAACATTTATTAATTTAACAGTTTTATAGAAACTTGCTGCACACTTTACCTTAAGGGGCTATCCTAGTGTTAAAGTACGGAATTCATATATTTTTTTGGGAATTCCTAAAATAAAAAGTAGTGTACCAATTGTTTTGAAAATTTGCATTAGCAGTTATTTTGAAAAGAAGTAGGTAACTACAATTAACTGTAAAACAATTTTCATAAAAAATATTGAATATTAAACGATTTATGCGTCATCTACTGGCATTGTGAAAATAAAAACATGGCCCCACTGCTGCAGTGACTAATAGAGATCCTGAAACATAAAATTTCAAAGTGATTATTGAAATATAAGTTATTTCCTATACCATCAACTAGGATTTTGAAAAATATTAAAATTTGGAAAAATGGAAAAAAAATGGAATTTTTTTAAAATTAGCTAAAACATTTTCAGTTTCAAAAACCGTCAAATTGACATTTTTTATCCGATCAACAAACCCCTAGTTGATGGTATATAAAACAACTTATATTTCAATAATAACAAACAAAGTTTCAGGATCTCTATTATAGTCGGTTCGCTAAACTCAGACGCAACTGGCTATATAATAATAATAACTGGATAATTTTTTTTGTTTTTTGCCAATTTTGCAAAAATTGGCAAAATTACTAACTATTTAGTGATTATTATTATCCAGATTTAGCCATACGGCTCACACTCCCTCTGAGGGGAAAATTGACTCATCCCAGATACCTACGGTATCAAAAGGATTGAGCTCTGGTGGGACTCTTTCCGTGTTATCGAGCCCTAGGTGACTTGGAATGCAGGTGTATCTCCCAAAAATTTTCTTACACTTCTGGCCGTCGCAAGTAGTACAGCTTTCTGCATGGTCTTATAAATATGTTCATTGAGACCCAGCTTTTTTATGCTTTCGAGGAGGGTCTTCGGAATGACACCAGTAGTAGACATAACAATAGGTATCGTCTGCGTACTTTGCATTCTCCATTGTCTCCGTATTTGAATTTCCAGATCTCTATACTTGGCGATCTTTTCAGTAAATTTACTACGTAAATTATTGTTGTTAGGTATCGCCACATCAATTAGTGTTGTTTGTCTTGTTAATTTATTAACTAGTACGAGATCTGGTCTATTATGTGCCACTGTTTGGTCTGTGAGCACACTGCGGTCCCAGTATAGCTTGTAGTTGCCATCCTCAAGCATACTCTCAGGAACGTATTGATAATATGGGAGATGGTCCGTTTGGAGAAGTCCCAGCTTGTTAGCTATCTCTTGATGAAGGATTTTTCCCACTGCGTCATGCCGTTCCTTGTATTCAGTTGCAGCAAATGCCTGGCAGCCCCCTGTAATATGTTGGATGGTTTCTTGGGCTTGACATCCATATCGGCATCTGTCGTTTTGAACCTGAGGGTCTTTGACGATATATTTCAGGTAATTTCTGGTTGGTATAACCTGATCCTGAATGGCCAGTAATGAACCCTCCGTTTCAGGGAACATCTTTCCTGATGTCAACCAATAGTTCGACGCTATATTGTCGACATAGTCTTGGCTAACTTCATTGGGATGTCGCCCGTGCAGAGGTTTACCCATCCAGGTGCGCAGTTTTTCGTATTGAGTAAGGTGGTTTATGCGCATTTCTGGTTCCCTCAATTTGACCGGTGTTGTGTCATCTACTGCGCAAATTGCGGTTATTATTATTATTATTATTATTATACATAAGCAAGGGCAGAGGGACAAGTCCCTATTATGCCCAAAAACAAAGAAATTACATAACTAACCTACTAGCAGATACAATATAAAACAAAAAAAAAGATATAATTTTTGTTTACATAAAAAAAATTAAATAGTTCAGCTATAATAAGAAACGGTCAAGTCTGTTTTTAAACGTGTTAGTAGAGGGGGCTCTCTCTCGAACACTCTATTTGGTAGGAAGTTCTGCCTTGATCTCGTAGAAAAGTTCTCTTTTTTAAGTTTGAACTGGTGACCTCTGAGGCGTTCATCTTGGTTTATAGTAAACATTTCGTCGAGATTTCCGAAACTGAATTTTAATATTTTAAAAGTGGTTATTAAGTCTCCACGTTGTCGACGAAGTTCGAAGGAAGTTAGATTGGCCATACTAAGTCTCTCTGCATAGGAAGGTCTTCTCAGTCCCAATGGAATTCGAGTTGCTTTTCTTTGGACGTTTTCCAACAATGTTTTGTCTCGAACCAAATCAGGATGCCACGTTGGACCAGCGTATTCAAGAATCGGTCTTACGTAAATAGTGTAAAGTTTACAGAATGACTGCATTGAAACTCTCGCAAAACACCTCCGAATAAAATATAGTCTGGAGTTCGCACAAAACTTTTAAATAAATTATTAACTTTTTAGTAATTATTTTTTGCCAATTTTACTAAAATTGGCAAAATTACCGACTAAAATATCTAGAAAGTTGCGTCTGAGTTTAGCGAACAGACTATAGTCCCAATCACTGCACCATTGATTCCCAATCACAGAATGTATCGATTTGCTTGAAAATTTGAGAATAAGTAGTGGATAGTCTAAGGATCAAAATCTATATGACGCCGAAAGGCGCTTTTAGTATGGGGGTGGTTGCCACCCCATCTCGGGGGGTGGAAATTTTGTATTATATTTTGGCCGTAAAAGTTGATAAAAACGTTCATTCTAAGCAAAAAATGTTCTAGACATTTTTTTGATAAAATTAATAGTTTTCGATTTATTCGCTTTTGAAAGTGTTAGTTTTATATCGAAAAAATCAATGTTTTACCAAGTACTCATTTACGATTCACTCAATTTTTGCCGTAGAAAAAATTTTTTTCAAACCAAGTTCTTGGGAATTAAATAACCTACAATTTCATATTTAAACATTTTTTCGTATCTCTGATGCTAATCTTTCTATTCTGAAGAAAATGGCATTTTTTACCAAACTACAAAAATTCGTTATTCGCTTTTAACTGTAGTTTTTTAAAAACTAATCATTTTAAGCCACTCAAACTTATAATCTATTAATAATACATAAATAAAGAAGAATGAATAAGACCAATGACTAAAAACACCGCTAACTTACATTAAAATGCTTTCAATTGGATTTCTCCTTTTTTTTTTCAAAAAAATATTGATTTTTAACCGTAACTTGTTTATTTTTATCTTAGAAAGTTTGTTAAAAAAGAATTTTGTAGGTTTTTACAAGATCTGTAAGCATATTATTATTAAATCTTTTAAAAATCCTAGTCGCAAAAAGAGGTGACTTTGAAAGGGTTGGTAAAGATGGTTCTTGCATGTTATTACAAGTTTTTATTGTCAATAGTTCACTGAATTTTTGCCGTAGAAAACATTTTTTCAAACCAGGCTCTTGGGAATTAAATAAGCTACATCTTCAGTATTAAACATTTTTTCGTATCTCTGATGCTAATCTTTCTATTACGAAGAAAAAGCCATTTTTCTCCAAACTACAAAAATTCGTTATTCGCTTTTAACTCAATTTTTTAAAAACTAATTATTCTAGGCCGGTCAAACTTCTAGAACCTATTAATAATACATAAATAGAAAAGACCAAATAAGGTCAATGACTAATTTTAATTAGGGTGGTGATTAGGGCGGTTACTTCCGATCACTTTTCACTGAAAAAAATAGGGACTGACATTCTTTTCATTATAAGTCACTTAACTTTTGAGCTAGATTTTTTTCTATTTCTGGAGATAGATATTTTTAAATACTTTAAATTAGTTTCAACAAGTTATCCTCGAAAAATGCATAGTTTTCCCGTCTTTTGACTTTGAATCTACAATATTTAGCATTTGACGAAGAAGAGCTAACATATATAATAAATGTTGTTCTGAAGCTATTTCCTTGTGGCATTTTTATATATTTTTATTATATTTTGACCACAACAGTTGGTAAAAACATTCATTCTAAGCATATTATTAAAAACATTCATAATATTTTTATATTCAATAGTATTTTGTATTTTGACAACGAAACCCGATTTGGGCTTCGAAACGTTAATAAATTAATTTTTTAGTAAAATTGTGGCTTATTTCCCATAAAAAATACGTAATTATATATAATAAAGTATAGCTCGATTACTATTGGTCTTAAAGAAAATTAAAAAAAACGGTTTTATTTATTTTTTCAAAAGGTACATTTTTGTTGAGTAAAGTTGTTTTGATAAAACGAAAACTTTTGGAGTTATTAGCAGAAAACTTATTAAAAACATTGATTTTTTCGATATAAAACTAACACTTTCGATAGCGAATAAATCGAAAACTATTAATTTTATCACAAAAATATATAGAACGTTTTTGGCTTAGAATGAATGTTTTTACCAACTGTTGTGGTCAAAATATAATAAAAAATTTCCACCCCCTAAATGGGGTGGCAACCACCCCCATGGTAAAAGCGCCTTTCGGCATCATATAGATTTTGATCCTTGGACTATCCACTACTTATTCTCAAATTTTCAAGCAAATCGATCCGTTCTGTAAAAATTGCGAGGTTTTGTCCTATTTTAAGCTTTCATTACTTGGACTAAATGTTTCATTTGGTTAGTCATAACAAATTTAACAATTTTGTATTTTTAATAATTATATGTGAATACATATTCAACATTTGTTTGTTGCAATATTGTGCGAAAACTATAAATGGTATTGAAAATTATTCTATGGATGAAAGAATTTAGATGTAATAACCTTTTAAACAAGACTGTGTGAGCTAAATTTGCTCTGTCAACAAAAAAGCTATTGCAAATTAAAGTGAAAAATAAAATTTTTATATATCATATTTAAGGGCATAGGCGCAAAATGTCACCTGCCAAAATGTTCAATGTGCTTTAAATGTATTCACTTTTTTTCGAATCCTGAGAATACTAAGTATTTTTGAAAAATTTAAACGCAGAATGAAAGATTACGTTGTTAAGGAGGGCCGAAAGTCCCTGAAAACTTCTATAATGTTTATTTTAATAAGTTACAGGGGTGAAAAGAAAAGAGAAAATTTAGTGTGACTTTTAATTTCAAATATCTCATTCAAAATAAACTTTTTGGTTATTGTAAGGGACTTTCGGCCCTCTGTAATACTGTAATCTTTCATTCTGCGTTTAAATTTTTCAAAAATACTTATTAGTTTTCCTAGTATTCGAAAAAAATGAATACATTTAAAACACATTGAACATTTTGACAGGCGACATTTTGCGCCTATGCCCTAAAGTATTATGTTTAAAATGAAAATTACATTTCTAATTAACTAATGTTTGACGTTTCAATTTCCACTACGGAAATCATTCTTAAAAAAAGAAAATAATTATTGTAAAAAATTCTGGGAAGATTTTATAACCTGATTTTTTCAGGTTACCTATAGACATAATACGAGTGCGACAGAAAACAGTGTTTGTATTTAGGGTAGACATCTCTTTCCAATCGACGGGGTTTGTCCAATGACATTGGATTTATCGACCACGTGACTTTCCCACTGCCGCTGATTAGAAAGAGATGCCTACCCTAAATACAAACATTTTTCTCTGTAGTACTGGGGGAACAATTTTAGATGGCAGCGTGTAGTCTAGGTATTATATGTCTTTGGATATATCCATTGATATAACCTAAACAAATCACGTATTTTTTATATGCATAATTTTATTAATATAAAAATGGCAGAACAATTTTAGTGCAACAAAAACAAACCTTCCTTATATTAAAATTTATATTACATGTCATATTTGTCTACAGCATACAATTATAATAATTCTTGTCAAAAGCAATGTTCCGATCTACATCTAAATACTTCTCCCTCATCGTTACATTGTAGCGATATTGACAAACTTTAACATCAACCCCGTCACTCACACAAATAGGCCTCTTTGAATTAACATAATCACCCTGACACTTTTCTTCGATGTTGTTTTCGCTGATCACCCTGTAGATATCGTACAAACAATTACAAAACCATGGATTTCCCATTAGGGTAATTTTTTTCAAACCGCTCAACCTGATGAAGAACGAAGACCTCAAGAACATCAAGGAATTGTGGTCAATGAACAAATTATCGAGAAGATCCAAACCTCGTCTAGGAAATGCGCTACCGTTGAGTTCTTTCAGATTATTATTGGTGAGGACGAGTGTTTCTAGGTTTGGTGTTTGTGAAAAACTCCCTGCTTCGATGGTGGATATCTTGTTGAATCCCAGGTTAAGAACTCTGAGTTTGACCAAATTTTGAAGCATGAAATTCGAGACTACCGTCAGCGCGTTATTCTGGAGCCATAGTATTTCAATTTTTTCAGGAAAACTGATTATTTTGTGAACGAAGATGGTTTCTATATTGTTATTGTTGAGTCTTAATCGGGCGAGACTGGGAAAATTAGTTAGCACTCCGTCTTCTATATTGGACAATAAGTTATTGCTCAAATCGAGTGAATTTAAAGCGGGTAAATTCACAAATATACCTGATCTGATGGACTTCAAATTGTTGTGGCTCAGGTTTAATTCTGTTAGTTTTGGTAAGTTGCTGAACGCTTTAGGAAGTACGTCAGTTATTTGGTTGTAGGACAAAAACAGCAATCTTAGCTTCGGTATATGGTTAAACGTTTCGGAATATAGTTTGTGGATATTACTGTTATATACAATCACTAACGTCAAGTTCTTGCCGTTTGAAAACGGATTTATAGAAATGTCTAACACTTGATTATCATTCCGTATTTCAAACGAAGTAATACCTTGTAAACTATTCGTTGGTTCGTTAAAAAATCGTTGAGATATTTGACTTATGTCTTCACATAGTAGTTTATTACGGTTTTTTACACAATCACTAAACGATTTATTAATGAATACAAATAAAACAGCAATTACGAACTTATTTAAACACATTTTGAAACCTACTGCACCCACTCTGACTCGTTTTGTGTTTTTTTACAAATCTTATCGTTAAAACACCGCAACGGATATTAGTCTGGACAGATTATCGGAGAATAGGCCATTTTTGGGAAAAGTTATTTACCAGCAATTTTATTGCTGGAATCGAATCTTATGATTGTATATATTAATAATATGGGTATGCAAAGTCCGCAGATAATGTGCTACTTTTTTTATAAACAAAATGGCGCCCGAAAATCGTGTTTTTTTCAATTTTTGCTCTATAACTCCAAAAATTTTAACTTTACACCAAAAAGACCCAAATAAAAATTCACCGTAATTAAATTCTGCATAGAGACGTGTTTTTCCCGATTTACTTTGACGAAAATTTTCCACAGAAAATGCGGGTTTTTCCAACAAAATCTTTAATTTTCAACTAAAATTTTAGATAAGTAATTGTTTATCAATAATTAAATAACTGGGTAATATAAAAACACTTTTCGTATAGATTATAATTACAGAAGCCGATGGTAATTGAATGAACAGTTTAGCAACAATGGAATTGTTAATTAAAAATTTACGGTCGCTATAATAACCACAATAATTATGATACATACGAATAACTATGATTTTTGTATAAAAAGACACTGTACCTATCTAATGTACTTTACAGAATTGAAATTGGACTATTTAAGCGGCCTCAGAAATATTTTAAAATTATAAACAATTTTTTGGCTTATAAACAAATAGAATATCTCGGCACCTATTAAAATAAATTATGAGAACGGTACTGGAAAGAACGTGGCAGGACACTTCTTTTGAAAGTAAAAAACTTTTAATTGTGATGAGTGGTTCCTGAGATACAACCGGCCAAAGTTGACCGGCATTTACGGCAAAGATATAAACAATAGGATCATAATTTTCGAACCATCACCTTTTTATTTTTGTCCTCTCTCTCCACACCAATTTTCATATCTTTAAAATACTCATAACATATAAATTATTATAATAAAAACTATCGATATTACGAGTGAAAATTACCAAAAATAGCAAAATTCCAATCAAAAATTAGGGTGGAGAAAATGTAATCTCAAAGTTCAAAATCGGTATACGTTAAACAAATGCATTTTCTCGGCTTCCCATGGAGCAATTTTCTTCATTCTTTTTTTGTTCCCAAATAACTCGAGTAGAGCCATCTAACTAACACATTATTAAATGTCAAAGTTGCTTTTGTTTTGTTATAATAAATTTATTTATTTATTATAACAAAAATTTTTAATTTGTTTAAATAAAGATTGTTTAAATAATTATACAACTTCCAAATGAGAATATTTGTACTTTTAACGTAAAAAGGTACACTTGTAGTAAGTTTATCTAAAAAAAGTCTACAATTGGAAAAAATATGTAGTTTCTTTTCTTATAAATAAATACATTTATTATAACAAAACAAAAGCAACTTTGACATTTAATAATGTGTTAGTTAGATGGCTCTACTCGAGTTACTTAAGAACAAAAAAAGAATGAAGAAAATTGCTCTATGGGAAGCCGGGAAAATGCATTTGTTTAACGTATACCGATTTTGAACTTTGAGATTACATTTTCTCCAACCTAATTTTTGATTGGAATTTTGCTATTTTTGGCAGTTTTCAGTCGTAATATCGATAGTTTTTATTATAATAATATATGTTATGAGTATTTTAAAGATATGAAAATTGGTGTGGAGAAAGAGGACAAAAATAAAAGAGTGATGGTTCGAAAATTATGATCCTGTCGTTTATATCTTTGTCGTAAATGCCGGTCAACTTTGGCCGGTTGTATCTCAGGAACCACTCATCACAATTAAACGTTTTTTCTTTCAAAAGAAGCGCCCTGCCGCTTTTTTCCAATACCGTTTTTAGGATTTAATTTAATTTAATATTTCCCGAGATATCCTATTTGTTTATAAGCCAAAAAATTGTTTATAATTTTAAAATATTCCTGAGGCCCCTTAATAGTCTAAGAGCTAGTGAACCTTTTGACTAACGGTCGTCCTGTAAGGCTAAAAATTTGTAGAGTGATAATTCATAGCACACCAAAGCTAAAAACCATGACCTGTCAGGCCTCAGCGGTGCACGTGTATCTACCAGGTGAATCGAAAAGTGCAAATTTAGGGGGTAAAATAAACTTTCTCCTGTAAGGTTTAAATTTAAGTATGTGTTTGAGTAAGTCATTTAGAAGAAATGTGTACAATGACAGGCGATTCTGAAGAGCATAAGACCTTGCCAGGCGAGGGGAAAGATTAGGGGTTTTTATTAAAATTATTCTTTTTGCATCGAACAAATTTTTTTTAGGCTTTTTGAATCATTCCAAACAGAAAAGGTCCTTAGTTATTTTTCTCTTAAGTTAATAGTTTTTGTTATATAAGCGATTGAAAATTTTGAAAATTGCGAAATCGGCCATTTTTAACCCAAATCGGACAATTATCTAAAAATTTCAATATTGGCAAGGTACGCAGATATTCCTTAAACATTGATTGATGAAATCCCGAAGAGTTTTTTGCAATAAAATAACGAAAACCGCTTTGTTTTTTTAATTGCTAATCAAGCGGGCGCTACACTGTAGTATAATTGAGGACGTTTGAGCTTGCATAAATTCATTATCTCGAGAATGGGCAAATTTGAAGAGAAATCCTCAGATAGGTCGATTTTTATTTTTGAATTAGGACTTTTTGGTATATATATAATACTAGTGACGTCATCCATCTGGGCGTGATGACGTAATCGATTATTTTTTTAAATAAGAGTAGGTGTTGTGTGATAGCTCATTTGAAAGGTTATTTAATTCTCTATTCAGTAATATAAACATTAACATAATTATTTATACAGGGTGTACAAAAAAATTTTTTTCTTCTATTTGTCAAATTTAATCAAAGTTAATTTAATAAAAAAAATTTTTTTGTACACCCTGTATAAATAATTATGTTATTGTTTATATTAGTGAATAGAGAATTAAATAACCTTTCAAATGAGCTATAACACAACCCCTACTCTCATTTAAAAAAATCATCGATTACGTCATCACGCTCAGATGGATGACGTCACTAGTATTATATATATGCCAAAAAGTCCTAATTTAAAAATAAAAATCGACCTGTCTGAAGATTGCTCTTGAAATTTGCCAATTCTCGAGATAATGAATTTATGCCAACTCAAACGTCCTCACTTATACTACAGTGAAGCGTCCGCTTGATTAGCAATTAAAAAACAAAGGGGTTTCCGATATTGTATTGCAAAAAACAATGTATTGCATCAATCAATGTTTAAAGAATATCTACCTACCTTGGCAACTTTGAGATTTTTAGGTAAATATCCGATTTGGGGTTAAAAATGGTCGATTTCGCAATTTTCAAAATTTTCAATCGCTTATATAACAAAAACTATTAACTTAAGAGAAAAATCACCAAAGACCTTTTCTGTTTGGAATGATTCAAAAAACTTTAAAAAAAATTGTTCGATGCAAAAAAAATAAATTTAGGAAAAACTCCTAATCTTTCCCCTCGCCTGGCAAGGTCTTATGCTCTTCAGAATCGCCTGTCATTTTACACATTTCTTTTAAATGACTTACTCAAACACATACTTAAATTTAAACCTTACAGGAGAAAGTTTATTTTACCCCCTAAATTTGCACTTTTCGATTCACCTGGTAGATACACGTGCACCGCTGAGGCCTGCCAGGTCATGGTTTTTAGCTTTGGTGTGCTATGAATTATCACTCTACAAATTTCTAGCCTTACAGGACGACCGTTAGTCAAAAGGTTCACTAGCTCTTAGACTATAAATAGTCCAATTTCAATTCTGTAAATAAAAATATTAATCTATAAAAATATTATTTTTCCTTTTTTATTTTTGTTTATACCTACTTTTTAGTTGTAAATTATTGTATACCTACATCAGAATTCCAGTAGGTATAATGTAAATAGTGTGGTAATATTTATTTGAAAATTTTACTGAAACTAGGTCATTTGTTTATCTAGTTATTAATTGTGGTGATCACTGTATTTCTTAAATTAATACAAGATTTGTTTGTTTTGCTTTATTAATAGACAACTTAAAAACAATAAAATTTTAAATCTATTATGAAGTTCCAATTTCCAATTACAAACACAGAATAATTTTACTCAAATAGACTAAATTAATAACCAATATAACCTTAAAATGTTTATGAACGGGTAGTACGCTGATGAAATGTTCATTCGGTAGGTAATCGGGCAAGATCCTCGTGTGCATTCGGTGACATTCGGCTCGATAGGGATGCGTATGAACCTAACGTACCAGCCCGTAACCTTAGGTAATACGTATCGCGATACGGGAGTTTAACCATTAATGCGCAAGCGTATATGTCAAAAAGATGCGTTACGTTTACGTATTTGTGTGCACAAAAACTCCCTATTGAATGAACTGCTCTTTATATTCCGCTACATTTCCTGTTCCAATTTGTTTGTCAAATGTCAAATATTTTATTTAGCTGTCAAGACCTTAACCAAACTTTATTTTGTAATTTTGTTTACTCTAAAGAAAAAATAATTAATTATCAGATATCGTTTTTCGCAAACAACTCAAAAAGTAAGTATTTTGTCAAAAAAAAATTAGCAAAAATATAGCTGATAAAAAATTAAAAAAAAAATGTGTATGAGATCTCTAGACCAGGGGTGGGCAAAGTGCGGCCCTCGGGCCGCATGCGGCCCTTTATACATTTTTTTGCGGCCCGCGGAAAAAAGTGAATTATTTTCATTTAAAGTTTTTTTTTATTATTGCTAATATTAATAAATAAATATAGATAATGCACCTATTAACACAGCTAATATAATTAACACTTTCGCAGCGGGTGATTTTCCCGCAAATTTTCAACATAACGCGGGCAATTATTTGGGTTTCCAGCAGAGTTTTGTCGGCTGCCTGAATGAAAGCAACGAAATTTCAACAAATAGAAACGATATTTTTGAAGTAGTCTGGAACTGTTTGGAAAATTTTAAATTAGCGCTGTGACCACCTAGTAAGTGTAACAACTGACGGAGCACCATATTTAAGACGAGCAAATATTGTAATTTTGAGAAAACTTAAAGATTACGTCCATGAACAATTTTCAGAACATCAGTTATTATTTTTCACTGCTTAAGGTGAAACAGTAGCGATCAACAGGTAGCGAAAACGCGTTCCAAGATTGCGGCTGTAATTTTGAATATTTTTTCGAGATATTTGGCACACGTATTCGTAATATAATAAAGAATGGCGATACAGAGGCCAATTTGAAAAATATATTAATATGTGGAAATTACTCTGTAATTAAATACAATATTAAAAAAACGAGCCTGTACCGCCATTAAGAAGAACAAAAAAATACACGTCCTTCAAATAAACTTTTTTATCCGATGCTTAGATTTTGTGTCATTTTGGAACTACTAATGAAATAAAAAATTTTAGTAGTTCCAAAATGACACAAAATCTAGGCATCGGATAAAAAAGTTTATTTGAAGAAAGTGTATTTTTTTGTTCTTCTTAATGGCGGTACAGGCTCGTTTTTTTAATATTGTATTTAATTACAGAGTAATTTCCACATATTAATATATTTTTCAAATTGGGCTCTGTACCGCCATTCTTTATTATATTACGAATACGTGTGCCAAATATCTCGAAAAAATATTCAAAATTACAGCCGCAATCTTGGAACGCGTTTTTGCTACCTGTTGATCGTTACTGTTTCCTCTTAATCCATGAGCAGCTATTGTGCAAAAATGTTTTGCAAGTAGTCAACGCCAACGTCACTTCAATTATAACTAATATTGTTAATTATTCGTTCAATAGTAAATCATCGTGCATATTTTTATATTATTGAATTCTTTCAAAAAAAACAAAAACAATGAAGGGAATCTAAGATTTTTCAAATTTAGAACTCTGTTTATTATTTAAATTATGCGTGTTGCTTATTACATATGATGCAATGTTTGCATCTATTTAAGCACGTAATTCCCCTTCAAATATTTAAGTAACTAATAGCAATGTGAAAATAGAATTTACTATTTTATTTGGGAATAAACAACAATTTAAGTTTGAAATTAAATTTATTTGACGTTTCCATTTCTATTTCGGAAATCGTTATCAAAATACAAAACATTAATCAATTAAACTAATTAAATAAATGCTTAATTTATTAATGTTTTGTATTTTGCTAACGATTACCGAATTGGAAATCTAAACGTCAAATAAATTTAATTTCAAACTTAAATTGTGGCTTATTCCCAAATAAAATAGTAAATTGCATAAGATGTCACACGGAAATAGCTCCAGAACAATATTAGAGAAAAAAGAAATAGGTTCATAGATAAAATAAAAATAAATAAATATATAGATACACATATATTTGACGGAAATACCATGCTTAATTAAGTGCGAACGCTGTTTAGGGGAGAGGGATACGGTTTGAAAAATTTGAAATTTTTGATTATTTTAAATGAAAGTACATAACTATATTTATTTTAAACTTTATTTTAAATGGAAGTACATAAATAAATAAATAAATAAATAAACTTCAAGAATACTCTCTAAAATTTTCAGCTTGGCCGGAGTAAAATTACCGGAAGTAAAGCATGTTTAATATCCCTACTTTCGACGTGATTTGCAGTAGCTTGAGCGTAGTAAGAAACGTTCAACAGCTGTTCCCGTCTCTTTTATAAATTACTCTGCAATTCAAAAACATATTCCGGCGTGCATCACTTCACAATTTGACAGACAAAAAACAAATTGAAATAAAAGTTGTCAAACCAAACGCGTTTTTCTCAAAACTGCTTTTTTCAAGGGCGGTGGATATTGTAATTCAAAAACTACCTACTTGACAGATCCACCTGAAACTTTTCATAGATTTTCTTTAAACATTTCGTGAGGTAACTCTGTCGAGATATGTTTTGGTTAACAATAATAAATTTGTTGATTGTCACCCTTTTTTACAAAAATTTCGTTATTTTGACTTGTATTTTGAGTGAGATCAAAAACTCAAAAATCGTTAAAACTTATGTCCACTTTACATCAACAATAAATTGAACAAGAAATTGACAAAGTTATTCAAGGCCAAATTTGTCGTGTACAAAATGTATGGTTTGTAAAAGAAAATGAAGGAATTTGATGAAATAGAACGATTGGATATGTTTTATTTTGTCAAATTTCTTTATTTTCTTTTTATTCACGGCAAAATTGGATGTAGAATTGTGTTTTGTACAAGTCAAATTTGACCTTGAATAACTTGTCAATTTCTTGTTCAATTATTGTTGATGTAAAGTGCACTTAAAAAACTCAACAGCGTTATCTCGAGAAACTCATAAGCTAATAAAATATTTTTGAATTTTTTGTTTCATATGATCCATTGACGAGTTCTACTGTAAAATCCATTTTTTTGGAGATGCCAGTAAAAATTTGCCACCGTTGGCTTATTTTTCAATATTTGGTCTTGAATTTTTTTTAATAATCTTTTAATTGTACTGTTTATTGTTTATGTTTATGTTTATGTTTTATTGTTTAATGTTTATTAAATTTAAAAATAAAATAATTCCACCATAATTTCAAACAAAATTCAAGAAAAGGTGCTTGAAATGTTGATTTCAAACCATGCCCCCCTCCCCTTAAACAAAATTAGTAAAAAGTTAAAATTTCGAACATGTTAAGGTAACAAATATTGCGGCCCTCGGTAATAGACCAAAAATATTTTGTGGCCCTTACTAAAAAAAGTTTGCCCACCCCTGCCTAGACCCTAAACCCAGTAAAAGAGGAGTTGTAGCTAATGAAAAATAGGTTCATACTAAAAAAATTCCAAATCGAATATTTGAACGTGAAATAACCAAAAAATTAAGCATTTTTTGAAGAAAACTCATTACAACTTTTTTAAAGTGTTTAAAACAATCTTTATTTCTGTTTATTAAAATAGTTCTATCATTAAAAGTAAGCAAGTTAGGCTCAAAATAAAGCTCCCTTTTTTTTGTAAAAAAATCGTGAAAATCACCCCGTAATTAGCATCCCAAATGAAATTAATCGTTACCACTTCACAAGTTGCTTTACTCGTGTATGTATTGTTTATATTATGATCTGTAAGCTTCATCGGTTTTAAGTGCTTATTGTTGGAAGGGCTCTAGTTGAATATCCAGAAAAGTAAAACCTACATTTTTTTACTCTTTGAGATTTTTGGTATCACTAATAATTTTTAAGTTATTTTGAAAAAAGCATTTTTTCAAAATTAAAAATAAAAAAATAAAGTTACTATAAAACCAAATTTTTTCAAAACAAGTATTTTCATACCCTGAAATTTACAGATCATATAAATAATACATAAGTAAAGTAACTTGTGAAGCGGTAACGATTAATTTCATTTGAGATGCTGATTAGGGGGTGATTTTCCCGATTTTTTTTAACAAGAAAAAGGGACTAACTTTATTTTGAGCGTAACTTGCTTACTTTTGATGCTTAAAACTTTTATCAAAAAAATACAAATAAAGCTTTTTTTAAACACTTTAAAAAAGTTGTAATGAGTTTTCCCCAAAAAGAGCATAATTTTTTGAATATTTCACGTTGAAATATTCGCTTTGGAATTTGACGAATATGAACCTATTTTTCATTAGCTAGGTACAACTCTGCTTCTACTAGGTCTAGAGACCTCATACCACCTAGGTCTAGACCTTTTTTTCACCTTTTTGTTAAGCTTTACTTTTGTTAAGAATGTTTTTTCGGTAAAATAATTACTTTTTGTGTTAATTGCGAAAAACCTTCTAAAGACGTATTTTTTTTTTGTTTAAAAATGAACGTATTCACTCGCAAATAACTCGAAAAGTATTGACTTGTGAAAAAATACTACATAACAAAAGTTGCTTAGATTTAGTCAGTTTATCTACTCCCAGACTTGTTTTGAACGTACATTTTTTCACCCCCGAGAAGGGTTGAAACTCACTCCCAGGGTAAAAGTATACGTCGGCGCAATAGGTATCACTTTTATTCTTTGACATATGAGCTATGTGTATGCCAAATTGCATGTCAATATAAGCGGTTCTTTAAAATTTGGAGCAAAAACCGTGAGTAAATGGACTATATACGGATTTTGAACTTTCAAACCTGCTACGAAACAATAATATGTTAATCGTACAGTACTTTACAGTTTCTGTGAATTACGTCATTATTTTATATCCGTTGCGGTGTTTTTAACGATAAGATTTGTAAAAAACACAAAACGAATCACAGTGAGTGCAGTAGATTTCAAAATGTGTTTAAATAAGTTCGTAATCGCTGTTTTATTTGTGTTCATTAATAAATCGATTAGTGATTGTGTAAAAAACCGTAATAAACTAGTATGTAAAGACATACGTCAAATATCTCAACGATTTTTTAACGAAACAACGAATGGTTTACAAGATATTACTTCGATTGAAATACGGAATGATAATCAAGTGTTAGGCGTTGCCGCAGACTCGTTTTCAGACGGCAAGAACTTAGAAGTTGTAATGTTATTTAAAAGTAATATTCACAAACTATATTCCGAAACTTTTAAAGATCTGCCGGAGCTAAGAAGGCTGTATTTGTACTACAACCAAATAACTGACTTGTATCCTAAAACGTTCAGCAACTTACCAAAACTATCAAACTTATTATTAAACCACAACAATTTGAAGTTTATCAGACCAGGTGTGTTTAAGAATTTACCGGCTTTAAATTCACTGGATCTGGGCAATAACTTATTGTCCAATATAGAAGACGGAGTGCTATCTAATTTTCCCAATCTCTCCCGATTGAAACTTAACGGTAACAATATAGAAACAATCTTCGTTCACAAAATAATCAGTTTTCCTGAAAAAATAGAAATACTATGGCTCCACAACAACTCGCTGACGGTAGTTTCGAATTTCATGCTTCAAAATTTGGTCAGTCTCAAAGTTCTTAACCTGGGATTCAACAAAATATCCACCATCGAAGCAGGGAGTTTTTCACAAACACCAAACCTTATAACACTCGTCCTCACCAATAATAATCTGAAAGAACTCGACGGTAGCGCATTTCCTATACGAGGTTTGGATCTTCTCGATAATCTTTACATCGACCATAATTACTTGATGTTCCTGAGATCTTCGTTCTTCATCAGGTTGAGCGGTTTAAAAAAAATTACCCTAATGGGAAATCCGTGGTTTTGTAATTGTTTGTATGACATCTACAGGGTGATCAATGAAAACCACATCCAGGAAAAGTGCCAGGGTGATTATGTTAATGCAAAAAGGCCTATTTGTGTGAGTGACGGTGTTGGTGTTAAAGTTTGTCAATATCGATACAATGTAACGATGAGAGACAAGTATTTAGAAGTAGATCGGAGCATTGCTTTTGACATGAATCCTTTAAATTGTATACTGTAGACAAATATGACATGTAATAAAAATGTATTATAAGGAAGTTTGTCTTTGTTGCACTCAGATTTTTCTACCTTTTTTATATAAAAAACAGATGAAAATATTTGTGCTTGTAATTCCAAAAAAATTTTTGTAATTTAATCAATTAATTGGAAATTGTTACATCTGGACATCAGTTATGACGACATATGAACAATTTGTTTTTGAGTGGCGCCCCCCCCCTCCCCAAAAGATGCATAAAAAACCAAATTATCACCCAATAAAAGACTACTGATCTTTAAAAAAATTAAAATAGATATTGCATACTTTTTCAAGATAAATTTCTCAAAAATAAACACTTTTTGACTCTTGGTATTTTTTTTTTGAAAAAAATGCTCCCTCTTCGAGTTGTGTGAAAGTAAATATAGCGTGACTTACCTTATCTATGTCTTTACTCAGCTAAATCTTTGTTGTACTTACGATACAAGAGAGAAGGAAAAGAGAAATAATAAAATTGTATTTTGCAAATCAAACATTATTTATTGAAACAAAAAGAAATTAAATCTGTGATCTCTTACGGTGTTACAAATAGAGATCATGTTTATCAAAAAGAAAATGAAAAGTTTTAACATAGAAAAAATAATACCTTGTTTTAACATAAAAAAAATTGCAAATTACGCTCTAGGTTAATCCCTCTGGCGTATACCAGAAACATTCATTCTTCTTAACCAATAAGAAAACACTCATTATCCGTAAGAAGTTTCTTTCGGTTCTCATCAAAAATGTTAAGTCAGCTCTATCAACGATTGTCGACTCCAAATCACTTGAAAACCTTATCGCTACTATGGAATTTATTATGTAAACATTCGGCTCTAGTGGACAGATTTCAGTCTCAAAAAAAATTAAATTCTTTTCAAAAACCTTCAAAACTCGAAGACGTACCTTAGCAGCGACCATGGGCACCAGGTTCTCCGGGAATTGGTTTTGATGGCTTATTCGTGTTCATCAACCCCAAAAACCACCCAATTTATCTGTTTGCATCAATTTAATGCCAAAATCCCACGAAACTCGAAACAAAAGATGACGTGCTGTAGCCGTGACACTGGGCACCAGGTGCTCCGGGGGGCGTATTTACAGATGCTAGCGCGTGTTGACACTACGGTGTTGAAATCGGTTAGGGTTTGGAAAAACACTACATTTACAAATAACACAAAAGAACAACATAAAAAATAATGTTGTTCTGAAGCTATTTCCTTGTGGAATTTTTATAATTAACTATTTAGATGGGAAATAAGCCACAATTAAATTGAAAATAATAATATTATTAACGTTTCGACGCCGAAATCGGGTGTCATTGTTAAAATACAAAATACTACTAAATTAAACAAAAATATTGTTGCTTAGTAAAAAATACTTTAAATTGTATAATATATGTCTGAATTGCCAATATAAATGAGTCAGATTAAATAAATTGAAGACCTAAGTGGAAGAAGGAGATATGTAACATTTTCTAAAATTTTGAGTTTCTTAGTGAATGAAGGTGGTATGTAGTATGTAATTTAACTATCATATTATGCCACTTTAACTGTACCTCTAAAAAGCTTAATAAGAGATATTCTAGTGGATGAAGGAGGTATGTAACATGTAGAATACATTTCTTGAATGGAAGAAGAGGTATGAAACATTTTTCGTCTTTTTCAGGTTTAAATTGTTTATAACTCGAAAACTATTAACTTTAGAGAAAAATTACCAAAGACCTTTTTTGTTTCCAATGATCAAAAGAACCTAAAGTAATGTAGACAGGCTAAAAAAATTGATTTTTTAAATTTGTTTAAATTGTTTTTTATAAATGTAGCTAAGGCTAGGGTAGCTATTAATAAAAAAGGCAAGGTAGACGGAAGAAGAAACGCCAGGTCGAAGAAGAAAGACCAGGTCGCAGAAGACCGTCATGGCTTAGACACCTGTAAGAATGGTTTAACAGATCCTCTGCATCCCTTTACCGAGCTGCCATTAACAAAATTACTATAGCCAGTTTGATAGCCAACATGAACATAGCAATATGAAGAAGAAGATTATTTTGTGTTCAATTACATAAATTTCTGTAAAACTGAATATAGAGCATTATTTCATGCCACATACCCCCTTCATCCATTCAGATAAAGGATAGTTTACAAACTAAAATTAATGGAAGAAGGCGGTATGTACAATTTTTATTTATTTTTAGAAAAAATACTAAAAATCAAAACAAATTATCAACATTATATGTAAAGAAATGCTTATATGTAGCAATATAAATAAAACCAAATAACACAAACAATATTTTCATGACAAAAGTGATATGTTCATGCAGTAGAGGAATAAAAACTTTAACTGCCCATATCTAAAAAGGTAGGCTTTGAACATACCTCCTTCTTTCACTTAGGTCTTCAATTATTAGAATAATTTTTTACTAAGCAACAACATTTTTTTTAATTTAGTAGTATTTTGTATTTTGACAACGACACCCGATTTGAGCGTCGAAACGTTAATAAGATTATTTTTTTTAAATTTAATTGTGGCTTATTTCCCATCTAAATAGTTAATTATAAAAATGCCACAAGGAAATAGCTTCAGAACAACATTATTTTTTATGTTGTTCTTTTGTGTTAATATATTATTGTTTATATCCCAACAGCGTTTAAAACGTTTAATTATTTATTAATAGGTACCTAAATCACTTAAATATTTTTCCACAGCAGTAGGTATATAAAATCAATGTCAATAGCCGTTAGCATAATATGCATCTATAACCACTAAAAAAGCTAGCTGCTTTTAACCAAATCTGTTAGTGTTTGTAAATGTACTATTTTTCCAAACCCTAACTGTTTTCAACACCCTAGTGTCAACACACGCTAGCATCTGTAAACGTACTGTTTTTCCAAACCCTAACCGATTTCAACACCGTGGTGTCGAACACGCGCTAGCATCTGTAAATGTACTGTTTTTCCAAACCCTAATTGATTTCAACACCCTGGTGTCTACACACGCTAGCATCTGTAAATATGCCTCCGGGGGTTGGTTCTGATGGCGTATTTGTGTTCAACGACTCCAAAAACCTCCAAGTAATCTGTTTGCATTAATCTATTCCTGATAACCCCTCAAACCTCCAGATGACGTGCCTCAATCGGTGACCTTGGGCAACAGGGGGCCGTGCCCCCCCCTAGCTTTTCGGGTACTTTAAACTATATAAGGTTATCCAAAGTTTACAAATTATAATGTGCAACATCTTCACGTCTGCCTTACCCCCCTAACAATTTTTATATGGTTGCCCGTGGCTCCGAGGGTCGGTTCTGATGGTGCAGTCGTATTCAACAACCCCAAAAACCGCCCGAGTAGTCTATTTTTATCAATTTACATTTCCACCCATTTTTCTATAGTATACTTTTTCCTGACATCATCTTGAATACAAAGCAAAAAGTTGCAAGTCGCTAGGTGCTGTATTTAAAAATCGATTTATTCCGGTGTTTTTAGTGCTAAATGCCCCAGTCTATATGTGAATTTTGTGAGCCGTTTCCCGTTCCAACAACTATCGCTTCCAATTACAACGATACATCTTTGTACGCCTACGTATTTTGAACTTTCAAACCTGCTACGAAACAATAAATGCTAATCGTTGGCCGTTGCAGTATACAGTTTCTGTGAATTACGTCATTATTGGAATATCCATTGTTGTGTTTTTAACGATAAGATTTGTAAAAAACAAAACGAATCACAGTGAGTGCAGTAGATTTCAAAATGTGTTTCAATAAGTTCGTAATCGCTGTTTTATTTATGTTCATTAATAAATCGTTTAGCGATTGTGTAAAAAACCGTAATAAACTAGTATGTGAAGACATACGTCAAATATCTCAACGATTTTTTAACGAAACAACGAATACTTTACAAGGTATTACTTCGATTGAAATACGGAATGATAATCAAGTGTTAGGCGTTGGCGTAGACTCGTTTT
This sequence comes from Diabrotica virgifera virgifera, assembly GCF_917563875.1. Classification (NCBI taxonomy): domain Eukaryota; kingdom Metazoa; phylum Arthropoda; class Insecta; order Coleoptera; family Chrysomelidae; genus Diabrotica; species Diabrotica virgifera. The sequence continues at coordinate 196,654,544 of NC_065450.1, read as the reverse complement.
CAGACGGCAAGAACTTAGAAGTTTTAATGTTATTTAAAAGTAATATTCACAAACTATATTCCGAAACTTTTAAAGATCTACCGGAGCTAAGAAGGCTATATTTGTACTACAACCAAATAACTGACTTGTATCCTAAAACGTTCAGCAACTTACCAAAACTATCAAACTTATTATTAAACAACAACAATTTGAAGTTTATCAGACCAGGTGTGTTTAAGAATTTACCGGCTTTAAATTCACTGGATCTGGACAATAACTTATTGTCCAATATAGAAGACGGAGTGCTAGCTAATTTTCCCAATCTCTCCCGATTGAAACTTAACGGTAACAATATAGAAACAATTTTCGTTCACAAAATAATCAGTTTTCCTGAAAAATTAGAAATACTGTGGCTCCACAATAACTCGCTGACGGTAGTTTCGAATTTCATGCTTCAAAATTTGGTCAGTCTCAAAGTTCTTAACTTGGGTTTCAACAAAATATCCACCATCGAAGCAGGGAGTTTTTCACAAACACCAAACCTTATAACACTCGTCCTCACCAATAATAATCTGAAAGAACTCGACGGTAGCGCGTTTCCCATACGAGGTTTGGATCTTCTCGATAATCTGTACATCGACCATAATTACTTGATGTTCCTGAGGTCTTCGTTCTTCATCAGGTTGAGCGGTTTGAAAAAAATTACCTTAATGGGAAATCCATGGTTTTGTAACTGTTTGTACGACATCTACAGGGTGATCAGCGAAAACAACATCGAAGAAAAGTGCCAGGGTGATTATGTTAATGCAAAAAGGCCTATTTGTGTGAGTGACGGTGTTGATGTTAAAGTTTGTCAATATCGATACAATGTAACGATGAGAGACAAGTATTTAGAAGTAGATCGGAGCATTGCTTTTGACATGAATCCTTTAAATTGTATACTGTAGACAAATATGACATGTAATAAAAATGTATTATAAGGAAGTTTGTCTTTGTTGCACTCAGATTTTTCTACCTTTTTTATATTAATAAAATTGTAAATTAAACAAAAAACAGATGAAAACATTTGGGATTGTAATTCCAAAGAATGTTTTTTCATTTAATCAATTAATTGGAAATTGTGGCATCTGGATTTCAGTTACGACGACATATGAACAATTTGTTTTTTCTTTTTTCCTCCTTCGTAGATATAGGCGAGTGGCGCCCCCACCCCAAAAGATGCATAAAAAACCAAATTACTCCCCAAAAAGGCTACTGATCTTTAAAAAAATTAAAATAGGTATTGCATACTTTTTCTAGGTATTTTTTCTAGGTCACTTTTTCTAGGTTATTAGTAAACATTTCAATTTGTATTTTAACTGTTAGAGATGTTCAAAATTTATCTACCTACTCGTTCCGATAGTAGCAGTATGTTATTAAAATCACTTTATCATTTTTTCTCTTTTCTCGATTATTAATTTTTATTGCATAAGTAGTATATAAATTATTGTAATTACTGAATACATATTTAGTTAGAAATAATCCTTTAATTTAATTAATTAATAATTTAAGCAATTAACAAATAACGATTTTTCAACAATATTCAAAAACTAAACGAAATAGCCACCTCTATTTTGCAGATGAAATTAAAATTTTATGACTCTATGCCGCCTAAACTCTTAATGTTTACATGACTATAAGTTTCTTTATATTATTCGTTAATGCTAAAAGAGATCAATCGTTGTATTACCAAAATTTCAATGTTTTCACAGGTAAAGTTAGAGAACTTACCCAAACCATAGCACAAAATCAATCGGAACAGGAAGAAGCACAAAAGAAATCGATGATAAACATAAAGACCATACAGAACCTACAAAATCAATGCGATAAACTAGAAGACGACTTGGAGAAATCGCGCAAGGAATGCAAAAATCTACAAATACAGCTGAACACTGCCGCCAACGACATCTCCCGTGATAAACAACAATTAGCGGACAAAGAAGAACATGTCAGCACATTGAAGGTGGAGATAGAGAATTACAAAAAAGAAAAACAAGCCACAGATAATTGGAAAAAGCAGGTCGGTGCCAAAATCCAAACACTTAGGAAGGAATTGGAGGCGAATAATGTGTTGAAAAAGGAATTTGAAGCCAAAATTGTCACGCTCAACGGTAGCTTAGAAAATAAAGAGCAAGCATTGAAAGCCGAAGTCGAGAGCCACAAACATACCAAAAATCTTCTAGAACAATCGAATAACGAGCGTAAAAAGAATTCCGTCCTCAGTTTGGAGATGCAGGACTACGAAAGAGGGGCTAAGGAATCGACCAAGAAGCTAGAGAAGCAACAGGAAGAAATAACGAAACTAAACAACCAAATTGAGTCGCAAAAAACGACTATTAACGCTCTTAGGGAACAAAACAAGCTTTTAGAAAATAGAGTTACTGAAGAGCAACGTAATCTACTTACTGTTACATCAGAAATGGCTACTTATAAGAAACAAATATCCTCTTTAGACGACGATCTTAGTCAAAAACTTGAAAAGATCCACAGCCTCGCCCAACAGCTGGAAGTCTCACGGTCAGAAACCGAAGAACTATCCACAGAACTTTGCAAGGTCATCGCTGAACACCAAAAAACGAATTCGACGATAAAATCAGAGCGCGATCAGTTATCGAACGAAAACTTGAGGCTTCATCAAAGCTTGCGGGAGGCCCAGGATCACCTCAAACTAAGCAAAGATGAGCTGAAGGTGATACAGGGTGAATACGATGGATACAAAGTGAGAGCTCAGAGTGTGCTGAGGCAGAACCAGAAGAGGGACGTAGGATTGGAAGAAAAACTTTCCGAGGAGGTTGCTTCGCTTCTTGCTCAAAATTCGGTGCTGTCTCGGCAACTTGAAGAATCAAAGTAAGTAACTTCATTTAAAATATGTATTATTCGAATATTAAACGCGTTTAAGTTTAAGTTCTTAAGCCAGGATATTCTTGATCTTCCAACATTTCGCTTTTCTCGAATTTTGCCTTGCATAATAAGTTATAATAACGAGTATTTTTGCCCTCTCATCAAATTAAATGAGGCCGGGTAGCTCAGGCGGTAGGATGACTCACTTCCACGCAGGTAGACCGAGGATCGAATCCCAGCGAAAGCGAGAACGTCTAGACATTTTTAAAAATCTCTCTAGGCCACAGGTCGACTCAGCCTGAATAAAATTAGTAGGTACCTTTGGGGTAAAATCAGGGGTAATAATAGGCGGTTGAAGCGTAGCACTGGCCCTGTTACCTTCCTTGTATACCGTAGGCCCTAGAGATAGCAGACTGTCCTGCTATAATTTCAAAGCCGCATTAGCGGTATAAAACGGGTGACTATTATTATTATCAAATGCTTTAAGTACTGAGGTTTTCGTCTTTTGATAGTTAATATTATTTCCGCTTCATTTCCTATCCTTTTAGTCACTTCCACATGATATTCTTAGGATTCTTCTGTAACACCAAAATTCAAAGGTGACCAACTTATTCAGATGTACTTGTTTTAGTGTCTACGCTTCCAAGCCATAGAGAAGAGTAGAAAAGACGTAACACCGAAACATTTTTAGGCATAGTTCTAACCTTTTATCCCGACAACAAAGAAACTTTTAATGAATGATGCACATGCTATCTACGGAGATGTGCACATGCTCACTCCTCTATCTATGGAGACTGCCTCTGTCAATTGATCATCCACTTTAATATTGGCAGTTTGGTTGTAATACAAATTATATATGATTCTCAAGTCTCTATCATCTACTCCCGCTTCTTTCAAGATGTTTATGAGTTTATCATGTTTTACTCTATCAAACGCCTTTTTGTAGTCGATAAAACAAGTATACACGTCACAGTCAACATCCCTGCATCTTTGCATAAGCACTTGGACAGCGAATAGAGCCTCTCGGGTGCCTAAGGCATCGCGGAATCCAAACTGTGTCCATGATACCTGTTCTTCGCATTTTTTATATATTCTGCCGTGTATCACTTTCAGAAACGTTTTGAGTAAGTGGCTCATTAGGCTAATTGTTCTGTAGTCTTCACATGTTTTGGCATTTACTTTTTTGGGTAAAGTTACGAAGGTCGACTTTAACCAGCTTTGGGGTATTTTTCCAGTTACGTATATTTTGTTGAATACAGTTGTTATCCATTTTATTCCTTGTTCATCCATAAGTTTTAGGAATTCTACATAAAACTGGTCAGGCCCTACAGCTTTACCATCTTTAGTTGTTTTAATAGCTGACGTGACTTCTTCAATGGTAATCGGGGGTCCTGTTTGGCATTCAGTGTCTTCAATGGTATTCTGCCTTTCATCTACAAAAGTTACTTCCACATATTGCTTCCACGTGTCTAGTTTTTCTTCCACACTTAACAGTGGTTTGCTTTGGTTATCTGCCAAATACATTCAATCCAAATAAAGCTTATCTTGTGCCCATACCATTTCTAAAGCCAAATTGTGTGTCACTTACTTCACATTCAAGAGTTTTAACAAGTCTGCTGTGTATTATTTTCAAACATGTTTAAAGTGTGTGAATCATTAAAACTTCTGTTTTGTGATCTGAGCAGGTTGTTACACTTGGCTTTTTGGGAATTGCTACAAGGACGATTGCAGCGATTGTGGATGTCTGATATATTAGAGTAAAGAGTTCAATCGTTACATCAATAACATCTTCATCAATGAGTTTTAATAATTCGATGGGCACATTATCTGGTCCAGTAGTTTTGCCCTCTTTTGAGTTTTTGATGGCACAGACAACTTCTTCTCGTAGTATTGGTGGTCTGGTATCCTCTATGGTTTCTAAGGACAGTGTGACTGTGAAAGTTAGACTGTGGTTTTTAATGACAGTTTTTTCATCATTAAATATTTGTTGGATTATTTGTTGGTGCCGTGACATAATCTCTCATTCACATCAACAATAATATTCCCTTTATCATTTTTAAGGATATTCGTTCTTGTGCTTTTTTTAGAACCTGTCATTTTATATATTATATTATATCATACTTTTTATCTAAATCTATTTAACTGCATCTGTCGGAGAGACACCTGTGACACCTTTTGCCTCTCGAATTTTCTTTCTGATATTTTTCTGAATTGTTTTGTATTTTTTCACGACTTTTTCTTTATGTTTTCTTCTTCGTTCTTCCGTAAGTTCAAGAATTTCTACTGTGATCCAAAGTTTTTTGGTTAATAGTTAGAGTTTCCGCATGATCTTTGACTTTCTGGCCAAGTGACTTTTTAGACCAGGGCGCATCTGTAAAAATATTATTGTTTGTTTTTTAACCAAGAGGAGTGATTCAAATTTACCGCACCGTAATGCTTGTTTCTAATTGGTCCAACCGCAGGCAAGTTTACTCCACTGTTATTAAATTTTGACACTAATGACATTTATGAAATTTTGGCGCTTCTGTCATTTTATAGGTTAATTAAGTATATCGGCGTTTTTTTGTGATTTCTGCATTATTCCTTTAAGAGGAAACAGTAGCGATCAACAGGTAGCGAAAACGCGTTCCAAGATTGCGGCTGTAATTTTGAATACTTTTTCGAGATATTTGGCACACGTATTCGCAATATAATAAAGAATGGCGGTACAGAGCCCAATTTGAAAAATATATTAATACGTGGAAATTACTCTGTAATTAAATACAATATTAAAAAAACGAGCCTGTACCGCCATTAAGAAGAACAAAAAAATACACTTTCTTCAAATAAATTTTTTTATCCGATGCCTAGATTTTGTGTCATTTTGGAACTACTAAAATTTTTTATTTCATTAGTAGTTCCAAAATGACACAAAATCTAGGCATCGGATAAAAAATTTTATTTGAAGAAAGTGTATTTTTTTGTTCTTCTTAATGGCGGTACAGGCTCGTTTTTTTAAATGTTGTATTTAATTACAGAGTAATTTCCACATATTAATATATTTTTCAAATGTACCGCCATTCTCTATTATATTACGAATACGTGTGCCAAATATCTCGAAAAAATATTCAAAATTACAGCCGCAATCTTGGAACGCGTTTTAGCTACCTGTTGATCGCTACTGTATCACCTTAATTTTTAAATTTTTAGTCTACTTTTATATAAAAACAGTTGTTTTTAGAACTCTTTAGCGATGTGTTAGTATAATATAATATGTATGGATTATCATCGAAAGGTGATATGATCAACGAAAAAAGAAGATGAATTTGGTGACTTTTCTAGTAACTTTCTTAGGTGTGAATCTGTCTTTTTAGTTTACTCCTCTTGGTTAAAAAATCAACTATAGTACATTTGGATGTTGAGAGGTGACTCTATTTTTTTTGCAGAAATTGCTTGGAATTATCCCATATAATAATAATTGAGTTATCCTCCCACTCAAAAAGGTCCGGAACATTGTTTACATAATCAAAATGTCAAAAAATGAAGAAAACAATTTTTTCTTGGTTTTTTTATTATAACTTTAAAAGTATTCATTTTCGAGAAAAGTTGCACCGACATAAAAGTTGCGTAATTAAATTTTCTACAATATAGGATTAACTGAAAATTTTAAAAATTGTCAACCTTGTTGCAAAATAGCAATAATTTTGAAAAACCATAAAAAATGGTTCCAAATAATGGGATAATTCCAAACAATTTCTGCAAAAAAATGAGAGTCACCTCTCAACGTCCAGCTCAAAACAGATCCGCCCTGGACTATTTGTATATGGAATAAATCTGAAGGAACTGCGATAACAATATTATATTTTGCTTTATGGTGGATATTTAACTATATTTTGAAATGCGAAGGCACTTATATTGATCTAACTTCTAGGATAACAGTTGAGCATCTAGAAAAGGAAAATTCCAAACTGTCGACTGAAATAAAAGAATATTTAAACAAAATACGAGAACTGGAAGAAGATTGTGACGAGGTAAAGACGCAATTTGCCGATTTATCCACCAAACACGAGAAGACCGTTTCAGAAAACGCTGAAACTCTGAGAAATCTTAAGGTAACGATGAATTCTTTGTCGTCTTTTTTCGTATTACGAATATCTTCTTAATTTTACAGGTCCATGCTGATACCGTTTCACAGTGCTACAGACAACAGTTGTCTGATCTGGAAAATCGTCATAGCAGGGAAGTCTTAGAGCTGCAGAGTCGTTTGGAGAAAGTGCCCACTCCGAGTGAAACTTCCCCCGTGCTGCCCACGATGCCCAGAGGAGAAGGGGAGGGTTCTGAAAGTATAGACAGCAACAGTTCCATCCCTGTTCATCCCATACCGTTGGAAAGATTATTAGGTGCAGATTCGGACCAGGAGATCGAGAGGTGAGTCCCCTAGCAATTCTTCCCTCTTTAGAGGCCTTTCTCTATTATCGTTAAGGGGATGGGTACGTATTTTCGGCTGCAATTCTATTCAAATGGGGATTCATTTTTTCGAATCCTGAGAAAACTAATAAGTTTTTTTTGAAAAATTTAAACGCAGAATGAAAGATTACTTTATTACCGGGGGGCCGAAAGTCCCTGAGAACTTCTATAATGTTTATTTTAATAAGTTAAAGGGGTGAAAAACTAAGAAAAAATTTAGTGTGATTTTTAATTTCAAATATCTTATTCAAAATAAACTTTTTATTTATTCTAAGAGACTTTCGGCCCTCGGTAATAATTTAGTCTTTCATTATGCGTTTAAATTTTTCAAAACTATTTATTGGTTTTTTCAGGATTCGAAAAAAATGAACACAATGTCCGTGGTAATATTTTCCAAATCTATCTTTGTCTTACAACGCACTCAGTCGAATAGAATATTTTGTTGATTAAATAATATTAATATATAGTGTATTTGATAAATAATTGATTTAAGACGTGAACTTAATAAAAAGTTATTTATTGTGTATTATTTGTAGAAGATCCAAGCAGAGAATACAACAGGATAATATATTCTGTGATCCAAATCCAAGTATTTTGTTGTTAAAGATGTTCAAAATTGTAAGCGTTCCATAGTAACAATATATTATTAAAAAATCACTTTAACACTTTTCCTCTTTTCTCTATTGAGTATTAGTTTTTTTTTGTACAGATAAATTATTACAATCACTGAATACATAGTTAGTGAAAAAATTATCACATTTATTAACTGAATTAATAATTTGCAATTATACAAATAACAGTTATCTAAGAACATTCAAAAGCCATCTCTTTGAGTTAATGATGACATTTTCAAGTAGAATGACATTCTAGTAATGTTTACATATCCATACCAGTGTGAATTTTACTACACGTAATTTGCCGTGTAAAGACAGAAAAAGTAGGGATAGCCGTAAAATATTTGCGAATTATGTACCGATGGCCTTAATAAAACTATTTTATTATCTCTACTAGGATTAAGAAAAAACTAAACGAACAAGAATCGAAAGTTACGCACCTTACGGCTCTCTTATCTGATACGGAGCAGGATCTGGTGAAGCACATCCAGATGAATAAACTACTTAAAGAAGAGATAAGAAGGCAACAGAGGTCAGAGGAGCGAGAAAAACATGCGGAAAATTTGGAATATCTTAAAAATGTAGTATTTAAGGTGAGTACGACTTTATATATACAGGGTGTTTGGTAAAGAATGGGCCATAGCTTAACCTTAGATTCCTGAGCTTAAAATAGGTTGATTTAAGCTAACTTACCTTAGTACAAAAGTTGATAATAACCGAAATACAGGGTGTCAAAGTTAAACTTTTATTTTATTTATTTTTGAATATTTCCTGACAGGCATGGGACAACAACACGAAATTTGGTTAGTGGTGCTGGTATTGTACAATCTACTAAATTATGTTAAACATACGTTTCTGGCTACTACCAGAGGCGTACGACGGGGGAACGTAAATGGTTGACCCTTCCCAAATTCTACGCCACTGGCGGAATTGCTATTTTAGTGCAATTATTTGATTCTCCAATACTTTCTAAGTAAAAAACACACTCTTCAATCGTAACGATAAAGCCATTAGTTTTCGAGATATTTGAAGCTAAAAACCAAGGAACATAATACGTTAATCAAAATAAGTGTGCCTTTTCATTTTTAACTTCAAATATCTCGAAAACTAATGAGTTTATCGTTACGGACGAAGAGTATATTATTTGCATAGAAAGTATTGGAGAATCTAAAAATTATGCTAAACTAGCAGTTTCATCAGTGGCGTAGAATTTGGGAAGGGTCAACCATTCACTTTCCCCTGTCGTACGCCTCTGGTAGTACCTAGACACGATTATTTAACATAATTTAGTAGGGTGTACAGTGCCTACACTTTCTACCAAGTATCACACGGATATGTCAAATTATTTTAAAGTATACTTTTTTTAAATAATTTATTCTTTATTTAAAACGTTAAGAACTATGTGTGCCCGGTACTATAAAACTATTTGACATATCCTTATGGTACTTGGCAGAAAGTGTAGGTAATGTACACCCTACTAAATTATGTTAAATAATCGTTTCTGGTTAATACTAGAGGCGTACGACAGGGGAAAGTGAATGGTTGACCCTTCCCAAATTCTACGCCACTGATGAAACTGCTATTTTAGCATAATTTTTAGATTCTCCAATACTTTTTATGCAAATAATATACTCTTCATTCGTAACGATAAACTCATTAGTTTTCGAGATATTTGAAGTTAAAAATGAAAAGGCACACTTATTTTGATTAACGTATTATGCTCCTTGGTTTTTAGCTTCAAATATCTCGAAAACTAATGGCTTTATCGTTACGAATGAAGAGTGTGTTTTTTACTTAGAAAGTATTGGAAAATCAAAAAATTGCACTAAAATTGCCAGTGGCGTAGAATTTGGGAAGGGTCAACCATTCACGTTTCCCCGTCGTACGCCTCTGGTAGTAGCCAGAAACGTTTGTTTAACATCATTTAGTAGATTGTATAATATCAGCCCCACTTACCATACAACATATCAAAGCATCTCGCCAGACCCGACAACATATCTGGAGAAAATAACAAAAGCCAAGATCAAAGCCTCAAATATCAAGAAAGAACAACAGGTCCATCTCATACCTAGAGAGAAGTCATCAAGATGCCCAAAATTTTACGGCCTACCCAAGGTACACAATGCAGGATTACCACTGCGACCAATTGTGAGCTCCATCGGATCTCCTCTACAACCGCTGTCAAAATTTCTGGCTCAACAGCTGCAACCATACGCGGAGGAAGCGGATTCTTACGCCAAGAACGCGAGCCACTTCATCGAGTGTATAAAAGATGTGACTCTTGAGCCGGGAAATTTACTAGTCAGCTTCGATGTGGTCTCACTTTTAACGAATGTTCCTATAGAGGAATCACTCGACATCATAAGCAAAAAGTATCCAATATCACCAGATACTCTAAACCTAACCAAACACTGCTTAAATAATACATATTTCATCTATAAGGAACAAGTTGAGGGAGCACCGATGGGTTCACCACTGTCACCATTAATAGCGAACTTGTTTATGAAAAAAATAGAACACCGAGCAATAGAAACAGCTGAATACAAACCCAAAATGGCGCTGAGATACGTGGATGACACTTTTATCATCTGGACCCACGGAGAAGAAAAACTAAAGGCATTTTTAGAACACATCAACAATATCCACCATAAAATTCAGTTTACTATGGAACTGGAAGAAAACGATCAAATACCATTCTTAGATGTGTTAATAATAAAAAAACAAGACGGACACATAGGCCATATCGTATATCGGAAACCCACACATACCGATAGATATCTAAATGCTGCTTCACACCACCATCCTGCACAATTACATTCAGTCATCAAAACCTTGGTTACAAGATCCGAAAGACTGACAGACCAAGAACATCAAAATGAAGAAATGCATAATGTGAAAACAGCGTTAAGAAAAAACGGCTTCTCAACATACACCATCGAAAAAGCTCAAAATGCTCGAAGAAGAATGAAGGACCCAACAGAAGACGAAAAACCGATCGGCAAATCCATTCTGCCATATGTGAAGGGCACAACAGAGAAAATTGGGAGAGTGCTGATAAAACATAACAGAAACGATATTTAACACCGACAGAAAGATCTCAACTATTCTACCAACACCAAAAACCAAAATATCGTTAGAAAGTCAAGGAGTATACGAGATTCCGTGTGGGGATTGTGGAAAGTCGTACATTGGACAGACCAACCGAAGAATCCATGTAAGACGAGAAAAATACCGAAATGCCATCGAAAGCCGGAGAAACCACGTCATCCCTTGCACAACATGTCGCAAATACAGGACATACAATAAACCTGAACCAAACAACGATGTTAGCAAACATCGAAATAAAAAGAAAAGAAATCGATAGAAATCGAAAGAAATCCTAACGGTCTAAACCAAAGAGATGATGCTCAACGGCTTCCTACAACATGGAAAACGGTACTGAAGAAAAAGACCAAAATAAATCAAGCAGCGACATCTTGAATGGACCTGGGGATAAAGAACGACCTTGTCTCAGCCTTTGAGAAATGCGTCTGAAATTTTATTCTCCATTTTAACGGCACTTTTTGCTGTTATGTACATGTTTACTACACTGTTGCTGTATACATTACTTAGGCCTGCCTTCGTCAATATTTCAAACAATCTTTTTAAGGGTACTGTATCATAGGCATTCTCTAAGTCAACGAATACAGTATACGGTCTTTTATTTGACAGTATAATTATTCCACCGTCTTGTTTTCTTTTCTAATATTTTGTAGCCAATCTAAGTTTTTACAAAAATTGGATGGATTCATTCTTTAACATTCTATTCTACTAACACCTTTGTCATGGTTAGGTGGTGATTCGATCCAGACTCCGCTTGTCTCATTTTAGTTCTTTTATTGCTTCTCAGCAGATTTCTATTCATTCCATATGTTTTTAGCCTTTCATAATTCTCTCCCCTGCTCTCCCTTTTTCGTTTTTACTATTGTTACTCCCAAATAGCTAAAGATGAATACAATTTCGGAGATTATTAACTTATTTAAATTATTTTTAGTTTGTGACCTTGAACAGCGGGGACGAAAGATCGCGCCTGGTTCCCGTGATGAACACGATACTGAAACTAAGCCCCGAAGAGACCAAAGAGCTCAACGCAGTAGCCAAAGGGAGCGATCTCAGCCTCAAAGGATGGAGCAACTATTTACCGACGTGGTCTTCGCCAAGCAAGCCCCAATGAAATGCTTTTGAACGTTCCTAAAGCATTCGGTGCATGATATATTTACAGTTCTCGCTCTAGAGGTTACGAGGTAACCTCGTATGAGTGTAACGAATGAAAGGTGCCTATGTATTCGTCCTAACATAGATTTTGTACAAAATAGTACACTAAAGAATGCAGTTTTTCGATAATGTCACTTGTCTAAATGTCAAATTTGACGCCTACATACTGTCATATTCTACACTCGATAATTTTATGATGACATATTTTTCTCATTGATCACGAGTAAGATATAAGAGCAGCAATAACGTATATACAGGGTGTCCCCGAAAATAGTGCGTTCCTTATAGGTATAGGTAGAAGGCACAATGTAGAGCAAAAAATTCTTATAACATTTTTTTCTAAATTGATCCGTTTGATCAAAAAACGAAAATACATTTTGATATGCAAATTGAAGTCTGGCAACAACGCGCAACTTAAAAATCTAAAGATTAAAAAAGTAGGTTTGTAGGTCAGTTGCATCTGGTAGGTAAAATAATGTAAATATCAACCAAACCCATATCCATTATTATGCAGGTAGGTACCTACGATGTCAACAACCCCAAAAATCACACCTCAAAGTAAATAAACAAGGGGTTATATATATATATATATATATATATATATATATATATATATATATATATATATATATATATATATATAGTGGCTAAACATCCCTTTAGGGGTTATGCCGCTTCCGCTCTCTAGATCTATGTTTTGAGGTAGATCAGTCCTCATGTTCGTTATTTAATTTTCTCTGTTATTTTTCTCCACTCTTTCCTGTCTCTGGTTTTCCCTTTCCAATGTCGTATGCCCGCATTGTTGAGATCACTTACTACTTCTTGTAACCATGTAGATCTTGGTCTTCCACGTCTTCTTTTGCCAGCTGGTGTCCATTCCAATATTGAGTATATCGTCGTAGTTGATCCGGATCTCCATATGTGTCCTAGCCATTTTGCTCTTTGCTGTTTTATTTTACATACTATATCCTCCTCAATTTCTTCCAGTAACTCAAGGTTCGTTCTTTGTCTAAATTCATTGTCATTTATTTTTATTGGTCCTAATATTGCTCTTAGTATTTTTCTTTCTTGTATTCTAAGGTTTTCCTCTTGTTTTTTTGTCATGCTAAGAGTTTCGGCTGCATACATCATCGTCGGTCGAATTATTGTTTTGTATACTTTCATTTTTGATTTCTTACTCAATAACTTATTTTTAAGTAATTTTTTATTTGCATGGAAGCTCTTATTTGCTGTAATAATCCTTTCTTTGATTTCGGTTTCTCTTTCTCCATTGTTTGTTATTAATATTCCTAAATATTTAAATTTTTCGACTTCTTCAAAAGTGTATTCTCCTACTCTAACCTTTCTGTTTTCAAAGTTTTTGTCAAATCTCATTATTTTGGTTTTCTCCTGGTTTATTTTTAATCCCATTACTTTTCCTTCTGTTACCATTTCGTTTAACATTCGTTCCATTGTTTTTCTATTTTTTGTTATTAGCACAATATCATCAGCGTATGCTATTATTTGTCCTTCTCTCGTTCGGAGGGTGCCTTTGTTGATCTTCCTGACGACGTATTCTAGGGCAAGATTAAACAGAGTTGCTGATAATGAATCTCCTTGTCTCACCCCTTTATTGATGACAAATTCTTCTGTGTCGCCTACTTGAGTTTTTATACTAACTACAGTTCTACTCATTGTCATTTGTATTAATCTTCTTAATTTATGTTGTATTCCCATTTCTTTCAGAGCTACCATTAGTTTTGATCTATTTATTGTATCAAATGCTTGTCGAAAATCTATAAAAAGCAGTTCAATTTCTATTTTATATCCATGAGCTTTTTCCATAATTTGTTTAACTGTATGTATGGCATCTGTTGTAGACTTTCCCTTAACAAATCCGCATTGATAGTGTCCTATGATATTCGTGGTAGCTTCGGTCAGTCTTCGTTGTATTAAGGCGGACATGATTTTATATGCTGTGTTTAATAGCGTCAGTCCTCTGTAGTTTTTACACATCTGTTGATCTCCTTTTTTATGAATCGTGATAATTTGTCCTTTGTACCATTCTTCCGGCATTTTTTCTTCGTCCCATATGTCTTTTATTAAATTGTATAATCTATCTTTTAATTCTTCACCACCATATTTTATAAGCTCCATATTGATACAGTCCGATCCTGAGGCTTTACCATTACGGCTGCTATTAATAATTTCCTCAACTTCCTCTTTTGTTGGTATTTGTAGCTGGTTTCCTAACATCATTGTCTCTTCTCCTCTGTTTTCATTTAGGTCTTGATCTTGTTGTTCTGTTAATAATTCTTTAAAATAGTTAGTCCAAATTTCTTTATACTCTTCATCGTTTTCTGATACTTTTCCATTTTTATCTTTTATGCTTTTTATCTTTCCTTTAAACGTTTTGTTCTGCTCACTAATTTTCTTATAGAATTCTTTTGTGTTTCTGTTCTTACTCTCTTTTTCTATTTCTTTTATCTTATCATCCAACCACTCACGTCTAATTTTCCTTATTTTTTTCTTACATGCATGCCTTATTATATTGTATTCTTCCCTATAATCCTGTCTATTTGTTCTTATCCACATTTGTCTCATTTCTACCTTCTTTTTTAACATTTTATGGCATTCTTCATTATACCATTCTTGTCTTTTTTTGTTTCTTTTTATCCCTACGTGTACTTCCGCTGTTTCATTTATACATTTTTTTATATTTCTCCATTCTGTTTCTATATCCTTTGTAGGTTTAGATTGTTCCTTCAGTTTTTTGTTCATGTCATCAGCATATTTAATCCTTATGTCTGGAGTATTCAGTTTTTCTACGTGCCATTTATTTTTTGTTGTCGTGTTTTTTAGTGTTCTTTTGACTTTTTGTCTTACTTTTGCAGTCACCATAAAATGGTCTGTGTCTGCATGTGCACCTCTGTAGGACCTCACGTCTGTTACCGATGTTTGCTTCCTTCTTGTAATCAGAATATGGTCTATTTGTGACCATGTTTTTTGGTCTGGGGAAATCCACGTCACTTTATGGTATTTGGGATGTTCGAATTTTGTACTAACGATAATCATATTGGTACTAGATGCTAGATTACATAATCGTTGGCCATTGTCGTTAGTTTTTTCGTGTATTGTGTGCTTACCTGCTACTTGGTTAATGTAGTCTTCCTTACCTATTTGGGCATTAAAATCTCCCATTACCAGTATTGTGTCTTCTCTAGGTAACTTCTCCATTTCTCGTTCGAGTTCCTCATACAATTTGTCTTTTTCCTCCGCAGTAGCACTTTCAGTTGGGGCATATACGTTTATGATTGATATATTAAATGGTTTGGCGTTAATTCTCAGGTAAGCCATACGTTCATTTATTGGTTTAAATTGCATAATGTTATTTTTTATTTTTCCCATAATTATGAAAGCAACTCCATATTGACCTTGTTTTTCATGTCCCGAGTACTGTAGTGTGTAGTTTTTTCTATTTATTTCTCCTTGACCTGCCCATCTGATTTCTTGAATCACTGCAATATCAATTTGGTATCTTTCTAGTTCTGAGACGATATCCTGCATTTTTCCTGGTTCAAGCATTGTTCTGATGTTCCACGTACTTATTTTTAGTTGATCACATTTTTTCGGTTTTTTATTATATTTTTTTGTGTTCGTATGTTTTATTTTATCTAATCTGTTCAGGTCCTTTTCCTTTGCCATTTTCGTGTCCGTTTTTTGTGTTGTATCCAATATTTGTTTTTTTATCAGTTTTTTGGCGTGTCCTGCTTTGCCCTTTCCAGTTCATTCTTCTCTTTGTTCCATTTCCATTCAGTCCCGTCAATAATTAATTTTTGATAACCTACTCTAGTGTTCTTACCGTTTTCTTTTTGAAATTTTGCAATTCTCCGTATTTCTTGTTGTATTTTCATCTCTTCTTGCGTTAGATCGTTATTGATATATATTTCCGGCTTTGAATTCCTTAGTTTGTTTTTGTTCTTCATAATTTTTATTTTTTCATTTTTGTTTTTTAGTTTTACAAGACATGTTTTGTCCCCTATTTTATAAGCTTCTTCTATTTCTACTTTAATACCTAATTCTCTTTCCACGAAATCTGCCATAACCTCATTGACTACATTTGGGTTATTTGTATCCATCGGTAGACCCTGGACAATAACATTGTTAGCTTTTCTCTCTTTCTCGAACTTTTCTACCTTCATTTTCACTATCTTTAGTTCCTGTTTCATTTCATCATTTTCTTTTTGTAGTTGTTGGTTACTTTGTTTGAATTCATTTATTTCTTTTCTTAATTCTCGGAGGTCATTTCTATATTCTCGTTGTTCTTCTTTTATTCCTTTTACCTCCGATGTTAAACTTTGTGTTTGATCTGTTAAATTTTGCATCATTTTTAAAAGCTGATCAATTTTGTTTTCATCTTTCTGTTGTTTGGTTGGTGTTCTGGATAGTTTCTTGCTCTTGTTAAAAATATTGTCTGCATCTATCTCTAGACTTCTCTTTTTACTGTCTTCTGAGGTGTAATCATTATCACTATCCACCATTTTTTATGTATTTGTACTCTATATTAAAGCAAGCGATAAGCTCTAGTTCCCCAGTCGACCCGGCGAAGGCTCTAGAACTTCTCAAGCAATAATTGAGTATGACTTTAAATATATTAAAATTCTTTTTACTTCGAAATCTTGTTTACTTAGTTTATTATTAATTGATTGATTTCCTTTCTTGGATTTTTAAAACTTTTTGGAAAACCGGCAACGTCGCTTTTAATTTGATCAAGACTTGTTCTCTTATCTGTTGTCAAAAGAACTGGAATTTATAAAATGTCGTTTGTTTTGATTAACATAAAATGTTCTGTAAGTTACTTATAGGCCGATTTTTGCCACTATTGTTTGCACTTTAGATAGTTTATGACCTTATACAAATGTTCGCATATAGTTAATATTTTATTTCGCACTATTACCTCAAAAATCGGAATAAACTCTGGTGAAAATGTTTAACACTTTTATTTCGCACAATGCGTTGTTGCCACCTCTCAAACAAGGGGTTATTAGGTTAAATTTCCACAGCCATAGCAAGTTCTTCTAGGCTACGTTGCCATGTCATTAAAATTTATGAAAATAAAAATTCACCTATATGGGGAACAATGTAATTTTTTTCTTGGAAACGGTTAACTTTAGAAAAAAAATGTTATACGACTTTTTTGTTCTAAATTGTGTTTTATATCCATACCTTGAAGGAACGCACTATTTTCGGCGACACCCTGTTTAGAATATCTGATATACAGCATTATTTTTGTAATTACTTATATTTTTGATAGTTTATAGGTATGTCGTCATCATTTAAGCGCAGCATTTATTTTGGTTGCTAGATATATCAGTCGTACATTGGCACAAAATGTTCCATTATATTGATGCCATAATAAACTTGGGATGGACTTTTTATTTTCTCGTTCTAAAAGAATCGATGGTATATGAGACAAGGATCTACAGTTCGAGCGAGTCTCGTAAATTCCACGATTTCGCGCAATCGTACTTGAGACACTGTGTCAGCTGAGGTGTTTGAACAACATAGATAACAAAACAACATGCTTTGTTACGTATTTAAAAAAACTCTCCATCATGCATGCTCCATGAGAAAAGAAAATATAAAACTAATTTCATCCTTATCGTGTCTCAGATGGCGTAGCTACTTTTGCTATAACTACTCAACGCTTTGCTACTTTACCTACCTACATACAATTTGTATTATTTTATCAAAAAGCAAGCATTTACAAACTTTGCAAATTGTATTATTTTCCTTTGCATTTTCATATGGAAAAACCGCGGTATTTATCTTGAACTTTTTTTGAACAAGGTGCAATACTTAGGTAATATTATTATTAATAAAACAAAGTATATTAAAATACAATGTTAAAAACTTTAATAATATTTAAAAACTTTAATATATTTATTATATCGTTGATTGAGGTATTGGGTATCTCCCAATACCTCAATCAACGATTATATTATTATAGTATACATTTTATGAATCAGTAGAAACGATTAGGTATATTTAAATTTGGTAAATTATAACTCCACTCGACAGAGCACGACCACACAACTCAAAACATATTAAAATACAATGTTAAAAATTTTATCAATATTTAAAAACTTTAATATAATATATTATAGTATACATATTATGAATCAGTAGAAACGATTATATTTAAATTTGGTAAATTAAAATCCGCACGACCACGCAACTTGAAACACAAGTACGCAAATACGGTTGCGTGAAGCGTGGCTCGAAATCGTGGAATTTACGAGACTCGCTCGAACTGTAGATCCTTGTGTATATGAGTCATAGAGTTACATATTAGCATAGAGAGAGTGTCATTCAGAGCGAAGTGACGACACCATCTTTTTTATTTGGATTAGTGCTGTTTCACTCTTACGCGTAGTAAAGCTGCTACAGTTGTCCTCCTCTTCCGTGCCTATCTTCACACTGAATGTCATCATAGATTTTCGATACAATGTGTTAGAAAGAGATGCAGCAAACCAGTCCATGAGATCTTGTCGTCAGGAAGCGCGGAAGATAGGCTCCCTCTATGTTAATATATACCTCTATGATATGAGTAGGTTACAATCGTGACAGCCAAAAGGTATACAACCTTTATTACATTCAAATAGAGGTGGATCGGTTACAATTCACGTAACTCATGATAACTGTTATGCTTATTTCTACAAATTACAATAATAGTCACTACAGTTAAACGTATTATTTGTCGTGCTATTAATGCGAGTATTAATTACATTGTACAAAATCATCATCATTTAGCACTAATACCAATATGAGCGTCGTAATATCTGTCATAATGGAATGTGAGAAACACTATGGAATTTTGAACAATACTGGGTGGTGGTATGTATAAATGAGAATCTGAAAATCTTACATCAATCATATTAAAAAGCTACATATTGTTAAAAATTCTGGTTTAAATCGCTAATTTATTCGAACTTAATGGGATGCTACTTTATTTATATGATAATGTTCAGCCAATTTATGTACATTATTAATAAAGCAATATGTACATTATGTATTTATACGTTATTTAAATATAAGTTAACTTTAAGGTCTTATTGTTGTCATTTTAAAATTTTATATATATACTACATGCTCGATATTCAATAAAATGATAAATGCTTTTGTTGATTCTTTCATTTATCCTTTATTATATTCAAGGGACTCTTCTTGATCATTTAATTATCATCATTGTTTCGAACAAGATAACTTATTTTAGATTGACTTCTTTATCTTGTTCTACTCCTTAATTTGCCAGGTTTCGAAGTAAAAACCAATCAAACTAGGTTAGCTGCAACTAATTAATGGAAACTCAGTCAAATTTCGTTCTTTTCTACAAATTTTTTAACTTTTATTACTTTTCTCTACTGATACTGACAATTATCAATTTTTATATATATAGCTTAATAGTAGAGACTTAAAATACTAACTTTGTTTACAAATTAGATAACGACTGAAAAACTACCTAACTTGATATCTGCACTAACTAATTTTCTAATTGTTATTAGTCCAAAGAAATGGTTTAAACATACTCAAACAATCATCATCAATATTAAGACGTTTCATTCCTGATGGAATGTTTCTGCTCTTACTTAGAGCTCTTTGATCTACTTCATCATCATTCTCTTTGCGATTATCCCTATGCTTCGCTTATTGCATTTCTCCTTTAGGTGATATAATATCAACATCCTAAGCGTGTCCTGCCTAAGTGTCTCCCTGCAGCTCTTCTTTGGTCTTCCTTCTTCCGGGAATCCGCAGTTCAGCAATTCCTCGTATTGAGTGATTAACGTCTCGACGTTGAACATCACCAAACCATCTTAACCTATGCTCCCTCATTGTGGCATCAATTGGTGCTACCCTAGACTTCCCCTAATATACCTACTCATTCCTAATTTTTATCCTTTTTGTTACTCCACTCATCCATTAAGCATTCTCATTTCCGCCACATGCATTCGTTGTTCCTCTTTTTAACTGCCCAACATTCAGTTCCGTACATAGTAGCCGTTTTTATGACTGTCTTATAGAATTGTCCCTTCAGTTTCATTGAAACTTTTCTGTCACACAACACACCACTCGCTTCTAGACGGAGAGGCAGCATTGAAAAATCTCTTTGAATTTACTTAAGCTAGATTTTTCACAGTTGATTACTGTGATTGTGTAGAAAAACATACTGCGGTCGGACAAGCGAAACGTAGAACAAGGGTTACTGAGAGGGTATCAAAGTTGCTTTCCTACGAAGGTAATTAAATCCATTTACTAAGGCTGAAAATCAGTACACACATTCTAAATTGAATATAGTGGAGTCACTGAAGGTGGATATGAGCTATTACCTCCGATTTCGTTGAACCTCCATCGATTTGCATGAAAATTGGTAAGTGGTTAGAGGATATCTTAAGGAACAAAGGTGACATGGTGCCAACTTGCGCTTTTACCCTGGGGTGGATGCCACCCCTTCTCGGGGGCGAAAATTATTTTATTAAAAATAACCCCATAGTTCGATAGAGGAACAAATTTCAAGCAAAATTTGTCTAAAAAGTTATTAAAATAAATCAAAACTTTTTGAGTTATTAAAGATCAAAGATTTTAATTTTTCTTGCGAAAAATGCATGTTTTTAACCAATTTTTCATCAATAACTCAAAAAGTGTAAGTTTTTACAAAAAAGTTATTATTATCAAAATTGAAGCTAATAAAAAATGAAATAAACCCCTAACTACAAAAAATTTTTAGTGTTAACTAAAAGTGAGTTATAGGTAATTGAATGTATATTTTTTTCGGCGATTAAAAAACTCCGTATTCAAGCTGAAATAACGGGAAATTTATGCATTTCATAACATAAACTTATTAAACATTTGTCAAAGTACTTAAAAATATCTATTAAATGAGTCCCCGAACATGTTGACAGCGTTAAAATTTATGCTCCAAAATGTTTTCAAAACATCTTTTAAAAAATTTTCCAAAAAATGTTATTGTTTTTTTTAATAACTCAGTTCGTGTTTAAGATATCAAGTTCATCTAAAAATTGTTTGCAAGCTAATTCCAAGTACTATTTAAGCACGTTGAATCTAATCTTTTAAACCCCTTACTTTTTTAAAAATAAAATGTTAAATGACCCCGGTTGCATGGTTCCCACAGCAAAATTTAAAATTTAAAAGTTTCTATCTCGGGTATTTTTTACCCTATAGAAATAGTAAAACAGGTAAAATATTTGGCACATAAAAACTAAAATTTGCTTTTTTATAATTTTTTACGTATATTGAGTATTTTTTGAGTTAGTAACAATAGAATATAAGAATTACAATAATTTTAAAAATTATGATTTTTTTAAATTATATCTTTTTTTCAAACATATGCATTCTGAACCGGTCAAAATTATCAAAAACATTACTTATGCTAGTGTAAAGAAGTTCTTGTAAGGATTACTATAAATTTTATTTTTTGTGGAAATGGCGTACGTTTAATTTTTCACTTTTCCCTAAAAAATTCGAAACGGTTCTTTTATTTTCATTATAACTTCCTTAATTCTGACGCTATTACCTTGTTCTGAAGCTTATTTGATAGATATTCCAAAGTACTTTGGCAAATGTTTAGTAGGAATATTTTATACATTGCATCGTTTTCCCGTTATTTAAGCTTGAATACTTAGATTTGAGTACTCGTCGAAAAAAATACACATTCAATTGCCAATAACGCACTTTGAACTAACATTAGTTTAGTTCTTTATGTGAGGAATGTATTCAATTTTTTATTATCTTCAATTTCAGTAATAATAAGTTTTTTGTAAAAGCTTATAGTTTTTGATTTATACGTGAAAAACCGATTTAAAACATGCATTTTATTACGAAAAAATAAAATCTTAGCTCTTTAATAACTCAAAAAGTGTTGATTTATTTTAATAACTTTATATAACACATTTTGCTTATAATTTGTCCCTCTATCGACTTATGGTATTATTTTTAATAAAATAATTTTCACCCCCGAGAAGGGGTGGCATCCACCCCCAGGGTAAAAGCGCAAGTTAGCATCATGTCACCTTTGTTCCTTGAGGTATCCTCTAATTACTCACCTATTTTCATGAAAATCGATGAAGGTTCAACGAAATCGGAGGTGAAAACCTTCAGTGACTGCACTAATATAAATAAAAGTTATTATAGTCGGTCAGCTGTATGACGGGACAGAGTCGGTCAGTCGGCCCCAATGAATTTACAGGGTTATTCACTATATTTTGACCACCTTGTAAACTGCTTTATTTACAGAATTAGAAAAAAATGTAAAATACAAAAGTTATTCGATTTTTTAATTAAGAGTTTTTGACATATATATTGTACTAGTGACGTCATCCATCTGGGCGTGATGACGTAATCGACTATTTTTTAAATGAAAATAGGGATCGAGTGGTAGCTCATTTGAAAGATTATTCAATTCTGTATACAGTACTATAAACATTTAGATCATTATTTATACAGGGTGTCGATTATATACAAAAATAGTCGATTACGTCATCACGCCAAAATGGATGACGTCACTAGTATGATATATATATGTCAAAAAATCACAATTTAAAGGTCGAATAACTTTTCTATTTTACATTTTTTTCTAATTCTGTAAATAAATCAGTTTAAAAGGGGGTCAAAATATAGTGAATAACCCTGTACATTCAGTGGGAACGACCGATCGGCTCTGTCCCGTCATACAGCTGACCGACTATAATAACTTTAATTTTTATTTAATTTAGAATGTGTGTACTGATTTTCAGCCTTAGTAAATGGATTTAATTACCTTCGTAGGAAAGCAACTTTGATACCCTCTCAGTAACCCCTGTTCTACGTTTCGCTTGACCGACCGCAGTATGTTTTTCTACACAATCACAGTAATCAACTGTGAAAAATCTAGCTTAAGTAAATTCAAAGAGATTTTTCAGCCCTGTCTCTTGGACTATTCCTTCCATTTCATCCATCCAACCCTAATTATTTTGTGCATCTCCATTATTACGCTGTAATACCGATCCTAGGTATTTAAAACTCATTTATAGTAAGTCGATCTTTAAACGAACGTTCCAAATACTCTGTCTTTGTCCTACTAAGTTTTAAACCTTTTTCCTCAAGAGCTTGTCTCCACTGTTCCAGGTTTTGTTCTAAGACGCCTTCACTAATTCCCACCAACACATCGTAAGCACACGTTAAGCACCAGAAAATGTTACCCTGTAGTTTCTACTCTTTGATCTACTTATTGCGGTGAATTACTCCGCATTCATCTTGTGTATTGTCAAGCAGTGGCGGCTAGTCTTAAGGGGCCACCGAGCCATGGCACTGGCTCTGAAAAATATACTTACAGGAAAATATATTGATCAATAAAAATAATTTTATTTTTACTGTGTTTTATTTAATATCAATGCATTATCTACATACATTATTTATCATTATGTAATGTAATATCCACGAAAAAACAAATAATTCCTGTGAGATACTCTGCCCGAGCACCATTCCGTATGGCTAGAGATTTGATTTCAAAAGCATAGGAAAAGGTAGACGCGGCTAGCTTACAACGGACGCCGGGGTTTATGAGATTCCGAGCCAGGCAAACTTTGGCTCGAGTGTGTTTTAGAATGTGACTTGCTAGTGTTAGCTTAGAATGGTTTTTTTCTACAACCACTATTCAAAGTGCACTTTTCTGCACGGTTTTATGTTAGCAAACTTGATATTTTCTCACAGTATAAGATATTTGACATTAGTGTGCAGAAAAGTGACGTTTCTGTGCCGCAAAGTGACGTTTCTGTGCCACAAAGTTCTTTTCTGCACAGTTGACTACCTCATTCTGAGTAACGTTATATTCTGTTTACATCCGTGGTTAAACTTTAGACAAATATATAACCTATAAGACAATTATTATATTTAACTATAGCATAGAAACTAAATTATGGATGTTACAACTGTTTTATTTTACAATTTTATTCTTATTAAACATTTTATAATTATCAAATAACCAATAAGGATTTAGCAACCTGTGCAAGAGACGTCGAATGAAGTAGGTTTTGTGTAAATCCGTGACTGCATAAATATAATGTCAATAATGTGTAATAATTGTTTAAATTTAAACAAATTAAGGCAGTGCATTAATTTTTTAACTGATTTCTGTGCAATTTATTTAGGTATAAGGAATTTAAATTGATTAGTAGGTATTAATTAAATACAGTTTAAAATTTATCACATAGGTACCTATTATAATTAATCGTCGTTTGGAAATTGTGATTTTTATTTTTAGGAAAAACTGTGCTTGTAGAAAAAGTATAGTGTGAAACACGTGCAGAAAGGTAATTTCTCACTCGTTTGAATTGCGGCACTCGCTTGCGCTCGTACCGCAACTTTTCAAACTCGTGAGAAATTAGTACCTTTCTGCACTTGTTGCACAATATACTATTGCTTATCTATAACTTTTTAGCGTTGATTTGAAATTTCATCTAGCTCTTCAAATTTTAAAGGCCGTGTAAGGATGTTTAATATAAATATAATATTTAAAACATTGCTGGATTTGTGGATGTGATCAAAAAAATGCATTTTTCTGTTTCGTGGGAGCGATTCTACATGGGCAAGACATGGTATCATTGATTTAGTGCATATTTACGAAAAATAAATATATGTCTTGCCTTATTTTCATAATTCTTTATCCATGCGATCATCTAATTATATATAAATGTCAATTTTAAAGATACTGTGTCAAAAAACGAAAAAAAATCCATTTTTATCCAGTACCCGGTAAATTTACCTATTAAGTTGTGTTAAGGGTAAATTTACCTATGGTAAATTTATCTATTTGTGCACCGCCTCTTTTAGTAGTCACTAGCCGCCACTGTTGTCAAGGCTTTCGTTGCATTTTTTTCGACTCATTTCAATCTGTGCATAGGTCCCTCCAATTTTGATTCTCTCAGGACCTGGTCCTTCCCTCGGTCTTTCAGTTTCTGGCGACCTCAATCAGTAGGTCGTTTTTTCTTCTCTATCTGTCCCAGCTATCTCAGTCTCTGCGCTTTAATAAATCTAACTAGATCTTCCTTAATTATCTCTTAGGTACTACATGGTTCATTTTCCTGTTTTCCATTATTCTGACGATTTTTCTTTCGAATATTCTGGATCTTCATATTTTTCTGTGAGGCACATTGTCTCAGTTGTATATATAACTACTATATAGTCTGATTGCAACTCTTTATATTTTCAGATTTGTATTTCTGGATAAGTTCTTGTCCTTCATTAGCCTATGTAGTATCTCTAGTATGTTTTATTATTGCCTGCTAGTATTCACTCCGCTACTTCTTCATTTTTGTCATTCACAATAACTCTTATAAGTATTTATTACTTTTAAAAGTGTATTTTTCTATCTTTATTTCTCTCGTCTTGTTATCTTCACTTCTAGAGTCGATTAGATATTTTTTTCTTCTTTAATTTCTACACTAAATTCAAATAAGACATGCAGTGCATGTAAACAAAGATTACAGTTGTTAAAGGTACTCAAAACGTACTTAGTCCTTCCATAATAACAGTATATTATTAACATCACGTTATCACTTTGTCTCTTTTCTCGATTATTAGATTTTATTGTTGTAGGAAACAGGTTGAACTTTGCAAACTCGACACAAGTCCGGTTTTATTTTTTTTCTGGTATATCGAGGAGTGCTTATTATGAGCCTTACTTTTTCTTAAAAGGTTACGCCCCGGAATACCCATTTTCATCCCTTTAAAGGGGGTACTTTGTGGTTTTTGCGAAACGTAGCCCTTCCTGTACGTTTTTGCAAAAAATTCCTTAATAGAAATATGAAGAGGACTATATTTCCTACAATTTATTCCGCGACAGCATATGACTATCACCCACCGTTTAGCGGGGTTGGTGCCCCAAAGTTGAAAAGTTTTTAAAAAAGATGTTTTATAAAAAAATTATTTTTCCCTAACTGTAATGGGAATAAACAAAAAACCCTGCGGAAATTAATTACAAATAAGTCGCTGATTTTGTGGTATAGGTTTCATTTAGGGGCAATTGTCAATTTTTTAATTACAGGGTGTTAGATTTTAAAAAACCCCTTTTTATACCATCTGAACCGCGTATACTAGCGTAAAAAAACTTTCAGCGGTTACCCATGTACAAGTGTTATTTACAAATTTGTATAAAGCAGCCCCGTATTTTCCCCGGAACCACCCCAAAAAAAGGAGAATTAATAAAGAGAATATGCAAAAATTGATTTTGGGCCACCACGGTGGCTTTAGGGCACAAAGAAAGTAAAATAAGCATAGGTCATAATATGTAGCAGACAGTGTGTTTTTTCATTGCCATAAGTACGTTATCAATAAAATGAATAGGTGACGAATAAAATAAACAAAAGTGGAGCCCGCCAAAGCATTTCTGAGGTTTACGGTGCCACTGTGCCGCAACGGTTGCTTATACGAAAATATGCATACAACCTAATTTGTAGAGAAAATAGTGGTCTTTAATTCTGTAAAGTTTCCGCAGGAAACCATATGTTGCAATAACCATGTATATTTATGAAAACCTTATTGATGATGAAGTATAGGCCCATATGAGCAGCAGCCAACAAAGTGACCATAGCCATTATGATATCCAACCCTCGATAGGAGAGGTAACTTTAAGAAGAGAAGAAGCGACAGTAATTGTACTGCAACAGTTCGGCCTATTTCCCCGTGTTAAATCCCATAAGAAATCGCTAAGGTCCATTCTGGTCATTTTTGTCTCGTTTTACGGTAGAGGCGCGAAGGCTCGTCTGATCGTGACGTGTGAGGTATCGTAGGAAAGTGGAGGGGTAAGAATAATTTAACACAAAAAACAAAGAGAACGGCAGAGCCAAAACGGTACTATAGCATATCACCGTTATTATCAGTCCGATCATGACGTGTGAGGTATCGTAGGAAAGTGGAGGGGGTAAGGAATAAGCTAATACAAAAAAACAAAGAGGATGACCAAAACGGCACTACAGCATATCTCCGTTGTTATTGATCAGATCGTGATGTGTGAGGTATCATAGGAAAGTGAAGGGGGTAAGGAATAAGCTAATACAAAAAACAAAGAGGACGGCCAAAACGGTACTACAGCATATCTCCGTTGTTATTGATCAGATCGTGACGTGTGAAGTATCGTAGGTAAAGGGAGGAATAGCGAATATGTTGCGAAAACAATAACCGCGACATTGCCAAAAGGAGTATTGTATCATGGAATTACAATGGCTGCATTGTCAGAGAAACATTTGGAATGTAGCGTCTAAACGACTTACCGTATAAGACACAATAGAATCATTAGGACATTATATCCAAACCACCGAACATACATGACATGCTCTCACTTTCATCTTTCGTTCTTTATCTTTGCCCAAACCATCTAGCATCTATAAGACATCATAAAAAACACACACTCTCTCTCTCTCTCTCTCTCTCTCTCTCTCTCTCTCTCTCTTTCTCTCTCTCCCTCTCTCTCTCTCTCTCTCGAAACAATTAATAAAAGATACAGGTGTCGATAAAAACAACATAGCAGCGTGGGAGGTAATACTAGAAATAGAATAGGACGAACATGTACCATTCTTATGACCAAAGCAACAATCATCCTCAATATAATCTTCTATACATGAATCTCCCTCCATTCATACACCTGGTCATTACAAAGAATATAATAACATTCTTAAGATCAAACCAACAAACATCCACCGTCTTCTATTATTGAATACTACTATACATGAATCTCCCTCCATTCATACACCTGGTCATTACAAAGAACATATAACATTCTTAAGATCAGACCGACAAACATACACAATATAATATTCTCTGATTGGATCTACATGGATCTTCCTCCAATCGTACACTTGCTATTTACAAAGATTGTAAGTTGCATACTTTATTTCATATACGGCAAGTAGGGTAATATTATGTAGGTTGGTATTATACTTGTCACATAAAAATGGGATTATCTGTTTTATTAGAAAAATCGTTTAACAATATAGCATAGCACAATCAGTTGTTTGATATATAGATATGAGTTATACGTCGACATAGAAAAGGTATTTAATATAGTGAAAATAAGTTGTATTATTGAAATAGAAAAATACATGTACTGTATTTTACCTATGACCATAAACAAATTTAGACTACATAGACTGAAAAAATGTTAGCAAGGACAGTCAAGCAGTAAGTAATGGTTAATATGTAAACGTTAATAAAATAATGTTAGTATCTAAGCGATGAAATGTGTGTAAAGCGATTTATAAAAATAATGTAAGCATGCAATGAATGAAAGGTAGCCAATTCGGTCGAACATAAATTTGTTGAAAAAACAAAAATATATTCTTAACAGCGATCACCAACGTGAAGGTACGACTACATCGACCGCCAGGTTAGTAGGGGTGATGGTTAGTAGGAATGATTTTTACATTATATGATAATATATTTAATAATAGTGATATACTTAACTTACTAAGATCAGCTCTTTACTTGGTTTAGTAGACATCTTTTTATTGATCTGTTGGACATCTTTTATGTATTCTTATTAATGTTAAAACACCGATACTTTGGTATCAATTCATTCGTTACTAAGTTCTATAGTATTCAAAAATGAATTATTAGGGGAAAATAACTGTAGGTTATCTAATCTTAAAACTAGGGATTTTTTCGACTCCTGTATTTTGATAGGATATCGAAGACTTAAAACTAAATCGGGGAAAGAAGACCATTAAGTTATCGATTGTTTTAACTTGGAGGCTACACGAGCAACGGCTCTGGAATTAACCAGAACGGCTCATTAATTTGCCAGTGGTCCATATCAGATATCTTTTTTTTGGTCATAACTAAACATCTTTTTTAGGGGCATACTTAATTATACTAAATTTAGAGATAATATATACAAAACTACGATCAACTAGAATCATCATATGATATAAAAACAATGAGTGTGGGAAAGGTTGAGGAATGTAGTAAAAAGGGCCTGTTCCAGATATCATTATGTTAGTTGTAATAAATAAAGT
This sequence comes from Diabrotica virgifera virgifera, assembly GCF_917563875.1. Lineage (NCBI taxonomy): Eukaryota > Metazoa > Arthropoda > Insecta > Coleoptera > Chrysomelidae > Diabrotica > Diabrotica virgifera. Next base: position 196,625,329 of record NC_065450.1, on the reverse strand, counting down.
TATAAAAAATTACAATATTCAATCATCTAAATAATCTTAGTGACGTAAAAACGATTAGTGATAGGGTGATAAGAGGAATATAATAAAAAAATTGTACATTTGTAATAAATAAAGTTTTAAGACCAACTTCAATCAGCATCCATCTTAAAGTCAATAGAATAATCAATGATAAATGTTAAAATAAGTTTATTCAAATCTTTGTGTTAAATCTAATCAACATCCATCTCAAGAGTATCAATTAAATAGTGCCCAAAGGGAAGCGTATCATAAGAACCCTGAATGTGATGTCTTTTATCATCATTGGGGCTTAGCGCAATCTTACTTTGAGTTATAGAATAAACTTTGTGTTTATCAGAGCGTATAAGATTTTGTGAGGTGACCTTTGCTGTAAAGGTATCTAAACATTCTACGTAGTCCTCAAAAGTAATTTTAGTATTTACTACAGATTTCTTTACCCCCTTCGCCTTCTTTGTCACACCATAATTTCGTATAATATTATCAACTTCATCATCGTCATACTCTTGTTCTTTCAACTTCCCCCTCAGCTTTTTAATGTCAACATCTGTGGTAGCTGCTTTTGTCGTGTATAATTTCGATCGGAGTCCTATGTAGTCGGTCATAATGCAGCCATTATTCTCATCTTTCATTATGCCCAATACCTTCTTATTAACCAGAGGGATGCCGTAAATGTTATCTTTAGGATAGTCTGAGGTATCAAAATATTTATAGCAATCATGTATCATTGCTTCATACGGGTCTTTTTCCCGTATCTCCACGATCACACTATCAGTATCGGTATAGCAGGTCGAAAAGTTTTCTCCGAACCTGCTAGCTAAGTAGCCATATTGGAAATCATATATGGTCGTTTTCGCCAAGTCTAAAATACTCATTCCAACATAAATCGGTTTAACTAACCATATTTCCACTCTATGCATCTCAACAGCAATCAAATTTTCATTAAAGATAGTAGCGTTTTTAAACAGGGGGCTACTTATTCTAGCTTCAGCTCCATAACGACCCTCCCACTCTGTCAGCAATTTAATATCAACGCGCCTGCGCACACCCTCTAAAGTCTTACCAAACACTGCATTGTTCATAAGCTTAAACAGATTCTTTTCAAACTCATTTTTTGATGCCTTCCGGAGATTTGTATTCAAATCGATGTATGACTTTAACCAAGGAGACTGCTTAAATTTCAAGACTCGATGAATCTTTTTTAGTATTAATCCATAAGCTAGCGCTTGCTTCAAGGCTCTGTAATGAATTACATATCTTTCTTTATCATGAAGGGTAGCCATTAATTTGGTCAGCTCTCGCGGACGTTTAGGAGGTTTCATAGTTTTCGGGTTCAAGGATTGGGGACAGAATGGGATGTCTTTATGACGATCATGGAGATGTTGAGGGTACTCCAGATCGACCTCGAGAATGCACCCTTCAGAAGAATCGTCCGGAATACTAAGAACGTCGATGTTAGTATCAGACCACTCGAAACCTCCATACGGAAGATATTGTGACATTGCCCAACCATATTGATTATTGACATCGAAATACATCAGATAGGAGTCGGGCTTCGATGGGTCGTAAGATGCCATGTACTTGTTATTAGCATGAACACGACGTTTCGAGCAAACTTGACTCAAACCACCACGAATGCCACGCTCTACAAACAAATGCATATCTGGATCAGTTAAAAGTTCAAGTTCCTGTTTTGTATACTTAAGCATCGCATCCCACGTGAATCCAGGCAGAGTAAAGTATTGAGCGGGGTCAAGATTATATGTTTCGAGACAACTGGAGCGGAACCGTTCGAAAACGTCGGCAAGAAGAAGAATATCGGTTTTCATGTAGAGATCGACGTAATCTCCGAGAGAAGAACAAGAGAATGAGGACCACACTTGGAGGGCGCGACAATAGTGACGACGAGGACATGGTTTATCCTCAAGTTTATTATAAAAAAACTCGATAGACGGCAGACATGTTTCAATAAAACGATCGAAAGAATCAATATAATCATAAGGCATGATACCTTTCACAGTAAGAAGATTGAACTGCTCCTCGGGAAGGAAAACATATTGAGAGCGGAGATTAGGATATTCGATCAAATAAGAAGAGAGCTTATCGAGAGAAGACGCCATAAATCGAAAACTATCGATGAAACGAAATTTAATTCGAGCATCATTAATGTGTTTAGTGAAAGAAATATATTTTTCCTTAGTAATAGGAAGAAGATCTACAGGACCTTTGATGTGAGTAGCAATATCATTAATAATGAAATGCGCGTCATATCCACTGAGGTTATGAAATATCACAGGGATAGTGTGAGCATCTTTGTAATTAATATTACAGCCTTCATGAGCTGCAAATCTATAATTATTTTCTGGGATCAGGTGATTATGGTCTCGCATTTTCTTATCACTGGGGGAGAAGCGCTGCTCGCAAATATGACAATGAGTGGCTGCTTGAAAATCACTCTCTTGCTGAAATGTCATATTAATATCAAACGGACACATAAACACCGTAGAAACATCCTCAGCAAGCTGATTTAGTTCATCTGCGAACCATTTCATGCAATCTTTTCCACGATATGATTTGTAAAATGACAGAGAATCATCATAGGAACATTTAAAGTAATACCCAACAGCAGCAGGTATATGTTTTTGATAGGTCGTCTTTTCTGCTCTATGTTCCAGAACGCTTTCAAGATCTGCGTATACCGCGAAGGGGGCTTTTAGTTTATTCCTGAAATTCTTAAATTTTAACATTTTATGGCTTTCTTCAGGCATTTTAATGGCAGTATCATTAATCCTTATACAGTCTTCTGTGTGAGCTTCTAGCTGTGTAGACGATAAAAATGGTTGTAAACACCTATCACAGAGAACATCTGATCGCCCTTTACACCATGTCTTATGAACATTCAACTTTTCTTGCGATCGAAAGTAATGGAGGCAGCCATCACAGAAATATTTTGTTCCATCTTCATTGCTAAGCTGCTTGGAAAGGAGGCGAGATAGATTTTTTATCCAAACGTAATGATATCTAATGGGACCTTGCTCGTCATATTTATCTTGTATCAAAAGCAGATTCACATGCTTATCCTTCTTGTTTTTTGTTAGGAAGGTTGGGAGGGTCGTATAGTTTTTCTTCTCTTTTTTCAAAATGTATACATTGATCGATATATTATTCTGCTTTTCAAAATTAGGAATCTGTTTGATGGTCATTGGCCACTGAATACCCTTAAGTTTTAATATGGTCGAGTAGTGCGGATAAGATGACATTAAATCAGAGTTACTCCGACAAGGATATAATGCCGATATGACAGCCCATGCAAAGCATGCCTCATCATCATTCTTAACATTAATGCATGCCTGTTGTCTTTTTATCTGAGCGGGAAGATCAATGTATGAGGAACCAAGCTGTGGTGTAAATTTGTTTATATTAACCCCCAGGTTAACAATCGCTTTTAGTGCCCAGCCACTATCTCTCTCTTGGAATTCTTCCAAGTCTCTGTTGATGGGTTCTACTACTTTTTTCTCGAACCATTCATCAAGATTGGTGTCTCTATAAATGGCTGAGTTTGAAGTAGTGAAGTACTTTGTTTCATTTATCATCTTTTCACCTTGAGCAATCTCGAACTCTCCTCCAAATGCTATGTTAACTTTCACTGCAGCGTTATTTTTTAAGACATTCTGGATTCGTCGCTTGAACAGAGCTTTACAATCAACCAGGAAACTACCTGGGTCCTTGTGTTTAAGGTTCGAAATGACTCCAGTCTGAATTCTTGAATTAAATGTAGATACAGAGTCTTCCCAATGTACCCTACGCTTTGCAGTCTCCGGTCGAGTTTTTAGTCCCGCCCCCTTCTTTTGTTCAACCTTCAGTTGCTTACTCAACGTTTTCACCTGCCTCATTTGGGCTTCGAGGTGCTGCTTTTCGCCAATCGTCTTTGCAAACCTCATTCTATTATGAATCATTTTAATCGCTTTCCTACACTCTATTAACCCTTTTCTTAACTTTTCATCATTATACTTGTTTTGAATTAAACCTAAGATGGATGCTATAAATTTAATCATTGCAATAATTGCCATTTTAAAAATGTCAAAATTCAAAAGAAATTAATAAGCACCAAGTTAGATTAAAATATAGATAAATTTCAAAAATCTTTCGAATTTAAAACTCGATAATATTTATAATATTAAAATTTGAATAAGAAATTAAAAAATTTATATTAAAAATTTTCAAAATATACCTCTCACCAGAGCACGTCTGAACGATTTAAAACTCACCAGAGCACACGTCTAAATGATTTACCAAAGCACTGAATGAAGATCTGAAACAGAATGAGAAAATACAAGTTGCGTCAAGTATTTAGTAAACATTGGTCGGACGGAAAACTGAATGGTGATACGTTATGCTCAAAAGGCCCCTGAAATGAGTAGATTTGTGCTTGTTTTCTCATAAGAATCAACGTAAAAGTGCTGTATTTAACATATTTATCGAACTTGGTTACATTTTTTTCCCTTCATGTACGATATGTATAAATTTAAAATTTCAAATGTAAACATGTAAAAATCCTGATTACCCCCACCACCTTGACCACTAACACAATCATTAATTCAAAATAATACCATTAAATTTTCATTCATGGAATAAAAATTGTTTCAACAATTAAGCATAACACACACAATTGTTTGCTATGCTGATATGATGTATATGTTATCATAGAAAAGTATTTAACGTGATGTAATAAGCAGTATAGATGAAATAAAGAAATGTCTTACTATCTTTATCTACAACCATAAATTAAGTTAGAAAAAACATATCACATAAAAACGTATCACATAACAACGTATCACGCTAAAATGGAACTAGGCAGACATAGAAACAATGGAAGAAAACTTTTGGACGAAGCGAGTTATTTAATGGCGTCCAAGGGCAATTAAAAAGAAGTAGAGGCAGACCTCAAACAAGATGGACTAATGATATCAAGCGAATGGATATAAAAAAACAGCAAACAGATAATATGAATAAACACACCCAAGGTAGGCTTTTATCCGACGATGGATAGAATAGCTGATGGATCACATAACATATCTCCGCATAGATAGTAAAATGTAATGAATATATAAGCTTATAGTATATAACACAATATATAAAGTATGTGAGAGAAAACAGTAAAAGGAATACAAAACAGTAGTTCAGATAGTAGTCTCCATGGGAAAGACAGCATGACACTTTTCCTCTCTCCGTATATCACTTCTTGTAATATATTGGCGGTAATCAAAAAATAGACATGGCGTTGGATCAAAAGACACTATGATGTTCTTCCTCTTTCCTTCTGGCACTTCAATCGTTTTCTGGGTCAAATCGTCAGACACATGACAATGCTTCGTCTTTTCACCTGTAATGTTTTCTGTTTCACGTCATTTTCTTTCATTTTTTAATGATAGATGGCCTTCTTGACTTACGTCTAGCCAGGGTTATGTCATGTGATGGTTTGCAGTCAATAAAATACGATTAAGAAAAATCCATAATTTGAGTAATATATTATATTATATGACATTTTATATGGAACGAAACACTTCTTAATGCACATTCGTCGTAAAAGTTGTAGGCGTAAGCAAAAATATCATTTGCAGTGATATGGTAGAAAATGAATCAGATAGAGTGTATGACGCTGACGTGTACTGAGAAAAATATGAAGCCGAGACCATTTCAGACCATTATTATTTACTTTATACAAAATGCAATAGGGTCTATATATAAGTTGACATTGAGTTAAGTCCTGCACGGTCGTTTACACCAGCTATCATTAAATCTGATAAATCATTTGGAAAACTAGAGAGAATATCATATTATTCATGTGAATGGGTGGAATTTTTGAATATTATACAAAACAAAATTATTAATATATGTTTCCAAGAACCTCTGAATCCGAGGAAATACTAAGAAAATGATCCGATAGAATACCTGTGTGAAGAGTTTACAACAATTTATCTATTCGAACGTGAAAATACAAAGTTTATTTCCAGCATAAAACATGGTGTGTACATTGAGTTGATTCGAGACCAAAGAACTTTTGTTTATTCACAAAAGTATTATCCACCAAAGAGTGAGGCTTTTATGTTCACTTAATTTTAGTGTATACTATTATATCATTGCAAATATAATAAAAACTCCTGTTCCTCTTCTATAAATTTGTTGGAGCTAGTGCAAATTAAAATTTCATGCAATTTTAGTATTTTAAGTATTGCTTTAGCAGAGATTATATATTACTATAGAGATAAAATATTGTTAGATTTACATCAATAAATGTCGTTTATATAATGATAGTTTTATATACGAAATAACCTTCCACCACATGTTAAAACATGTTACCTAAAATAGTACAATATTTAATAAATTTTCTCTAAGACAACGTGACGTGAGCTAGCTTAATATCTTCCATATCTACTTTAAAAGATATTATAGACAAGTATGCTTCTACGTGAGAAAGGTTGAAATTTGAATAATTTATAAATACCTCTATTAGTTTGAAATATTATTCGTCTAATTAATGTAAATTACTATACACCCTTTTAGGTTAGTATTAATATTGAATATAATTGTTAAAAAATAATATCGATTTAGATAATTAATAAAAAAATTTACATAAAAGGATGTCTCATTTCACTTTTGTCCCTGCCCCATCGATGTTTCGTCTATAGAATTAACCGTATTTATGAGGAAAACATAAACAAGTTTCAGTTTATAATATTGTGCTTTAACAGCTCAATAAAATTAAAAATGAAGCAAAATGAACCTTATTTTCAAAAATATTAGCAACATTTAATAGATATCTTTTACAGATGAAAAAATTTATCTAGAAACAACAGAAATTAAGACTGCTGCCGGATTACTTAATTTAATATTTTCTAAACAGCCATCAAACTTCACTCGAAAAGATTTATAAATTTATAGCAAATTCTAGAAATAACAGGTCTTTACCTGATTTAAAAGAAATATTAAACACCGAGCCACCCCCCCATAAAAATTTGAAAATATCATTAAATCTCTATTTAGTAAAAATATAAACGATTTTGTTCTCATATACAGAACGCTGATAATGCAAGTGTTAACATTTGTTATACATGAAAACTTTAATTATGAAACCGATCCATACATTCTAGTAACTATATAACTAGTAATTTGAAAATATTAAACATATATACTTAAATAAAAAGAGTAGTAATTTAAAAATATTAAACATACATACTTAAATAAAAAGAGTAGGTGTTATATGAAGGAGATCGGTAATTAATAGCGGTAATTATAGGCGGATGTTCCTCCTCCGCCCGATCGCCGTCATTAGGGTCAACAAGCGGTAATTAGCGACAGGTGTTCCTCCTCCTCCTCCCGATCGCCGTCATTAGGGTAAACAGCTGTATGCAAATTAGGCACAGGTGTTCCTCCTCCTCCTCCCGATCGCCGTCATTAGGGTAAACAGCTGTATGCAAATTAGGGAGGAGGAGGAGGAACACCTGTCGCTAATTACCGCTTGTTGACCCTAATGACGGCGATCGGGCGGAGGAGGAACATCCGCCTATAATTACCGCTATTAATTACCGATCTCCTTCATATAACACCTACTCTTTTTATTTAAGTATGTATGTTTAATATTTTTAAATTACTACTCTTTTTATTTAAGTATATATGTTTAATATTTTCAAATTACTAGTTATATAGTTACTAGAATGTATGGATCGGTTTCATAATTAAAGTTTTCATGTATAACAAATGTTAACACTTGCATTATCAGCGTTCTGTATATGAGAACAAAATCGTTTATATTTTTACTAAATAGAGATTTAATGATATTTTCAAATTTTTATGGGGGGGTGGCTCGGTGTTTAATATTTCTTTTAAATCAGGTAAAGACCTGTTATTTCTAGAATTTGCTATAAATTTATAAATCTTTTCGAGTGAAGTTTGATGGCTGTTTAGAAAATATTAAATTAAGTAATCCGGCAGCAGTCTTAATTTCTGTTGTTTCTAGATAAATTTTTTCATCTGTAAAAGATATCTATTAAATGTTGCTAATATTTTTGAAAATAAGGTTCATTTTGCTTCATTTTTAATTTTATTGAGCTGTTAAAGCACAATATTATAAACTGAAACTTGTTTATGTTTTCCTCATAAATACGGTTAATTCTATAGACGAAACATCGATGGGGCAGGGACAAAAGTGAAATGAGACATCCTTTTATGTAAATTTTTTTATTAATTATCTAAATCGATATTATTTTTTAACAATTATATTCAATATTAATACTAACCTAAAAGGGTGTATAGTAATTTACATTAATTAGACGAATAATATTTCAAACTAATAGAGGTATTTATAAATTATTCAAATTTCAACCTTTCTCACGTAGAAGCATACTTGTCTATAATATCTTTTAAAGTAGATATGGAAGATATTAAGCTAGCTCACGTCACGTTGTCTTAGAGAAAATTTATTAAATATTGTACTATTTTAGGTAACATGTTTTAACATGTGGTGGAAGGTTATTTCGTATATAAAACTATCATTATATAAACGACATTTATTGATGTAAATCTAACAATATTTTATCTCTATAGTAATATATAATCTCTGCTAAAGCAATACTTAAAATACTAAAATTGCATGAAATTTTAATTTGCACTAGCTCCAACAAATTTATAGAAGAGGAACAGGAGTTTTTATTATATTTGCAATGATATAATAGTATACACTAAAATTAAGTGAACATAAAAGCCTCACTCTTTGGTGGATAATACTTTTGTGAATAAACAAAAGTTCTTTGGTCTCGAATCAACTCAATGTACACACCATGTTTTATGCTGGAAATAAACTTTGTATTTTCACGTTCGAATAGATAAATTGTTGTAAACTCTTCACACAGGTATTCTATCGGATCATTTTCTTAGTATTTCCTCGGATTCAGAGGTTCTTGGAAACATATATTAATAATTTTGTTTTGTATAATATTCAAAAATTCCACCCATTCACATGAATAATATGATATTCTCTCTAGTTTTCCAAATGATTTATCAGATTTAATGATAGCTGGTGTAAACGACCGTGCAGGACTTAACTCAATGTCAACTTATATATAGACCCTATTGCATTTTGTATAAAGTAAATAATAATGGTCTGAAATGGTCTCGGCTTCATATTTTTCTCAGTACACGTCAGCGTCATACACTCTATCTGATTCATTTTCTACCATATCACTGCAAATGATATTTTTGCTTACGCCTACAACTTTTACGACGAATGTGCATTAAGAAGTGTTTCGTTCCATATAAAATGTCATATAATATAATATATTACTCAAATTATGGATTTTTCTTAATCGTATTTTATTGACTGCAAACCATCACATGACATAACCCTGGCTAGACGTAAGTCAAGAAGGCCATCTATCATTAAAAAATGAAAGAAAATGACGTGAAACAGAAAACATTACAGGTGAAAAGACGAAGCATTGTCATGTGTCTGACGATTTGACCCAGAAAACGATTGAAGTGCCAGAAGGAAAGAGGAAGAACATCATAGTGTCTTTTGATCCAACGCCATGTCTATTTTTTGATTACCGCCAATATATTACAAGAAGTGATATACGGAGAGAGGAAAAGTGTCATGCTGTCTTTCCCATGGAGACTACTATCTGAACTACTGTTTTGTATTCCTTTTACTGTTTTCTCTCACATACTTTATATATTGTGTTATATACTATAAGCTTATATATTCATTACATTTTACTATCTATGCGGAGATATGTTATGTGATCCATCAGCTATTCTATCCATCGTCGGATAAAAGCCTACCTTGGGTGTGTTTATTCATATTATCTGTTTGCTGTTTTTTTATATCCATTCGCTTGATATCATTAGTCCATCTTGTTTGAGGTCTGCCTCTACTTCTTTTTAATTGCCCTTGGACGCCATTAAATAACTCGCTTCGTCCAAAAGTTTTCTTCCATTGTTTCTATGTCTGCCTAGTTCCATTTTAGCGTGATACGTTGTTATGTGATACGTTTTTATGTGATATGTTTTTTCTAACTTAATTTATGGTTGTAGATAAAGATAGTAAGACATTTCTTTATTTCATCTATACTGCTTATTACATCACGTTAAATACTTTTCTATGATAACATATACATCATATCAGCATAGCAAACAATTGTGTGTGTTATGCTTAATTGTTGAAACAATTTTTATTCCATGAATGAAAATTTAATGGTATTATTTTGAATTAATGATTGTGTTAGTGGTCAAGGTGGTGGGGGTAATCAGGATTTTTACATGTTTACATTTGAAATTTTAAATTTATACATATCGTACATGAAGGGAAAAAAATGTAACCAAGTTCGATAAATATGTTAAATACAGCACTTTTACGTTGATTCTTATGAGAAAACAAGCACAAATCTACTCATTTCAGGGGCCTTTTGAGCATAACGTATCACCATTCAGTTTTCCGTCCGACCAATGTTTACTAAATACTTGACGCAACTTGTATTTTCTCATTCTGTTTCAGATCTTCATTCAGTGCTTTGGTAAATCATTTAGACGTGTGCTCTGGTGAGTTTTAAATCGTTCAGACGTGCTCTGGTGAGAGGTATATTTTGAAAATTTTTAATATAAATTTTTTAATTTCTTATTCAAATTTTAATATTATAAATATTATCGAGTTTTAAATTCGAAAGATTTTTGAAATTTATCTATATTTTAATCTAACTTGGTGCTTATTAATTTCTTTTGAATTTTGACATTTTTAAAATGGCAATTATTGCAATGATTAAATTTATAGCATCCATCTTAGGTTTAATTCAAAACAAGTATAATGATGAAAAGTTAAGAAAAGGGTTAATAGAGTGTAGGAAAGCGATTAAAATGATTCATAATAGAATGAGGTTTGCAAAGACGATTGGCGAAAAGCAGCACC